>NC_041028.1:17737012-18358527 GCF_900634625.1 Parambassis ranga | reverse complement strand
ACCTGAGGTTGGTCATGTTCCTCAAGGCCAGGCTGCGGACCATAGGGTTTGGATCCTGGCAGTCTTTCCTCAGCGTGTTGATGACCAGCAGGGACAGCTCTGGGTTTAACGCAGCATAGGAACACAGGAAGACGTAAACCAGTTTCTTCTGGACTATATCCACCGTGGCACACGCTTTTACCATCTCGCTGAATAGGCCTGACACATCCACACCTTGGGACATCACCCTGAGCCAAAGTAGGAGGTTGGGGAGTATGAGGTCAGCAGATATTATAAAAGACATAAAATTAGTCATGAGCCAATTGGTGCTGGCACTTTGGCTTTGCACCAACTGTGGAGCAAAATTTTTCTTTAATACAAGGTCATTGTCTTTGCCGCTGTGAGATGGATGGGGACATGCAGATGCTGGGATATACCGGATGACTTTGAGGATGGTGTTCCTGTAGCGCAGCTGGTCAGACTGGACATGGGGGTTGGACAGAGCTCTCCGCAGCTCCCTTACAGTCTCTTCACCGCCCAGATAAGGCATACTGGCTGCACGCAGATGCAGTCTAATAGAAATTAAAAAACAAAATGCTGATAATCAGCAAGTACACACACACATATAGCTTGTTTACAAAACCAGCTAAATAGCCTGTAGACGCCTGACAGAAGACTTAGCCGGAGATTAACTTGGGCACACAAACACACGTCTTAACCATAATATTAATGTCTACACAGCATCACCTTTAATATAATTTTATCACTTTAAAAACATTACTGCTGAAACCTTTTAACGGTACACTTTACTCACAACAGGGATGACTTGTTGTTTACACCGGACACACTTCCGCATTTCTTCTTCTGCCTTTAGCGTATGCCTGCACTGCTCCCTTACGGCTGGGTTGGGAATAACACTTAGAAGCACTGCCCAAAGACAGCTTCAATCCATTAGAAATTGGAATTGGATTAACATTCTTGTCTAAAGCTAAAATTAACTCGGGTACCCCTCATTTACTCCTGACGTGCACAGCAGTATATAACCAAGTGAGATTTATACAGCATTTAAAACCTATTACATTACATTCTGAGCCCCTGAAAGCCACAACAACCTTTACCAAGAACAATATTCGGTATCACTGGTACTAAAATGTTTTGTTGCCAGGACTGAATCAGGCGTCAACACATGTCCTTTTTTACTGGTTATCAGTTTTTACCACATTCACATGTCATTAACATATGATCTGTCTGGATAACATATGGGAAGAGATAAAATTGGTGCTAATGAAACATAAACTCACACAGAAATTCATTGATAGAATTTGCTTGGGTATGTGTCTCATGTCAACCAAGTCCCTAATTTCAAAAATATGTCACTCTTCATTCAGCCTGTCTGTCCACCCATTTCCTTCCCATATGGAGTTCAGATCAAATCTCAGGTACACTGAAATAAATGTTTGCAAAAACCCACATACAGACTTCATTAGATTAAACCTTTAAGTTTGTTTATGTAGCAGCTAACGGAAACACCATATTGAAAAGAAGCTCTAGCATTGCAGTGTTATACATGCTTCCTCAGTTTGTTCACATTACAGTCACACACTCACAAAGTGTTTAGGTCTGAGTTGATGATGGTTTTATTGATTGTGAAAAGCAAGAACTCTACAAACATAGACAGCTTTAGACTTCCAGTGCTCTAAGTTCGACCCCCTAATCCAAAGGAAAACATCCGCTCAGCCTGGCCCCGTTGGCTGGGGTTTAAAAGGCAGAGCTTCATTAAAAGGAAAGGCGGGAGGAACTTGCCGCTGGATGGCCAATCGGCTGAAACAGAAGGACATTCTGAGCACCACCCAATTGGTCCCAAAGAAAGCTGCTCAAGCCTTCCTCTGAGCTGTGTGGGCAGAGCCAGGTGTCACGAAGAGTGAACCCTTTCTTTCCAAGTTGTACATTCATCAACTTAACGCATTTAATGCCATACACCCCTAATAATAAAACAGTCACACACACACACACACACACACATTTACTCTCGGTACACTTGCTGAGTGCTGAGTAGGGCAACAATGATTAGGAATGTTTTCTTTAAAAAAAAACAAAACTAATTTTTTTCCATTCAGATAAATAAGGCCGGTTGTCTGTATGGATGAAAAAACGAGAGGAGATTTAAATAAAAGGGATCGGAGTACAGCATACTACCCTGAATTCATGATGTAGAACAGGAAAGTGCAATCCTTGTCTTCATTGCTACACCTGCTGTATGCTGTCATTCCCTCTCCCACTTGATCAGATGACAGTGATTTTGGTCTGTACACTCTTAGCTTTTGAACTGAAAAGGGGATATCAACATCAACACACAAACATACACAAACCAAACCAGTGTAAGAAGGTGGCAGTGTCTATGACAAATTGGGGCTTGGGTCAGGGATGGTGGAGCTGTTGTCCTGATTTGCTGCGTGGCTTCCTCTTGGCGGAACTTCGATGATGCGGGGCTTGTCGATAATGCGAGCGTGGCGATCGCCTTTTTCTACAATTCCAATGATCCATGCACCACCTATCGCTCCCTGACCTCCTGCTCCGGAGCTCTGGCTCTTCATTTCTGAGCAGAACTTGGCCGCCTGCTCTCTGGGCAGACACACAAGCAGCCCCCCTGGAGGAAAAGAAGAGAAACGTGAGATCTCAATGCAAAAAACTTAGGGTCTGTGTAAAGTACATTGACATTATACTTCAGTTCATACCAGAAGTCTCTGCTGATGTGCCCTGAACCAAATTGAATAGGTTTCCGCAGGCTTTGCTGATGGCGGCCATCTTGGCTATGATTGGTAGGTTGTGGATAACGAAGGCAACCTCGTTTCTTTGCTGTGCTGCCAGGTTGTTGGCGTGTCCTAACAACCCGAAACCTGTCACGTCTGTCGCAGCGTGGGCCTGGAACTTGTGCATTAGGCCTGCCGCTGAAGACCAAACATCAACATAATTGAGTGGAGAGACTTTAAAAAGTTTAACACCATAGAGAGATTTCAGCATAAGTGGGTGTGGAAAGGACATCATTGTGCATATCACCTGTATGTAAATCAACTGTAAATTCATATACGTTATATCCTATAGCATAATGATGGTAATATACCTGTGCGGTTTAGTGTTGCCATGGAGAACATAGCTTCCTGATAAGCCTCTTTGACTTCCTCTTTGGTGACCACTAGCTTGATCTTGTTCCACCTTTCAGGCTGGTGAGAGATATAAACACCACTTTGAGTACACCAGTTCCAAAACGTTATCAGCCAACCACAACCAGGCACGCCGACACGGTGAAGATGCCCTTCTGAAGCTCAAAGTGAGGTTAAAGCTGGATCCATACTCCACGAGAACAGAGAACTCCCTCCCCCCTGCCGACGTTACGCCCACAAAATGACGCAATTTTTTTTTATCTCTGACCGCCTGTTGTACAGCGCTCTCGGACACATGGCCCGGGCAGAACTTTTTCTCTCAAGGCTGTGCGTCAACCATGCTGTGATTGGTTGGAATTTATTGTGGGCGTGATGAATGTGGTGAAGCCAAGAGCTTCTTCAGGTGCAAAATAACACAGACAGAAGGAGGAAGTACAGCGACGATGGACAGATGAGCAGCTGGCAAACAGCTCCTGGAAGGAGAAACACGGCGCACAGACAGTGTCTGTCCAAAAGGTGGAGATAAAAATTAATCCCAGTATTGATCACGGCGTTACAGCGGCTCGCGCACATTAAACACCGGGAGACGGGATGTATTATTCCAGACAGTCATCCACACATTCACAGAATTAAACTCACACAGACCAGAGGTCTGCTACAGTCAGCTACACTGATCTATCTATCTATTGTCATGCTGTGTGCCCTCTTCCCTGAACATTATCAGCTCGTTAGGCCAGGTAACCATGACTGTGCTCATAATTTACAATACAACTGTATTGTCAACCTTGTGTGTGTGACGTGTGCTGTGAGTTCTGCAGTATGGTACCTCCGTGCCGAAACAAACTTTTTTTTTTTACTCTTACCACCTGAGGAGCAAGTTCTCTGTACTCGTGGAGTATGGAACAGCCTTTAGAGAACATCAGCATATTCTAACCTATCTATTTGTTCCTGTGTAATTTGCATTGGCTGACCTGATCAAGCCATTGGTGAGCATTCACAGCCACCTGAGTCCCCAGAGGTTTAGTCAGGACCAAGACGTCTCCTGGTACAGCACCGTCAGGCCTGAAAAATATTGAGATGGATTAAATGACATGTGCGCTTATGCTGCAAAGGTGACATCAGAGACAACAAAGTGCACTAAAATCAGAATGGGACATGCAGAGTTTTGTATGCAGACCTAAGATAAAACATGTCAGAAGCAGAAATATCCGATTACAAATCAATCTTGTAAAACGTCAAAGGTACAGATTGTATATGAACACCTACAACACAAAGTAACAGTTTTCACTGACTCACATTATGAATTCATTAGGCTGGCAAACGACTGATGCTACACCTCCTATAATGATCCAGGGATTGATCACCGTCTGGCCACCTGTCACAGAAGTCCCTCCCTCCTCTGCTGCATCTCGGAACCCCCGGATCATCAGAGGCATCACACGCTCACGGTCCTGTGTCATGCATGTACGTACAAATTACAAATCATAAAAGAAGGTCTCATTTAACAAAGTACAGATTAAATAAATATTTTTTTTATAGCCGATGACATTTCTGTGATTCATCAAGTCACTGGTAAACTGAGTCGTAAAAGTTTCCTGAACTGCTTAAAATATCCAGTGTTGAGAAGATTATTCAGCTAATTGATGTGTCTGAACAAAAAGAATCGCAGCAGTCTCAGAGAATACACGTTAATTTATCTTCAATCCGCTGGAATTAGCCAAGAAGTTACACTGATGAAACAAACTGAAAACATGCAGAGGACACACAAGAGTGAGGTCGAATACATTTGGGATCCACACAAATGCTGTTCATGCTGTTACCTTGTCATTCATTTTTTGGCTGACGCTAAGCAGCATCAGCATGTTGTCACACTCTGTGATGCCCATGGCGTAGAGATCACTGAGGACGTTAGCACACGCTATCCTTCCCTGAGGGACAGGCACAAAGAGAAATAAACAAGTAGACAGAGGTACTTTTAAAGATTGTGATCATAAATTTACTCTAATTTGAATAAATGCCTGTCATAACTGATAACCCTGTCAAGGTTTAACTATTTCCTGTAATGATTACATGTGGGTGAAGCTGGAAAAGGTGCATGGGTGTGTCTTCTTTTCAGTCAGTGTGGAATACAGAGTGAATACATGAAACCATCCTATAAATAAACATACAGACCCACGTGGTCTCATTTCCAGCAAAGAGCACCATACACCAGTGAGTACACTGGAGGATATGCGGGTGAAGTGTCTTGCCCAAGGACACACAACCGTGACTAGGGAGGAGTTGGGATTGAACCACCAACCTACCGGTTACTGGAGAACCCTGCTATTAGCCACTGCTACCCACTTCCTGGATAATGTCCCGACAAACAACGCCAGGGTGCCATGTATATGTAAATTCTCTGAGGAGCCTGAAAACCTGCTAGTGACTCACCATCATGTATGGATCTTCCACCAGAGGGTAAAAGAAATCTGTAGTCTGGACCAGTGACAGCCCTCCATGCCTTAAGGGAATCACACAGCAGTCTATCCCTACACCTGGAAACACATCACAGGGATGAATGAACAGGAAACGTACACACCAACACAATGGCTGCCTTAAATGTTAACTTATTTATAGCTACAGATTGTGTGTTGTTTATTAAATATAGAGAATTTATTACAATGTATGAACACTGCTGGGGCTTCTCTGTGTAATTACATACAGTACTTTACAGCAGCAAACTTGCCCCACTCTGGAGCGCCAAACGTCGTTACTAGAAATATTTGACCACGAGCATGAACTTCGCACTCATTCTGCTGAATCATACCTGTAGTCTGATAAATTGACAGCTGACCGAGCTTAAGTCCTCTTGAACGCTGTTTTTTCTTATAAAGAAGCAAAGTAATAGCTCATGCCCCTCAGTGGGCAGCGTATTAACACATTCGATAACCAGGAGTAATTTTAAAACAAGCTGTTTTATTCACTCACAGCCTTTCATCTGTCAAATGAGCTGCCATGAGTTACCCAAGCTAGCTAGGTTAGCAACAGTTGCGTTAGCTTACACATTTACAACTGGGGTTTGACAACATGTATGAGGCGTGAATGCTAACTCGGCTAACTTTCAATTGATTCCTTACCAAGTCGCGGGCTAGGCAACTGTTGGCCGAACTCCGAAGCTGAGTCTCCGGCCTTCCCTGTCCCGTCGGCCCGGTCCGACTCCAGTCCCGCCAGGAGTTTGAGCAGAGCCTCCTGCGGGACCTTGCAGCCTCATCCTTTCAGGTCCGAAAAGGATGTGAGACGGAACCCGCGCTCCAGGCCGTGCTCCTCGGGTTTAAAAGGCTTGTACCCGGGGGGGAAACAACCTTCTGTCCCCACAGCCTCCACCGAGGGAGGCGGGGAAGTCGAGCCTGACATGCCTGCCTAGAGACCACTTCTAACACACAATACCGGTGAAAAAAAGACGCAGGGATGAATGGTGCGTGTGACTGGCAAACGCTGCGTGAAACGAGAGACCAGCGTGAAGCGTAAATAAAACCCCGCGACTTCCGGTTGGAATTTTTTTACAGCAAACAAAATGCGTACGCGTGGGTCAAGGCAGGATTAACAAAACCCCAACGCCACTCTTATAACAACACGCAGACAGCGGACTTTAATTACAAATGTTCTGAAGAAAATAACTGTGCATGAAAGAGCAAGGGCTCTTATTTTGAAGGCGATGGTGACTTCCGGCCCGCCAAAACGTTTCCAAACGCTGTTTGTCAGGGGTATTTTGTGTGTGTCATATTATATTATCGATGAGATTTTTGCTTTACTGCTATACTAAAATACATTGAAATAGTACATACATATTTCCACAATACTCAAGTGTACATGAAATAGGGAAAAACGAATTCCTCGAATCGTTGCGAGTGGTTTCCTCCGTATCGCTATTAAACAGTAAAGACACATAAGGTAATGAATAACTGATTTATTTCGTAAACTGCAACAGTGTGAAGAATTTATGCAACGAATGATCCGTAATTACAGACAACATTCATACAAACTGTGAAGGAAACTCAATTCGCTTACATTCAGGTAGATAAATAGCTAGATAAGACAAAATAAGGGGCACAGACAGGGCTGTGGCGGGTTAGGGTCAGGTCTAGCGTCAGAGAGAAAGCAGTGGTGCAGTCAAACGTGTACACAGGCACAGAACACAGAGAATGGCTACTTTTTTCAACAAGAGTAAATCCATCTCTAATACATAGTAATAACAATAATACATGTTTTGAGGTACTGCAGACAGCTACATTTACAATCCAAACATATTCCAATACTCTTTATTATTTAAAGCTCACTAGGATTTCACATGGTCATATATGATTTTTTTCCTTTTGTGTCATCATGTTAGGTCCAATGATTACTGTGGTGCTGTAAATAAGAGTTTAGACAGGTTCCACACATCAGAGCAAGCATCACACTCATGTCCAGACCCTCTGCTGCACTGTAATCCCTCTATTGTGGACTCTTAGCAATGGATTCTGAGGTCTCTTAGACTCTTGGCAGTTTAAAGACCCATCAGTTCAGACAGGCATGTGGTATGTTTACATGGTGTCTGTTGTTTGTGTTGATTTCATTTATCTGAGAAGCACTTTGTGATAAACTTTAATCACTCATTTCAGTGTTGGCCTGACGGCAATAGGAAGGCATGGACATTTTAAAGAGAATAAGGGATCACGTACAAACATCGATGGATATATTCCACCTTAGAGGCAAGGCATGAGCAGGGGGGAAAAGGGAGCAATTAAGAGTAGATGCCAAGAAGAAAAGCTACAGCAGAAACTGAATCCAGGGAGAAATTGTGGCAAAATATCAAGCTGATTATCTTGCCCTTTTTTTCTTTAACCTTTTTCACAATTTCATTGATTGCTTGTCACAATTGCAACATATTTGTTTTGTTTTTTTAAGCGATTCAAGTTTGTTAAGATTCAGGTTTGTGTGTGTGCATGGCAGAGAGAGTAAGGTGCAACTACCAAACATGTCTTTCCAGACTGTACCCAGAGATGGGAGCAGACACACTGAAAGGAAGTATAATATATGCAAGTGTCAAGGTTATGATGAACTATGTTTTGTTACTGTATACAGTCCATTACATGTATCTGCAGTGTGTCCATATCTGGAGCCGGGTACTGGCACTTGGGACAACATAAAACTGGCACCTCTTCAGCTCCGGCTGCCCCTTGATCACCAACTGGTACCAAACCCTGATTGCGGAATGAGGGTGCAGGGGGCACAGTTTTGAAAGTTGCTCCAGTGAACACTCCTGAAGTGAATGAGATAACAAGCATCTTTAAACAACTTTGTACAAAACAAAACTATAATAAATTATATACCTTAATAAATATATTTCAAGGTTTCTTCTACTGATGCTTCTTCTTTCATAAGTTTTTTATTATTATTTTAGAGTTGTAGTGATCATTGTCCTGAAGTCGTGCAGGACAAGCTGATAAAGTAGAAAAAATATTCTTTAATAAGTTTGTATCACTGCAATTTGTCTTGTGTCAGGTTTTGTCTCGAGCCACTGTAAAACTCAAACATAAGATACGAAATTACAAAAAGTGAATTTTGTTTCTTGTGGTGCTCCAATGAGAACATCCAGCTCCACACACAGCAATACTCTGTGACATTATCAGAGCCATCCAATCAGTCAGTGACATTAGCATTGTGCCTTTGTTTTGTATCTTTTGTTTGCTGAGCACACCCAAAAGCTGAATTAATAGGTGGCTGTGACTCAGGTTAGGTAGAGAGGTTATCCACTAACTGTAAGCTTGGTGGTTCAATCCCCGCCCTGACTGCAGGCCAATGTGTCCTCGGGCAAGACACTTAACCCTCAAGTTGCTCCCAGTGGTTGCACTACTTAGAGTGCCAGAGTAGGTAAAAAAGCGCTATATTAGAACAGACCATTTACCAAAGGTATACAATCTAAGGCCTGATCCTTCTTTTTGTAGTAGCAACAGCAGTTTGTACAAATGGATTAAAAACATGTTACTAAATCTATGAATTTAAGGCTTTAATTAAAATATCCTAGTATTCACATGTATGCATTGTTGTTTGGTGTACATGTGTTAAATGTAATGTACCTTGAGGAGGGGGAATGTGTGGGGCCCGTGCAGGAAAGTCTTCCAGGTGTCTGAGCTTCATCTGTTCCATACGTGCACTGAAACGCAGTGAACATTAACAACTGTCATGCTTTATGTCATCCTATGAAGCATTCACAAATATTTCCATGTATTAAGATGAAGAGCGATGCAGATGCAGTGAACCACCACTAATGGTGACTTAAGCAGTACAGATGCTGATCCAGCAATTGATTATCAAAGTTCAGTAAACAAGGACTGTGTAACCTGGATCAGAATTATCTCAAACTAAGACTAAAAAAACTGCAGTTAAGCCACTGG
Source organism: Parambassis ranga (assembly GCF_900634625.1). Classification (NCBI taxonomy): domain Eukaryota; kingdom Metazoa; phylum Chordata; class Actinopteri; family Ambassidae; genus Parambassis; species Parambassis ranga. The sequence goes on along the minus strand of NC_041028.1, from coordinate 18,348,971 downwards.
CACACACAGCCCACAGGGTGCATTATAATTATCCTAATGGAAATGGGTTTGTGTCATGTTTTTTTTTTTACCGCGATGTGGCTTCCTGCTTGAGTCTTTCAATCTCAGTCATGGCCTGATTCAGCTGGTCCTGCAGCTCCTCCTTCTTCTGGTTCAGCTTCTCTCTTGCTTCTCGCTCCGCAAGGAAATCTGCCTTGTAGATCTCCGCCTGAGCAACCACAGAGGGAGGAACAAAGACGGAGGGGGATCACACTTTTATTGTCCTGCACTCGATAACATGAAATGTTACAACATGGCTGTGGCTGATACAGCTGATCCTCAGATGTGCTCAGTATTAAACATAGTTACAGTTTAAATAGGCTGTAATCCGAATACAGCCACATTTTTAAACCATTAAGAGTGTGTAACATTTGAGGCCAACAACATGTTGGTGTGGAAAAAAAACAAGATTATAAATGGAAAACTGGTTTGCACATGTAACAGTAAAAACTAACGATTTGTAGTTTCCACCTGTATACCCTGAGCAGATGCTGTGACTGTACCTGAGCGGTCAGGACAGGAACTGTCTCCAGCGAGCATTTCTGTTGCTCCACTTCCTCCTTCAGTTTATCGATCAGCTCCTGCTTCATGGCCAGCGCTCGCTCTGCATCCTCCAGCCGGCTACACAGATCTCCTCCCTGGAAGACAAACAAACACACGCAAATATAAACAATTGAAGATTTAAAATCCAAAGATGTTAAAGATGTTGTTATTGTGTGTTTTACCTCACTCTTCAATTTAGAATCATAGTCTCTAAAGAGACATGTGTAGGCATGCTGTAATTGTGTCAGTTTTTTCCTGAAAAAAGCAAAATGTATGAATTCAGTGATATACATTGGCGACAGTTTGATAAGCTGTATTTTATTTTGTAAATATATATGCAGCAGATGAAACTCTGTTTATATTTTTCTCTTTACTGACCGTTTAATACATAGTTACCACTCTTTTTTGGATGGATAACATAACAGTGAAGAATGTATCTGGGACACTGATGTCTCTCTCTCTGTGTGATGAACCTACTTCTCTTCTGTGACGATATGTCTCTCAGCCTTCAGGGCCTGATCCAGGCCCTGGTTCTGTAGCAGCAGCTTGTCCATAGCTACATTATGCTGCTTCTTCTGCTGCTCCAGCTCCCGCTCTGCTATTTGCAGGGCCTTGACTTTGCTGCACAGCCTGCACACAAGCAAAAAGAAACACATCAGCACACTTACAGGTATAAATGCAGAGAATACGCTAGCAGCGGGACAACTTACTTTTCTTCCATTATTTTGCGTTCTTGCTCACTTTTTTCCAAGCAGCTCTGTCTCTCCTTCAGTTCACCTAACAGAGATGTAGCTTGAGCTTTTAGGGCATCACGGTCTTTGGCCAGCTGCAAAAACACCAAAGGCTTACATCAGTCTAATGTGCAGCACAAAGTCACCCGGACACTTTACTTGGACGGACACAAACAGTCATGGCTGATCAGTCTACTATCTATCCTCATGGTGCTGCAAAAGTCTTTAAATAACACAGATGTCTCACTCTCCTGATCGCTATATACGCTATGTATGTAGTAGTGTGAATGATCAAAGGAGTGAGAGCTCTTATCATTAATACAAGGTCTTGAAACAAGATCAAACACAGACTGCATGTGGATCTTTCTATAATGTCCTGCAATCATGCTGTCGAGCACTGGCTCGTTAGTTTTACTTAAGTCATTTAGCAAGTTAGCCACTGTCTGCTAACATAAGTTCATTCATACTCTGGACATTCTCTGTTATCTATAGCAAGTGCCAGAGATTAGTGATAATGTTGTTTAAGTGTTTTAGATGAATTGATTCAAGATCAGCATTCAAGCATCACAATGCATCAATAATTGAATCCTTGGCCCCTGAATTGTAATCGAATCGTGAGATTCCCACCCCAACATGCTTCAGAGTGAAAAGATCGCAGCCAATGAGGCTTCGTACCTGAGCACAGTCCTTGTCCTTTTGTTTGAGCAGAGCTTCAGTTCTGTCCCGCTGAGCTGAACTCTTCTGCAAGTAATCAAGCTTCTCCTCCAGCTCTCGATACCTGCAGACAAAACCCATTTGTGATTGCAGGCTAATCAAAGAGGCCAAAACCAGTGGTGCTTGTGGGTATTTTACCCAACGATGTTAACATAAACCACACTGTTCAACTCAGATTTTTTAATGCAGGATGTCAGACTTGACACACTCATGTCACAAAGCCAAAGATCAGATATATATCAAAATTACACCACAACCTCAAGTGACCTAAGTCAGAATCTAAGGATTGATTGGACATGTGTTCATACAGACCTAAAAAAAAGTCTGATTTTAAAGATACAACCACCACAACACAAGTCACTTCAGCCTGATAGCCTTTTTGTAGGTGTAGGTAAGTCTTGGTTCATTTTTCACTGTAATATAAACATTTGCACCTTAATGAAAACAGCACAATCATGGGTATACACATCATTACAAATGAGAGAACATGAGTTTACAAATACAATTATCGCAGTTTCCCTGTTTCTTTTAGTGTAATTTTGCATGCTTTCTTCTTTTTTAAACAGCGCACAGAATGTGGGTCTGAAAACAGCTTTTATTCTATAATACTGGACTTATTTTTCTACGAAGGTTTAAGCAACAGAGAGTGTGAACATGTTAATGTGTATCTGCGAAAAGTGTATAAAGTGGGTAGTGAGTGGTTTTACAGCCTTATAACATCTAGAATAATTGTAAAAAATAAAGCTGACCACTTTTTGGAACGCAACTCCCGCAATTAACGCAATTAACTGCAAAAACTGTATTTTGCATTGTTGCTTTAAATTAAGAGAAAATACTTTTATTTCTACCAAAACAATAGTTAGGCTGTAAAAAAAAAGACGATTTCACAGGTAAGGACAGTCTAATTTTAAATATGTTAATGATAACACAACGCCATACTGGATGAAAAAGAATGTCTGATCAAGTACACATGGAATGATAAAACAGAGTTAATCAAATCAGAGTAATACTGAGCGATACATGGGGATGGAGACAGAGAAAGCAGGCATGCACACAGTGGGAAAAGGCCACACAGAGCTGAGGGCTCACCTGCCCTGTGTAGCCTGAAGCTGCTCTGTGAGTTTAGCCAGGCTAGAGCTAGAAAAGGGAAGAGGAAAAGAGGAGGAGGAAGAAGAAAACAAACACAAGGCTGTTACCGAGCATGCTAAAGGAGGATTATCAGAAACAAAACTGTACTGAGCTGTTGCAGAAAGACAGTTTAGTGCTGTTAGGTTCACAGAGGTGAAAGGGCAAATCCATCATACCAGTCAGAGGAGTGCTGAGCCTCCGAGCGATGCTGAACAGCCTCCTCAGTGACACCACCCGCCTATAAAACAGGTGACAGATGAGGAAGTGGATTCTTGTGTCTATCCATAATCAAATGTTATTTACAAACAGTGGAATATTGTGCGACTCTGCAGTCATCTGTTTGTAAATTTATCCCCAGGGAAATTATATGAATGATATGAAAATGATGAATATTCACATGTCTGCAGACAGATATTTCTGAAAAGTTTACTGCTGCTCAGGAGAAATAATCATTGCTACGGATACTGTTCTGATCACTGAGGGAACTACAATTAATCTGCTGAAGAAGTCTAGTAACAACGATTCCAACCCTGACAGGGTTAGGCCGGTCCCTGACAGGAAATAAATGCCTGTGGTGCTTGAAGCATTAAAAATGCATTTTGAAAACTCAAGTGCAACGGCTTTGTGTGGGGTAGGTATAGATAGATTCTATATGAAAGGCAAAAAAGGGTAAATCTGCAACTAAACGATAAGCACTGCAGGTGAGTTGTCCCTTAGAGTTCTTCTTGACTGCAAAATGACTGCATAGTTTCAAAGAAATCCTCCTATCTTGTTCATCTAGAAGCTTTTTTAAGGGTGCATATGTTAAATAACTTTTACCAAGTAACTCTAAGCAAACAGTACAAACACATACAGAAAGCACTCACTAATGTGTACCTGGGTCTCAGCTTTACCTGTGCCTGGGCCAGTTTGGCGCGGAGCTGGTCGATGCAGCGCCTCATTCGCTCTCTCTCCTTCTCTCCCTCGTCCCTCTCCCTCTCCAACTCTTCGTTCTTCTTCCTCAGCTCTCTCATCCCTTCCTCCATTTTTTCTTTGTGGCTCTTCAGCAGCTGCAGGAACTCATTTGCACCTTCCACAGGCTGCAGAGAAACACATGACAGTGACAGAAGCAAAAGTGGTGAACAGGTGGATGTAGGCAGAAGTGCTGACAGGAGGGGAAACAGACAAAGATGGACCTTCTTCATCTTAGGCTGGAAGAGTGATACCAAGCAAAGTAGAAACACCACAAAGTGACAGATTTACATAAGGAGGGGGGGGATTAACTGTGGCTGCTGTCCTCCAATCAAAGGGAGAAGTTAGAAATTTCTTCAACAACTGTGCAATCCAGCGTTCCTGCTTGGAAACCAGATTAAAAACGACAGACGACCTCTGGATTTTTACTTCCAAACATAAAATACTAGAGATGTCCAGATCCGATCATGTGATCGGAAATCAGGCCCGATTACGTGGTTTCAGACTTGATCGAATTGGACGTTACCTCCCAATGCGCAGTCAGCAGCAAGTGCTCTCGACACACTCACACAGTTTTGCTTATGCAAACACATATGTGAGCAATAACAGGCATTTTAGTAATTTATATGCCCCATGACAACGCGAAGGCGCAGGACAGCGCAGCCAAGATAGCACAAATGATCGCAATGAGTGACTTGCCATTCGCCTTTGTAGAGAACCCTAAAAGTATCAGATCAGGACTCAGTATCAGCAGATACTCAAAATCAAATGACTATGACTCGAGGACAAAAGAAACCTGATCCGGACATCCCTACAAAAATGCAAGGTGTCATTTTTTTCTTCTTAAAACATTTTAAAAGACATCCTTTATTCCTAATCCAAGTAGGAAGTCTGGATTTCCAAACTCTGGCTGAATGTGATCAAAGAAACAGTGGGGTGAAAGAAAATCAACTGAGAGGTGCGAGGGATGCAGAGGATTTGATTGCTGGATTCAGGACAGAGTGAGCAGGCTCACCTGGCTATTTTCTCCGCCTCTTACATGCCCCTCCTCCACTGAAAATGAGGTAGGGGTAGAGGGGAATGAGAGACTCAAGGTGCTTTGCACACTTGAATCAGCCTAAACACACAGACATACCTCATTAGATGACAACAGAAACATCTGAACTGAAGGAACAAAACACTAAAAAAAAAAAAATCAAGGAACACAGACTCACACACTCAAACACAAATCTTACCAGGCTGCGAGGTGGTGTGGTCTGTGTGTGCTGCTCTGTATCTTCAACTCTCTTCCTCTCCCTCTGGTCTAGTGTCTGAAAGACATATGAGAAATTAGGTTTTCCTTTGGAGGATACATTTTTTCAATTTAGGTAATACTGTGACACAGCACACAATGGGTTTTGTAAATGCCATAATTATTTTTCACATGTTAATAAAACAAAAAAAGGGAATATCCCTGTTAAAAAGTAAAAATATCTGAAAGTATCTATTGATAATATTAACAAAAAAATCAAAAATACACACTGACCCAAAATTCGATTAAAGTGTGCATGACAACAAAGATGCCACGCGCTGACAAAACAATCATCCCAAAAAACGTCGGCTTCCTTAAAATTAACATTCTATGGTAGATTTGGGGTCAACATTGTGACATTGGTGCGTCCATTTCTTCTGATCATCCTTCAGATGGTTCTACACCTTCATCTGAGTCCAGCTGTGTTTGATGACACTGATTGGACTTGATGAGGAATGACACACACCTGTCTGTATAAGACCTCCATAATGCTTTGGATCAGTCTATAATTTCAATTGTAGGTTTATTTGAACAGTGAGAGACAGAACAATAACAAAAACTCCAGAAAGTTTTCAAAAAAAATAATTTGCATTGAAATTATAGACTCATCACGTGTTTGTTAGTAGGCAAACTTACAAAATCAGCAGGGGTTCATTTTTTTTTTACCATAACTGTATATGATGTCTGAAGATAGCTGACCTGTGGTCCATCTAGCGGCCCGTTTCTGGCTGGGCGAACCTGTGGGTCTTCGGTCTGGCTGGAGCTGGAACAGTGACTACAGGAGGGGGAGGGGGAGGAGGCAGGTACATTAACCATGCTCTGTAGGGAGTGATTCTCCTGTGCCAACCTCTCCACCAGAGCCCTGGCCTCCTGGAAACGACAGCTGAGAAATTCCCGCTCCTCTCTTGTTCGTCGCTGCCATCCCTCCATCTCCTCGCAGCGCTGACGCAGGGCTAGGTTGCTACGCCGCAGAGCCTCTGGAGGACAGAGAGAGGATTGTAAAAGGATGTGGGTATGACAGATTAACTAATGTGACAAGAAGCTAGGAGTAAACAACCTTTGTTTTAAGATAAGTCTTCATCATGAGAAAACAAACATTATCTAGCTTTCTATGCAAGTACTAATTAATGTTAATGAAAAAAAATATACCAACTAACTAGTAAAGATGGCTGCAGGCACCACTAGGCCAAACAGGTTATCCTAAAGCAAACTAATCTTAATGGTGGTGTTGTACTTCTGGTGATTGTATTTAACAATGAAAACCTTTATTTATGAAGATAATCTTATTAAAAACAACCTTTGTGGAAAAACATATTTTATTCAATATTTTAAAAGAATAAAACTTTATTTAACTTCACAGAACTGATAAAATTATTACGTGAGCATTTGATAGACAAAGGTGATCAAAAAGAGATAAATATAGATATAATTAGTTGTAAATTAATTTAAAAATATTCAGGACTGCAAAAAAAGACAAAAGAAGTTGTTTTAAAGAACACACTGATTTGTGAGCCCTATCTCTTTGGGCCGGCTGTTTTAAAGCTGAACAGCCCTGATAGCAAAACCACAGTCACCGTCAGTCTTCAGCCTCACCCAAGGACCTAAAGCTGGCTCATACAGTGTCAAGAACTCTGATAAGTAGACTGGGGACAGACCCAGACATGCTTTAAAAGGGATGAATCAAATGTTGAAGGCAGAACTGGAGTGATGTGACGTGATCTGTTTAAATGGCTAAAAGACGCATTGCTATAAGCGATGTCCTGTCGAGCATCAATTGCACATGCAAGGTATAAACGTGAGGTATATTGTTCAGTGTGTGAGGTAAACATTGCTTCATTTACTCTTACCTCTAAGCTGCTGGTTGTCACCCAGCAATCTGGTTACCACCTCATTGGCAGCCAGCTCTGGTGGGACCCTGAGGGCCCCTCCACTGTCCTCTCCTGACATGTCCCACTGCATTGGGCCATCAGGCTGTGGCTGCACCATCCCTACAGAAACATATCACAATGGCTGTGTTATCCATCACATACCACATCTCGACTTTTTTTTTTTAAAGTAGCCTACGAAAAGAGCTTTCACTTTCAATTTAGTTTCTCGTCAAGATGCTGGTGTGAGGAGGCCACTGGGCCCTTCGGTCGGGTTAGTCCTATGACTCAGTAGTAAAATGCCAACACTTCTCTTTGTGCTGACTAACCTACATGCAGGTATCGAAGGACTGCAGGAAAACATTACGTCATCCACAATACCATGAGGCAAAGGGCTCCAAAGCTGGAGCTTTCAATATCACCAGCCATCAATTTCAGCTACTGATAATTTTAGAAATACAGTATCGATTCGGTGTTATTACAGCTAACACGAGGACTTCCCCGCGTTAAGAAATGCTTAATTACGTCCTCAGTACACGCTATAAACGAATGTGACACAAACATAAGCTACTGTACGGGTGAAAAACATCTCTTACCTTCCTCCACTTTCAGTTCTGTTGTCCGTAAAAATAGTTAGCCAAGCTGTCACTCATTTACAAAGTAACAGTACGTAGGTGAGATTATTAAAACAGCGTCAGAAATCTGGCTAGTGCTAAAGTGCTAGCGATTTAGCTAACGAGCTAGCGAGGATAATTTAGCTCACCAGTAGCTTGGTAATTTAAGTCACTTGATGACTGACACAAGCCCCAACCCGCATTAACAAACAGCACATCTTCCGAAAAGCATTTCCCCCAGTCTTATAACATTATCCCCGAACTGCGAGTGTGTTCAAGAGGAGCTACGGTTATCTGTCAAAGAGAAGCGAATGTTGTTAGCTCAGGAAATGTGACGTATGTTTGCCCTGAGTTCAACCTGTGAGGTGGCAGCCAGGTCTCATTCCGTCACTGATACTTATCACATGAAAAATCTGTAGAAGGTTGGGCCAGAGTAAATACAACGTAAATACAAATTATTTTTGTAATTTATTGTATTGTACATCAGAGTCATCTTAACTATGAGACACCAGGAAGATTCATAAAATCAGCTAATGTGGATATATGAGCAAATTAGTGTAATTGTAAATAACATTATACTATATTTTCTGTATCAAAGGTGTGAATTAAAAGTATTTTATTTCAAACTATTTCTCAATGTCTTATCAGAAACTGACTCATTAAATTGTTAATTAATATTCCAGAGATATATTTTCTAATATCCTCTTCAAATATTTTGTATGGGAGAACTTGTACCTTGACTCGTTGTAACGAGGACTTATGTGGATTAAAGTGAGGCCTGAGAGACCTCACTCAGGGCAGAGTACCCACAGTCTCACAGGAAATCCCCTTCCTTCTTCCGCAGTGGGTGTAGACGTCATTGGCCGCAGCATCTCAGCTTCCTTTGCTGACAGACATAAGACGCCGCATTGAGCGATGAATCTCGCGTCAACGCCGCCGCCATCTTGCATGTGGCAAAAAGTGGAACGAACCCCTGTGTAGACGTGTGTGTGTGTGTGTGTGTGTTTATATGTTCGTAAATGTTAATCAATGTCAATATTGTCAAAACAGGAGGAAGAACACACACACACACACAGAGGAGAAACAGCATGAAAGAATGAGGAACACTAAGAGGATTATAAAAATGTGACTCACTCAGAACGTTTAGAAAAATGGTTTGAACAGTATTCCATCAAAGTGTGTACTTTAGTGTCTGCCATGCAGTGTGTGACAGTCACAGTGTAACATGGTGTAACATGAAGCACTAACAGCTCTGTAGCAGAGTAAACCTGAACAACACTGCCATCTGGTGGTCACAGAGTAGTCAAGGATTCCATTCTAAGTATATTATTATTGTTCTACAGTGTGTTAGCACATAAAGACAAATCAAACATCATGTTACAAACTACATCTGTCATCTGACAAACAGCCAACACACTCCTGCCAGGACTTGCACCTGGAATCTTCCAGCCAATGGATGGATGTGTTACTGTTACACCACAAGAGTCTTCTGTTTGTTTGTTCAGATGACAAATGCAGCTGTTTTATTGTTACTTTCATTCTTCTGACTCCCTCTGACTGCATAGGTTGACTGTAAAATCTATCAAATATATTCACTTCCACTCTGTTAACACGGCCGACCAACCCCTCCTACTCAGTCTCGCTTTCTTCCATGTGAGAAACTACTTTGCTCCCTCAACTAATAATTATAATTTTTTCTTTACTGTATTGTATGTTATTTTAATAAAATTATTATTATTTACTGTAATTTGTTTTCCATAATTCAGTTTTCTTTACTGTATTTAATTTTAATTTATGGTATTTTACCATAATTCAGTTTCTTCACTGTGTTTTAGTTTTCTTTACTGTTTGACTATAATTTAGTTTTCTTTACTATATTTTATTTTATGTTATTTTACTATAATTTAGTTTTCTATAATTTAGTTTTTTTTATTTTATTTGACTATAATTTAGTTTTCTTTACTGTGTTTTATTTGACTATAATTTAGTTTTCTTTACTGTGTTTTATTTGACTATAATTTAGTTTTCTTTACTGTGTTTTATTTGACTATAATTTAGTTTTCTACACAGTAAAGACTTTTTAAGAGCTGCAGGGAAAAACATGAGTTTATTTTTATCATTAATTATCGTTTCTCTGCAGTCATCAGCCACAGCATTAAAAACAGCACTGATTATTGTCACAGTGGGTGATATGAGGCAGCAAGTGAGCAGTCACTTCTTGGATCTGATGTGTGAAGTAGAACATTTAATGTGCATGTGTGCACCAATCTGAATTAGTTTAACAAGGTTCAAATAGTGACGCTGGATGACTGAGTCAGAGCATCAAACAGCAGCTCTTGTTCTGTGCTGGGGTTTGGATCATGTGGATGTTACGTTGACACAGAGCTCCATCCTGAACACTGCTGCTGACCATGTCCACATTTCCATGGCATCAAACAGCTGCTTGTAATGTTGGCTGATCCTTGCATAGAATAAACTTACAGTCACTTACCTATACTTAACTATATCACTTATCATACTACACTTATAAGATAAGATAAGATAAGATAAGATAAGATAAAACTTTATTAATCCCGAAGGAAATTCTTGTGCCAGAGGTATCAAGTTGCATTACATGCAGTTAAGTACAGAGTATAAGAGTATAAGTGTCACTATAATCCAAAAAATAAGAGCACAGTACGCAGTATAAGCACAATATATGATACATGGATACAAATATGGAGATGTAAGGTGCTAAGTAAGCATAAATATAGACAAGTGGAGGGAATGACAGTGATGCCTGACATGATTATCTAGCGCTTCTCCCTACAGAAAGGGGAGGAGTTATACAGTCTGATGGCCACCGTTCTGTGCTGCTCCTCGGTAGCCTCAGTCTACGGCTGAATGTGCTCCTGTAGGACAGCAGTGTGTCATGCAGGGGGGTGAGACGTGTTGTTACGAATACTGAGGAGTTTCCTCAGTATCCTCCTCTCTGTCACCTCCACCACAGACTCCAGCTCCACTCCCAATACCGAGCCAGCCTTCCTGATGAGCTTGTTGAGTCTGTTGGTGTCGGCCGTCTTCATCCTGCTGCCCCAGCACACTACAGCGTAGAAGATGACGCTGGAGACCACCGAGTGGTAAAACATCTGCAGCATGGTCTGGCAGACGTTAAAGGACCTGAGTCTCCTCAGTAGATAGAAGCGACTCTGTCCCTTCCTGTATATTGTCTCTGCGTTTGTGGACCAGTCCAGTTTGTGGTCAATGTGGACACCCAGGTATTTGTAGCTGTCCACAATGTCCACGTTGGTACCCTTGGTGCTGACCGGGTTTGGGAGTGTCTGGTGCTTCCTGAAGTAATCATCATCATCCTACATCATCAGATTATCATCCTACACTTAACATTCTAAAGTTATAATCTACACTTATCAGAATCAGAATCAGAATCAGAATCAGAAATACTTTATTGATCCCCGGGGGGAAATTGTTTTCGTTCCAGGTGCTCCATGTATACTCAAAAAGACAGAAATACTAATAAGGTAAAGTAGTGAGCGTAAAAAATAAAAATAAAAAATATAAGATAAAAGCCTAATAAATTCTAAACATTAATGTACATTCAAGTCAAATCATCCGACACTTATCATCCTGAAGGTATCATTTGACACAGGAAAAGAGAGAACTATATACAAAGAATCAGGAATGTGTGCATAACTGTCAAATTGCCCCTTGTGCACCTTCATGTGTAGAAACTTACATTTCTACACTGTATGGGGAACAGTTCCACAGATTATGCACCATCCCTGTTACCTCTGCAGCCAGTGATGGTGACATCCAGTCAGGTGGGATGACCATAGGCTGGCTCCCAGCAAAGGACATCAGGAAGTCTGGCTGGTGCTCAAAGAGGGAACGGACATGCTGTTCAACAGCCTGCAAGAGATGAACAGAGGAGCTAAATGTAATGACGTTCAAACACTTTAGTACCAACAATGAGACGAATCACTTAGATGGAAGGAGGTTTTCACTCAGCAATGTTTCATCTAAACTCACCCGGTGGTCAGTCCGCAGTCTTTCACGCAGCAGGTCTGCGACGGACGACTCGGGGCTCCTCTCTGGCAGGGCAGGACTTCCCTGTGTGCAGTAATTAGACACCGAGCTCTCAAAACACTTACTAGTACTCTTCACTTTGCTCCTATCTTTGTAAATGATTAGCCATAAGCTCTGCAGTGGATTACTCACCTCCTGCTGGGCAGAGGATGGCTGGGGGCTGGAGCTCCTCTCTGACCAGGAGGGGCTAACCTGTGAGAAACACTTTATTGTTAGATACTGAGGACTCACCTACACCTGCTGTTCTTCAACAGGCTTTTCTGTGTTTATCAGTTCCTACAGATAACTCCTGGTAGTTTTCAGTAAATGTCTCCAGAGTGTGCACTACTCACCTCCTGCTGGGCAGAGGTGGACGGCTGAGGGCTGGAGCTCCTCTCTGTCTGGTCAGGGGAAGAATACACCTGTTTGTAATAACAGGTTGGTAAACATTCAAATAACATAAAGTCTAAACAGCTAATAGAACTCTTCCACAGGTATTTCCTGTGTTAATGAATTGCTACAGATAATGTCTGCAGAAGTCAGCTGTCTGTGAGGACACATTTCTCTGGTGTGTGCACTACTCACCTCCTGCTGGGCGGAGGTGGATGGTTGGGCTGTGGAGCTCCCCTCTGGCCGGGCAGGGGCAGGGTTTACCTGTAGGTCATTACTGTTGTTAAACACTGAGCTCTCTAAATATTCATTAGTAGATGTTTCTTTGTGTCTAGTGTCAGTTTGTCTGTGAGTGTCCGTTTCAGTCTGCTGTGGTGGACTCACCTCACTGCAGGGCCGTTTGGCTGGGGGCTCCACGGGGACAGCAGGGCTGCTCTTCTGCTTCCTCTTCCGCTGTTACAAACAAAATGCATTTCATTCAACATGTCCCGTATGATAACTTCTTACATGGATCACACATCTGCAACAATTAGCACATCATACCACATACACACTGACAGTAGAGAGAAATCTTAGACACATTATAAAGCCAACAAGCTTCAGTCCCAGTAAGATGATCCTTTAAGTCACAGCTCAACAGCTGCTTTCACCTCAGCACTAAACCGGTTTCTTTGTATCTGATCAACATTATTGAACATGTAGAAGCAGTGCATTAAACATGACAGCATGGACATGAACCAATATCTGGGGACAAATTAATACATGTAAATAAATTGTTGAAAATTATTGAAGCCTAAAACCCTTTGTTTTAATAAATAGAATATGCGTTATTTATTTGACCAATAGATAAATAGATGTTGTAATTATTTAAATCTTGTTTCAGTCTGCACAGAGATCGGACATGACAATGGGAGCGCAGCGACGCGCATGCGTGATTTGAAAAATGCTCTTATAAATCCTAAAACATGGCGGCATAGAGGACGGTACAAATGTTTTGTAACCACACCACACTAAAAATAATTCAATAAATATAATAATTTCAACTAGTACAACTTTTGTTTTGACATGAAAACAAGTTTTAAAAACAACAGAAAAACGGGGATGTTGAAGAAACACCTGACAAAATAATTTAAATTGTTTATATTAAAGTTTTACATAAAAACTGAAAACAAAATCACATTCATCAGTTATCGCGCTCACTAATTAGCCAAACAGTTTGTGACAATACATGTTTTTTAGTTAAAAAGTTCTTTTCTCAGTAACAACCCAGCTAAACGGCAAAGCACTAGCTAAGCTAACCACCTAGCATGTTGCAGACAAGACCCTAAATTAGTGATAAAAACGATACATTATTAATAAGCTCACCTTGCACATGTTAGTGGAAAGATGTAAATCCAAGTTTTAATTGTTTGTCGCTGTAAAAAGTTGTCCAAAGTCTCGCTGTCAGTGCTGCAAAGTGCTGCTAATCTCTCAGGAGTGGAATCGCGGACATATGGCGCCACCTGGCGGATTTATAGGGAACCATAGCAACATCCAATCCTCGCGTGCTGCCGTCAGGACGCGCAGCTGCTCAGCAGTAGTTTAAAAAATGCCACAAAATTAAAAGATGCATATATTACATGTCATTATTTAGTGCTTACAAGTTTTATATAGGTTTATTGTTGTATTCATAACTGGTTGTAGTTGTGAGTCCTCGACACTAGTTTATAAAATGACATATTTGTAATATTTATGATGAAGGAAATGATCACATTTTGACACAGTATTCATTCAGTAACATTAAAATATGCATCATATGTAACATATGTTTCTTGTTGTATTGATTGCTGGGTGCAACACGACCAGCAGGTGGCAGTGCAGGCTCTGTGCAACAGCAAGGACTCCTGACAACACATGCAGAGAAGTATGCAGCATCTGGCTGCTGGTAATATGCAGCATGAAAACAGACAACATTTCACTTCAATGACATTTGTTATTGAAACTACATTAACCGCAAACACTGAACACACTGATCCTCCAGCTTCTTTGCTCTGTGACCTGCTGCAGACTTCCTCTGAGTCTGACATCAGAAGTGACCGTGGATCTGACAGAAAGCACCTGGAGCCACTTCCAATATTTCCTAGAAGACACAAACTGCATTCTTAAATATGAAATGATCATACATCAGTGACATTTTCTGATTGTGAGAAACAATAAAATACTGAAACTTCCACAGTACAGTTTGTGCAGTAAATTGTGTTTTGTTGACCACAAACAGTAGGAGGGAGAGCGAACATGAAGCCTCTCGACGTTTAAAGGCTGACTTCCTCTTTCAGTTTGATGGGGTAAGTGTGCCACTGGCCCTAGACATGGGATCATGGAATGTCTTATAGAGGGCTTAGGTCGCGGTCATCTCACAGGGTACTGATCTCATTCTCACACACTGCTGCTGGATTTCAGTTGCAGTCAGGAGGGGATGACTGGGTACTTGTAATGGGAGCAACTAACAGGCCTCAGGAGCTCGATGAAGCTGTACTAAGGTACTTCATGCTTCCTACATGCTGTAAAAATGTGTGTTCTTATTTTTGTAACATTGTTACACACATGTACTTTTATCTTACAGGCAAAAAGGGTTTACGTCACATTGCCAGATGAGCAGGCATGTGGCTTTAACGATGGTGTGAGGTGGTTTGTAAAGGTGAAGGTAAAGTAACTGTTGTGTCTACAGACAAGAGTCACGCTGCTGAAAAACCTGTTGGAAAAACATGGGAACTCACTGAGCCAAGAAGAACTGTCCTCTTTGGCAATTTGAGTTTCATATTTATGGTTTTTAACAGACACTTTTATATGTGACTTTGCATTAACCCCCTGATGTGTTACTCTACAGAAAGAGTACATGTACACCAAATGGAACAACGATTCCAACGAGTTTGGTGATACAACAGCTTTTTGAACTTCATTACTCATTTTCACTTAATATAACAGTGGTTTCCTTCTGTTCTGTACACAAACAAGATGTCAGCAACATGAAAAAACCCACAGAGGAAACAATCTGTAGATTAGTTAAACATTGAACCAGTGAATGATAATTTCCTGTTTTATGGGAAGGCTTTGCTAACACAGATCTTATGGATCTTTCATGGTATTATTGGTATCACGTCATTGGTCTTTCTACCTGAAACCTCATTATTTATTCTCAAGAATGTCCTGATCAAAGTGATCTTTCATTGGACTCAAGAGGGAAGTAGCTTTCAGAAAATCCTGACATAACCTCACCTGTTTAGATGATCGTTTTATAGTTGGTATATATATGGTATTGATCACCAAGTGCTCCCTCTAGTAAAGCACACATGAAAGAATGAGAATAAGTGAAAGTAGAACCTAGAAGAGGCTGTTTTTGGATTTTGTTTATAAAGATTTTCTTTTGCATGAGTAGTTTGTAGATACAAAGTAGGAGACCTGATGGATTGTTGTGTTGCCCAACATTTTTTCCCAACCAGTTATGAAATTTGACAATTCGTTTGTCAAATTTGTTTTGTCGTTCGTTTTACAAAACTACAGCTGTATCGCAATAGAGATCACGGGACAAGGTATGAGAAGTATTCATACGGATATGCATGCATGTTGACAGGGTTTAGCCTTATTCCCAGTGTGTTGTTACCAGGCGATCAATATGACAGAGCAAACGTAGAGAAGATTGAAGCAAGGCGTCTGGACTTGTAGAGTTTTAAAACTCTACAAGTCCAGACGCCTTGCTTCAATCTTCTCTACGTATGATGACCTGGATGACTGAGAATCTTCATCAACATGACAGAGCAAAGAGACTCCAGGACAAAATGGTTACCAAAAGACAGGCTGGCCCTCTGCATATATATATGGTGGCCCCATTGAGTTCCTTATGAAGGTCCTTAGGGTCCTATTGATGTTGTACAGCTCCAGGCATTCCAGGATCCATGAGTGTGGCATTGAGTCGTATATATATATATTCCCACACTGGGCATAAGGCTAAAATATATCTGCATGAATGGAAGTGGATCCAGACGTATTTGATGAATTTTGAAGCCTTTGTTTTAAAGCCTTTGCTGAAACGTGTAAGAAATTAAAGTTACATCAGCTGAAATGCTTTGGCTAATGTAACTGTTTATTGGTATTGTGGCTTAATTCTCAAAACTAATTTTTACCCCACCACATGCACCTGATCATCAAGTTCAGCTTGCAAATAATAGACCATATATATATATATATATATATATATATATATATATATATATATATATATATATATATATATATATATATATATAGAAGAGGTCCAAGAGGTGTATATATATATATATATATATATATATATACCTCTTATATATTTGCACCTTTGCTTTGAGAAATGTTCTTTAATTTGACCTCTTTAACTAACTGTAGGCAGTGGTGGAGGAAGTACTAAAGCTTGGTACTTAAGTAAAAGTACCCAGCAAAATATATACTCAGGTAAAAGTAGAAGTGCTACATCAACAATCCTAATTAAGTAAAAGTCTTAAGTACTTTTAAATGTACATAAAGTATTAAAAGTAAAAGTACTCATGCACCGAATATATATGATTGATTTCCATTGCAAAGGATCTGAACAGGTTAAAATAATCTGTCCATAATAATAATCCATTAAAAATGGACCATGTGTAGGTAATTTACATGTTCAGTCCAGAAGCAGCTATGGACATGTCTGTGTGTCATGAGGCAGGCTGTGGGCATCAAGTGAACAGAGAGGCTGCTGATAACAAACAGGCATTCAGCAGTTTTACTGTGTCAGTGTTCCTGCTGTAGATTCATGTTATGATTAATGTTAATCAGACATTAATGGATGGACCTGTGTTAGCAGACAGTAGCTAACTAGTTAGCTAACTGAGCCAGAGCACCGGCATCATGACTGAGGCTCATTATAGAAACACAGCTGGCAGCGTGACACCACCTCCATGCAGAGTCCGACCTCACATCAGTCCAGCACTGTGTTCATCACATGGAACAAGTAACTACAAACACTGTAGAAATGTAGTGGAGTAGAAAGTACAGCACTCTCTGCACTCTACTGACACTTACCTGATGTTAAAATTAACTCTCACAGTGTAGAATTCTATAGACTATCCCCTTCTGCCACTATACCCACCACAACCACTTTATCCCACAAACCTGTAAACAACAATAGAAGCTGTACAAAATATAAAACCTTTATTAACACAGCTGGTACACCAACACACTTTAGAATGGAATCACAACACTATATGACACAATGTACATTTGTTCATATGCACACTGCTTACTTTCAAAATCATCATAGCAGAGCTGGATTTTAAGATGATATTCTTATTGTGAATAAACTGTGATTCCTGAAGTAAGAACTATCATTAACATCTCTGTCAGCACCCTCCTGGTGTGGTTTTGCTTTGTTAAAGTTTTCATACTTGTAGATGCCATACACAAAGTTCTGGAGTCTGGATGAATGTGCAGAAGTTGTACAGCACTTTGCTGCACCTGAGATATAAAAATACCAGATAAAACCCAACAAACCTGACAAAATTAAATTTGGAATTTGTTGTCAAGTACCTGCACACCTATGAAGAGAGAATACTGATGTGTCCCCATACATTAATTTAAAAAACAACATACAGCACTCTTGAATAGTTGTATAAAACCGACTGGTTTACTTAACTCACAAAGTGGCCACTTTGGTGACATGGTGTGAGGACAACAACCCTCAACACGGACAAGACGAAGGAGATGATAGTGGACATGAGGAAAGAGAGGAGACCTCATCAGCCACTGTTTATCCGGGGACTGGAAGTGCAGAGGGTGAGCAGCTTCAAGTATCTGGGGGTCCACATCACGGAGGACCTCACATGGACTCTCAGCACCACACAGCTGGTGAGGAAAGCTCAGCAGCGGCTGTACTTCCTGAGGAGGCTGAGGAAGTTTGGCATGTCCCCAAAGATCCTCAGCAGCTTTTACAGCTGCGTCGTTGAGTCCATCCTGACCAGCTGCATCACTGTGTGGTACAGCAGCTCTACTGCCATGGACCACAAACACCTGCAGAGTGGTGAAGACTGCATCTAAGATCACCAGGACTCCTCTGCCCTCTCTGCAGAGCATCTAGAGCAGAGTCCACAGGAGAGCTGCCTCCATCATCAAGGACCCCACCCACCCCCAACAAGGTCTGTTCACTCTCCTCCCCTCAGGCCGGAGGTACAGGAGTGCGAATATCTAATAACTGCACATGTACAGTTGTTTACCTCCTGACAGTTTTTGCACTATGATTCATTCTCTGCTCAATTTGCACAACAGCTGATGTAGCACACATGCACATTTATGCACATTTCTATGTATATAGCTTCATTTACTTCCATAGTTATATTTTGTGTACTTATTTGAATCTTTTTGCTCTTCAAATTGCTCTTTTGCAAATTATTCTATTTTGACTTCATAAACCTTTATGGCATTCAGTGTGAGCAGCAAAATTTCAGAATTTCATTGTACAGGAAAACCAGTCTCCTTACTGTGCATATGACAATAAATGCTTTGAATCTTTGAATCTTGAATCTTGAAGCAACCGGCCACTTCAAAAAACAGTTTCCAAATTACATTTATGCCATAGAGTTGCGCTGTCCAGTAAAAGCAATTCATCTAACACTTTCTGGCAACATCTATGTTAATATCGTCCTAAAAGTAGAAATTTGACAGAATAAAACTTAAAAATGGCGACCGCGACGCTTTTTCACCGGAACTGAAAGGCGTGGTCAAGTTTAACACTCAACAGTGTGATCTGTGTGCAACGACCAAAATGTACACCAACACTAACTCTGTGGGTGTTAAGTTTGCTGAGTTAAGTGTTATATTAACTCTAGATGGTGTTACAATCAAGTAACACCAAGAAAATTACACTGGCAGATTTGCTGTGTGTCATGTATATAGAAGTTACTTATACAAGCCACACCTAAAAAAGGCCCATAGCAGCCAGCAGTCCCTCAAAGAAAACTGATTGGCCTAAACTGCTGCTAGCACACACAGTAGCTGAAAACCGTAATCACATGACACTGGTTGCATTTCTTTGTGTAACTGTTGTATTTTATTAGATCATCTGAGGTATGTTGACCTGGCTGTAGATCTGAGTTGCAGAGTAGATGCCTTGGACTGAAATCAGGCTGGCTGCAGACAGTTCTACCGTGAGTAGAGCCGTGTCTGTGACTGTACCTTCTGTAATCAAAACAGAGTTGTACTTACTTACTTACTAATCCTTAGGAAACTTCATATGGGATCAAAAATAATTAATTATTAATTTATTGTTTTTTTTCCAACAGTGTGTTGGTTTTTAGCATAGATCAAAAAAAAAACATAAAAGCAATTGATGAAAACAGACAATAATTAAAGAGGAGGGGAAAAAAGAAGGAAAAAAAGTACATTCAGCAAGAATTAACCAGACCAGAATATAAAGACAAATCTAATTCTCTCCCGATTCAGACAGCATGTGTGACAAATCTTTCATTCTAAGAAAGTTCAAAAAAGGACCCAATATACTTTGAAACCTTTGCTGTTGATTTTTAAGAGTGTAAGTAATCTTCTCTAAAGGCAAACACAGACACATCTCTTTGAGCCATCTCCCAACACTTGGTCAATCAATGTTTTTCCAGCTTAATGCAATAACCTTTTTTACTTGTAACAAACTTATATCAACAGTTGCTCTCTACGTTTTATCTTGTATCTATTGGGAGGGATGCCTACGATAAAAAATGTAGGTTCTAGTTCAGTGTTGATTTGTAGGATTATTTGTACAATTTCTATCCAAAAGTCTTTAATTTTGGTGCAGGTCCAAACACAGTGCAACAATGTACCTTTCTCTGCCCTGCATTTAACACACAAGTCTAAAACATTTGGATTGAATTTACTTAATCTTGCAGGACTCAAATAAACTCTCATCAACCATTTATATTGCAATAATTTCAAGCGTGTGTTGAATGTTTTCCTCTGAGCTTTTATACAAGCTAAATTCCACTGTTCAACTGAGATTTCTTCTTGTAGGTCAGCCTTCCAGGCATTAAGTTTAGCTACTGAGGATTCAGATGACTCTGCCATTAACAAACCATAAAATATGGAAATAATTCTTTTCCGAAGGGGGTCCTAAATTAATACTTCCTCCAGTGCAGATAAATTAGGAATACAAAGGGGTTGCTTGAGAACAGAACTAATGAAACTTCTAAGTTGTAAATATTTTAAAAAGTGCTTGCGAGGACTACTGTACTCATCTACGAGTTTCTCAAAACACTTGGTCCTGACATCAATTGGATGAAACATATCTTTTATTAAACTTATACCCTGTTCAGCCCAAAATTTAATACCTACCAAGGATAAAACAGTTGTTACCATTTGGGCACTGTAGGCCTCCTCTATCATAAGGCAAATTAAGAAGAGACAGCCGCGGTCTAGGACGTCTATTTCTCCATATGAAGTCATTAAACAGTCTATTCATTTTAGAGAAAAAATCAGGAGGAGGAGGAGGCAAGTGGACATTCTGAAAGAGATAGAGAAGCTTAGGGAGGGTATTCATTTTGATTATATTCACTCTACCCATTGGAGAGATAGGGAGCAATACCCAATTATTAAGAGCTTGGCTTACAGATTCTACAAGAGGTGTGTAATTACCCTGTACAATATCTCCCAACAGGGAAGTAATCTGTAGTCCCAAATAAGTGAAACAATTAACAGTTTTGAATTGTAACCAGAAACACTTCCTAAATTTCTTGTAAGCTCCATAAGAGCTGGGATAGATTTGTCCAGTTTTTTAAGAAAAAGAATGACATCATCTGCATAAAGAGCTATACCGGAAATTCTTTTATGACTCCTCACTGCAATTGCCAAGGGTTCGATAGCTATAGCAAATAAAAGAGGTGAAAGTGGGCATCCCTGTCTACACCCTCGATTTACTTTAATTGGTTTAGAAAGGTTGTTATTGGTAATTACCTCTGTGTATGGATCATTATATAGGACCTTCAAGGGCTCTTGCACCATTCGGTGCTCGGGCCCTAATTAGGAGCCGTGAGGCTGAGTGCCTCCGGGATCCACTTTTCAAAAAACCTGCAGGCATCATCCCCCTCTGTCCCTTCCAGCAGATTAGTTACCATTAGGTTAGAGCGTCTGCTTCTTGCCTCGAGATCAGCAACCTTATCTTCCAACTCACTTTTCTTCTCTTCTAGGAGCCGGACTTTAGCCTGAAGGCTAGCCATGTCATCTTCCACATTAGATATACGTCCCGCTGCAGTGGTAACACGCTCCATACAATCTTTCATGTCATTCCTCACCGCTTCAAAAGTCGCTAACAAGCTATCCAGTCTAGCGGAAAAGTCAGCCTTCAGATCCTTAATGGCGTCCAGAATAACTTCATTCCCCTTCCCCTCATCCACTTAAAACTTTTCAGGTGTCATGCTCGTCATGTCGCTAGCATCTGTGTTTTCTTTTGCACCAAAATCCAATATTTTGGGCTGCGTGCTCATCAGGCGGGTTTTACCTGCCTTTACTGGTGCAGATGTCATTTTTGGTCGAGCGGGGGTGGATATATCTAGAGAATAGCTTTTACCTTTTAAGGTATCTCAGGATTTAAACACTTAGTGGCAACGGGGAAAAAACTATGTCTCGCAGCCATTACCGGAAGTCTTCCATTTATTGTTTTTAGTTTAGTTTATTGTGCTTTTATCAAGTAAGGATCCTTATGAAGACTGAGTCTTTGTAAGGATCACTAAAAAGATTGTAGGTCACTCTGGATCTTAGTATCTTCTTCTACACAGCAGCAGTACAATGTACTTTATTTGTCTTCAGGACTAGATCTGGATTTATCTGCAGGACTAGACTTGGATTTATCTCCAGGACCAGCTTTTGGTTTATCTCCAGGACTAGCCTTGTTGGATTTATCTCCAGGACCAGCCTTGTTGGCTTTATCTCCAGGACCAACGTTGTTGGATTTATCTCCAGGACCAGCCTTGTTGGCTTTATCTTCAGGACCAACCTTTTTGGCTTTATCTCCAAGACCAGCCTTGTTGGCTTTATCTCCAGGACCAGCCTTGTTGGCTTTATCACTAGGACCAACCTTGTTGGCTTCATCTCCAGGACCAACCTTTTTGGCTTCATCTCCAAGACCAGCCTTGTTGGCTTCATCTCCAGGTCCATGTACTTTTTTCCTGGAGAAGAAGTTCTTAATCCTCTTTAATGTTGCTGCTCTGCATTTAACTGTTGTCAAAGCTATGTCTTCTCCACAACCTGACTTGACTTCATTTGTTTCAGAAGTGGTCTTGTTGGATTTAACTCCACGACTCGACTTGGATTTAACTTCAGGACTAGACTTGGATTTATCTGCAGAACTAGACTTGGATTTATCTCCAAGACTAGCCTTGTTGGCTTTATCTCTAGGACCAACCTTGTTTGCCTGTCCGGGCCTGCACCATGTTGAGCATTCTTCCAGGGGGTCGTCCTCCCTTTGGTTACAATCAGCATCTTCAAATACACATTTAAGGCTGCTGCTTTTAGTGTCAGCAGGGTTCTCAAGCCTTTTGACCTTTTTGGAAGAAGATGATGAGGAAGAAGGCTCATCATCTTCTTCCTCATCATCCTCTCCGGGTCTTAATTTGGATTGATGAGGCAGGGCGTCCTCTTGTCTGTCCTGCTGACACACATCTACCTCACAGGGTTCTTCATGAGTACCTGTGCCACTATCAGAACTGTTTCCTGAATCAACTATATTCAAGTCATTCTGTATTTGGTCTTCAGGCTGGGGGTTCTCAATGACATCAATTATGTTGTTATCAATTCTGAGGTTGATGTTGTCATCAATTCTTCTGAGGTTGATGTTGTCATCAATTCTTCTGAAGTTGATGTTGTTATCAATTCTTCTGAAGTTGATGTTGTTATCAAGTCTTCTGACGCCATTGCTGTTGTGGATGATTAAATTCATTTGGATATGTAGGTTGCGAGGGGCATCCCTCAGATTACGATAGATTTCTTCTAACCACATATTATGTATATGGTTCAGTATGTCTGGCAGTTCAGGATGACCCATGCGTTCTGGATCTGGTTCCCCATCTCCTCTGTCAAGATATCCACCTCTCTGATGTTCAGGTTGAGCGCCTCTTTGGCCTTCGTCTCCGCGTTCATCCATTAATGCTCCAAAGAAAGTCTTGATTGGTATGGTTCCAAGCAATGGCGGTATGTTGCAGTAGAGCTCCAGTTACAACCTAGGTTGTGATGACATCTCTGGACTTCAAAGGAGTTTGTATGATGACATCAATATGACACCACTATCAATCTAGGTTGTGATGTCATACAAACTCCAACTTGAAGTCCAGTGATGTCATAGTGATGATCACATCACCTGTTTTTATGTTGTTAGTTGTAGTTGTTATGGCAACCATCTTGTTTTGAGGTTAACAATAAATCTGTAGGATCTTGCATTGTTCCTGTTTCCCTGATGGCCAAGAATGGTGAAGTCATACTTCACCATGGAGGAACAACAGTAAAGGTCACATGAGCTCTATAGAATGAGACTACAGGTGAACAGAATGAACTTACATGATAAATACAAAACTGCTGTAATCTCATTGTGTGTTGTGAAATGTTGGGTTTTTGATATGTCGTTGTGTTCTGACCTTCAGGGCCACCGTACATTTCTGTTTTGTAGTCTCTAGTTTGGCTTTGCGGCAGTCATGCAGAATTCGTCATAACACCAGATGTGCACAAAAGTGGAAGAGGCTACATGATGCTCTCTGTCACTACAGCTGGAGTTATTTTAATATTAGCTATGTAGAGAAGATTGAAGCAAGGCGTCTGGACTTGTAGAGTTTTCTTGAAGACGTTTCGCTGCTCATCCAAGCAGCTTCATCAGTTCCAACTGTTTGGTGGGGAAACATGGTTTATATGTGGTTACAGACCTCAGTGGGTGGGTCTTGGTAAAACTTAAAAAACAATAGCACTAAATGTTTCCATAATTACCTGTGATGATCTGGCTGACTGGTTGACCGCCCTTTGTTCTTGCTGTGAGTATGTGCAAACTTCCTGGGAATGGATGGAATCACTGCATTGTACACTCAACAAAAATATAAACGCAACACTTTTGTTTTTGCTCCCATGTTTCATGAGATGGACTTGAAGATCTAAACTTCATTCCAGATACACAATATTACCATTCCTCTCAAACATTGTTCACAAATCTGTCTAAATGTGTGATAGTGAGCACTTCTGCTTTGCTGAGATAATCCATCCCACCTCACAGGTGTGCCACATCAAGATGCTGATCTGACATCATGATTAGTGCACAGGTGTACCTCAAACTGACCACAATAAAAGGCCACCCTGAAATGTGCAGTTTTGTCTCACAGCAAAATGCCACAGATGCCACAAGCATTGAGGGAGCGTGCAATTGGCATGCTGACAGCAGGAATGTCAACCAGATCTGTTGCTCGTGCATTGAATGTTCATTTCTCCACCATAAGCCGTCTCCAAAGGCGTTTCAGAGAATATGGCAGTACATCCAACCGGCCTCACAACCGCAGACCACGAGTAACCACACCAGCCCAGGACCTCCACATCCAGCAGGTTCACCTCCGAGATCGTCTGAGACCAGCCGCTCAGACAGCTGCTGAAACAATTGGTTTGCATAACCAAACAGTTTCTGCACAAACTGTCAGAAACCGTCAGGGAAGCTCAACTGCATGCTCGTCGTCCTCATCGGGGTCTTAACCTGACTCCAGATCGTCGCCGTAACAGACTTGAGTGGGCAAATGCTCACATTCGATGGCGTCTAGCACGTTGGAGAGGTGTTCTCTTCACGGATGAATCTCGGTTTACATTGTTCAGGGCAGATGGCAGACAGCGTGTGTGGCGTCGTGTGGGTGAGCGCTTTGCTGATGTCAATGTTGTGGATCGAGTGGCCCATGGTGGTGGTGGGGTCATGGTATGGGCAGGCATCTGTTATGGACGAAGAACACAGGTGCATTTTACTGATGGCATTTTGAATGCACAGAGATACCGTGATGAGATCCTGAGGCCCATTGTTGTGCCATACATCCATGAACATCACCTCATGTTTCAGCAAGATAATGCACGGCCCCATGTTACAAGGATCTGTACACAATTCTTGGAAGCTGAAAATGTCCCAGTTCTTGCATGGCCAGCATACTCACCGGACATGTCACCCATTGAACATGTTTGGGATGTGCTTGACCGGCGTATACGACAGCGTGCACCAGTTCCCACTAATATCCAGCAACTTCGCACAGCCATTGAAGAGGAGTGGACCAACATTCCACAGGCCACAATAGACAATCTGATAAACTCTATGCGAAGAGGATGTGTTGCACTGCATGAGGCAAATGGTGGTCACACCAGATACTGACTGGTTCTGAGTCCCCAGACCGCCAATAAAGCAGAAACAAAATGCACATTTCAGGGTGGCCTTTTATTGTGGGCAGTTTAAGGTACACCTGTGCACTAATCATGATGTCAGATCAGCATCTTGATGTGGCACACCTGTGAGGTGGGATGGATTATCTCAGCAAAGCAGAAGTGCTCACTATCACACATTTAGACAGATTTGTGAACAATGTTTGAGAGGAATGGTAATATTGTGTATCTGGAATGAAGTTTAGATCTTCAAGTCCATCTCATGAAACATGGGAGCAAAAACAAAAGTGTTGCGTTTATATTTTTGTTGAGTGTATGTGGTAGAAAGATGATGTCTGAGGCCACCACCTCTGTTAAGGGAAGGTTTTTCCAGCTTAACATAGATGGCTTCCTTGACTCCTCTTTCAAACCACCTTTTCTCTCTGTCTAAGATGTGGACATTGTTGTCCTCAAAGGAGTGTCCTTTGTCTTTGAGGTGGAGGTGAACAGCTGAGTCTTGTCCTGAGGAGGTGGCTCTCCTGTGCTGAGCCATTCTTCTGTGGAGTGGTTGTCCAGTTTCTCCAATGTACAGGTCAGAGCACTCTTCACTGCACTGGACTGCATATATCACATTGCTGTGATTCTCCCTGGGAATCTTGTCCTTCGGGTGAACCAGTCTCTGTTTCAGTGTTGTCATAGGTTTGAAATGGACCGGGATGTCATGGTTGTTGAAGATCCTGCGGAGTTTCTCTGATACTCCTGACACATATGGAATGGAGATGCTCTTTCTCCGGTTGTTGTCCTTCTTCTTCTTGTTGGGGGGTCTTGTGTTTTGTGGCTTTGATGAGTGCCCACTTGGGGTAGCCACATGTTTGCAGGGCCTTCCTGATGTGGTGTTGCTCCTTCTTCTTCCCCTCTGAGCTGGTGGGTACAGGTTGTGCTCTGTGCTGCAGGGTCCTGACGACTCCCAGTTTGTGTTCCAGTGGGTGGTGTGAATCAAACAACAGGTACTGCTCCGTGTGTGTGGGTTTCCTGTACACTTCCACATTGAGGCTCCTTTCCTCAATATGTACTGTGCAGTCCAAGATGGATGAGCAGCGAAACGTCTTCAAGAAAACTCTACAAGTCCAGGCGCCTTGCTTCAATCTTCTCTACGTATGATGACCTGGATGACTGAGAATCTTCATCAACATTCGAGAATCTAGAAAAAAAATAGAAACACTGTGAAAACATGTCTCAGACTGAGGTGAGAAAATTCCTTCTGACTTCTAAATTATGTGAACTTACCAGAGGATCTGAAGCTTTGTCCACAAGGTTATTAACCTGGGTGGAGATAAACAAGAGAGGTCACACTAGGGAACCGGACTCATCTTTCATCTGAATCAGTAGCAGCATCAGCAGAGGATCTTGTGTGTGTGGCAGTGTGTAAGCAGAGGTCTATTGGCTCTTGAAGAACAGTGACTCAGCCCTGTCAGGACAGCGCCCTCTGGCTGGCCTGGCTTCTGCACTCCAACCTTATCAACAATGCTACGCTGTTACTATTTTAAACCGCCTAAATAAATATTAAATATATATTTTTAACTGACTAATAATAATAAAGACAAAAAGTGAATTTGCATATCAGCCTGCACTATTATACAACACAGCGTTGTTTTAAGCAACACATTTTTATGTTCATTTGTATTACGGTATTAGTGATTTACATCTATTTTGTCATAGTAAATGCAGTTTTTCACAGAAAAATGAGTGCTTTGAACATATACTCATGAGAAATATAAAGCTTTAAAACCACAGCACAAATTATGTGTACAGTTACTGTAAACAGACAACAAATACAATGAAAAACCAAGGTTTCTTAGCTCTTCCAAACTTTTGCAATTACTACTGGCCCTCAAAAAAATCATGATCCTAATTTTCTTCTTTTAAAATCCCCATTTAATTCTAAAAGACTCATCTCAAGAATTTATGAATGTATAACTTCTTTTAAAAACATGACACTGGCTAAGATCAGGGAAGCCTGGGTGCATGAATTGAGCGAAGACCCGGAAGAGGACATTTGGGAGAATGCTCTACTGAGAGTGAATGACAGCACCTCTTGTGCCAAATTAAACGTTATACAATTCAAGATCCTACATCGCATCCACTACTCTAAAGCAAGATTGACAAAAATATCTCCAAACACAGATGCAAGCTGTGACAGGTATCAGAATACTTCTGCCGACTTAACACATATGTTTTGGTCATGTTCAGCTCTGGCAACCTATTGGTCTACCATCTTTAACCCAATGCATTTATGGCTATATTTGGTCCCACAGATGGAAGATATATAACATTAAAGAAATAGAATAGAATAGAATAGAATAGAATAGAATAGAGTAGAATAGAATAGAATGCCTTTTATTGTCACTATACACAAGTACAATGAGATTGAAGCCGTCAACTTGGCTCTGCTGAGGCAGCGGGAGGTGTAAATGTCCATCAGGGAGGGGAGAGGGCAGCCGATGGTCTTCTGTGCTGTCTTTACAACTCTCCATAACCTTTCCCTGTCTGCTAGAGTGCAGCTGCCGTACCAAACTGTGATGCAGTATGTCAGCCGGCTCTCAATGGATGAGCGGTAGAAGGTCATCGGCAGGGCGGGGTTAAGGTTGTGCTTCCTGAGGACTCCTAGAAAGTGTAGCCGCTGCTGAGCCTTCTTGACGGTTGATGTGATGTTCCCTGACCAGGAGATGTCCGCTGAGATGAGGGCGCCAAGAAACCTGATGGTGTGGACCCTCTCCACACACTCTCCGTTGATGTAAAGGGGGGCTGGATCGGTGCTGTGCTTCCTGAAGTCGATGATAATCTCTCTGGTTTTCTTGGTGTTGAGAGCGAGGTTATTCTCAGAACACCAGGCTGCCAGCTTCAGGATCTCCTCCCTGTAGGCAGCCTCGTCACCTCTGGAAATGAGTCCGACCACTGTGGTGTCGTCAGCAAACTTGACGATGAGGTTGTCATTGTGGGCCGGACTACAATCGTGGGTGTAGAGACAGTACAGGAGGAGGCTCAGCACACAGCCCTCTGGGGAGCCGATGCTCAGCATGTGAGTGGAGGAGAGGTGAGGGCCATTGTGACCAATGCGAGCATTGTGACCGTTCTATACCTGTCTCTATGTATTAAGTCTTTTGATGCTCAATAAAAAAAACAAATAAAAAAATTGATATTTTCCCGCAGCACACCTGGTGATCTCTCACGGCACACCGGTTAAAGAACACTGCTGTAGCCTATTATATTACCTATCCTGTAGGTGTCATGTATATAGAAGTTACTTATAAGCCACACCTAAAAAAGGCCCATAGGCCATAGCAGCCAGCAGTTCCTCAAAGAAAGCTGATTGAAGAAAACACAATAATTGAGTTATTTTCCATAAAAAAACTCCAAAGTTAGGTGTCTGAGGCATTGTTTTTAAGTCTGTCATTGATGTCAATTCTTTCATTTATTGTGTTTAGTTTATTTTATTGCGCTTTTATCAAGTAAGGATCCTTACCTGAGCACCAAGAAGATTGTAGGTCACTCCGGATCTTAGAATCTTCTTCTACACAGCAGCAGTAGAATGTACTTTATTTAACTTCAGGACTAGATTTGGATTTATCTCCAGGACTAGCCTTGTTGGCTTCATCTCCAGGACCATGTACTTTATTCCTGGAGAAGAAGTTCTTAATCTTCTTTAACGTTGCTGCTCTGCATTTAACTGCCTTGTTGGCTTTATCTCCAGGACCAACCTTGTTGGCTTCATCTCCAGGACCATGTACTTTATTCCTGGAGAAGAAGTTCTTAATCTTCTTTAATGTTGCTGCTCTGCATTTAACTGCCTTGTTGGCTTTATATCCAGGACCAACCTTGTTGGCTTTACCTCCAGGACCAGCCTGTGGTTTATCTCCAGGACTAGCCTTGTTGGCTTCATCTCCAGGTCCATGTACTTTATTCCTGGAGAAGAAGTTCTTAATCCTCTTTAATGTTTCTGCTCTGCATTTAACTGTTGTCAAAGTTATGTCTTCTCCACAACCTACTTCTTCCTCATCATCCTCTCCGGTTCTTAATTTGGAGCGATGAGGCAGGGTGTATTCTTATCTGTCCTGCTGACACACATCTACCTCACAGGGTTCCTCATGAGTACCTGTGCCACTATCAGAACTGTTTCCCGATTCGACTATATTCAAGTCATTCTGTCTTTGGCCTTCAGGCTGGTGGTTCTCAATGACATCAATTATGTTGTTATCAATTCTTCTGCGGTGGATGTTGTTGTTGGTGATTAAAGACGTCCATCAAAGACGTACATATCCAAAATATGTAGGTTGGGAAGGCCAGTTGCCAGAATACGATGGCGATGGACGATTTCTGCTAACCACATATTATTTATATGGTTCCGTATGTCTCGCAGTTCAGCATGTGATGCCCCATCTCCTCTATCAAGATATCCACCTCTATGATGTTCAGGTTGATCACCTATTTGGCCTACGTTGTTGTCGATTATTAAAGACATTCGGATATGTAGGTTGTAAAGGGCAGCAGTCAAAATATGACAGAGTTCGTCTAACCACACATTATGTATATGGTTTAGTATGTCTCGCAGTTCAGCATGACCCATGCGTTGTGGATGTGGTTCCTCCTCATCTCCTCTATCAAGATATCCACTGCTATGATGTTCAGGTTGATCGCCTATTTGGCCTTCGTTGTTGTTGCGGATGATTGAAACCATTTGGATATGTAGGTTGAGAAAGCCAGCCACCAGAATACGACGGATTACTGTTAACCCTATGTTATGTATATGGTCCAGTATGTCTCGCAGTTCAGGATGACCCATGCGTTCTGGATCTGGTTCCCCATCTCCTCTATCAAGATATCCACCTCTCTGATGTTCAGGTTGAGCGCTTATTTGGCCTTCGTCTCCGCGTTCATCCATTAATGCTCCAAAGATTGCACAAAGTGCTTCAAAAGTCATCAAAAACTTCTAAGAGTCTTGATTGGTATGGTTCCAAGCAATGATGGATGTTGCAGGAGAGCTCCAGTTACAACCTAGGTTGTGATGACATCTCTGGACTTCAAAGGAGTTTGTATGATGACATCAATATGACACCACTATCAATCTAGGTTGTGATGTCATACAAACTCCAACTTGAAGTCCAGTGATGTCATAGTGATGAACACATCACTTGTTGTTTTTATGTTGTTAGTTGTTGTAGTTGTTATGGCAACCATCTTGTTTTGAGGTTAACAATAAATCTGTAGCAAAGGATCTTGCATTGTTCCTGTTTCCCTGATGGCCAAGTATGGTGAAGTCATCCTTCACCATGGAGGAACAACAGTGAAGGTCACATGAGCTCTATAGAATGAGACTACAGGTGAACAGAATGAACTTACAAGATAAATACAAAACGGCTGTAATCTCATTGTGTGTTGTGAAATGTGGTTTGTGAAATGTCGTTGTGTTTTGAACTTCAGGGCCACCGTAGTCGTAGTCTCTGGTTTGGCTTTGCGGCAGTCATTCAGAACTCGTCGTAACACCGGATGTGCACGAAAGTGGAAGAGGCTACATGATGCTCTCTGTCACTGCAGCTGGAGTTATTTTAATATTAGCTTGGATATATCCAAGTTACGCGCTGTATTTCCATATAGGAGAGACGGAGAAAAAATGTTTCATTGAAGAAATTCCAGACGAAACCATGGTTATTGGTAAGGTCGTTAGCTCTTTAGCTTGACTTGACGTAGCTACCTAGCATTGTATGCTAACAGCTGCCATCAGCACTGATGCTGGGCTGAAAGTGACAGCGGTTTTTAAGATTTTAGGATTTTAATAACAATTGCTTAGCTTCTATTTCATCTTTTCAGTGAGCGGTAGATTCAGCACCGTATACATTTGTTATGCAACATATGGTGCTGTATAACATGTTAGTTTTGTCAAAATTAGATTGGAAATTTGGAAAAATAGCAACACTGCCTGGAATTCCTGGTCTGATGAATACATATTGAACTGAAAAGCTTAAAGTAAGGATGGTGCATGGCTGATTGTAACATTGGGGCAATGTGAGATTGCACAGTAAGACAGAAAATATGACATATTGATATTTGTACCCTCTCACATGTTTCTCCATCTAAATAAATTTTATTTAAAGCTTTAAAATTAAAGTTAGATTGTTCTAGAGCTGCAAGTAACAAAAGTTTCTGGTATTTGAATTTAATGCCCATATAATTGTTGCATGTCTTAAAGTTGCTCTCTTTTGAATGATTACTGTTTAACTTGATGGTTTGTGTGTGTGATTGCTGCCTGTCTAATAGGAAAATACAGGACTCAGCTTTGGGACAAACAGACCAGCACCTTCCTCCCATCTACTCCTGGTTTGGGGATGCACGTGGAGATCAAGGATCCGGACACAAAGGTAAACAAGGAAGAGATGGTGTTCCTCAAACACACCAGCATACCAAGAATTCTAAACATTTGTTGTGTCTTTACTCTGTCAGATCATCCTCTCTCGTCAGTATGGGTCAGATGGGCGATTCACGTTCACGTCCCACACTCCGGGAGAGCATCAGATCTGTTTGCACTCTAACTCCACCAAGATGGCTCTGTTTGCAGGAGGAAAACTGGTATGGACATCACCATAGTGTTCACACCAATGTACAAGCACTGGATGAAAATCATATAGATATATATGAAATCCACATTCCTTTCATAGTGATTAACATAAAAAATTAGGCTTACTGAGGAAGTACATTTGATTTTTAAAAAATGAATGATGTTTAATAGCTGAGTGTTTCCAAAGGGATGGAAATGTTAACAAAAAGGTAAAAGTAATGGATAGCAACATAGCTGCAGCAGGCAAATAAATCCGCCCATCTTCTGAACCTGCTTTGTCCTGTAGTACAGGGTCATGAGGGCCAGAGGTGGGACAGGTCGCCAGTCCATCACAGGGCAACATACACAGACCAACAACCATTCACACTCACACTCACCCCTACGTGATTCAAATAAACATAATGTAAAAAAAATTATAAAATAAAGGTGACAAAATGGCTAAAATTGTACTCCATAATTTGGTTACTGTCGGTGTCAGTTTGTGTGGGGAAAAAGTCCAAAACTAAGAAAACTTCAGATTGTTGACACTGCTACCAGTTACAAAAACAGTGCAGTGAGGCATGGTTAAAACATATGTTTAAATTCCTTTTAAAGTGATCATAACTGATGTGTAAATTTCCTTATTTCCTAACATAATGTCCTCTTTTTTTATAGAAATTCCCTGTCACACTGATAAACGTCTCATAGGACCGCTCACAGACTTCATAGGCTTTCATTAAATGATCTCAAACTGTCCCTTTGTTACAGAGGGTGCATCTGGACATTCAGGTTGGAGAACATACCAATAACTATCCAGAAATTGCAGCTAAGGACAAACTCACAGAGCTGCAGCTGCGAGTCCGACAGCTGCTGGACCAAGTGGAACAGATCCAGAAGGAGCAAAACTACCAGAGGGTCAGTACAGAAGCACAAACCTGTCTGAGACAGCTGACTCCCGATATTTATTGAAGAGATTTCTTTTTTCTTTATTACTGTTCGCTGGACAGATTTGTTAATATAACATGTTATAAGCTTGAGTCACATGTAGGGTTGTGGTTTCCGTGTGTGTTGTCTTCTGCAGTATCGCGAGGAGCGTTTTCGCATGACAAGCGAGAGCACTAACCAGCGTGTCCTCTGGTGGTCCATCGCTCAGACGCTCATCCTCATCGTCACCGGCATCTGGCAGATGAAGCACCTGAAAAGCTTCTTTGAGGCCAAGAAACTGGTGTAATGTCCGTCTGTGGAACACCACCAGGAAACAACACAACCTGACGGACTTGGGTCACCAGCACAGGAAGGCAACTACCTTCAGCGCAGAAACATTCAGGAGCAGACCTAAAATCAGCCATACACGGTATGAGGTGCAGGTATCAGTCCTGGGCAGTTTTTCTTTTGTTTTCTTGTGAACAGTATCAGTTTGACTTCCCATCACCTTCTCCTGTTTTGTTTGGCAAAGGTTTTCTTTCCTCAAGTGCAGGAAGTAGCTTCTTTTGTGATTAAATAGAAGTAAATGACAGAAGAATGTTAAATTTAGCTGTTTATTTTTTGCCATTGTGTTGTACATAGTTTAATATTTATGTTTTCTAACGTAACCTTTCAGTTGTCGGCAAATATTATCCCATCCTTGAACACACTTGATTTTAACCCTTACATTTGACATTTGTGAGCATAATGCAGAGATTGTTGAACAGTTAAAGCTACAGGGTGAAATATGTGTCGCCCCATTCCGACACAATCAGTGTCAAAGCATGTGTATGTACAGTGGAACTGACACCACCTCTCATGGGTCACAGAAAACAGTCTGTGGGTTAGGAGGTAAGCTAAGCTAAGCTGACCTAGCTTGGACCTAAAAGCCCACATCCCAGCGAGGGTCAGTGTGGACGTAATGGTTACATATTTGCTTGCTATCTTAATTTATATGATACTAGCCTTTCAGCTTGCAAACATTTTCTTGGACATATGTTAGTACAAGTACGTTAAAAATGGTTACAAATGCTTCACAGAAGCTATTTTAAATAATAAACTAATACAATGTTCACATCTACATTGGTGTTACAAACCATTTAATGTTTATTTACTTCTTATAAATGTGAAATTGAACACCAAAATGTTACCTCCTTAACTTATACAGACTGTATATAGATCCCAGATCACCAGGTAGGTCTGTAGATAGTTTGTGATATTAACAATAAAAGCATTGTGTGTTGTAAATAACAGGTATAGCTTGACTGCCCCTTGTGATTTTCTATTGCCTTTTACACTGATTGAATGATACAGAAGTCTCTACACAACGTATTTATTATCAGCTGTGGCTTGAGTTTTATTGCTGAGCTTTAACCAAGTTTACTGTCATTTTGAGTTCAATTTGTGAAGGACAGCATGTTAAATGTTCCGTTAACTCATAATTTATGAAAGGGAATACCAGTTTTAAGCAAGGTTAAGTTTTACATCCATCTCTGGAAATAATTAGGTTCATTGTGGTCTGTCACCTGCGTGTGTGCTTAATAAAGAAACCTACTACCACACCACCGTCCTCTGTTATCTGTGCCACTTCGCCCTAAAGTGAAGAAACACACAGCAAATGGCAGATCTTGTTAGCAGTCAGATTTATTGCTTGGCTTTGGCTTCCCTCAGATTCAAAAACCAAACCTCGTTAAGACATTAACCACACACCGAACCACAAACTCATCAGCCTTTTTTTTCTGTTTTGTTTTTAAATCACTGACAGCACTTTTTCACAGAGACAGAGAAAAACACACCGACCTCGTGACATCTTTGAAGAAAACCATCACAGCTGCAGTGTGAAAATCTCATTATTTAAACAGAACAAACGGCCACTTTGCATAGGTTTACTCTCTCTCAGCTCCAACAATGCATCACACCACTGCACGTACACGAGACTCATACACAGAAACAAAACGCCTCCCTTTGCTTTTTTTTTTCTGAATTCGTTGATATCAAGAATAGAGATTTGACACGTTTGGCACACCATACGAAACAATATCAAATACACAATACCATGTCATTATAAAGGGATAGATGATTTATTAAATCAAGTCTTTGTGTCAACTGTACAACAGAAACGGTACATCGTCTTTGTGTGGAGGTCCTGATCGCGGGGACACGGTCACATGTTGGGATTGGAAAGGTAGAAATATCACACCACCAACTCATTTCAATAGGTTTTTCTAAGGTTTCAGTAGTTTGTCTGGTATCCACTAGTAGGCTTCCACAGCAGGATGTCGGAGCACTAAAGGTTAATAACACCTGTTGGACTCTACTGTTTAAAAAAGGTTTGACTAGCTCTGCCGCTTTTTAATGCTTCAAAGAGCAACAAGGGCGCACAAAAAGTGAAGAGGATTAGGCAAATACACTTTTAAATTAGGCAATCCTAGCTCCAAACGGATCTGTGGAAACCACCTGCTCCACTCCTCTGCATGTTCTAAATTATTTTCGTAAAGGTGTTTCGGGGGAGGAGAGGCTCTTCTTAGTGTTCAGACACGGTGAGGTGGTGCATTTTCTTGGCGGCTTCTTCAGACACAGTCTTGGTAGTTTTCTCCGGGCTGTGGGCTGGACTGGGAGCAGGACTGGGGTTGGGGGTGTTGGCAGCACTGTTGGGATATTCTCTGTTGCCGAATATAATGCTACCCACGCGCACGTTGGTGGCACCAACCTCGATCTTTAACACACACATAGAGGATAGATGTAACAACAGAAAAAAAAAATCAGAGGCACTAACACATCCAAAATACAGAGCATGTTCCCCTGATGGTGTCTTCTTAAATAAATAGTAGTAAATATCTTTTTATAGACTGCAACAATATGTGGCATAGATAGTTGTCTCCTGGTCATATTTAGTTCAACTTTGGGACACTACTTTGGGACACTATTCACTATTCCTCGGAGAGTGAATCCCAGCACCCACTGTCTAGATGGGAAAAAAATATATATAATATAACATATGGATATTCATATCCTCCTAGATATGTCTCTCAGGACCCCCTTTTTTATCACTACAAGAAT
This sequence comes from Parambassis ranga, assembly GCF_900634625.1. Taxonomy (NCBI): domain Eukaryota; kingdom Metazoa; phylum Chordata; class Actinopteri; family Ambassidae; genus Parambassis; species Parambassis ranga. The sequence goes on along the minus strand of NC_041028.1, from coordinate 18,312,648 downwards.
GATGGCCAGTCCCCAGAGTGTAAAACTCGATGACCTGGGTCTGAGTGGGAGATTTCCAGTGAATCCGAAGCATTTTAATAACATGGCATGCAAGCATGGCTAAAGCTGTTACATCATTTCGATTTAATCCTTGATGGGATTTGAAATACTGATAAAGAAATTTGTTATGCTGAGTTAAGGACATTAATAAGGAGTGATACTCACCGCATGTTCAAAGTCTGTGGACATACCCATGCTGAGTTCAACCTCCTCCATAGGAAGCTTCAGACTGTCACACACCTCCTGCCTTCGACTCAGCAACATCTACGCCAATAAAATAATAACAATAGTAATAATAGTATTATATATGCACAGTGTAAGCCAAATTATTTGTGTGGAGGTTTGTGTCTGACAACAATTATTTCTCCCCTAAGCAGCCAGCAGAGGTGTTAGCTAAGCTAACAAAAGTAGGACTGATCTGCCATTAGCTAGAAATGTAGACTCTAACAAATTATTTATTATTATTATTATTTCTCATTTTATCCATCCTGATAAGTTAATAGGACCATGTAGCCAAATGGTTTTGTTACATACCTTCAAAGATTAAGATTAAGATTAAGAAACCTTTATTAGTCCCACAATGGGGAAATTGCATTTTTGCAACGGCATACAGACAGCAAGGGATAAGTTAGGAAAAAGATATATACAATATAAAATAGGCTACCAATAAAAGATATATACATTATAAACAGTTTACATATTTAACAGTTATTGCACAGGTGAGTTGAGGTAGAAATGGTATATAAAAGGGCCCCTCAATCATATAACACAGGCTCTTTTCCCCCTTATACCTGAGTGGCGCCCCTCAGTCAAATATCATGTGGGATATTATCAGCATATGTCTTGTAGGCCCCCCTCAAGTAACATGTGATATGATATATTAATTTATAATCTATCCCTGCACAGTTTGGTCTCCTCTGAGTCTTCTGTACCTGAAAGTCGGGGTTGGGGCCCAGGGTGAGGTCGTAACCATAGCGCCCAATGGTCATGAGTCCTGAGAAGTGCAGGGCGGAGCACTGAGATACGATGTGCTTCACTGTGTCCACTGTCTCCTCTGGTGGCAGGCCGTGTTTACCTGCAGCAGAAATCTGACGTGAAACAGGACTCTCCTCCTGCAGCATGCTTTTAGGATCAGCTCACACTTACTCTGCTCTCCACTGGTGTTGATCTGCACCATGATCTTTAACCTCTGTGTGCTGTCCCCTCTGATGCGCTGCCACGAGCTGTTGACCTTATCAGCCAGTTTCACTGAGTCCACCGTCTCCACAAGGAAGAGGTTCGGCACGCCTGGAGACAGGAAGAAAAGTCAGTGGGGCGTATTTTTCTTTCCTTTCGTCATGCAGCTTCAGCAGGAGAGTGGACAGAGGCTCACCCAAAAGTTTGTTTACATTATTCTTCTGTAAATGGCCAATAAAGTGCCATTTGATTTCTGGACAGGATTCGAGAATCTAGAAAAAAAAAATGGAAACACTGTGAAAACATGTCTCAGACTGAGGTGAGAAAATTCCTTCTGACTTCTAAATTATGTGAACCTACCAGAGGATCTGAAGCTTTGTCCACAAGTTCATTAACCTGGGTGGAGATGAAGGAGAGAGGTCACACTATGTCCCTCCTTTTTTTTTTCCACTCCAGCAGTGTTTCATACTCACATAGTTTTCTCCAAAGTTCCTCTGCCCTTGTCTGTAGGCTTCCACAACCATCTCTGGGGGTTTTGTCTTGCTGACAGCTACGAGGCGGGGCGGCACAGCTGGCAGAGTCTACAGGAAGGACAAACAGGACTCATCTTTCATCTGAATCGGTAGCAGCATCAGCAGAGGAGCTTGTGCGTGTGGCAGCGTGTAAGCAGAGGTCTATTGGCTCTTGCAGAACAGTGACTCAGCCCTGTCAGGATCTTTCAAAACATTGATGGAACTGATTGTTTCTGGCTGATGCTGCCTGATCTGATCTGTCATTATGAGATTATTAGCTTCAACCCAGTGAGACACATGTAGGTGAGAGTGGAAGCATGCTGCGCATTCCAACAAATCAGCCTCCTCTTCAATGGAGGGCCACTTCATGACAATAACATCTACAGCAGTGGACATCTTCTACAGCGCTGTGCTGTGAGGAGAGAAACACGACTAGCATACAAACAGAAAAACCTCCATACATAATGCACATGCAGCTTCTAGGCATCATTTCTATGCATCAGTGTGCATGCATACACAATGTTGTGTACCCCACTCCCACGCATTATTAAGCTGCCACTTTTAGCCATGCATGGTGTTATGAGAGTGCTGCCCGACTGCCTCCCATCCAAAGGTTGAGCTGTTTGGCAGCCTTACATAACAAGTCGTTCTGACACAGCACGACTTTTTCGGGGCTCCGAGAGTGGAGCGACGGCAGCGGTGCTCCCAAGCGGAGCCTCATGGGCTGCAGTTACCTTGGGCCGCCGTGCCGCCGCCTGGTGCACCCGCTCCACTACCGACTGCAGCGCCTTCCCAACCTCCTCCGACATTGCTACTTTCCACATATCGTCAAGCGGCGACGACACAAAACGTCAAGAAACGTGCCCGCGGTGACGGCAAAAGGCCTTCAAAATAAAAGACCCCAAACCCAAAGAGGAAGTGCGATTTACAGACAGCGCCCTCTGGCGGCCTGGCTTCTGCACTCCAACCTTATCAACAATGCTACGCTGTTACTATTTTAAACCGCCTAAATAAATACATTTTTAACTGACTAATAATAATAAAGACAAAAGTGAATTTGCAGATCAGCCTGCACTATCATACAACACAGCTTTGTTTTAAGCAACACGCTATGTTGATTTGTATTATTAGTGATTTACATCTATTTTGTCATGGTAAATGCAGTTTAACAAAAACGATATAACAAGCGTTATTTACACTTGATGTTGGTTTTTAACAGTATAACTACCAAATTTCAGAGTTTTATCCATCACTTTTTCTAAAAAAAAATCACCATCTGAAGGTTTTTTTAGAATGTAAATACAGTATCACACAGAAAGATGAGTGCTCTGAATGTATATATCCAATGAGAAATATAATGCTTTAAAACCACAGCATAAATAATGTGTGTACAGTTACTGTAAAGAGACAACAAATACAAAGAAAAACAGATTTATTCACAGACACAATTCAAAACATGTCCAAAAAACATCCCTATCAATGAAAATCTTACAATTCAAGGAAACACGACAGTTTTGCCTGCTTGATAAAGAACTTAAAGAGTTAACAGAATGTAAAAATGTGTGTGTTGTTCTCCATCTGTAGCTGCCCCTCTCATACTCGCTCCAAGGCCTCCAACATTATGATGCTGTTTCCTCTGATGACCTATAAGACCACAGACAGTTACCACATTTATAAGGAAACAAAAACAGAACATCATCAGACCTTCCTTAGCACAGGTGTAGCCAATAATCCCCTTTACATGCTTGGTGGGTAAATTAAATGAAGAGCCATCTTATCAGTCTCACCTGTGCTTTTCACACTACTTTAGATCTACAGTAATTGTCTGCTGAGAAAAATTCCAACCCCATCCCAACAAGGAATCATGGAATATTTAAAGTTTAAACAGTTAAACATTACAGTAACTTAAACGTTACAGACAGGCAGTGTTGACATATCTATAACATGTTTCTATTCGACTTTTGTTCACAACAGAAAAACACATCAAGCAGTGCACTGACCACCATGCCGATGGTGTTCTGTTGTCCTCCTGGGCCCATCTCCAGGCAGTCATCCACCACCAGGTTCATGAATGGGTCGAACCCTCGCAGGATGCCCTGCACGTGTCTGCCTCCATTCAGCTTCACTAAAGGACAGAAAACAATCTGTGAGGAATCTTGTGTGCTTGGGTTTTACAGGAGAAAAACATTTTTTGATAAAACAGAATAAAATTGAATATTTGAAATTGATATATTTGTAAGCATTCTCAAGTTAGACAGTTTTGGTTAACATGAATCCTCCAAAGTTAAACGTAGCTTTGTTGTTGTTGTCACCATTTGCACGCAGCACTTACACCAAATACTCGGTACTTTTAACTATAACAAGTTACAAGCTAACATTAAAAACACTTTGCACACTGCTGCAGGTTCATATCAGCCATACTCACACGAAAGCTTCTTGTCCATGAACCTGAAACAGAAAAACAACGTTAGCTTCTGTTTAACACGTTCACCATTGATACATAATTCAGCCAGTGAAGCTAGCTAGTGTTAGCTTGTTGCCATTGCAAACAATGTAGCAGGAACGCTATGCTACTTCTACCACTGAAAACATAACGCTGTTCCAGAATACACCGTGCTGGTAATTTAACAAAGACACGTTACTTACTTCTTCAGCTCGGGTGGGTGTGCTTTGCTCATTTTCCCTGTATTTTATGAAAACCGGCAATAAGTCGTATGGTTAGCGTTTCTCAAATCCGCGGAAGGAAAGCGTGTGCTGACGGACCGGAAGTCCACCAAAAAACCTTCATTAATGGTCCTGCAGTGTCCGCACAGCGCCGCCAAGAGGCCGGGAGGAGGCAGAGTTTTTTTTAATCGTTCAAAAGTATAAATGAAGTAAAAACAGCAACGAGACAGTCCAGAAACATTCTAAATACATAATAACATTACTATATGAACAATACTGCCGCATATTTCAGTTGCTTTATGTTGCTGCAGTGCAGAAAGTCAATATGTTTTCTTGTATTTACCGATTATAACATTTGCTTAAATGTATTTGAAATGTAATTTAATTTAATTTAATAATTGAAATGTAAGTTATTAATATAGTTTTATTTAATATAGTTTCCACGTGTTGCTACAGCTGCCCTGGGACAAACCAAGTATTTCGTAAAAAAAATGCAAACAAAACATCTCTTGAGAAACATTTTAATTGATTCATCTATAAAGAGCCAGACGCTAAGTTACAAAAGACTTTGAAAAGTATATGCTTCAAAATCTATTGAAATCACTGTTTACATTTTTACAGTAGCACTTTGAAAAAATTCGGGTGGATCCAAATGCATTTCCTAAATCAGAATTCCTGCACTTATCAAGCATCAGACACACTAAAGGGTTGCTATCAGTCAGTTTGCATAGCTAGGAAATGTGACCCGAGTTCACAGTAAAAGGCATTGAAGTGGGTGTGAACACCCACAAAAGTATTTTCATTGTAGATTATGTTATTCAAACAGTGCATAAAACATCCCAAATTTCCCCGACGGACCTTCCCAAAGGGATTAATAAAGTATATTCTATTCTATTCTATCCAATATTCACACTTTGTGGTGTTACTGAACCTCTGGCATAGAGTGACAACATAATCTAAAAAGAACTGAAAATGTAATTTATTTATTTATTTTGTCAAAGGGCTACAAAAAAATTCCAGTATGGTTCTTTAACAATCCATCTCTTTAACCCCTAATGCAGTGACAACAGTGATGTTCTGAATGCTCAATTAGTGAACTGGTTTCTCAAGAATTTCAGAGATCTCTAACCCTTCTGGGCAAAAAGGCAATCTTTGTTGACATTCAAACTCAAACATCAGGCTTTGCTGGCCTGATAAGCGTAGCACTCCATGATGCTGTCCTGTTCAACCCTGACTCGCAGGTGCTCCTGACAGTGTTCTAGGAAAGAGTCCAGTGTTGAGAACCCCTGCTGGCAGGGTACACAGTGGTACAGCCGCTGCTTCTTCGAGCCAGGCCATTTACAGGTGTCCATCATGCTGGTGCACACGCTGCACTGTCTCCTCCTCACGGAGGCCTGATGGAGTTTCACATGCTGTTTCAGCTCCCACTGCAATGGGAACACCTCTGCACAGGAGGGGCATGGGAACTCTCTTTCCTCTTCCTCCTCCTCTTCTTCTTCTTCTTCTTCCTGCTCCTCCTCTTCCTTCTCTACTTCAGTGACTACTCTACATCTCCCGTGATCACCAACCTCACCCGTCTCTGGGAATTTCCTTGGCCTCCCTCGTCTAGCCTGAACTGGCTTATTATCTGCTAGGGTGGTTTTTACTTCATTTGGTATGTTTTCTAATAATGTGAAATCTTTGGTGGTGCATTCTACAGACTGACCTTCGCTTTTGGAGGTGAGACTTGCCACTGCATGCTGTCTGTAATGCGCCCTAAGTGACAAATGATGGAAGAAAACTTTGCTGCAGACCTGACATGGATACTTGTATCCTTTCCTACGCTTGCTGATCACAGCACCCGGCTCTCTCCGACTGTTTTGCTCTCTGCTGTGCTTCTCCTTCCTGTGCATGTACAGTTTAGAGGTGCTCTTAAAGACCATGTCACAGGAACGACAAGTCAGAAGCTTCCTCCTGGATTGTGGCCTTTCTTTTGGATTTCCATTCACCATGGTGTTCCTTATGTTCCTCAGCTCTCCATGAGCACTGTCCTGTTTGGTCACCTGTGCCTCCTCTGGATGGTTAGTCTGTTTGTGGCGTCTCAGGGCAGCCTCTGTTTGGAAGATTCTTGAACAGAAATGGCACACGTTGGCGGTTCTACCGCTGGGCCCCGGGGTGTCTGAGGAGTCCGAGCGTGTAGAGTCACCTTCAGACGCTGGTGGAGAATCATCCGGAATGCTACTAGCATCAGCTGTGTCTGACTGTGCTGGCTCACTACAACCAGCCTGCTGATGGTACAACAGAGCTTGCTTCTGGCTGAAGCCTCTCCCACACGGGGCACACGTGTAAGGACTGCTGTCCAAGATGTGAGGCTGCCGGTGTAGAGACTTGTCCTGTGGTCTGAGAGGATCTGAGGTGCAAGATGTGCACCCAAGGCACGGAGAACCAGTTCTTGACACACTGTGGCAAAGCTCACACCGGGAGGCACCGTGATCACACTTATGCAGCTGCAAAGAGGACCTCAGGGAGAACTCCTGCCCACAGGAGGGACACCTGTGAGGCTTGGGCAATGTGTGCATCTGTTCCTGATGTTGCAACAGGTCTGGTGCATAATTAAAACTTTTGCCACATTCTGAACAAACAAACATGGACAGGTGGGATGGTTGCGGCCTCTGGTTCCGTGTGTGTTGTTTAGTTTCAGCCCGTGCTATGAAGTTGGCCAGCTTTGACAGAGTGTCTGCTGTTGGGTTGGAGCGGCTGAATGACTCCTGAGACCTTGCAGTGCTCCAGCTGACTCCATCCATGCTCTTTTACCAAGCTTCTCTCTGGCTGAGGTGGAAGAAGAAACAGTCAGTACATTGTAGAACACATGGAGCAAAAATAAACAACGTATAGCACGTTACAATCAGCCTGACTCTCAACAGCTGATTAAGTTATGCGTGCCTTCCTGTTAGCTTGCCTCTATCTTGCTAACGCTCTCAGCGCTTGTTTTCATTTCAGTGCAACGCAGTAAAACGGTTGTAAACACCGGCCAGACGTCCATTTGATAAGAAGTCAACGCTCCCATGACAGTAAACATTACTGCGCGTCCACACGCTAGCTTCGTGTCTGCTAACATTAGCTCCTTGCTAGCTGCGCTAACATGTTTGCACACTTATGTCCACATAAACAGCTTACTTTGGCTCCCAGAGAAGGGCGGCGCGACGGCTGAAGTGATGACTGGTCAGTTTGAAGCGGTGTGAGGCGTAAACAGCAGGTTTGGTTACAATAAACCACACGAGCATGATTACTAAAGTGTAAGCCAAGTTTGTGGGTGGGCTACTTCACCGAGCAGGCAGGAGCACTTCCGTCACGTGACTGGCCCCCACAAAGCAAGTCCCAAAGAGCTGCCATCAAAAAAACAAATAATCCGCTATTAACGACCATCACACTTTTACTCCAGAGAACCTTACAGAGTTTAATATATTATGCTTCAAAACAACAACACTCCCCCCAAACTAATAAAAGAGAGGAAAATCAATTAAAAGCCAATTGCTGCCATTACAAATGGAGCCATTGCTGAAATAATCATGGGCTCCTCTGAAAGCCATCTGCGGTGCTGCTTTAAAGTGTGTGACCTCTGTAGAGCTGTCTTCATTTCTGCATGATCATGACCCTAAACACCAGCAGACTTTCACAAAAGTCATTAAAGTTTTGCCATTTATGTTTTCTTTTCTTGTTTTCGTTTAATTTGTTTGATTATTCTCCTGTTCTGCTCCAAATGCTGCTTTAAAACCTGCATAGCCTGGATCAATCTGTATCAAATCGAGCTTCCAGAGATGTTAAAGATCCTATGCCCATGCTTTGGGTACTGCATGTACTCAATACCATCAGAGGTGCTTGGCTTCTGAGCTGTGTGCTTATAACAAGCCGGGTGGTCCTTCTTATCTTCTGCCCAGTAAGTATCAGTATCTGATTTTGATCTATCAGACCACAGGATAATTTTCCACTCTTCTTAAATGAAATCCTGAAGACCCTGGATCTTGCTAAAGCAGCTTCACATATTAAGTAAGATGCCAAGTAGGGCTTTACATAGCTTCGTGTGTGTTTACAAGAGAAACAGTTGCACTCTGGCAGAATTACAGTTGCAAGAAAAAGTACGTGATTGAGATTACCTGGATTTCTGCATAAATTGGTCATAAAATGTGTTCTGATCCTCATCCAAGTCACCACAAAAGAGAAATGCAGTCTTCTTAAACTAATATCCCACAAAAAATGATATGTTTTAATGTTTTTATTGAACACAACATGTAAACATTCACAGTGCAGGGTGGAAAAAGTGTGAAGCACTGATGCTTCTCTCCCTAGGAGTGGTTATCCTGCAAAGATGACAGAGCAGAATGCACAAAGAGGTGAAGAAGAATCCTAGTGTCAGCTAAAGACTTACAGAAATCTCTGGCACATGCTAACATTTTTTGTTGACAAAGTGTTGACAAAAACATAAGACCATCTGTCCTCCGACTGAAGCTCAACAGAAGAAGGGTGATGCAACAGGACAACGACCCAAGGCATAGAAGGAAATCCACAGCAGAGGATACGCCTTGTGGAGTGGCCCAGAGTCCTGACCTCAAGCCGACTGAGATGCTGTGGCATGACCTCAAGAGCGATTCACACCAGACATCTAAACAAAATGCTGAACTGAATTCCTCCTGACCGTTGTGCAGGTCTGATCTGCAACTACAGGAAATAATTGGTTGAGGTTATTGCTGCCAAAGGAGGGTCAACCAGTTATTAAATCCACAGATTCACACACTTTTTCCACCCTGCACTGTGAATGTTTACATGTTGTGTTCAATAAAAACATGAAAACATATCATTTTTTGTGTGCTATTAGTTTAAGCAGACTGCATTTGTCCATTGTGGAGACAATTTATGTAATCCAAATTCAAGTAATCCCAATCACATACCTTCTCTTGCAACTGTATTTAGATGTTTACATTGTTAATATATGGCCAATAACTGACCTTATCTGAGTTTCAGGATAAGTGATCAGACATCCCTTTGGTCTTGATCATCAGAACAAAAGGACCTAAGAGACACACACAGATACACATGCCAAATTGAAGAGTAACAACCCGTTTATCCACAGCAGAGGATACGCCTTGTGGAGTGGCCCAGAGTCCTGACCTCAAGCCGACTGAGATGCTGTGGCATGACCTCAAGAGCGATTCACACCAGACATCTAAACAAAATGCTGAACTGAATTCCTCCTGACCGTTGTGCAGGTCTGATCTGCAACTACAGGAAATAATTGGTTGAGGTTATTGCTGCCAAAGGAGGGTCAACCAGTTATTAAATCCACAGATTCACACACTTTTTCCACCCTGCACTGTGAATGTTTACATGTTGTGTTCAATAAAAACATGAAAACATATCATTTTTTGTGTGCTATTAGTTTAAGCAGACTGCATTTGTCCATTGTGGAGACAATTTATGTAATCCAAATTCAAGTAATCCCAATCACATACCTTCTCTTGCAACTGTATTTAGATGTTTACATTGTTAATATATGGCCAATAACTGACCTTATCTGAGTTTCAGGATAAGTGATCAGACATCCCTTTGGTCTTGATCATCAGAACAAAAGGACCTAAGAGACACACACAGATACACATGCCAAATTGAAGAGTAACAACCCGTTTAATATAAACAAAAAACTAGTTATACAGCAGGTACTGTAATAATTTACTAATTCTTCATTTAAGGCTGAAGCCAGCACTGACTACTGAAGCACTCTAAAACAAACTGTATTGGCCTGACAAAGATTTGGCATAATGAATACATTTTCTCAGCCTTTAGTTAATAACATCACATTTTAAAGTACATATGAGCTTTACATAAAAACAGCATGGAGTGAACAATACCATCATGGTAGGGACACAATCAGATGGCTCACCTGAATGAATGAATGATGAAGCAGAATTTAAGGCTACAGGCGTACTGTAACACTCATCAAAAACATTCACAGTGATGAATTAACCAAAAAAAAGCGTGACAGTGTGATCTTCACCACTAATTAAAACATTAAGCTCCGTAGTACCTTCAGTAGCACTTCACTGTAATGTTAAGTACCTCCGATTCCAGGAAATAGATGAACTGATCTAAGTATCCAGAAGCCAGATCTCTACTACAGCCTAGCAATGCATCTGCCTCAGAATACACATCTAGCAGTAAGAAAAATCAATCGGTATCAAAGGCTAATGATTGTCATACCTTTCAAACTTACACTGTGCTATAATGATCACTGGCAATGAAGGTAGATGAGTGGTAACACACATAATATTTGAATTAAAAACAAATACTGTAGTACAAACAAACAAGTTTCCTGAATCTCACACACAGGAAAAAAAACAACAGCAAACTAAGAAGAACCTGAAGACAAATGTACAATACAAGCATGAATGACAATACATTAAAATGCTCATAAGAAAGGCATTATCATATAGTCTGAGCTGCGCTGTGTCCACAGGACTGTGTCAAGTAGTCACTACATGTCCTCCTGTACAAACAGGCTTTTCCTGCATTGAAACAGAGCAATTATTCTCAAAGTAACATATTCAGTACTTGTTAATGCTTTTACAGTCTGCAGTTACGTACTCAAAGACTTCATAGATTATCATAAGATCATTTAAAATACTACCCTCTGCTGCTGATTTCAATTTGTGCCATGACAGGTGTTAATATGTGCTGTATATCAACTTACGGAAATTAAATTTAAATGAATGTCAAGCCAGTTACAAAATCAAATTCCAAAAGGGTCATTTGAGGATTACTTATATAAAGTAAATATATATATATATATATATATATATATATGGGTACTGGTTAGGAATACAGCTACAACAACATGATTATATTGACCAATATAAAACTCTTTGTCTTATGTCTCTCTGGACCCGCCGAGGCACAGCCCGTGTCTCCACATGCAAAGCAACCAAAAGGCATTGCGTGGCTGCCTGCATTGACAATGAACAGGAAGTGTGTTAAAGAAGGGGAATGGGAAAGCAAACCCGCTCTTTAAAGGGTAGCAATTAAACCAACTCCTTGCATCAGCCCTGAACTACCAGCTGGTTCACAGTGAGAACAGTGAATTTAAAACTGTCATGGAGAAAAATGACTGAATGCTTTTTTTTTTTTTTTTTAAATGTAAAAACACAACCTGAAATGAAACACAGTACATACACTTCACTGCTCTCAGCATCAGTACTGTCCATCAGTTAAACTGACAGGTTCAAGTCCAAACTGAGGGCTTGATTGTACAGTACGGCCAAAACCAAATGTGCTATTATCTGACAATAGTTTGGGATCTTCTATATAATAGCATCAGTGTCAGACTAATTTAGAGAGAATTAAGTATTATAATTGCCTGGTTTATAACTATATTATGTTTATATTTATATTTATATATTTCCCTTGTAAGACCACTACTCAAAAAAATAGAATCTATATACCATCGTTCACTAAAGGGATGATCTCACAAACATTCATCATCCCTTTATGTTACAGTGTGTTCTTCTGATTGTACATTTAACTAAAAGCAGTATAGGTAAACCAGGATGGCACCGCAATGGATATTTATACTGTAACAGTCAATAAACACAGTGCAGTACTGCAAACAGTCCCGTATTCTCTAAGCTCTGTGGGTGCACCACACACCCAAAATCCACAGGACTTGATTTTCACAGGATGAGCTGAGTGTCTGACAGAGCATGGTCACATAAATATGTCAGAAGTCTCTTCAGTGTTACTTCAGGGACAACACTCGATGTGTCTCTGATACCGTGGTTCCTTCGGTTAAATGTCAAAGTACAGCGTTTCGCCCTGATGAAGATGCCTCATGCCTATCTCTTGTAGTGGCTGGGTGCATCTGCGAACATGTACTTGAGTCTGTAAGCTTCAGCCAGGAGAAGACCCACTTCCTCGTTTCCCCAGTGGATTGTGGGAAGGTTCTGCAGGAGCATGAGAAGGCCCTGAAGGCAAAGGGAAAGGTACTTATAGACACTGACACTGGTATCGGGAAATTTCGGGAATTTTGCTGTGGTGATCTCCTGGAAATATCTTTACATAAATCGGAGGTAATAGTGCATGTAAGTGTACGACTATAAAAACAGTGGTACCTGAAAATCGACCATGGAGAGGATTTCTTTGCGCCACTCAATGAGGAAAGCTGCACAGACGTACAGGTGGAAATGGGAGAAACCCTCCGCTTCAGCCTGTGGAAAACAACAACATCAATGCTCCACCCTTTTATCTAAAAAACACATAAGCCAAGACAGCAATCTGACTGAAGGAAGCCTATTCCACAACAACAAGTACTCTGTAATGCATCAGGAATTGTTCTTCTCTGAAGGTCAGCTAGATGGCACTGATTATCACTCTGAGGTGAGAAAGGGATCAGGGAGGGAGCTGCAGAAAAACAGGAGGCTGTGCCAAAGAATAGAGGAGGACAGTGGGATGAAAAGAATATCAGGAAGAATTCACACGAATTAGAGATTTTTGAGGGCTTTTAGACAGGAGAACTGTGATGGTCTGGGGTGAGAAAAAAAGACAAAAAAAACAGACTGTTCATTAAGATAAACATATGTTATCAATAATAATTCAGAATTCAGTGGAGTGGAGTGCTTCAAACTTCTGAAGCCATGCAACAAACATTTTGCTTAAAAAGTGATGACTAGAGGGAAAACACACTTATTTCATAGACAGGATTTTTACAATGTGATTGGGTGGTGTAGGCCAGGAAGGTAATGGTGGACACTGCTCTACCTGGTAGGTGTCCCAGAGACGAATAGTGCAACGAAGTGGCAACTCCCTCATCAGAAGATTGTTCATCCACCGGAAAGCAAACTGCAAGTACTCCACTTCATACCTCTTGAAATGATTGTGAATGTCCTCTGGAGACAGCACACACATGATTAGAACACTTTAAATCAAGCCCTGTAATACTGTAAAAGTATCAGCTTGTCCATCCTACCGTCTATCCTGCTGACCAGCTCCTCTAAAGCTTTCACTTTGTTCTGGATTCCAGGCTGGGCAAAGGTGTAGTTGTCCTAAAAAGAAAAACCGCTTAAGTAACCTTGCACACTTACTATGCAGTGTTGATTGAATGTGAATGAGCAGACCTGTATTCCATCCAGCAGCTTGCTCATGCACCAGAAGCTGTCAGCTTCAATGTTCCTCTGGGTGTCCAGAGGTAGTGCTGCCATCTCAAAGTTCTCCACATCCTCCGCTGGAACAGCAAACAAATCATGAGCAGATTCCGGATACAACAAAAACCGTTTATTTACCAGTAATAGTACACCAACTTACTGACAAACTCAGACAGGAAGACAACAAAAAATGGAGTGACCAGATCGTTGATTCCTTGCACGTAGCCACTGGCCGGGTGACGGATGGCCCAGATAAAGAGAATCCTCTCAAACACCTGAGGAAAGAAGAACAACATGGTGGATTACTGAGTTTAACTCCCAACTTTATAAAATTAGATTCTTGTTAAAAGATTGTGCAGTATTTGTGAGCAGCAAAGTAAGAATTTCATTGTATAGGGAAACCAGTTTCCTTACTGTACATATGACAATAAATGCTTTGAATCTTGAATCTTGTCTGGTTGAAGTCAATAAAATGTAATAAAAATTAAATGAGAATTCTGCCTTAAGCTGACTCAAGTTGACAATTCTGAACTGAAAAAAGACCCATTTATAATAATAGATATAATATAATAATAATAGACTGTGGTTAATCTTTTCTAGCAAATCTGGACCCACATCTCTAGTGTGTTAAAAAGCCTCATAAATCACCTCGTTTGAGGAACAAGATGTTCTCAATCAAGTTCCTTTTTAGCAGCAAAGTTCCTCTGGTGTGCAGTAATCTGATGTGGCTTGTTCCTCAATGACCAATGACCCAGTGCAACTAGTGTATCATATCACAGTCTTCAGTGTTGTTTGTGAAGGTAGCAAATAATACAAACTACAATAAATAATAGACTGGAACTGTAAACTAAGTATGTAGAAAGCAACGGATGAGCATTTGTTTCCCATGGTGAATACAGGGTGTTTCCTGTTGTTTTAGTAATCTGATTGTTCAGCTGTAGAGGGTTTAACCGATTTTGATTATTATGGCCGAGCCTTAAGATAGACAGATAACACACTACTCACTAGCCCCCATCACACAGCCTGATCAAAGGTGGGCTGCTGGGGTTCCAACCTTGATTATATAAGAGCAATATGAAGTCTATAAGGTAATAAGACATGGACAAGATGGCCTGCTGAAATATTTGAACCCCTCTTTAGTAGTTTGGCCTTACCTCCTGCACTGCAGGCTGCTGGAACAAGGGGATCAGGGGGTTGGTTCTTGGAATGTCGATGTGGATCTAACAGGAAGAAGTGTCATTAGGATGTTACACAGAATTATCAAGGCAGATAACAGACCGTTTCCTTCACAATAATAACATGAGGTTTGTTGAATTATGCACAGATGAGTGGAACTACCTGTCGGTATGTGTCTTTATAGTGCTCGTCTGTTCTGGAGTGGTAATACTGCTCTATGAAGCCGAAATATTCTTCCCTCTTCCTTTTCAGCACCAGCTCTCTGCGCTCCTTGTTGGCTGGGAGGTAACCCTGTCAGAGAGCAAGCAGAGCAGTTTCAGAGGAACAGAACAGCCTGGCCATTGCAGATAAGAGAAAAGAGATGAGATAAGGTTGGCTGTAAAGATGAAGCTTTTGAGATTATGTGAGGTTTTTTGAAGAAAGAACTACTGTAGCTAGAATGAAATGCTGTGTAAGGAACCAAAATGCAGAGGAAGGTCATGAGCCTTACAGAGAGAAGTCTCCATGTGATTGGCCGGACCTCTCTTGGGATGCCTGACCAGCTGAGTTTCCGGAGCTCTTCTGTAACAGCACACAGAAAGATGTGAAACACTGCCACCACAGCAGACACACATCAACATGGAGTCAGAGGGCAAAGTATTCAAAATCAGCCAGCCCACTTAAGGGCCTGGGAAGTGGAAAAGCTCATGTGACTGCTCAGTGCACTGTCCTGCAACCAAAAGTGGGTACTGGTAAAATAAACACTGTAAGGGTTATCCAAATCTGTGAAATAGTAGTATACAATATAATACAATACAATATGGCTACTGCACACTGCACACAGTCTGCTACTGTATATCAATCACTCATCAGCCATTATTTAAGGATGCATCTGAAAAGGAAACCATAAGCAATGATGACACATCCTTTCAAGTAACCTACAAGAGGATATAAATATATCTATATATAATTTGCATTTTACACAATACCCCCCAAGAAATAGCAAAATTTCAAGGAAACAAGGAAAAATGAGGAGACAAAGTGTGTGCTTGCTGTACCTAGGTCAGTGTTGGGACTTGCCAGCAACTGCTTAAATTTGTCCAGGCGGCTTTTCTCTCGCACCGTCATAGGTGGTGCCCCTGATGCATTCTGGTCCGAGATGCGAGCCACCAGTGGGATGATGGGACGAACAGGGAGAGACTGCTGCTTCTGCAGCGTGGAGCGAACTGTAGAACACCATGCATAGAAAAAATATGTAAGTCGTATCTTCTAATTATAAAAACATCATATCATTAGCACAATTATGACACATGTAGACATTAGTTAAGGGATTGCATTTGTTTAATTGGTCTGACTCCTTGGCTAAAAAAGCCTGGTCTGTGCATCAGCATGAATATTCAGAAGCCAGGTGACTTGTGAATAGAGGTCCAGGTGACTAGTGAATACCCTGCCTGGAGATCTGAGGCAGCAATCACACAACGCATGGTTCGTTTTGCATCATAAAAGACATTCACATGATCCTCCAATTATCCCTGATGTACCTGCAGCTCATGCTTTGGAGTCACATTATTTTTAATTCTATATTTGAAGAAGACATCATGCCTCAGTCACATAGTGTCCTATAGCTGCAGATAGGAATTGCCTTGTATAAAGACAGTATTATGCTGCTGATCACAAGCAAAGATGATGGCGGCTCAGGACAAACAATTAATTCATTTTATAATGATGTAATCTAACCCAAAGAATTTGATCTTTAAATGTTAGAAATAGGCCACATAAATTATATTTGAAGTAAAGTTCCAAAACAGTCAAACCACTATACAGATTTACAGATAACATTTCATCACAATGATATTTGCCACTGTTCAGGGAAGGAACCTAAAAGAAGGCATTTCATTCATGTTTCCCTAGTTTGCAAAAACATTTAAAGATGGTTTTGCTGGCAGAAGTCTTGAGTATTTAACAGACAGATCCTGTATAAGCTAATCTACAGTGCATGTACAAAATGGGTCTTCCACATGGACTAAAACCAATTAGTAGTTTAACTGAATGTGTGCGTGTCCACAAGTGAAAATAATCCTGGCCTAACAGTCCTGTCAGACACATGCTAAAGACCTGATATAATACCAGCAATCCACACTGCAGCGCTGGAGCCATCCTGACAAAGCTAGTAATTAGCTTCTCTATGATTCACCTGATAAGCTTCTCAGTGGCAGAATGAACTGCTGCATAATCGTCACGTACCTGAGGATGTGTTGAGGTGTGCATCGCTATTAGACTTGACAACCTTGCCGTTGACATGCTCAAACTCTGTGTTTTCCTCCTCCACATCCTGGAGGTTTTGAACTTCAGTCCTGGGTGGTGACACAACACCTTCTGTGTCGCCTGCCTGATGATGCTGCTGCTGATTGGACAACAAAAAATACATTTCAGACTTCTCCAGGGCACAAGGTGGTCAGTAATCGGATAAAGATGATGTTGTGTAGTTACCTGATTCTGCACGGGTGACGTAGGGTGCTGGCCTGATGGTGTGTAGGAAGTCAAAGTACCGAGGAAATCCTCGTCTTCTTCATCATCAATGTCCCAAGCATCATTGGTGCTGCGGGCAAACTCATGGAAGCTGGATGCCTTCTTAGTCTTGAGATTGTTGAACTTGGGTTTTGTGTCTTTGGGATACCTGCAGAGCAAGAAAAAACAGGGAATTAAAATTAGTTAGTAATTAGCATTACACATTTTAAATACACAGAAGCTTTGGATGTCACATTCCCGAAGGAAATAAACAAAGATGCAATTCCAACACAAAAAGGGCAACAAAATGATTAACGCTTTAGAAATAGATGGGACAATGTAAACATTGGGTTACACTTGTACAGCACAGGTACATGCAGTCCACATATGTTTAAGTATTACAAGCTGCAAAGAACAGTCCAAAATGGGATTGACAAATGAAAAGCATCAATGAGGATGCCATGACACCATGCAGTCCAATCCGACCATACTGAGCACTTACGTGCGCCTTAATCTGGGGTCGAGAGGTGGATGCTGTGCTCCATAAACAGGCTGTACACTGCAGAAGATAACATGTGAAATGCTGTCACCTCTGTACAGAAAAACACCACACTGCTACCCAGACCTTGGCTTAGCCAATAGTGAAAGATTGACTTTTTAGAAGATTTACTTATTAATTATTATTCAAAGGAATGTTGAGACACACAAACCTCTATCTTCAGACTGACTGAAGGGAAAACAGCATACTTAGGCCTGAGCATATGGCTGCCATTCATACACACAGCAAAGAAGGTGCAGACGGCAGGGGAAAATTCTGTCAATCACATTAATCACTGGTAAAATTCAGGAAATCAGATTGCTTTGTGCTGTAGTCATGCCTAAAAGGCGACCTTTACTTGTTCAATGCTGTTTGGACACACAGTGAGAAGGCTGGGACTTGTGTGAGTTAATGATCCCCACAGTATGTGTGTTTTTGAATGATTCAACGAATCTTAAAACCCTGTGAGGAGAACAGAGCCAGCAAACTGCGCCTCACACGCTACCTTCCATTGACATATGACAGCTCGCTTCCTCCGGCCATTAAGTAATCCTATCCCCGTGTATCGAACAGAGCTGGTGGACAGCTTGCAGAGCTCTGTGTTCTTCACCACCCTGTGGTGGGCAGTATGTTCAGCGGATGCGGGAATCTTAATGCTCAGCTTCTTTCCCACTTTCTGGCAATATAAAGCAGAACCAGTGAAGAGTGGAAGGATGGGAACTGGGCCAGTCCTGCAATGAAAAGCTACTTTCTTTATCTAGTTTGCATATGAGAGCAAAAGGCAGCAGTCTCCGTGACTAAATTCTAACTTTTACCAGATTGCATAATGCAGGTTCAAGAGTTGATAATCAGATGTAGTTGTCAGTCATTTACTTTTTAGATTCACTGTCAGTACAGCTTTGATAAAAACTGGTTTCATCCATCGGCAGCCATTTTTTCAAAGCTGAGAAGCAACAACACTACTTGTAGGTGGATTTGGTTAAACTCTGTCTTCTCACACCTGAGGCTAAAAGACATCACTGAGTTCATGTCATTTGCATGAAAAAAAAAACAGAGTGGGCCTTGTGGCTGAGAACTGGGCCTGCTGACTATCTGGTAGTGCCAGTGTCTCTTGTTTACCAGCCCTGCACTTGTTTTATCAGAAGTAGCTCAAGGACAAGCGGCAGCAGTAGCTGCTTGCCTTCATGTTTGTGTTTCCAGCCACCCACTCACCACTGTTTGAGAAAGATCAGTGTTGTGACAAAGACAGTCACACCCTCTCCTTGGAGATCCTCTCGTCTCAGTTTTCCCAAACAGACTGTGCCACCCTTCCCTCTCCCCCTGCCTCCCTCCCTTCTCTGCTCCACCCTCTTTCAGTTACTTCAGTCATGAAAGGACATCAAGAATCAGGCAACCATAAAAAAAGCAGGTCATTAAGGAGGTAAACACATTATAAAATGAGGTCATATCTTATCAATGATGATTTTTTTGTTGGTTGGAAAGTGAGAATAACAGAATACCTGAGTGCCCATTGTAAGCCACTACCATGAAACCTATTGAGTAAGCCTTACAGGCTGGGACTAGCTTTGCTTACCTTACCACCACTGCATTCAAGAATAACAAAGACACCAGGGAACAGTCTGTCCCGCATAAGAGAATTTTACCCTGTTTACAATTGGCCTAATTAACATGAATTCAGACTGTAGAAACACACATAGATTATGAAATTGCAACACTAGTTTTTTGCTGTATCAGGGCTGCTTAATTTGGAGTCTATGGCCCCCATTCTCTTTGTTCAGTCCCATGCTTTCCCCCCCGTATTTGGCAAGTTAATCATAGTCACCAGTATGCAACAAAACACACCCTCTTTAGTTTTGGCCCATGGCCCTTAAGTGTAGATTCACTTTTGGCCTATCTCAAGCAGGAAGAGTGACACCTCTGATCTAGCGCTAAGTTTCCAGCTGAATAAGACAAGTTTTGTGCTCAGGCATGATTTAAGTGAATGTTCCACATTAGATGTGCCATACTGTCTCTTTGTATTCTCAAGCGCTCTGCCACATGTCATAAAATTTAAAAAATAAGAGCACCAACAATGACTTCTATGTGACAGCATCACACAGTAACTTATCAGTTAGGTACTAACATGGCACAAAGCTGAGGAGATAACACTCAAAGAAACAGAGCTCTCAATCTACTATCATGACAGCTGCCTCCAAATGTTCCCTCTGTGGACCATGGATGAACTACCAGAACGTAACCTGGCAAACCAGTTTTTGTGTGTGAGCTGCTGACAACCGACAAAACAGACAGAAGGCACATATTCCAATGAACTCTAACCCCTGTGACTCATCCATCCCCCTGTGGTAACATTATACACACACTCTATATATTGTGTGTCACCACGTCAGAACATTATATGGCGGCTGATGCAGGGACAGTGACAGCTGACACCTCCACTTTATCCGTTACAAACCGCTGAGAATAAAAAGAGAGGGAGAGAGAGGAGGGACTGTCTCTGAGCTGGAGGCTAGTACAACAACACACACTGAACAAGACGGTGGAAGCGACTATGAAGTCATATAAATACATTACTAACCTCAACGGTCATTTGATTATTATTGAGGTGCTTGCAAACAACAGCTTATATTAGTAGGCAGCTCAGTAGGTAGCTAGTGCTTCTTCACAGCTATTATCGACAGTTTTCACATTAGGAGTTTATTCGAGCAACACACGGCTAATACTAATATATTCACTGACTCTTGACATACAAATATTTCACATGTATCAGACGATTCACTAAAGGAATGTTGCGTTCGTCGCTCGAAAAACAGAGGTACGAGAACCCACCTTCCGGGAACCTTTGTGTTTCTCCTCCAAAAATTGATCCTGTTGTCGGTGGCCATACTCGCATAACACAACCCCCTTCAGACCGGCTCCTCACGCACAGAAACCATGGGGAGAAATCGCTTCCGTGTTTCACTGGCGACAGCTCGGCCCCGCTCGCCTTCTTCCAGTCTGTCTCCTCATGGGTTTAAACGCTGGGGAGATAGTAATATTCAGCTTTTAAATGCGATGATGTGTGACATCGAGCACTGGAAGCCGCCATCTTGGAGCTCACTGACCGGAGCGCTTGATTGGCGGAAGGGTCGAACAGGTGCAGTGAAAGTGGCCAATAAGCTGAGCCGGCGGTGGTGCGACGGTCAGGGATGCTCGCTGATAAACACAAGACATGAGGGACATGTTTAAAACTCTTTGTAGGAGAAGTTTACTGTAATTTCCAAACACTTAAATCCTAAACTGCTTTTTTTACTTCTAGCCATGTAGGCGCCTGCATATAAAACCCCAGGAGGAACTGGGGGAATTGCTGGAGAGGCCTTCAGTCTGTAGAGCTCCGTGTCTCCCACAGCAAGAACCTTACTGCAAAGTTACACGACACTCACAAAGTTATGTTGGGTATATTAAATATACAAATATATAAAACCATATAGTTACAGTTACAACTGAAAACGTTTTTTTTTTTTTAGATTTTCGTCAGAAAATGGTGAGTTGTATCGGAACAGCTAACTAGCAAGCTGCCCACCTAGCTAAATTGCTATGGGAGACAGATTAGCTTGCTAAGCAGGTCAAGCTAACAAACCACTGATTAAAAACCCGTTAAATATGTTGTATTATTTTTATCCAACATTGGAAATATATGTCTATCTAAACGTCCTGTAACTTTTACACTACTTTTACTACTACTATTTATATGTATCCCCCCAAATATTTTTTTCTATTTTCTATTATAATAATTGTAAAGTCACAAGTGGAATTCAGAAATTGTTTTATTTTTGTTTTATTTACTGGTTTTCAGTGAAGCAGCTGTGCCACAAATGCTGTTTCTTTCAGAGTATATTTAAAAACAGAAAGGTATAAGGTGTAGACCTTTCTGTTTAGACTCTAAGCTGTCTGTCTGGCCTTTGCCTTAAAAAATGTAAGGGTGGAGTAATCCATATCCATAGTTTAGAATTTAAAAAAACAAAATAGGAACTTAGTAAGTCTGAAATATTCAAGTCACAAATCAAAACACTTCCTCTGCTTTTTGACCTTTGCAGTTATTTAATGCTAAGTAATGCTTCCCTTTCCCCCCCAGAGGCTGCATTGAGTGCCTCTGTCCACATGAGGGCAGACATCTTCTGCTACAGAGAGAGAGAAACCCTTCTGAATGAAACCAGTTTAACCACTACTTATTTACTGTAAATGTTTAAAAAGTGAGTTTTCCATTTATGATGCCTATTTTGTTCAATCTGTATTAACAACACCACACAGAAGAAGTAGTCATGCTGTGTCTAAAGTGAAAGTGAGCTTATTTTCATCATTGTTTAAACAGTGCATCACAAAAGGGAATCTAGACGTTCCCTTTCTGTATTCAAATGCAGGATTGGATGTTTTTTAAACATGACTTGGTTTCAGTTTACATGTTGGTCTGTATTTGAATTGCAGGTGCTCTCCTGTGTGTGTGTTTGTTTAGGGAAATCACTGCAACCTCCCCCCACCTGTCTTCCTAACTTCCAGCGTCCAACGGACTTCAACTGACAAATTCCAGGTGAGAGTTTATATTTGGGTTACTTCCTGTAGTGTTGTGATATTGTTACAGGTGTGTGTTGTATGATAAAGTTACTATGGGTGAACAACAGCTCCATTCCCCCTTTGGGATTAAACATCATTTTTTGTGTGATTTTTAAAAATCCCCAAGGGAGTCTTGTGAAGTATTTATATTTATTTTTTTCTTGTCGCTGTGTTGAGCTTCATGTGGATATAGTTCGCTGAGGAGAGCAGTGGCTTGAAAGGAGTAGGCTGAGAGGGTGAGAGGAGATACGCTTATGGAGTCACAAGGCAGGACTGCTTGAGTAGCCTGAGGCACAACAGTTTGCTTAATGACGTTCTGCTTTTACTTTGAAGTTTTTGTAATCTCTTTTCCAGCTTTAAATTCTTTACTTTACATTCTAATATTATTTGTATTTTAAAACCAGAATTAAAGTGTTCATTTTAATACAGCTTGTTTCTGTATAGCACACTGAAGATGACTGGTTGTTTTACATTAAATGTACTTTTCTGTGGCACATGCTCAGTGCATATCAAGCCCTAAGCTATATTTTGGTTTGTGTGACCCCCCCCCCCCTCGTTTTGCTCTCCCTCTCACCCCTGAAAGGATAGCATTATGACTCCTCTTCCTGAATGCTTTAGTAAAAACAAAACCACTCCAACAGCATTCTTGCAGAAAAGAGGAACTTTTTTTGCCGTCCTGTCATCGTAGTGTTTAGTTTTAGAAGGTTTTAAGTGGGAGTTATTCAGAACTTTTATCTGTAGGGGTAAGTTATTTGTTGTTACATACTCCTCACTGTAATTATTTCATAGTTGTACATTTTCTTTGTAAGGTAATGTGAAATAAAACTGTTTTTTGTTATATGTATAAAAAAAACACAGCTATTTCTACCACTTGTCAATGAAATAGCTACACTGCTGTGAACAGTAATGGACCATCTCATTTTACCTCTTCAGGCTCATGGTGATGTTTTGCGAAATTCTTCATCTCAAGGTTAACAGCAAGTCACCGGCAGCTTTGCTCACACTCCTAAACTGTGACCAGGCCATGAAGGATTGTCAGTTCTCAGAGAAAGGTAAGACAGATACCTCTCAACAAGAGAGGTCCCGTGTGTCTGTGTGAGGTTGTATGTTTGGGTGCTTTTTAGATGTGAACAAGCTTCCTTCTTCTTATCTTTTGACCTTTAAACTACACACTATACATATGTACTGTAGTTACATGCATCATCTGGGACTTAGAGACCCCCTTGATACAATATATGGGATCAGCAAATGCTGGACTGGTGTCCTGTTATGATAAAACAAAAAATACTAATTATTATGATAACTAAATAACTGCTTCATTCTTGGTCATCCTGTTGTTGTTGTTGCGTTGATAGTAGCACCAAATGCAGTAGCCATAAAGGTACAAATAAGAACACCATTTAAGTATAGGACGTACAACATGTTAGCACACTGACAGTGTACATAGTTGAATGAAGCAAAGACACCATGCTAAACCAAAGATAAAAAACAGGCAAAGCCTACAAAAATAACTTGCTCCCAAAGCTGTTAAAAATGCAGGATTTGTTGGCTTACTATGCCTTCGGAGATTTTCATGTATTACGTCATCCTGTGAGTGTGGTGGATGCTGTAGTGCAAAGAAAACTGAAAGGCTGAAAGGGCAGATTAGCAGACTGAAAATGTGTGCCATGTGCCTTCCCATCCAGTGGAATAACTACATTCAAACCCCTGTTTGTCTGATGGAAACACAGGCAGAGGAACTGCGTGCCTCAAAAGATTATTAGTCCCTAGTAAAAGTTGTAATGCCAGAAGGCGGGCAGTGTGCCTGCTTATTAATAGAGATGTCCACATCCGGCCCTCAGGCTAACTGGCCCATGAGGTCAAGGGGAAATCAAAAGAAACACATGATAATTAACTGTATATTAAGCATGCAGTGTAACTGTAGTGCTTTTGTTTAGTATGTGACAGTAAATTTAGCCTCTGGCGTGCGTGCACACATTACAATTTGCCTACAACTGCCTTTTTGAGACCAAACATGTAGAGAAACATAACTTCCCAAACTCCCATCTGTTCATTCCTTCATGTCCCCCCTATCACAGTTGTGATTAGGATTGTTTATTGTTCAAACAGGACACTACGTTTGCCTAGTGTCTTCATAGTTCTCACATAGTTTGCTTTTTAAATGGAGAAGTTTATACTATATCGGGAGGGAGTTTAACACATATTTAAGATATAAATGATAAACTCCAATAATCTGGCTTTCCATTATCACTCTAATATTGTGAAGAGCATGGTTTGCTATTGGACAAAGATGAGCTTAATGTCACATTTTAGCAAAGATAACTTAGGGAATAAACTTTGGTTTATGTAGACATTTATTTAAGATGGAATTTGTATTATAGTCAGCTTTTAATAAGCTGTCAGTCACTGTTCTAAGGGCTTATTTCTTTAACGTGAAACACTCTACTATTGATGCCAATTTGCATCCACCACACCTTGCCATTCTACTGAGTTGGTTCGTGTGTTGTGGTGACCTTCTGGGTCTCTTGCAGCTGACCCCAGATCAGATTGAGGTTAGTGACATTTTACACCTCAGTGACTGCCTATGGCACATTAATCTTCAGATAGCACTAGTGTAAAACTGTGTTAAATCTACGAAGGGGAAAGCTGACCCACACTTTCTCTTTAGCTCCCAGTAACTCATCTTGTACTTGTTTTTAGAAAGACTCTTTAAATGTTTTCATGAGCTATTTAATACTTAAATTTGGTTGTTTGGCAGGAAAATCGTAGTACGGCTGTAAAAAAGCAGCAAAGGGGTGTATGAAATGAATAAACAAGACTTTATGTGTATGTATTTTATCCATGCTATAGATTTGCATGAATCTACATATATTTTGTGTAATTTGTGTAATTGTGATAAACTGGGAGAGTGAAGAGGAATTGAGCCTTTGTGGTGTTGTGCACTTATCGTAAAACAACCCTCAGACAAAGTGCGACAGTGTTTACTGCCACTGTGCTTTTAGCAAATATCCATCTTTACCTCTGTGTCGTTATCACCCTACTTATTATGGATTCACAAACAACACACACACACACACACACACATAGGAAACCATCTCTTGTGCTCATTCCAATTGACACACTCGGTTTAGCTTTTTGAGAAAGGGTGTTCGCCTGTGCATCTGTGAGTGTGAGTGTGCATGGGCCTGTGTGTGTGTGCATGCCCAGTAGACTGAGTTATGAGCGTGAATGGAGTGAATGGTATTTGACCATGTGCATTGTGTTTTATGAGATGAGCAGGCTTTAATGACTCTGTCACCAGTAAATGGGCACTGATTTGTAGCACAGCTGTCGCTCCACACTGATCAACTCTGGAGCCTTCTGGAGGCGCACAAGTACACACACACACACACAGGCACACAGGCACACACACAGGTACACAAAAACACACACAAAATTAGCAAATGCTCAGCAGATACCCCACACCTAAACATCCGTATTAAGACCATATAGGCTCAGAGCATTCCTGTAGATTGGAATTCTGGCACAAACACTCTCATTAACGTTTGTTGTCGATACAGAAAGTAATTGCAATCTGAAGTCTAATCAGATAGAAATTACAGCTGTTCAGATGCAGGCAGCAGTCATACATTAGATCTCATATCCAATCAATGCACCTATTCCTCAGAGATACCACTGATCTATAACCTGCTATTGGTAGCGTGGCTTTGTTCCCGTTTTCATAGCTACAGTGCAGATGGAGTTATGTTATTCATTACCACAATGAACAGATGTAGCATTGAGGCTCTGCTTGGGGATGCCGGGTGGAGCAGAGAGTGGCTGTTAAACCAAAGAACCCGCCTCCGACCATCCACCCTGCTGAGATGTCCTCCAAAGCTCAACCTGCACTCTTCATGTTGGGGGAGGATGGAAAATGGAAAACCAATTTGACTATGGTGGATCAATAGTATATCACAGAGAAACATTGCATGCTTGTTAAAGTCATTCCTGCCTAGATGAAGAAACTGATTCAGGTTTATGTTCCAATAAGGATGTTATGGGGATATTTACTGTGTTGCTTATGAAACTTTTGGTTCAACCTGACATCATTTATATGTATGATAACATGGAAATTTTCAAGCTTAATTATAAACTATGTACTAAATTAAAGAAGGGTTTGTGTATTCAAAGAGTTTTCTTGAAACATTTCGCTGCTCCTCCAAGCAGCTTCATCAGTTTAGATCTGAACTCATCTCTGTTGGCCTTAAATAGCCTAAAACAAACATGTAAATGAGCTGCATTTATGGTCACGCTCATGTTCCATTTTGCAGTTGATTAGCATCTTTTATTAGATCTACAGTTTTAAACCTTGATGGGACTAAGGGCACTTAAGGCTATGACAAACAACATTCTTATCCAGCTTGCCTTCACTCTAAATAGGTAAAGAGGACTGTTGCTTTTCTCAGTAGCTGAGTCAGAAATCTGGCTTCTTAAGATTTACATAAATGCAGGAGAACCTTTACTAGAAACTGAACAAACATTTTAACTTTGAATAAAGAAAAAACACAGAAACACAAATATGGAGTAGTGCACATAAAAAGTGCATCCATCTGGCTGAATGGATCCTGAATGGATGAGGCCAGCATGCTGCAGCTAAAAGTAAACAAATAATAATTCTTAAAAGAGTCTGCTTTTGCTTATGATATTGACATCACAAGAAATACAGGGCAAACAGCTTTTCTTCCCCATGCTTTGAAAAAAAGTTCGACAACCATTGTTGTTTTTCTAGAATAGCTGCCATTAAGAAAGAAAAATATGGTTTAACTAACTTATTCTGTATTGCAATGTCTAAACATCAAAGCATTTATTCCATAAGCACATTTACTCTAAATTCTTTTTCTATAGGCTCAGAATTAAAGACAACACACACTCTCTTTTTTGACCAGCCGTGGATAGATAGTCAATCTGAGTCAAGCCATACACTTTTATTTGTCCTTATGTCCTAATTTTCAATATATCATATAACCTATGATAATGTTAAGGTTTCCATTTTCCATGAACCCTTTAATTATAGTTTTAACCTACAGTGTCAGGCTGGCACAATATTGCTGGTACATGCTTTCACCAGCAGATGTCACTGCTGCAAAGTGTTGATGGAGTCTCAGATTGGAGTCCACCTTGGTTGGCCCTCTCTTCCCCACTTCACTGCATCAGCCTACAGACATTGAAATGGTCGCATTGATCTATTCATCTGTCTTGTTTACTCTGCAGACTCCAAACTCTCTGACAGTGTAACAGGTGTGCCCTTTTGATTTCAGGAAAATGTCAGATGATGATGTGTATGAAGAGTGTGTTTGTGAGAACTCACAGCAGGCGTACGTTATCAAGTTTGAAATGATTTCCTATGTTCTGCTCTCTTTCACCATCGTGTCCTTTGTGTCTTTTGCTCTCTTCTCCACTTCTCTGTGTTCATTTAGCAACGAGCCGCAGCAGCAATTCCACTCATGTATGCTGCACCTTGTTGACTTTAGCCTCATTAGAAGGGCAAATGAATATGACGAGTTGTGACATTAGGCTACAGCTGGAACAAATGCGCCAGCCGCTCACTCTGCAGCCTGGCCAATTTTTCTCTCTCCCATTTCTCTCTCACACACACACACACACACACACACACAAACATGTGCTCACTTATTTTTTCGGGGAAGGGCTTGGTGGGGTTGATGGGTTTGCAACAATATTGGAAATGTAGATGGGCCTGTGTTTTGAATTGGATTGCACGCTTTGATGCAGAGACAGATTGTAAACTGTGATTTTATTAAATCCTTCATTAGGATTCATCAGTGAGATTGGATCAGAAAAAGGTCACTGTGCAGATGCGCCCCCCACCTCTTTCCTCTTTGCTCCATCCCCCCTTATACATACCCACCTCCCCTTTCTCTCTTGTTTACCCCCTCTCTCTCTTTCTGTTACCACTCAGCAAAGCATAGGGGACTTGCTCTCCATCTCCCCCTCCCTAAGCCCCCCACTCTCTCTCTCTCTCTCTCTTCCCTTGCTAGCCCTTGCCCGAAACAAATTTGCGATGAAAATGGGGAAAAATGATCATCATGGGCCTGCTAGAGAAACACAAGGTGAAAGTGACATTATCCCCCCCCACACCACACCACCATGGACCCCCTCCTCCTCCTCCTCCTCACAGCCATCTAGGCTGGCGCCAGTGGGACGCCTGTGCCACAAATCATTTGTATACTCTCATTTCTGCAAGCGGCCCGCGATGTTGCTTACTGCTTAGCGAGCAGATGACTTTCAGAAAGAGTGAATTGGGAGGGAAGGATGAAGAGATGGGGAGATGAGGAAAGAGGAGTTGGGTTGGGGGGGGGAGTGGGAGGAGGTGGGGTGGCAATTTGCCGGTGTGTGAGGACGTCTGTGGAGTTGGATCTGAAATTGAGAGGGAAATTGTGTGCACCATATGTCAAGTTCTGCAAAGGAGGTTTTCATTGTGCACCTATATTGTGTGTGAGTGTGTGTGTGGGTACATGAATATATGCGTGTGTTTTCAGTTACAAAATGAAGCATCTGGGTTGTTTATTGAATCACCTTCACTATTGTCTGCATTCCCTGCTATTATCACAGAAAGAGCTGCACCCCCCCCATTACCCCCCTTAACAACAAGGAAATGGGAAATGCGGTGCACATATTGTCTGTAGCTAGTGTTTGGTCATCTTTGTCTCTCTCACATGTACGCACACACCCCTCCCCCACCCCTGCCCAGTGTGAGACATCATGATTCTTCTGGTACACTGAATACATTCTCCATGCAGTCTGAGCATCACAGACAAACATGTGACATTACCAGTAAAAGACTTATTATTCCACCTTCTCCATATGCACATCAACACTTGAATTCCCAGGTTCATAAAACAACTATAAACAAATCCATAAGTGCAGATACATGTTCACCTTGATGTGCACACAAACATTCAAGTGCAAGTGTGCTTCCATCCCCCACACACAGATATCTTACATGAACACATAAATATGCACACACACACACACCTTCCTGCATACAAAAATAAACACCGTCTCTCTCTCTCTCTCTCTCTCTCTGCCATCCCATCCCAGCCCACCCATCCACCCACACCCACCCACACCCACACATACATAAACACTTGCAGTCAGGTTCATGCAGTGTAAATATAGAGCAGAGACAGTGTGGCACAGTGACCTGCAGAGGAACCCGCACACTTTTCCTGCTAGTTCCACAGGGCCCTGTGCTTTCAGGAAAGCCATGCAGTATTCATGGCTCAGTCACGGGAATCCGCGAGGCAGGATGGTAGAAACGGCAAACACGGTGGAAGTGCGCTGCGAGCAGCTCAGCAGGGCACTGTTAGTGTTGCACAATACACACCGCAGATCTACTGTGTGATTTGTGTTTTCAGTGTGATCTGTGAAGTGGAACAGCTCCCTTCTCCCACAGTGTAAATCACCTTTATATTTTAGGATTCAAATTTCCTTTTTTTTGCTGTGTGTGTGGCTGCTCCACACACGTGTGTGGTCGTGTGTTCATGTTTCACATGCTTGTATGTGTCGTCTTCACGCTCCGCCGGCTGCTTTGAGAAATAGGTCTATTCTTCATTATCACCCCCAAAGGCAGTCTGAGAGTGGACTGTCTGAAACACACACACACATATAGAGAAAGGGAGCTCCCTGTGACCCACATTCATCAGATCCAGCCCTGTGGGGCTTCCAGGGAGCTTCAGGGGAGCCACACCCCCAGCATGGTGTACTGTGACAAGGCCTTGTCTCTGAGATATACAGCTCATGAACCCTGAAGCTTCCAGCCTATCCATGGTGACTACAGTTATCAATGCTGCCTGCTCTACCTTTAAGGGAGGCTGCCATTGAGACGATGAGATTAGAGAGTAGCTGACCGAACATAGTACCTGTGTGAGGGCCGCACACAGGGCTATGTGAGTACCTAGAGATTAGCTGATTGAACATAGTACCTGTGTGAGGGCCACAGTGATCTAACACTGTCAGTACCTGTCTTTATTTTCTGAGGTGGCTGGATCTCAGATGTTGTGATTTTAGATGTTCATTCCCCAGTGTAGCATACATTGATGGATTTTCTTTCACATCCACTCTGACTGATTTATAACCTGAAACACTTTGGTCATCAGAGGTGAAGGTCAATGCTCCAGCCCTCAGCTTCAGCTGGTTAACTTGCTATTTTAGACAGAACTTATGAGAAATTTCCTGAAATGTTCATAAAGCCTCAACACTCTCATAAAATAAAAGGCTCTATGGCATCATAGTAGTCTGCAAAAACACTTTTATAAAATTTTCTGTGTCTTCGCTGTATGTCTGGAAGGATATGGATGTAAGTTGCAACTTGACTGTTTGACAGAAGTCTAACTGTTCCAATCGGAGAGAGAAGATGGAGAAGAACATGGTACATTTAAATGTTTGTGGTTTGTAGTGGATGCGTAAAAGACCCTTAAATTTTCAAGTGAAACTTTACCTCTTTTGATGTGTCTTTGAGATTCTGAAGAGCGTCTTTAGATATTGGGTGTTCGATGCTGGCTTCATCAGCCTGTTAAAAATAATGTCATGTTGTCATTCAGCCACTTTTACCTTAAGAGCTTTATTCACTCCTGACTTTGTTCCTTCTTCTTCTTCTTCTTGTTCTATGTTTTAACACAAATAATATGAGTTCTGACCTAGAAACATTGAAGTTGCGAGGGAGGAAAAGTCATATATGTTGATGAAGATTGTCAGTCATCCAGGTCATTTTCATTTAGAGGAACTCACTCATGGGTTTCACACAGACCCACCCACTGAGGTCCTGTACCACATAGGCTAGAAACCTGTTTCCCCACCAAACAGTTAGAACTGATGAAGCTGCTTGCATCTATAAGTCCAGTTGCCTTGATTTAACCTCTGAATAAAAGTGACATAACATGATTAAGCTCTGTTTAGATGCTATACAGCCTAACAGGCACAAAGAAAAACTTGGTGTGAATGTATAAACAAATGTGTAATGTAATCAGTAATTTATTGAACTAGCAGAAATAATGTTAGGAAATATTTTAGATTTTTTTTTTCTTGAATTGTAGTTTAAGGATTGGGGTTTTGAGAGGTTGCTGATTTTTTTAACATAACTGTGAAATTAAAAGGACGTTTTAAGGCCTGGTCAGCAAAACACAACCAAACATAGTGCAGCATACATGGAGCTGAGAAGTTATTTTAAAGTGGTTTTATAATAAAGGATTCCCTGTTCACAAGATGTTTTGTAGGAGCTGAGGCTTGTCTTCATCTTTTTTGAGGGAAAACTTGTTTTTTCAAACTTTCCCAAAGTCTCACAGAGACAGAAGTTTGTTTATCTCCTCATTATGGATGTGAAGCGTATCTCCCACCAGCACACAGTGTTTAACAGACACTTTGTATGAACTCAGGTGTCACACAAAGGTGTCTTGTTCTGCAACAGAGCGCCACTTGTGACAAACTGCAAACTTTTCAACCAAGTTGAAGAATAGGCACTTTGATAGTTGAATCCATAGTTTGGCTCTTTCCTTTCTCAGACCAGGTGGGCGCTATTGAGAGGGAAATCTCTTCTTGGAGCGTGTAAGTTTGGGGTTGTAACTCATGAACGGGACAGCTTTGAAAACACACAGGCTGCTGAGTGAGTGAGTTTTTTAAGACACTGAGCTCCTTTGCGGTTGCGTTCTACAGCCCTCATGAATAATTCGGCAGCGCTGCTTGTCACTGTCCTTGTTGTTGTTGTTGTTGTCGGCTGTGGTGTCACTCCTGTCTGAGAGAGACGGAGCAGACAGAGGACTCTTTACACTTCAGTCTCCTCTGCACTTCCTCTTTCATTCACGAGGAGAGGAAGCAGCGGGGCTGTGTGTTTGTATGGGTAGGAGAGAGAACGAGACAGATAGAGAGAAATCATGTCTGCCTGTCTGGCATAATGGCCTGTTTGTGCTCCTGTAAGGGGCTGAAGGAGGGAAAAAAGGAGCAACACAGTTTTTACTTCTGCATATGTTCCTTTTTCTCAACAACTTTGTGACATTTTGGTAAACAGAAACTGAAAGTTAGATAAGATTGATATCACTTACATTCATATATTTGTATGACATGGACGGTTTGATACAGATTGGGTAGTGATCTATGTAAGGGGTTACTGATCTAAATGACAACAAGAAATGTGCTTTTCCATGGCAACCCTATGAGCTAAAATTATATAGACGCCCCTGACAATAGAAATACACACCCCACTGTTACACTGCAAGTTAACCTGTCAATCATCGTCAGTGTATGCATGTTGAAAACAGTGATGTCTTCAGTGCAAAACTTAAGAGAAGGGTGCCAAAGAAGACACACAAAGCAAACACACACTTCTACATCACACATACACACCTAACTGTGTAGTTAGTTGTACAGTCTATCTTTTATGAGGCCTGGACTGTACTGGGGAGGAGAAATATATACACCTGTGTGAATCATTTATGATTTCCACAGATGCAGCTCTCCACCTTCCTCACACTGGTCAGCTTAAACATCAGTACCAGTTCCACCTTTTCTCCATCTTCTGGTTAAAAAACACAGGAACATTATTTGTATGTACCTAAAAGCCCAACAGCTTCATGTTAACATGTTAACATACTGGTGTGTGGTGCATTCTGTGATGTTGTAGCAGTTTAGACTTTTTTATGCCGGCCTGAATTAGACCAGGTTCAAAATATGCTCAGTGTAATCAGGCAGGGTCTAGTCTGCCTTATATCTATCAATTTGTCGATTTGTTTGTTTAAAAAAATCAGATGATTTAATGAATTATCATTGGAATGTGAAGAAATAACAGCTATAATATTATTTCATAGACCTTTATGCAATGTGTCCAAACTCCTAGGTAGTGTGAGAGAGTTCCATTGCATAATACTATAGATAGTCAATGTAGTGGCGAGAGGAAGAGGAAGAAACACTTTTGGAATGTCTGAATAGTACAGACATCTTCCAACAATCATCCTGTATGATGATCTGCTGAATAGTGGGTTGTAGAAGTTGCCATTATTCAATATGCTCACATTTTTCAACTCCTTTTGCCAAATCCCAATATACATGCACATTTTTCCAACCAATTGCAGAGAACTTGAGGCCCCTCCAGGAGAGAACTTAACATACAATATTAAATTGATTAATGAAATTTTTAGCATTGAAGAGATGCCATTTGGTTTCTCTTTGCATATCAGTTTTTAAAATCATACTTTAAAACCTCAGGCACACTTCTTCCTCGCTGACATAATTACCGTACAGCATTTTGGATGCATGTACTGAGGACACAGTAAGAATTAGTCAGTGTCAAATTATCTGCCCATATATCCATTTTATTGGGTGATAGCTGATATTCAATTTTAAGACCAATATCTGCTGACACCTCTGAAATAAAGTGAACACAATGCAGGACAGAATGAAGAGTGCGCTGATGGAAGATGTGTGTGCAGGATGGGAACTCTTATTTGCATGTAAATAGCCAAAACGCACCAGCCCTCCTTTGCGGGGATGTCAAAGAGCATTCTGGGATTGCCTGGGCTTGTTTGTCACCAGTCAGTGGAGAGTAGAGAAACACAGGGGTCAGCATGGTCAACATAAATGACATTAGTAACAGGGAGGAGAAGTAGAGAAGTAGAGAAAAGGTGCCATGTCCAGAAATAGATCCTAGATTCCTAACAACACAGACAGAGCTACAAGGACAGAGCAGGCGGTAAAGTCACCTCACTTCCTGTCCCTCTGACTGTTCAGACTTCTCTCTGTCTCACTCACCTTTTAATTCATATTTAAATGTTTTCCTTGACCTTTGCCTTTCTTGACTCTTTAAGTCAACCCATTATTAATTTGTCCCTCACTCAACTCAATGGTTCATGCAGAGAACCTTTGACACAGAAAGCACCCTTTCTCTTTACCATACACAAAGCATGGGGAGGTGGAATAAAAGTACAGTCCTGCCTTGAACTGGCAAGCACTCACTCACTCTCTCACTCTACTGCCACATTCATACTCGCTCTTCCACAACCACTCATCCGCTTCCCAACATCTTAGTCAGTATCTCCCCCATCTTTAGACATACTTTGCCATCCACCCGTTCCTATTTCCCATAACTCTGTTTTACGCCCAGCCCCTCCCCCTTTCCCTCTCTTTCGCTTTCTGTCTCTTCTTCGATTTCCCCAGTGGACTGCCGGCGTAATTTAAATGCAGTGCCTTCCTTTTCAAATGGATGGCTTGCTGGACATAAGAAGGGAAAGGAGAAATAAAGGGTAGGGGAAGGTAATGAATCCCATTACCACGTACAGTAAAAGGCTACACGTAGAGTGCAAACATCAGAAAAATAAATAACACAAGCATTTCACACTTGGCTGTAAAAACTTCTTTTGTTGTAGGTTTACACAAAATGGGTTAAACAGCTTGTCTGTGTCATGGTATAAATAAAGCACACCCTCTTTGGAAATGTATGATTTTATATATCAGGACAATTTAATAAATAA
Organism: Parambassis ranga; assembly: GCF_900634625.1. Lineage (NCBI taxonomy): Eukaryota > Metazoa > Chordata > Actinopteri > Ambassidae > Parambassis > Parambassis ranga. The sequence goes on along the minus strand of NC_041028.1, from coordinate 18,277,790 downwards.
ATAAATAAACAACAACAATACATAATTTGGTCCTTAGGTCTTAGAATGATGCCACTTCACATATACAAGTACACAATACAATATACAATAACACAAATGTCATTATTTATCTCACAAAACAAGACCAAAATGGGGAAACCATGTGGGGAAAAAAAAAGTCCACCCTTACTTCTTTGTTAAAAAGCAGCAGTCAGGTGCTGCTAATATCAGGGTTTGATGAATGAAAATCATTAGCAGGTGCACAGACCTCTCTAAAAGTTGGCGTTTTGGTGCTTTGCTTAGTTTAGATGCAAACCTTAAACCAAAGCCATGCTGCCATGTTCTTTTTAGAAAGCATTTCTCTTAGCATGTCTAGGCCTTGTTCATTTCAGTAGCATAGTGGTCAGTGCATGTGTGTGTAAATAATTCTGTCATATACTAAGCCTTTCATTGGGACTGTATCAGGCATGTGTTGAGTGGTGGCATATTGGAATGAAGATGTTGTTCACTGTAAATCTTCTCCTTAACATGTTTGTGATCCATGTTCTATTTCACAACATAGACTAGCACCTACTCACCAGAGCTATCTCTATCATCCCTATCATCGCAGTTACCATAAGGACAAGTTGCAGCAGGTGGTGTAAATGCTGCCAGATTCATGTTGTTCTCATTTCTGTATGTTTCTATTTTTGGATTTTTGAAGTAGTGTGAAAGTTGCTTCACCTTGAAAAAAACTAGAAAAGATTTGTGAGTAAAAATGAACTAAGTCAGTGAGGGCCACTGAGTAACGGTAAACACTGATGCAGTCACGTATTTATGTGCACTTAACTACTGAACTACAGTGTGAACAATGAAATAAATATACAGTTAAATGACACATTCACTTACAAGTTTATGTTGTATGCATGATGCATTGTCATACGGTTGAACTGACTTACATTTAACCCATTTGAACATACACAGACTGTATATAAAGATAGATACATCACTGTAGTTTTCCTAAGAATGAGTTATGAAGCTAGTGGTGTGTAATCAGCCATCTTGGCTGTGTTTGAATGCCAAACTTCTAACTAACCAGGAGTGGGAAAAGAGGTGGGTGATCCTTGGCGACCCCCATGCGCTGCTCAAAACAGCCATGCCAATGAGTCTAAACTGATGACACTAATATAACTGCAATAAATAAGCTACAAAAAAATAAATGATTGGTAATTTAAAATCGAATGCGTACATAAATAAATCTCTTTGTGAAAAATTCTCTTTCTTGGTGTGACAGATTTCACTAATATGGCAGTGTGTGTTTGAAGAGTCAAGTTACAGCATAATTTAGTGTTTCTCTTCGTGGCCTTAAAGACATTATTAATGGGCCTGTGTGTGTGATCTGGATTCCCCCTTCTTGCCTCTGCATCTGTTTCCTCTTTGACATAAACGCTGCCTGTCAATAACACACATCCTGCAAATGAGGCAGACTTTGCCATTCTTTTGTTTTCTCTTTCTCTGAAGTGCTGTAGCTGGTTGTTGCATCAGTCTTTTGTTGTTTTGATCATTTCACTCTAGGTTTTCCCTCCTCTGTTATCACTGCATTGTATTAGTTCAGGATCATTCATTTTCTTCTCAAAATGTGTTTTTCTCCCTTAAGGACTAATTAGCCTTGTTGCAACTGCAGGGCCAAACAGGCGTAGCCAGGGTTTACTCATTATTTATGCCACTAACTTTTCCTGCAAAACAATGTTTCTGGCTTGCCATATCTTTTTGCCAAAGGAGCTGATTTATCAGTTGGACTGTGGTTTCAAACAAGCAAACTCTTGTTCCGTACTGGTGAAGGTGTAAACACAATCAACAACAATATGAACCTGCAGGGAGAAAAGAAGATCTGCCAAGATACTTTCAAGGCTGTCTAGACTTACATTAAAAGCTTAGTGACTTAGAAACAAATCAGGATGCAGTAGCTGATTGGTGAATTTTTCCACACAGGGCCATCCTTAGGGGATGGATTGTAATTTGGGACTGTACAAGTAACATTTCTTACTCAATCTGGATCAATGGATGGAAAGACACTCTGTTTGTATGATATTTGCCTTGGTATGAAAATTACTGATACAGTGGAAGGAATGTTTTCAGGATTTTTAATCTTATTTTGAGGTTGAAGTCTTAATTATTGACCTTTGTGAGCACAAGGGATGCTTGGCCCCGTCTTCATAGTGAATCTACAAATATATTTTCTCATTCATTTCATATTTTATTACAGTGGAATCTAGTGACTAGACGCACACACTTAGACCCCGTTCAGACTTGTGTAATCAATCCGGCTAGAGTGGGATTTGGGCTGTATCTTATTGTTTTTTCGGGGATTGTTTTTTTCTCAATCTGAAGTTGGATTGATTTTAACCTCACAGAGGTGGAAATCTGGCTATGGTCTGAACACAAATGCGGCTAGTAAATCTGCCTAGTGTCGTCATACTTCCGAGTTCACAGGGACAGGGACAACCGAAGAAACTGCACAGCACCCTGTCCTAACGCGGTCTGAACGGGGTCTGGATTTTATGATGCAACACCTCACGGTTTGGAGGACAGTAAAGACACTAAGAGTGCAATAGCAGGATTTGAAAATAGGTCTGAACGTATCCAGGTTAAAAGCTATTCGGATTCGGTCCCACTCTTAACTGTATTAACTGTCCCCACTCTGAATGGGGTCATACACAGAGAGAGAGGGGGAGAAAATAAAGATGGAAGAATCCTCTAAATAGTCACTTGATCCATTATTGAAACAAAAATATTGATCAGTAGAATATAATAAGGTGAATTAGACGTGTAACCTATCATGATTCTTGTGATCTTGGTGATCTTGACCTCTACATAAAAGGATTAAAGGCATGTCTTCACAGACTATTATTCACTTCTATATTTAACCCATTAAAACAACTGGCCCCTTCATATGAACAGAAATTCTAAATTTAAAAGTATGTCAATTTAAAATGCCTCCTGAAGGCATCGTCACATGGACATATTGGACTGACAGCATGGGTTAACTCAGTTCTCCTCATGTGGTGTGAGTAAGCCAAAGTTCCTGTAAGTATGTGTTACTGTGTGTGTATTTAACTTCACCCCACAGTGTTATGTGTAAGCTACAGTTGCCCCAACAAGCCATATGGTGCAGTCCTAATCTGAGCCTCTTCCTGCTGACAGCACTGAGATTGACTTCTGTAATTAGATCTGATCTTGCGCTCCTGGTCACATTGAGAGAAAACAAATGGGGCTGGAAGTTGATTTTAATCATATTTCAGGCATAGAGGCATTTTTTTTGATAATTGGTGCAGTGAGTCTAAAAAGCTGTTTTAGTTTGCAGTTTCAAGTGAAATGTGGTGATATTGTCAAATTGGATAAGTCTTTTGTTTCAGCAGCATCTTTTAAAGCTTCACTCGAAAGGGAATATTGATGGATGAGGCCCTTTGTTGAGCTTCAAGAGCTCTGATCTAATATTCTAATGCCTAACTGCTCTATAGCAGTAAACCTTTCCTCTCACATGTCATGACCGCAGAGTGATCTCTCTCTGCCCTTCAGGCATCTTTTCATTGTATCTCCACCTTGATTGTGCCTCCATCTTTACAGCCTCTGTAGTGAAAAGACAGGGTTATAGCTGGACTCTGGGGGCCTGCGCCCTCTGTTTCTTTCTCTGCTTCCGATTCATTCACTCCAAGAATCTTACAGCTCAGCTCTGCTGCCACTCTCTTTGTCACTCTACATCTTCTTCCCCCCTCTCTCTGTCCTGTATTTTCTCCAGAAGGCAAGTGTCTTTCTAATTACTGTAACCCTATTGTTGTAAAAACTTTAGCTGCAGCCTCTCTGAGGGGGGTCTGTTGTCCCTGGATGGAGTGGCTTTCAGGGGCCATAATAGCTTTTACCTCTCTCAGGGCCACTGATTGATCAGATAGCGCGCACACACACACACACACACTTGGCAGAGGCTCTCTCTCTATGGGGCAGGCATTCAGGGAAAAGGAGAAGTAGAGAGGATGGTGGGTTTAGAATTGAAAGAAGAGGAGAAAGGTGGTAGGGTAAAAGCAGAAGCATCAGTGCTTATCTCCCTTGCCTGCCTCTCTTTTTTTTCTCCCTGGGGGTTGAGTATGGTGATTGTGACGCTCGATCTGTGTGATATGTTGCCGCTCATGTCAAAAGTCACTTTACCCCTGGGGGGCTTCCTCACAGCAGTCCCCTGCGTCCTTCTGGAAGTTTTGGAAGTGCGGCGGTGCGTGCATATGTCCATTGTTTGGAGTTGACTCTTGTCTTCTCCCTGTGTTTGAGAGATAACGACCCCATGGCCATAAAACCACAACAAGAAGAAAAAAACACACAAAACCATCCACAACAACAACAACAAAAAAACTTTTCTTCTCATTTTTAAGGGTTTGCCCTTACAAGAGCAGAACCATAGAGAGCTGTGGGCTTTGCCACTCGACTTTATTGTGTTGTAGGACTCTGTGTGTGTCCCTCTCTCAATCTCTGGGGTTTTGTCCAGAAAGACATCACTGATTCTCTAATACAATCAGCAGAACCACAGCTGCACCACCATGATAGCTAATTGCATCATGGAGTCAGTGATAAAGTCTGGAGTGGCCTGCTGTTCCTTTCTGGGAAGATGAGACACTTTTTTGTGGCCTTTTAGCTTTTTCCCCATCTTACAGTTTGACAGGAAAGCCATTAGGAAAGCAAGTGTGTTTACAGTCAATGTCAACCTGCTTTGTGATGAGGAATGAGTGTTTTTAAAAAATATTGTATGATCAAATGATTTGTTTATGTCTGGGGGAGGGTTGATGTTAAAACTGACATGAGTTTACAGACGGCCTTTATTGTATTGCATCAATTACTGTACACTGCACAGTACTCTCTGCTTGTATAATACCAGATTAAAGTTCCATTATTATTACTGCTATCATTTATTAGCAGAATTTCATAGTTTTAGTAACAATAATGCATGTATTGTAGGTCTGTATTTGGAACTAGTTAAAATAGAGCTTGAAACACAGCAACCTGTGATGCATAGCCTGTAAAGGATGAATTTATAGACTATGCATTCTGTGAATTCTCAAATGGAAGTGTTAATTAGGGGCTCAGACATCCTTGTGCTAAAACGTATTGGTTTAGATGAAAACATGTTAAAGAGATGTTTAGAAATAAATAAATCGGGCTTCTAAAGTAACTGCAAGACACTGACAGTTGTGAGAAAGATGTTATTCACGAGTCGCAACCGGTTAACACAGGCGGACACGTTTTTGTATTTATATTTTTAGACATTTTACGAAATAAAATCACTGCGGTGTATGTGTCATCTATGTTTGTTTTGGGCTGCAATTGCTGAACTGGTACAAGAAAAAATGAATATCTGACAGTATGTAAAATACGGCCTATTTAAAAATAACATAGCAATTAAGTACTAGAGTAGTAGCTTGAACCTCTCAGTGAAGTACGTAGTGAGTATAACTGTAGTTAGAACTGTGATATTCTATACTGAGCTGATCTTCCTCTGAGCAACTGGAGGCTAACAGCCAGGATCAAATCTGGAGATGTATTGATTTGGTCAGGCGGGACAGGATCTGGTCTCTTTCTAATCATTGAGAAATGAGAAGCTCTTTGGGCTATAGTATTTCTATCAGGGAGAGGGGCCAATCGAACGGGGCACAGCCTCATAAGAAATTCATCTTTAATCTTTATGAATTATGAATTGAATTCTGTGGTTGAAAAAAAATGCATTTACATAACCTCTCTGGCCAGTGCTTCATGTTTTATGTGAGCTATATTACTTCACCCACATTTTACCACAGAAATCATTGTTCAAGTATTCATATACATTTCTGTTTTTACGCATTCTGAATCCATGCAATGTGTGGACACGTATATTCATATATACAGCAGAATAAAAACAAAGATGTGTCATTGATATATACATGAACATATAGTGTGTATGTAATGGGAATTAAAGATTTGCTGTATAATGTATGTATGTTGTGTGTACACATACAGGATATACCCAAGTTTGATTTCCATTATAACTGCTCATCCCTGTTGAATCATGCAAGTCGGCAGGGGGAACTGAAGTCTTCTCCCTTTGGGCAGTATTTATGGCAGCGTGTGTAAAGGTATTTTCAGACACAAAAAGAGGTGCTTTAAATTTCAAATGGGATTCTGGACGGGGGTTGAAAAGGAGAAGAAGCAAATCTGTGGAGGGCTTCACACCACTCTCCACCCCTCCTCCTCCTCCTTCTTTTCCTCCTGCTCCTCCTCTTCTTTCCTCTTCATCTTTCCCCCCCCCCCCCCACCCTCTCGCTCTTGTCAACCTTTTCAAAAAGCATCTATATTCTCACACCAGGCTGTAGGGGCATGTTGTCATGTTGCTATGCTACCTGAATGTCAAGCAGAATGTCAGAGTGATGGCAGAGTGTGAATGTACAATAAAGATGGAGCTTCTTCTGACCAGAGAGCCTACCTGAGAAAGAAAAAAAGTGCACATAACGAAAAAAAGCAGCTGTATATTTGTTTGGGAAATCAGTAATCAATACTTAAAGTAGGTCTAAATAATTGTTTTAGCTGTTTAGCTCAATTCTTTCCTACTTAAAGATGACTACATCACAAGTTCCTTCTAGGTGAACTCCAGCCTGTTATGTTACACTGGCTTGTATGTGAAGTGGATGAGCTCTGCATAGAATTGCTTTGGTAGTGTTCAGTTGCTGGTTTCAACCTCAACATTAGATGATATTAAATCCCTCACAACGGTCCTTTAAAATATTTTACTCGAAAACTGTATAACCATGTAAATACAAGTCCAAAAAAAATCTGCATTTTGGTCATATTACACCTGGTCTATAAAGTGGTCTTTAAAGGTTTAATGTAAAAGGTTTTATGTATAGCACCATCTTAAGCGGACATGGTGGTGTCAGTTGGTGTGATAGTCTGACAGTTGCTGGCCTTAGATAACCAGTACTGACAGCTTTGACGATTACTACTAAGCTAAAAGGCAATACAAAAGACATCACATTAGTACTGCCACTTGATAAAGTGTTGAATTATTTGGAGTCAACAACCAGGGAAAGATTTCATGCTTTGTCTTTCACATGGTGAGTGGTTTGTTGGCTAGCGATGGAGAATCCCCCTGTTAGCCATAATGGTAACGTTTGTACCAACCACTGTGTAAATGGGCATAGTGTGGAGGAGATGACTTCTGATGTACACTGTTAATTTGCTGTACCAACCTTACAACAGTTCTCCAATAGGGAATTCATCACTACACAAGTGGCAGTATAAAAATAACTTATCGTGTTTCACTTTTAGCTTGGTAGTCATTGTAAAAGCTGTTACTGCTGGTCAGCTAATGCCAGCTACTGCCAGCTTTTTCTTGTGGCCATGGTAATGGCTGCTTCAACCTGAAGTAGTTGTCACATAACCACTGGACAGCACATGGCTAGCATGTATGGAATAACAATTCTACTCATGCAATTTACCAATAGGTTGATGGATGCAACACCACAAAAACTATAGCCAAAAAAACTCACAGGGCGACCTCACATCTGTGACATCACAGTCAGGGCAATGGCAAGTCAGCTCTGGTCATGTTAGCAGCAGCAGCCTGCAGCCAGATCAGTAAAAGTTGAATGTGTCATGGATAATAAAACAATAATACAAAGAGTAAAGCAGTGCATATCTAAATATTTGACTAGAATTCGGTTTACACATTATTAACAATAGAACATTAGCGACTTCTGTGATGTCTTTAAAGGCTATAATTCTGTGTGTGTTTTTTTTTATTTGAAGAAAAGTGAGGTATTTTGTTGCTTTTGTCATCTTGGCAGTTTTTAGATTGTGTTAGAGAGAGAACCTAAACACAGTAAAGGTATAAAAACCTTAGATCCAGAGGTGTCAATGTCTAGAATAGTTTGTAAAAATGACATCCCTGCAGAACACTTTACAACTGGAGTTAATTTAATGGTGATGATGATGATGCTCATTATGCTGACATCAGTGATGATGATTATTACCATTACTGTTATGTATTTCCTTGTTTCAAGTCCAGTTAGCTCGTTGCCATACAAGCCTACACAGCCCCTCTAACATTATCCACTTTTCATTTGGGTTAATTGAAAAGTGACCATACCCCATGGCTATTACAGCCCTTTTCCTGTTCCACCGTTGTACCATCCTGATTCCTCTTTAGCTACACCTCTGACTCCTATCCACCCCCATCTCCACTTGTACCTTCTTCTTCTGCTTTAGCCACTTCCCCGGTCTTTAAAACACAGCAGAGATATAGATAACGAAGATGTAGAAATGCAGCAGATGAACAGCCAGATGACAAGAGGGCTTGAAAGGTTTACTAGTGGAGATACAGAGAGTGAGGTGGGTTGATTGAAAGGATTGACAGTTAAAATGACAGACAGGGAGAAGGAGTAGATGTTGGCGGCAGTAGTGGGGGTTTCGTGCTGTCAAGCCAGTGATGGAGTGCCTAGATAAGATTGCAGTTGTTGATTTCTGACATCTGGAGTGCCATTGGCCATTGACATTTGTAAAGGTAGAAAGCTAATGGACCATGTACATTTAAAGAAATTCTTTCCAACAAACACAACATATACAGAAATGTCAGATTTATTGAAATGCTTGACACCTTCATGGCTTTTATGTGGCCATCTTTGTTACATGCACCTGTATGAATCATGATGTACTACACCAGAGGAATGCGCTAAATCCCCAAAGCAAAGTGTAGAAACCTGCAAAATGGATTCATGACACCATTTTTCACACCCCTGCTTCCTGGAGTTACATAAGCACATACAGTACCGCTCGACACTATAGGCTCCAGCAGCTGTGTTAAATTGGACAGCTAGAGAAATGGATTGAAAACTGATTCTGTTGTGTCTGTAATGTCTTCCTCTCATCCCAGACTAATTATCAGCTCCTATTTCACTTCATGGACAAAATTAGAAATTTGTTTTTTCGATCTCGTCTCAGCCATCACAGTTTTGTTTTCTGTTTTTTTCTTTCTTTTTTTGAGGGGGGATGTATTTTTCTGTAGCATCAAGGATCTCAATCTCATTTTCTGCTCTGAATTACTGTCTAATGAATATAAGGTTTTGGATTTGGAGACAGGCAGACTAGCTAATGGGTTTGTTAGTTTGTTGAGTAGCATGCCACACTCATTATTGCTTTCAACACTGTGATTAACTTGATTTGCAGGGCAAATCCATCGGAGAGAAGATGATGTGCTCACATATATAAATGCACGCATGCCCATAATGTAATTATACGATTTAATAAGTTATTAATATAGTTTGGGGCTCAGTTGGAAATAGAAAAGTGGACGGCTGAAAACACTAAGGCAACTGATGATCATGTTGTGATTGATTTAATTTCATTTAGTAAGGGAACATGATGTTACAGCAGAGACTAACAGGATAAGAAAGTCACTTAGGGTTAGAGATTGTTCTAACCCTATTCTATTGTTGCCTCGCTTCTTCCTTTTAAAAAAACACCGCCATTTTAAAGATTATTTTTATGGCACCTGTGTTTTACAAGACTGCCTATAAAAGAAAAAAAAGGCAGAAATGGTAAAGAAAGGGGGGAAAAGGAGTTTGTGGAGGTTTTAAGCTCACTTGAGTCTGCTGGGCCTGAAGGGCATCACATATTGTATCATGTATTGTATGTGACACCTTTTTTTCAGCATTGAAAGTGAGGACGTCACATAACACAAGCTCTTGAGAGACCTATAAACCTGCTTCCACAATATGTCTATTCTGGGATGTTGTTTTGTAGCTAAAGAGAAAAATGGTGAGGAAGATATGAGCAAAGGGATTGATGAAGTGATCCAGGAAAGTTCAGATAACAAAGTTGTTTAGAATGGAATCATAAAAGTGAAATTAAGTGGGTTTTTTTCGGGCAGAGAGTGATGCTGCTGTAGAGCGGGTGACCACCATAGAGGAAGCTTAAGAGTGAGAGTTAGCTGCTGAGATGAAACGACGATGTGGATTTTCACTCATCTCTTTCATCTCCTGATATATGTCGGAGGGAGGTCCCTAAACGTCGCCTTAATGGTGTCACCGTAGTGATTATCAAGCTTCCCAGCTTCTTTGTCAAGCTCGAGGCTGTCACCAGAAATGTCAGATGCATCCCATGTTACTAGTCATCAAGAGAGTTACGGCAGAGAGGACAGCTGCAGAGTGCTGTCTTTAAGGTTAGCCATCTGGACGCAGACTAAGTCTGCTTGTGCATTAATGTGTGTGTGACAACACTTGCCATCATAACCAGATGATATCAGCCCACTCATATGACAAACAGGCTCCAATGGCATTAGCGGTGGTACGTTGAACCTCCAAAAGCATCTGGATGGTTCATCTGCAAACTGTGTGCAGTCATCTTAGAATTAGCCCAAAGTTCTTTTGCCTCTTCCTTGCTGGTCAAAAATAGGCCCAAGAATTTAGTTTGAAATAATGTTATTCTTAAAGAATCGAATCTTTAAGAATAGTGGAAAACGGCTATAATATGAAGTTAGCTAACCATTACATCTACTTATAGTAGAAAAGTAATAGGTGCTTTGTGCTTAGAGTAGCGCAGGGCACACTAAGTACTTGTACACTAAGTAACTTAGCTGCATAGACAAAATTCGCTGGTTAATTAATTCAAATCTACCAAATTTACTGGCCAGATTTGGATGATGCTGGGACCAATAGAAATGTATACCTGCCAATAATATTTTTTAAGGCCTATTTTTTAATCTTACAGGAAACTCCTATTTGCTAATTTCCTAATTTGCATATCGCTAAAACTATTATTTTTATTAGAATTTATTATACACAAGTTTTTTCACAACTTACATTTCACAACTTACAAGAATCATCTACTATATAGTTCTTTCTGGACACATATACTGTAATTTCCCTCCATTTATCACTAAACCTGGCATTCTATAACCCAATTTCCGGAGCATGTCTGCAGGCTAGCCATGATCCTCTACCAGGAATTGAATCTGTATGAAAGTAGAAAATAAATATTACTGCTCTTTATTGTTTTTTTTCATAAAACACTAACAGACTATTAATAAATGTAAAGACTACTCTGATACACTGTCTGGCCTCAGAGAGATGATTAGATTGGAGTGTTTGTAGTAAAAGCACAGCTAAAGCTGCAACAGCTTTGTGTATGTGTTTGTGTCTGTGTGTTTTGAGTAACCTGCAGCGAACAGAGTCATTTATGATGCCTGGACATGCTGATAAATAACGTAGCACCATCTCCTGTTGGCCACTCAACTCAGCCCCTACAGCCTTAACACCTGCCTGCCAGGAAGTACATGAAGGTCACAAGGAGGGTATTGTGTGTGTGTGTGCTTGTGCATACAGTATCTTCGCTGCACAGCTTTGGTAGTGCACACACACAAACACTCCCTAAAAATGTAAGTTTAATGGGTAAAGTCTGGAGTGTCTCTTCTCACCTGTCACCTCTCATTAGACTGCGGCATGGCAACTGACCTTGGTTGTCTTTCCTAGGGCCGCTGTGCAGAGCAGTGCATGTGTGTGTTCATTCAGGGGTTGGGGCCGCCTCACCCTAATGATGAGGCTGTGAAATCGGGCTGGAGCCCAGTGCCGTCTCTCATTACGCCCCTCCAAATTCATTTGCTACGTTGGTTCTGCCTGCTCATGCATGCGCCGCACGCCGCTCTGCCCATGTGGCTTTCTTGTACCTGCTGTTTGTCTACATCTAATGCATAAGACGAAACACTTAGTCTGACACGAGTACACACTCAAATACATGTCAAACCACACCTGGACCTTCCTATTTGAATCAGAAATACAGTGAGCTTTTTCTGGGTCACATAATTAATATATAATACAGATTTGTTTTGTGGTATAAATGTATCACTCTGATGTTAATGTTAAGTTCTTAATTATTGTTATATAGGACAGTTACAAGGAGCACACATTCATTATGTAAGAAGTTAATGTGTAAAAGCTAAATAAATATGAAAGAAAATGGGACCAGGCAGCTAAGAAATAGAAGCTATGTCCTGCCAGCATTCCTCTCCTTCATGATGGTCATGATAAGAAGATGATCAAATAGGCAGGAATGCTGTTGCCACAACTCAACCAGCCTGAACAGTCATATTTTTTGTCCCCAAATGTCTACACTATACTATACTACCACACTATAACTATAAAAATGCTTTTTAAATATTGAGAGCTCAGTGTTCAGTCAGTTTTTTTAACTTTGATGAGGTCCAGCATGATTGAACCTGCTAAGGGGGTCCACAGTGAAAGCACAGTCGCACAGCACAGAGGGATGAGCGTCATGATATGGGGCTGCATGAGTGAAAAGGTGTTGGTATTTATAGATGCCACCATGAGTTCTATTAGATATACCAATATACTGGCAGATGAGTCAACTCCTGGTCTGCAGGGATTTGGCAGAAGCACATTGCCATAATCTCATGGGGGTTTCTAGAGAAGAAAAAGGGAAAACTATGATCTGGTTAAGTAGGTTGCAGCAGGAAAAAACATTTCTGAGAAATGGTCTCTCCAGAATTTTGTACTGGTGTCCTTTGTAAAGTCTCCCTCAAAGTCTTTGGGGACTGGGGCCAACCCTTGAGGCTATAGGGAGAACCAGAGGTTGCTGCTTAATCTGTGATTTTGCATTGCTTTTTTTCCTCTCTTTGATTCACTGTTTATAACACAAGCCTCTACAGTATGTAGAGGCTTGTGTTATTGTGTTCCCCATCAATTTGTTCATATGTGTACTTGTCTGAAGGGGGGTGGGGGCTTTCAGTGAGTGCTTTAGTGTAGCTTTTGGTCAGACTATACTAGAAAATGTGAGAGTTTGTCAGTCTTAAAATTTACATTAAAAGTACATTAAAATAAATCAATGTGTAAATGTAGCTTAAGGCATCCAAGTTACTTGGTTGGGTTTGGAGAAATATCTGTAAATACATGTTGCAAGTAAACTTCTTTTAAATCTATCAAGCTTTTGTGCCACTTGACGAGTCCCTCTCTAAATTATGTTCTTTTCAATGTGCATAGCACTGACCATTTGTTGTATTCCTAGTAAGAACAGGCTGTATCTGTATTGTAATGTGAGCACAGGACATGTCAACTAACGTCAACCGATCGTAGCTTTCATTCTCCCCTGTCATATAATGGATCTTGCTCAAGCCGGCCACCGCAGTAAATGATAAAGGTGTAAAAATTGTAGTAGGTGGGGGGAGGCAGTGTCCTTGTCTTGATGGGGGGATGGGTTTGACAGACATCCGCATCAACCATCTCCCCTCATGACCTTGACAGGCTGGTGCTCTCTCCTGGTAGTTACAGCAGAGGAAGCCATTCTGTCCTCTGACCACACAGAGACAACTCTGTACTTCTGGATGCTAAGCTGCCCAGACTGTGTCAACAATCACCTTTACTCTTTACAATGAGCCTGCATTAAACATGCAGCCAGAATCTGACATGTGTGGCTGATACACGGAGCACCGTGCAAATGTCATAGGTTCTCTCCCTCTACGTGTTATCTGATCCATGGGTGCCTTGTGCATGTGTGTGCAAATGTGTGTGCACATTACGTCTGCCGCTGCAACAAACAGATGGTATCATAATGACATCATTGCACACTAGGGTTATATTCTCCGAGGCTCAGAGCAGGGGGAAGAAATTAGGAGGAGGCATCACATGAGTATTTGTCAATTAATCTAAAAGAGACACACACAAAAAAAAACCCAGAGAGCTTTTCAAAACATTTAGCTTCAGTTTGCCCTACTAAACGCCACCCCTGCTTTTCACCTCGCCTGCTCGGCTGCTACAAATGTCAGTGCTCCCAGTTAACTGGACTTGAAATGATCTGCCCCCGTCTTTCTCTGCCTCTCTCTGTCATGTTCTCCTTCATTTGTTAAGGGTGCCCTGAGCACCTGAGTTTCTTTTTAAGAGCATCTCTTTTTCCCTCCCTTTCTCTCCCTTCTCTGTTCTCAACCCCTCTCATCTCACCGAGCAGGGAGAAACCTGTCACCACACAGCATTAGTATGCTCTTTTCATATCTGTGCCTCTTGCCTCTTTTTTTCCCCTTCCTCTTTTTTTCTTTTCCTTTCCTCCCCCTCCCTCTCTTTCCCTGCAAACATAAAAATAGTTTATGCCTCTGACAAGAAAATGCCTCTAATCCTGAGGTTTGTTGGAGAGCAAACAGACGCAATTGGCCACTTATTATTCTGTGTAGAATTTTCTATGTGGGGTGTTTGTGGTATCCATGGCAACAAAGTAGGGTGCACATATCCCCCCTGTCACCGAGCAGAATGGGAGAAGAGAGGATGAAAAGAGGCGATAAAATAACACACTTACTGAAATGCACGGGGCAAGCTATAACCTGTTAGTTCGGTAGCTGGTGTGTTGTAAATATGCGTTTCAGTGTGTGTGTGTCTCAAGTATATGACGGTATTTGCACACCTGCTTGAAGCTGTTAGCTTTCATACAATCAGATATGCATTTCTTTGATTGCATGCTGTTTTGAGAGTGTGTACTTGTGTGTGTGTTTGCAATAGATGGAGCATGTGAGGACTGGATCTATTACAGAAAAAGAGAGACACAGGTGTACATTTGTGTCTTAATGCATGTGTACTTACTTATGGATTCAGGTACTATTATAGCTGAAGCTTATCTCCAGCTGGAATAAATGGCCTGTGTGTAAGTGTTTGTGTTTGTGCGTGAGCATGCATGCATGTATGTGTGTGTGTGTCACAGGGAGATAATCTTTGCCATAACAAGTCTTCCACATGTGCACCTTCTTTTCATTGGCCCACGCAGGCCTTGCCACTCCATCTAACACCGTGGAAATCAATGAGAGCCAGTTGGAGAGGTGTGAAGATTGAGCTGCGGTCAAAATACTTTGCATGCTGAAAACTAAAGCAGGCGGGAGGGGATTGTGGGGTTGGGTGGCAGGGTGGGGTTAGCGATTGTTGTTTTTGCCGGGAAGGATTTGCATTGTGATTTCATTTATATGAATATATTGTGCCACTTTTCTGTGTGTGTGTGCAGATGTGTATGCATTGTGCATACATATTTAACATGTTTATTTTGAAATGATGTTCCAGTTTCCTGCCTCTTTCTCTTTCTGTTTCTCTTTCTCTTTTTCTGTTTTCTTGTTTCTTCCTCTGCTCTTTTGCTTCGTTTGTGGTTTATTTGCTGATTTCCTTTTAAACTAAACTGTCCCTTTCTTTTTTCCATCCCGCAGGAATTCACTGTCGAGGGAAATAAAACAACAGAAAACACTATGACTTTATAGAGTCTATTCTATATAATTCTGTTCTATTCTACTTTATTCTATTCTATTAATCCATCTTTCCGGCACATGCTTGATCAATAACCTGATGACTTGGGAAGCGCTGGACTGGTGAGAGGTCCCAGGGTTCAGGGGTCATTATGTATTGTGTGTGTGTGTGTTTGATTGTGTCTATGTGTGCGAGAGCTAGAGAGAGTGCTAAGCGTGGGTGATTGCTGAATGTCCAGGCCATGACCTCGCCCTGCTGGACACCAACCTGTATGCCTTTTATTTAAAGCCCCCACATAGGCACACAACAGAGTCATCAATTGGATGCTGTGGTTGGGGGGGGGGGGGGGGGGGGGGGGGGGTCACCTAATCTGAGATTATACTAAGGCCAGGATTATTCTGGATGCGGACAGCTGTGGACAATACGGATGCTCGTTTTAAATTTACGTCTTACCTACTTTACACAGATCACAGTAGAAAGCATGAAGTGGCACTTGAACGTAAACCCCTTGAACTATATATTTGTGCATAAATATGAGCCAAAACATCAGCCAACTTTCCTGAAAATATCCTTGGAGAACTTAATCGGTATTTCAATTGGTTAATTATTTATTTGAGACAATGTTCTGATACTACATGTGTGAGTGGAAGTATGTGAACCTCTAGGATCAGCAGTTTATTTGAAGACACATTAGAGTCTATCTATTCAGAGGTGTTGTTAATCAGTGGGGTGAGAGTCAGTAAGGGCCTAGTTTTATTTTAAACACCGGGGATCTATCAAAGCCTGACCCACAAATACCTGTTTGTCAAAGTGTGGCATGGCACAATCAAAGGAGACTTCTGAGGACCTCAGAAAAACAGTTGGTGCACATCAGACAGATTGTGTACAAATGAAAACCCAAGACTCTTACACCCCCCGCAGGAGTCATTAACCAGCATAGATCAATATAAAAACAATATGTGGAATAGTCCACAAGGTCTCAAGTAAACCCAGGGTAACATTTAAGCAACTGAAGACCTGTATTCATGAATCAGGACAACACTAAACAATCTTTGTGTGCTTGGCAAACTGCAAGGCAAAATACATTGCTCTGCAAAAACACAAAAACACTGCTACCTGTCCTGGTTTGGTTTTTAGTGAGAACAACCTGTGAAGCATGGTGGTGGTAGTATCATGGTATGGTATGGGCCTGTTTTGCTGCATCTGTGTCGGTAAGGGTTTGGCATCATTGATGGAACAATCAATTCTGAATCATAACATTCAATTCTAAAAGAAAATGTTTAGACATGT
This sequence comes from Parambassis ranga, assembly GCF_900634625.1. Classification (NCBI taxonomy): domain Eukaryota; kingdom Metazoa; phylum Chordata; class Actinopteri; family Ambassidae; genus Parambassis; species Parambassis ranga. The sequence goes on along the minus strand of NC_041028.1, from coordinate 18,261,249 downwards.
GTCTGTGAGCTAAATCTCGAGAGGTTGTTTCTGCACTAGGAGATCACAGTAGATACTGAAATAAACATGCAGATGTATAGTATGTAAAATTTTCCTGAATAAATAAATATAACATTCAAGGAATGAATAATTACACATCATCACCATGACATCATATCAGCAGAAGATACTGCACATCCAGTAGCTCCAAGTAGAGCAAGCATACAAATAAATTAAATACTTAGAATACCTATTAACTAAATCACAACAAATTTCAGTTTTTCTTTTTCTAAGATAAGCCGCACAGAAAGTTAAATATTCCATGTTCATATTTGTTTTTCAACAACCTGCCATATGGGAACAGACTGAAGACAGGCACTGAGGGTTTGTGAGCAGGGAATACATTTTTTTTCTTTCATGAATTTGTTAGCATCTGTTGGGTTAATACCCAAACCTGATAATCTAATCTGTTAATTTTAAAGGCAAGCAGGAGCAGATTATAGGAAAATATAAGACTGATTTTGCATCAGATATGAACAAATAGAAGCGATTTAGGTTGTGGCTCCTTTCTGATATCCATGCTGCGATTAGAGAGCACATCACATAGCCTTTGAATCTGGAGTGCAACGTCGCAAAAAAATCAGAAGGCAGTGTCATGTCGATGTTCCCAGGTGATTTCCCCAGCTGTGTCTCTTATCCGGTAGCTGCACAGCATGTTCCTTTTGGTTTCCTGCTCTTCTTTTTTTTCTGTCATCTTCTCAGCATTGTAATTGAAGATTAATAAATCCACGAGTCCTGCATCAAGTGAATAGCAAATAGCATAGATTATTCAGCAATGACTTTTAATCTCTGCCATAGCTCAGTTTCTGTTGATGTTTGCAGATATTAAAAGGGCCTGAGGTAAATGCAGGTACCTGCATGGAGATATTCAAGAATTTATTAGCATCAGCATTTCCAAAAAACTAGCAGACATATGTATTAGCAACACTGTATCCATGAACTCTTTATTTTGTAACTGCTAAATTAACCTTCTGCATGGGCAAGTTGTCTCTCTGCTTTCATAATCTACGTTGTATGGGTAATTTTAACTGGAAACTATTATTTTACCAAACAACTGAACCATCTTTTGTAACTGAAATGGATGATATTCCTAAAGCTTAGGGAAATTGGAGGCACTACAGGAAAAAACTATAACTGCTATAGCTGGCAAACTAATTGCAACCAGAGTCAGACGTCTGCTGTTAGACACATGGTTGTCTGTTGTCGTTTTTTTTCCAAGTTTGGCATACAAACACTTGATACATGAAATGAGAAATTATTAGTTCACTCACATGTAATATACTGTATGCGTTATGTAGACAGTGGGTGATTGTTTGCACGGTGGTCCTCTTTCAGATCACACTGTAAGCTGTGTTCTGAAAATGACTGCAGCAGCATTAAACTGGCTTTAATTTCCCAAGCTAACCTGACACATTTTGCTGTACTGATCCCTTGCACACAACTAATGTCGCCATATAAACATACTAGCAAAGACATTGTGCATACATGTGTAAGCTTTTACTGTTTCAGCTGCAACACAGTGGAGAATTGGTTGTTGGTCCCACCCCTTCTGCTATATGTAGTCAAGTTAATGAGAAGTTTTAAGTGTTTTAAAGGTAGAATAGCTCTCTTTAAGCACTGCCATGTTGGAAAAGACACCATCTTATAACCACAGTCTGTGCAGCAGAGGTCAAGATGTGAAACTATACTTATCAACTACTTTCTGCTTTAGCCAACAATAACTGACAATAACAGTTAATGACAAAAAACACACAAAAAATAAGCCATACCCCATTTTTTGTCACTGAGGACTACTTTGAGTTTTAAGATGGATCCATGTCCCAGGAAGGTTTTGGCTCTTTTATGTTGAATAAAGATATAGATATATTTTCCAAAGCAAATGAATCCACTCATAATGAAACTTAACTTCAATTTAAATTGTTGCTATTTTAAACGCTGCTGTGATCATCATGTTAGCTGACACATTTCAGTATTGTCATGTGGACATTGACAAAACAAATTATTATTTTCATCTTTACTCTTAAAGTTGCCATAAAATCACTTAAATGAAATGCCTTCTTTTTTCTAATTATAACATCACAATTAAGATCTCTTCTCTCCTGACTAATTTCTTTGATGTATTCACCACAGCATTAAACACAGAATGTGTTTAATTAGAGCAGCAGGGTTCAGAGAAAACAATGCATACTCATTTTGACCCACCTGCAAATACTACATCTGGTGACCCTGTACCCTTTTTTTCACCCCTGTCCGAAGCTGAAAGCCACCCACTGACTAAAGCTGTGAAGTATCCTGCGACAGAGGACAGGAATCAATAAGTGAATTAGACTCTACTTTCAGCTTCCTCTCCAGCCAGCCGGCCCCAAAAGCAGCTGCCTGGGATAATAGGCCTGAGTGGGGGCATGGGTGGTGGAGGCTTGGGGGAGACAAAAAGCTCTTTAAGGTAGTGTGATATACTGCTGTGGCACATTACCACTACACACCAGCCCATATCCAACTGACACTAGCAGGGATCTGCTTTTCTAAAGCTCATTCACATAAAATAGAAAATGCTACAGATGTACGCTTACTATCAGAATCTCAGCGGGGTGCTGGTTACAAGACAACAGCTCTGTCCTGATGTGGTCTTATTTTTTCCTTTTATTCCTTCTTTGCCATAGAGCACTTAGTACTGCAGATCTTCCTAGAACTCATTTGTCTCATAGTACTCTGATTTTATGCCCCTTGTTCTCTGTTAACAGGCCACAGCGGCAGTGAGAGAAGAGGAATATAGAATCATACAGTTGGAAGCTGAATGACCTGTTTTGAATTTAAATAACTGCCAGCTCACTGGACATGCTTTTGTCCATATTTTTCAATGAATTCAATGAAAGTAATTCAATGCAAGATTTCTAAAATAGCAAAAAGAAGTTGTCATGGGGAAATTTGAGAAAAAAAAATATGCATAGGGAGAAAACAATAGTGGAAATTAGCTGGAAAACCTCCCCAGTCTGAAGCCTTACTTATACTAATGCAGAGTACAGTGTAAGTGTGGCATATCTGCACACCCAGTGTTGTGTCCTGTGGCTTAGCTTGACTTAAACATTTGTGTGAATGGTCGCCTTCTCAATGGCTACATAAGTGCAGAAGATTCACTCATTCACTTTTGGTCCTGTTTTCTTGGATTATTATTATTACAATAACAATAGCCATTGTTAGCCTCATCACAATTCACATAATTTATAATTCAGTTTTCATTGTTCTTAAGTATTTTGCTTTAATAATCTCCTCATGCCATGAGATGAGGAGATAGGCTTCTTTAAAGTACAGTACTTGCAGGAGGTTGCCACGTTTGAACCAGGAGTAAGTGCTGCATTCCAGGGTAAAACATACAGCATACCAAAGTGACATTGGGCCCCAAGTTACTCCTTGTAGGATAGTGCCATTGCATGGCAGCTCAACCAGCATTGGCATGTTTGATGAAGACACAGCTGCTCTTGCTACTCTGCTTTGGATATGCAAATAAGGTCTTGTTATGACTTAAGTTCAACTGATTTTGAAGATAAAGCAATCTTCTCCCACCCTGGAAAAATGCATGTTTTATGCAAACCTCTGTAAACTTCCAGACTACAGTGTGTCTGATACTGTTAGTATAGTATAGTATAGTATAGTATAGTATAGTATAGTATAGTATAGTATAGTATAGTATAGTATAGTATAGTATAGTATAGTGTAGTATAGTATACGTGTGTAGGTGTATTTTTGAGCCTTTAACACAGCTGTCCACTCTTCTCCAGTATGCAGTGTTTGCATCTCTGTTAGCTCCAATTTCAGCCTCCAGGCTACAGTTTCATCATGAGTACTTTAGCAATAGTTGTGTTTATAAAAAAAACACCTGTATTACTATATTCTTAAAAATATCAGTCAACTGATTCTGGCTAAAACTCTAATAATACTTTTGAATTTATGAATTTTGAATTTATAAATTAGAAGGCCTGTGAGCATCCCGTTCATTTGTCTCTTACATCATGACTCAATTTAACATGTTTCGTTTAGTGAAACATTTGCTGAGACAATGACTTGTCTCACCAGAGAGAAATTGTGAATCCTGCCTTTTCCCGCATCGCCAGGAACACTCATTACTCATTACGTAGTGTTTGTGGTAGTGCCATGTTTCTCCCTCTGTTTGGCAGTGGACTGGTTGTGTTTGTGCCACACTCTTAGCGGGGGTGTGATGTCATATCACAGTGCCACGTTCTGCTGCCACGACGGTGCATCTGCTGTTGATCTTGGTTTAACTAAGGAGGGCCATGCCAAGTCAGCACTGAATTAACCGGATCATCACCATCAATAATCACGGGAATAGTACATTTGTGCGTCACTGTTGTCGGGTAAAAGGCTCATATTTTTACATGTCCTATCTGTGGCTTTGTTTTCAGACAAACCCCAATTAGTATGTCAAAGTCGGAGTCAGAGAATGTACCATATTCCTTTGCTTCCAGTAAAAGTCACTAAGGTTTAACTTAAAAAAATGATAGACTGGAAAATAACGTTTCATGTTTTTTTTTTTTACCTTGACGTGTAAAAACATCAGCCAATCTTCAGACATTTCTCCTGTGTCAGTGCTGAGCAGAGCTCTGACACTGGGTCATACACTGTGCGTTTTAGCGCACGGCAGGCAGTAGAGAACACGCGGCACACTCGCACTTTTGTTGTCTTTCATCCTGTCAGTCAATTCATTTAATTTTTCATTCAGTTCCGACTTCACAATGATGAGGTATAAAAGGCTCAGCGTGGCTGACATTTCGCAACGTGCAAACTGCTGATGATATTCTTGTGATCTCTCGAGCAACAAATGCAAAACACAGAGAAGAGGCTGTGATAAAATGTCGATCAGCCTGCAGCTAGCGAACAGGTTACCGTGCAGTGTGCTGGTTAGTGTCGAGCATCCCTGCACTGCTCAAAGCCTTATGTTTTTGAAGGCATGAATTATATATGAAGAGAAATTTTTGAAGGCGAAAATCATCACACATCCTCACATACCTGTCAGACTTCACTTTGACTAAAACTTAAGCTTCCTTCAGCTGTGTTTTCTACAAACACTAACACGCCGTGCAAACAGCAGGATTGTCACACTTCAAACAACTGTAGTGCACATCACTTTACATCAGCAGGCCTGACGTCATTGTAAGTTAGCTAACTCATTGGGGTTGTACTAATTATTGATTAACCCTTGGATAAGCACAGCCCACTTATTGCCACACCTCTCTAGTTCACTAATCACTCACTCTTACATGTCTGCATATTGATAATGCTACAAATCCGAAATTAAATTTTTGATGTAGTTGATTAAGTGAATATCATTATATATTATTATAGAATCATGCAAAACTGTGTCAGTCAAGAAAATCTGAATCCTCACATAATAAGACATGCAAAGTTAATGGAGAACTTTTTGTAGAAATTTGAATTGGAGTGTATTCATTGAGTTTAATTGCCAAAGTGTGAAGGGATTTTAATGTAGTAAAGAGTAATATGAGGTGTTTTATGTGTGTGACATTCATGAGTGAGAGCCTCAGGGTGCTACTATGACTGATGCGACTGTACCTCTGACTTGTAGCAAAGTCTGTCTAGACATCAGCATCTAATTTATTCAAATTACAAATTGCACATTGGTCAGCTGACTGTTTTAAATTGTTTTATCAGCCATATTTAACACCATTGCGCAGTACGGTCTGGTTAGATATCACAGCACGCTACCGTGCAATATTACATGCTCTACTAATGTGGGCCATGATACAAAGTAATAGTATATATAATATTTGTTTAAATTGTATTTATTGTTTGTTTCGTGCAAACCAGGTGCACCAATGAACAACCTTGTGCTCGACCATGGTGTTGGACAAAATCTGACTTGCACAGAAGTCCAACAACAAAACACCACTCGGGTTTAGATCAGGGAGGCCGTCCTCCCAATCACGCTTCTCCAGGTGTTGCTGTCATGATGTTCCCCAGCAAGATGACAGAGTCCCCAGCTGGAGCACCTTCCATTAGTCCTCCCAGGGACTCTGAGAAAGTCTGGTACTCTACACCGCTCTTCGGCCTGTAAACCGATACCACAGTGAGAGACCTCTCCCCAGCACAAAGGCGCAGGGAGGCGACCCTCTTGTTTACTGGGGAAAACTCACACATGGCACATGGCAGCTGAGCTGGGAAGCTATGAGCAAGCCCACACCATCCCACAGAATAGGAGAGAGTCCAACCTCTGTCAAGGAGTTGGGTTCCAGCGCCCAAGCTTTGCATTGAGGTGATGTCCATGGACCGGTTTCTCTGTCCTGCGAACGGGTTGCCGAAGCCCCCGCCTTTGACTGCCACCGGATCTACTTTGCACCAGCCCCCTGTGGTCCCTCCTGCAGGTGGTAAGCCTATAGGCCACCCTACGCCACTCAGGAAAGACCTGGGCTCACATTTGAGCCCCAACCCCTGGCCCAGGGTGGGCCGCTGCCTGTGCCATGCAGGTGACATCACATTTTTGTTCTAATGTTATTCATAAGGGTTTTTGAACCGCTCTTACTCTGGCCCGTCACCTAGGACCTGTTTGCATTGGGAAACCCTGCTAGGGGGATTAAACCCACCGACAACATAGCTCTTAGGATCATCCGGGCCCTCAAACCCCTCCAACACAGTAAGGTGGCGGTTAAAGGAGGCCACTACTACTAATAATAATAGTAATTATAATAAATACCACACACACTTGTTATGGAAATACGCCTTTACCCAAACAGTGCTCAAAAAGATATTTAATAACACAGCCACACTGTTGTACTGGATAACATGTTCTTTCCATAAACATAATGACATATTAATGCTCCACTAAAAGTTCTTCTCTATAAATTCTTCCCAGAGTGATCAGCTGCTTTAAGAAATAATGAGGTTGTTAAAATTAAATGCATGTGTGCTGCTTAGATTAAAGGCATTATTCACTATAGACATCTATAGTGTAAAATGTGCAAGCCAAAACCTCATTTTCTTTTTAAACCGATGTCTTTCACCAAGCCATTTCTTTCTCTTCACGCCCTTTGTGGTTGTATAAATATTGGCACACATCACATGTTTGCTTTTTATGCATTTGCTTTTGGTGCGTGCGCACACACAATATTCTGAATGCATGTCAATTTAGTGAGCCCTTAGTATGCAATTATCAACTTTCTCCATAAAGCAGTCACATATCTGTGTTTGTGCATGTTAGTACTGTATGTACATCTGTATACGTTGTGTGCGTGAAAGCAGTTTCTGTTAACAAGTGCTCTGAGTGTAATAATGTTTATTTGTTAGTCCCTGGGGTGTGTTTGTGTGCGCATAGTAGGTTCATGTGTGTATTCTTTTTGTACACGTGAGATCTGCAATTATGGATGCGTCCATTATATTGAAATGCAAGTGTGTTTTTATTTTTCCTTTCTGTTTGTAAGTGCACATCAATGGTGTGTGTGTGTTTTAATGACCTGTTTGTGTGCGCTCATGAATGCACCAAACTCATGCACATGTTTTGCACGTTGCATTTGTGTACATGCCTAGATCCACATCTGTATTCTGTGCTTGTTTATCTTGCCAGACATGTTGATGGTTTAGCAAAGGTTCCAGTGCTGCTAGCTGTTTCTCTGTTTCTCTGTCAGTCCCTCCACATGCAGCCGCCACCCCTATTAACACTTCCATTAATACTACATCACAGATGGAAATCATCCTCTCACCCCGCAGATGCTTTTAGATTTTGATGAGTGTTTTTTTTTTTTTTTAATGAACTCCCAATGAGAAAAGAGCAGTAGAACAGCTAGTTTTATTGATGACAGAGAATCTGCTGCTGTGTTTTTTTTCCAGTTTTCTGACTTTTTTTTCCAGTTTGCACAGAAGCTCCAGTTGCAGACCTGCTCTGGTGGAGAACACTGTTAAACAGATAGAGGGAGGGCAGAAGAAAAGAAATGATGATGGCTGGATTGACAATAAAAAAAGCTTAGAAGAGGTTTTGAAGGAGAAAACAAGTGTGTTCATCTCATTTGCATGCAGGCCTTTCAGCTTCTCAAACTTTCAATCTCTCCAGTTGCGATCCCTATGCGCGTACTTGACAGACAAGCGACATACTGTGTGGAATACCAAGTGGCTCTGCATGTTCATATTAGCGCGCAACATATAGCCGCGTACAGTATATGCACGCACGAGTGCGTGCGCGCACGTGCAAATCACCCACAAGCGTACAACCCTTGCTCGTAATCACACACTTACATACACATATACATTCTGATTTCATTCCCCAACTGCTTGTCACTCACAAACACTCATATTAACATTCATGCTCACACATACCTCCCCTCTCAGATAATCACTTGAATGCACAAACATACATGCATTCACACATAAACAGATGCAAATTCCCCTTCAAACTCACAAAGGCATATGGATATCACAAACATAAACTATTCAAACATGAGGCAAACACGTTTGTATAGATACACAGAAATGCACATATTTAAAGTCACTCTCCACAATAAAGGACACACACACACACACACACAGTGGTTTGAACATGATACTTTACAGGATGTTCAAACCCATCCCCACAAACGGAGACACACATTGTGCTAAATGATTTGTTTCCTCCTCCTCTCTGATGCTTATGAATAATACAAAGATCTCAGGGGAACTTTTTGCTTCACATAAATAAGAATTTAGATAGAAAATTGCATTATTAATCTGTGGCTTCTGGCTCGGCTTTTCCTGTAAAGAATTCATAGTGTTGCAAGTGTACAGCCTCGCAGGAATGAAGGCCTAAAAGGTACACAAGTTATGAGGCAGTGGCTTTTAGTAGCACGGAGCATGATTACGCTCAAAGATTTAGTTGATTTTGGTGAGTTGTGTGCATTAAGGTGTGCTAAGATTTTAAAATTCTTCTTCTTCTTTACATTGTCGGCAAATTGTGTGTCAGTCTTACACAAAAAGGTGTTGGTCCACACCACCACGTAATATATTTAGCAATAACACAACATGAGGGGACAATTTTGGCAACTATAGTTAGAGTTGGATTCATTGTGTGACACAAAAGTAAACAGCAAGTGAAAAAAGGAAAAAAAAAAAAATTTTAAATATGGAAGTCTTAAATAAAACTACAACATGTTATTAGTTACTGATTCATCTCCATCCAACATCTTATTTTTGGCTTCTCTAGGCATTTTCAGGCAATTTAAAACAAATGAAACAATTAAAATACATGTGTCGTTATTGTGTCATCATGAGGCAAATATATTTGCAACAATATCTCACAGCACCTTGGTGAAATATGTTCATATAATTTTCTTATTTATTATTTATTGTTTGTTGTAGACAAATAACAGCCTGTGGGCCAAAATCACTCTCCAGAAAACATCTTACACAACATAATGTTATTCTGTGTTGATGTATCAGTCACCCACGCTGTGACGATATACAGGATATTTTTACATTTAAACCGCATCTTTACTGATATCCCTTGTGAACTGAAACACACCATGAGGGCCACATGTAAGAGAGGAAGAGCGCTGAGATGCTGTGGCAGGACCCTGTGCATTCATGAATGTCTGCAAACCTCAATAATTTAAAGCAGAGTCTAAAGAAGAGTGGGCTAAAACTCCTCCATAGTGATGTGAGAGACTGATAATGTCACACAGAATGTCAAAGTTACAAGCTGCACAAGCTATTGAAACATTCGTTTTTTTACACATGGCTTCTGGATTTTGAATAATAAATGAATAATGACATGTTATCTATCAGAAGTATCTAACTTTGACCTAAATTATCTTCTATATATAGTCCTTAAATTTACTTTATTTTGTATTAACACTAACTTTATTGCTCTGTAGTGGGAGAAATCCAGGTTACTTAATGTTGATTGATTCAGGAGTTAAAATATTAAAAGCTTTTCTACAATCTACACTAATGTGCATACTCTTAAGAGCCTCTTAAGGCTGAGTGACATCATGCTATAAAAGAAAGAAAATATTTCATGAATGTTTTGGTAGAATTTCAGTAAATTGCAAATGGACAGACTTTCCAAATGAGATAGATGTCAGTTATTGTAAAATCCAGAATTGTTGTCAGAGCTCATGGACCCTAGTCGACAGCTCCCATGTTGAAGCAAGTACCCTCTCTGTTACTGTTGCAACCTTACTGTTCACATCAGCATGTCATCATAATAACAAATTCTAAATAATCAATCGGGCAGCCATTGCTGTGCCAAGTGTGCACATAAAGACAGCTTCTTACTCACTTCAGAGATGCACATGTGGGTCCTGCTGCTGTGCAATGACTGCAGGGATATATCAATCTCAAGAACTCATTCTACATACAAACAGCTGGAAGCAACAAACTTGACTTCAGTAGTGATGTTTGATGTTTCAAAAAAAAAAATCTGGATTACACTCAGTGGCAAGAAGAGACATCAATGAGGAGCTTGGTGAATCTAGACGTGTGTGTGATTGATGGCATATGGTGTGTCAATAGGCTAGTTGACTGTAGATGAGAAGAAAAAAAACTAAGATCTTGGCTACATGGTGCTTATTAGCTGGTTTTTGGAAGTCATTTTCTGCAGGTTGTGTAGTCTTCAGTCTACTGTACATAATATATTAAATAAATAAAGCTTGAAATGGTGCTGTGTAGGATTTCCCATTCTGTTCTTCTTATTGCTACGCCTGACATAACAAACAGACCTTTCCGTTACCGTTAGTAATGTCCAACATTTCCTCTTGAGGCAAAAAAACAGATCTGTTGTCACCCGTATGCAATGAATGTCAAGATATTGGGTTGTAAAGATCCTTTGTGACCAGAAAAAAATATGGGCACCTTTGAAAGAATCTTTGAAATAGGAAAGCCAGCTCCGCTGTTATCACAAATTGAGACATGCTCATATGTTGCTTTTAGTGTGAAGGTAAATCATGTTCCTTAACTGAAGTTCTCGTACTTTGACACTGTCGAATTCATCTGCAAGAAGGCTGTAGGAACTGTGTGAAAGTAATAGCACTTAGGTGTGAAGAGTTATAGTGTTACCTTTAATAAAAAGCATCCTTTAATTGGATTTTTAATGGTACAAATAACATACACTGCATGATTTGCTTGGCTTTTTCCTTTGTTTCCTTCCTCTCCCCCCTCAGCATGTTTATTCACTCTCTGAATGCAATCAGATGAAGAAAGCCTATCCTCATCTTAGTTTTCTCCAGGTACAGCATGTGTTAGCGTGGCCTTGGCCCTCGGGGGCCACTATAAAGAATGTGTCAGGGAGGCAGACCATCTCCATTTATATGTCTCACATGAGTGCTGCCATACTTTTACGACTGACGGTCACATTCGACCATAAAACTATACTGCTTTCCTATGTGTTGAAGAACGGATGCACACAAAATCTACAGCCATGCAGAGAGAGACGCATAATGAACATGTGACTTTCTCTGGCTGCATCTGGCACACAATGAATGTGATAAAGTTCACAACGATAATAAAATAAAGGATTCTTTTAGAAACATAAACCATATTTTGAGAAGAAATATCACTGAGTGTATAGTTAAATAAATGTATATGTGTGAATGTTTACATATCTGCAGATCCACCCAGTGTGTGTTCAGCAGAGGGTGGGGTTGTGCGCTCAAAGACAGTAGTGTGCCTTATTAAGGGACACAAAGCCCTTGGCAGGTGCTCCCTCCCTTGCTTTGTCTCTCGTGCTCTCTGCTGTTTATTTGTTCAACTCTTAGAGAGAAGTCCCCACTCTATCAGCCCTCGGGGAAAACAAAGAGCAGACACACAAAGAGAGCACTGCCCTGCATCTTGGCAGCAACAAAACAAAGATACACATGTCAGGGATGGCATGGTTTGGAATGGCAGGTGTTCCATGGACTGAAAAACTGGAAGCCAACTTTTCTACACCCTCTGCTGTTTTTCCCCTCCTCTCTTGTTGTAGAAGGATTGAGGCGGTCTGCAGACTGCAGAGGTGTAACCATTAACTAGTACTGATAGATAAAAATGTGCAAGCATGCGCAGATGCATGTCACTGTGTACACATACAGCTGACCCATGCATGAGTGTTGGCACCTGCCTGGGCCTGTGTTTATCAAACTGGGAGAGTTGTAAAACTTTTACAACTACTTAGAAAAAGAGTAAATATTGAATCAAATGCAGCCTGTTTGTAATTAGTTAGAAAATGTTACAGCACTTGTTTGAGTTTTATTTACATTTTAATGTTACTTTCATTTTGAGTATGATCTAAAAAAAGAAGTCCAGCACCCACCCCATATTTGTATTTTAGTTCCTTTATTTGAAATTACAGAAAAGTGTAAGGATTTAAAAAAGAAAGGGACCATCTGATTGGCTATTCCTCTGAGCATCTGTGCTGTTAAAGATCAATCCTACACTTTGTAGTTCTAGAGTGAGCTGCTTGACAAATGTTCAGATGGGTCCCATTCATCAGGATCCCGCACACTATTAAAGACATTTTTATACAGAATAGAATGACTGCTCAATAATGCTGAGCCCCACTGCATATAGCAGTAACAATATAAAGTAATGATACAGACTCATGTAGTAAAGTAAATTAAGGGTTACCGAACGGACCTCTTTGTAAAGAATTTATTTATTTTCAAAGAACTACATGAAGAGGAATAAACATGAGACACAAATCTACTGCAAAGATTGCACATAACTAAATGATACAAAGCTTTTCCACACTCAGGCAGCAAAAAACCAAAACCTTCATGAAGAAAACACCATAAACAAATATAAAACAACAGCAAATCAGCAAAAAAACAAAATCAGATTTAAAACCACTGTAAAATGTAATTATGTTAAGTAAAGTATGTTAATAACCTTAATCTGTTAAAGCTGATAATAACTCTGTAAGGACTTCTCAGTAAATGTAAGTTTAGTTAACAAAAAAATTAATTTGGTCAACTATAACATGTAAGTTTAGGTTACACAAAAGGTCTGAGTTATGTTAAGTAAGGTGTACAGATACAAAACTGTAGCCAATACAACAAAAGGACACTACAGCTTGAGACACAAAACCTACTTGAAGAGACATACATCTGCTACTAAAAACACAAATCTACAGCAAAGGCATGCAGAACCACAGTGTGAGGCAACAACTAGCAGAGTGAGACAGAAAAAAGACACAAAAACCTGCATCAAGAGACATGCATCCATCAAAACCATGGCAAACCAACACAACAAAAAAAGACACAAAACCTGCAAGGCACAAAACTTGTATAAAAAAAAGGTACGGAACATCAATAATCAAACACAAAACTACAATGTGAGAAAAACAAAATGTGTACAACCACTACAAACTTACAGAAGAGTGAAGTGTGAGACACAAAACTGCAGCAAAGTAAAACAAACAAAAACTGCACTGCAAAAAGTACTAGTGTTACACAAAACCATCACAACAGGACATTAAACCACCAACAACTAAACAACTGTGGAAAAGAGACACATAACTACAGCACAGACACAAACAGCAGAATTGCAAATACACAAAAAATACATAAAAGTACTATAAAAAGTCAGTGTAAGCTTATGATCGACAGCACAGATAAATAGCACAAAATGAATTTGAGTTTGCTTTGAAATTGACTCTTGTCCAACTAAACTCTGCTGCTTTTTAGCCTGTTTCTCATCATAGCCATGGTATATCCATTGTATTTGCTGGCCGGTGTTTCCACAAAGCCATCGAAAATCTGCAATTTTCTTTGTTGCCAACATACCTCCCCTAATTAGGGAATTTGAGCACCTGTGATTTAGCACGTGGCCTAGAATGATATTCCTGGCATTAGTGCCTTGTCAATATGGACCGATACACCCAGGATCAATACTTTGTCAATATTTGTATTACTTGCTCTGCATTTGTGTGCATGTGTGTGTGTCACTCTGTTTGTGTGTAGAGAGAGGGCTGCTTGCCAGCTGTGCAATCTGTTCAGTAATCTCAGGTCTGGTCTGTGCGTACACTCCACAATCTGCTCCTGTAAAAATGGCACTACCCTCACACACACACACACACAAACACACACATGATTGTGTGTTGCTCTTTATATGAGGACCTTTGATTGATCCTAAATTCAAGTTTATGCTGCAAATGTGACTTCTTAAAGCAAAACAGGCTTTGCAGAATGTCAGTCTTGTGTTAAAAGAGCACACAAATACACACACAGATTTCATATCATCATACAGTGAATCTGTGCTGCATTTTTTAGAAGCTGAACCCTACTCAACATTATTTCTTCACAGTCCCTTGTTGTAAATGCTGTCTCTCCAGAAGTATTCCTCAAGAATATTAAAATCACTGCTCGCCACGCGCTGCTACTTCCCAGCAGCTAACCCACTCTCTTCCTGATTCACAATAACCCTTATCAGCCCAATTTCCCTTCTCTCTTCCCTTTGCCCATTTTAACACGCCACCCTGTTTGTTGTTTAAATGGAAGGGAGAGAAAATTGGCCACTTTTGCCGCTCAGAAACTCCCGCAGCTGTCGGTAATCGCTGTGTGTGTGTGTGTTTGTGTGTGTGTGCGTGCGTCGTGGTAATGTGCAGTTACCACAGTAGGGGTGCGTGGGGCGGGGGCGTGGAGAGAGGGGTCATGGCGTGCGGCGGAGAAAGCACTATTAGGAGAAAATGATAGGCCTGTCCCTGAAACTCCATTACACACTGAACACTTAAAAGACTGGACCGGCTTCATTACAGGGCAACATGAATCATGCAGCACTCACACAAGCAACTGGCCTCTCTCTCTCTCTCACTCTCTAGCTCTCTCTTTCCCTGTATCCCAGTCTCTCCCCCAGCACAGCCTTCTGTTTAAACTGGAGGATCGCCAGGAAAGAGGGAGGGAGAGAGGGAGAGGAGCAGAAGAGGCTTCAGCATTGCCGAGGGCCAAGCCTGTTTGCCTCAGGTCTGACAAACAGGAGGATGAAGGAGGATGGAGAAAGGGAGAGGATGATAGGAAATGTGAGAAGGACTGAGAGGAGCAGAGATAGAAAGAAAAGAAAACTATCAAAAGTGAAAGAAAGTAAAGGAGAGAAGAGAGAATGAGATGAGGACAAATAGTAACAAGAAGGACAGGGGAGGAGGTGAGTGGACATAAAAGAAGTAGTGGAGATGGGAGAAAAGGAAGAGATGAAGTGAAATAAGAGGAGAGGAGTTTAGGAAAAGAACAAGAGGAAAGAAGAGAAAAAGAAAGGAAGTAGTGGGGAGGAAATAGGGGAAAGTAAGAGAGGAAGGAAGGACAGAATAAGTTGGGTAAAGAGGTAAAAAGGGAGGCAAGTTGAGACAAACTAAGGATGGGAGTGAAGGAGATGAGAAGAAGAAAGGAAATAAAAGGAAGCGAGTGGCCTGCTGGGGCACGCTGCACTTTGTGGAGAAAAAGTGTGACTTTACACTTGTCTGTGCCTCCGTTTTTGTCCATCTGTGTGACTATACACACTTGTGTAAAGACAGCCTGTTAGCATTTGTGTATGTTGGTAATGAGCATGTGTGAAGTGTGTCTGTGAAGTGCACACATGTCCCTATATGTGCACAGGCGTTGTGAGCATGTGTTTTTATGTGTGTGTGTGTGTGTATACGCTCCAGAGCGTGTCACAGCATGCTGCCAGAGGGCCAGGGCAGCGAGCCAGACCCATGGCACAGCATGACACTGCATCCCGATCTGTGTTGTGACTGCCTCAATTACCCCTCAGCCTGACAGAGAGGGAGAGTGTTGAGCTGCAAACGGAATCGGATGATTCCTTATTTTTTTGTGTGTGTCTTTTATCTCCAGCAAACCGATGTTTCCCAAATCTGCACTCATTTTTTTGAGTGTGCACTTGTGTTCTCATCTGCCATTTCACAGACACTTAAATCTGAAGCTACACATCACCGAGTCCTCTACACACTGTCTATCTGCAATGCTCTTCTTTTCATAACATTTGTCACAAAGACACTGCGGAGCAGAGTGTGCAACCCCCGGTTAATGCCTTATTATTCAAAATAATTTAATGACTGGCACATTTCTTTTATTTATTATCATTTATCCAGCTCTATATTGTATAGATCAAATATGTTTATCATGATATTTAACATTATTTAACATATAATGTGACAGACCTGGCTGGAACATGTTAACAGTTGCCATAAAGTAATGAATAATCTGTCCAGGATGTTTGCATTTTATATCTGGTTGTGGTGCACTTTTTGTAACTGCTTGTGTGGGTATTTGTAGCGCATGTGTTGTCAAGTTGATGATGACGGTTTTTTGCTGATGTTTTGATGTTTTATTTGCATGTAGTGGTGCATTGACTCTGTAGTTGGCGTGATCAGTGAAAGAGTGGGAAGCAATATACTAGTTAAAAAAACACATACAAAGCAACTACACTCATTCAAACTTTACATAGATGAGCGGAATCAGGTATTTTCACTCTCACATAAAGCTTGTGCATGTTTGAAATCTGAATTTATACACCTCTGAAATATTTTAGATTATATAACTTTGTACTGTGTGTGTGGAGGCAAACATCAGTGCAGGCTACAAAAGTAGCAAGAGATGAAAAGTCCATGTCACTGTCATAAATAATAATAATAATGATAATAATAATAATAAATACTAGTATACTTTTAAGTTGAGAACATTTTGTTTAATCTCCTTCCATTTCAGGTTAAGGTTACTATTAGTATTTTCCTCTGTTGGACCAAAAATATTGCAAAAACAGGAGCAATAAACAGTTTTTTGTAGACAATTTATTTTTATTTTATTGAAATGGAAAGAGGCTGTTCAGGAGCTGATCAACATGTTAGGACCATATCCTTTAAAAGTCAGAAACAGAACTAAAAAAGTGTCACAACAGAACTCGTAGCAGTGAGTAGCCCCACCATTGTGGTTGATCACTTCAAAGTCATCCTTGACTTTTTTTTTCTCATCAGAGAATAAAACTTTCTCCCACTTTTCAGTGTCCCATGTTCGGCGCTTCTTTGCAAAGTCCAAAAGGGTAAGTTTGTGGTGTGGGAGGAGTGCTGTGGTCTTTGAAGATGCTTTTTGTTCCTGAAGCCCTTCGCTCACAGATGCCGTCTTGTGGTTATTGGACTGCAGTCAGCATTAGTGAGGGCCTTAATGTGGGTCAAAGATCGGCCTGTGTCTTCACAAAACAGACAGCTGGTCGGATCCCCCTGCTCAGTGCAGTGGGTCTATATACCACTTGGCTTTTTTGTAGTCATAACCCTTAGGATTTTTTAAAGAAATTTAAAATGACTGCATCCAGCCTCAGCAGCGATGGCTCCTTGGGAGAGGTTTTGCTTGTGCAGCTCACAATCCTGCCATGTTCAAAAACTGCCTTTGCCATCAGGAGGACAGTGTGAATGCCTGACAGATAATGACAGGAAACATGAGTTTTGCACAGATTATATCTTTTAAAGGCTTTGGTCCTAACAATTTGATCAGCTGCTGAACAGCCTCTTTTCAGTTTCAATGAAATAAAAATAAATAGCCAACTAGATTGTCTCTTACTCCTGTTTATTCTTTTTGCAGTTTGAAACTGTACTTATGGTACAACTTGGTTCCCATCCACCAGAGATGGAATACTCAAATTTTTCCTTGGTCCTAGGACTTTGATTAGGAGCATAGAACAAACCTGTGCTTTTTTAATTTACATTAGCATGTCTGACCATCCTTATACTTGTATAATCCCCCTCATTCTGGATGTGTGTGCTGTTTGCATTAGACCTGAGCAGTGCGGTGTATACAGGTGAAGCTAGGAAATAATGTAAATAAAGGATTTGTTTAGTAATATTTGCCAGCCACAGGGGCTCATGAACAGAGATTCAGCACACCTGTCTAAGACGCTCTTTGAAATATTACAAGTGCAACAAAGTAATTACCTTTTCCATGAAGCCATCAGTCTACACATCTACCAGCTGCCAAACACTGAAGCACATAAATCCTGACAAAAGTTGACACTTTTACATTAAAATAAGTATTGTTAATGGCTAATTCTGCACTCTAAACCCATAGGCTGGTCTCCACTTGAAGACATTTTCCACTATATATGATTCATGGACATCATAGCACAAAAATAACGCATCATCATCATCATTTTAATCATATTTCCATTATATTTATTCTTTGTGTGAATACAGTGCTGCAGAACAAAAAGCAAGTCATTCTGGTTTAAAAGATATGTTTCATTTTATGTAGTAGAAGTCAGTTCAGAGAAGAGAGTTTAACCCTTTGGTGAACTGAAGCCAGACTTCTATGTCTAATCTTTCCAGAAAAAGAACACATAGATTCACACAGTTATGGCAATATGACTAATGATAGTTACAATAATCATATAATGGCAGAAACTCCAGGAGCTAAAAGCTGGTTAGAATGTAAACACAGTAACTGATGTTAATAGTTCATGGTTGTAATTGAAATCCCATTATAAGTACGGCTGTATCAGGCTGAATGGTTGTGTTCATGATCTCTGCAAAGACAGAGGGAAATACATGGCTGATATATTGTAAAACTGGCCTTTCTGTGACCTCTGTGTTTAAGCATGTATTATAACTGAGTCAGTCTTCCTGTTCTATCATTGCTGTACCCAACTCCAACCTTCTGCTCTTTTCACAAAGACAGAAATAATCTTCATGAAAAAAGAGGCATGAAATAGTATCTGTACATGTGACAGTTTTGGCACTTTCTCTATATCTTATCAAGGAGGTGTTATTAAATAAAAGGTTTAACAGTCTGTGAATTTTTTTCTTTCCAATTTGCTCTAAAGGTCACTCATGGTTCTATGGAAAAACTCCAGCCAGTGCACTGAAATGTTGCTCTATGGAGGACAACTTTTCACACGCTAAAAGCTTTTTTCTACACAGATCACCTTCTGAAACAGATCCACATTGATATTTTATAAAAAAAGGCTGCTGTGTATATATCTGCTGCTCACACCTCCAGTGTGTTGCTGGGGGTGGGCCTTTGTTTTCCTTATAAAATGTGTTTTTACCCAAACCATGATCTTTACCTACATGTAATGCAGTTTTCTAATTCTAATGTCATTACAATTTAACTCCTAACCACAACCACAGCTATAAATGAAACTTAAGTACGAGTGAAAAGGAAGGTCCACTGCAGGATTAGGACCACCAACATCCCCTCTAAAGTCCCGCTGGGCCATATGTCCATACATTCCATTCTGTTCCGGCCTTCCAGTCTAAACAAATTTGTGATTTGTATGTGAGGGTGTGATTTTAGATCAAATGTGTGGGGTTTTGTTCTGTTTTGTTTTTTGAGGATGTGCGGCTCAGTGGGTTGCATAATGCAGAGACATGTGAGTTCTCCTTACTGTTCACCTTCCATGAAAGCAGTTTTATTGTAACTGTGAGTGTCTCTGTGATTTACATAGTCACCTGCATCAACTCGGTATAAAAGCACTGACTGCATATGCTCCACAAACAAACAAAAAAACCAACGCAATTTGATGGCAGGCCGCATGTGCTGATGTTTATGCAGACTTAAAAGTGCTATAACAATAAGAACGTGATCTCTGCAGCTGTTTTTATATACCAGTCAGTAAAATGAAAAGCTGTGATGACATGACTTTGGGCTTTCATCCAGCATTTTCTCTCTTTGCCAAACAATCAGTTTTTTTTAACAAATAATCAACACATTAATCAGTAATGTGGGGTGTGGGGTTTTCAATCAAATGTGATCATACCTCTGTATCCTGAAAGCAATTTAAATGAACTGGTGATTAATTTAATATTTGAGAAGCACTTTAGTATAGCAAAGAAGACATGGTTACTGTACCTTTGTTTTGGCGTTTTCTCATAAATCTCTCTTTGCATGTCACTCCGGTTATTGCTCCAGTTAGCGTGGCTCTTCACAAATCCATGACATGAGGCTGAAAAACAGCAGCATGTGAAGTTAATGTTGGCTTAATTCTGCCTTACATGTTCCATGGCACTGGGTCAAACTCTTATCCAAACAGTGTTGAGCTTCTCTCAGTCATACTGAAATGCTGCACTATGGTATGGTGGAAAACTTTAATCTCACTGCACATGTACAGTACATTAAAAAACCTCAATGACAACTGTTTCATTTAGAATGAAAGAAGAAAAACATAGAAAAAAGATGTGTATAATAAGGATACGTCTCTATAATTTTATAATTTTACTTCAGTGTGTTTCATTGCAGCAGCAAAAATTATCCATACAATCAAAACCCATTCGTTTTCTTTCAGCTGAACCTGTCAGATGCTAGCTTCCATGTAGGCCTACTAAAATTTGCCATCTGTGCTTGATTGGCTAAAATATCTGTGCTATACTTCCTGCAGGGAGGAAGGTCACTACAACAGGAAATGCTGTAAAAGACCAACTAGTTAAAAAAAACAACACTGAATACAAATTTCTGCTGTTCTTTGTCTCCATCATTCCATTTTACATTCTTTCTTTGTCGTCACCATGGACATTGAAGGTGCTGCTATTAGGAGAGAATGGCTTGACACTGCAGGGCTGGCTGCATTCCACTTGGTCACTTGGAAAAAGCTGAGGAAATGGCCACACATGCAGTCATTCATTGCAGTGGGATGCACTACATTTCCCAGATACTTGAGAGGCAGTAAGATGTAGCACACCACAACACCTGGGGTTATTAACATTTTTCATCTCACCATGGAACCGAAGCATTTCAGTGAAGGATTAGATGTTTTATTAATCTGTCTAAAACAGAGTCATGTGTGTGTTTCTGTGCTGTACTATCAGTGTCACTGCATGAGCTATGTGAGTGAGTAAAACAAGCGCAGAACACGAGGCTGGAGAAGCAGATAAAAGATGACAGCATCAGTGAGTTATCTTGAGTTAGGTTAGTTGGTTACTATGGATACCATACATAGTATATGCACCAGCTCTTGACACATACACTCCTTTAGATCCCAACCTTCTTCAGTCCCTCCTTCACTATCATAACATCACTCACACCCGGCCCACTCTGAGCCCCCTCCCCTCTGACATAATGACATTTGCATACAGATGTCTCACTTGTGCTGATAATGCATGCGACATTGTGAGTGTGTGAGTGTGTATGGGCCCCGAATGTAATCAGCTGACATCTGAGTGCAGGTTAAGGCTTGAAGGCAAAGCAGCATGTGCAACCTTTTGGAAAAAAAAGGCTCATTACAGTCATTACAGGCATCATTATGAGAAGTAAGAGAACTTCTTTGGCACACACATATGTGCACAGTAGAGTGATCACTGAAAAGTGAGTGGAGGAAGTAATGGGTGAATTAAGGGAAAAAAAACTCCCTCTAGTTTGCTGGAACAACTGTGCCTGGCAGACAGAAGTAAAAAAGGGATTGAGTTGAACTCGTCAGGGCCCCGTTCCAAATCTGTGGCCCTGCCCCCACCCACCCTCCCTCTTTCTTTTTCTTCTTCGTCTTCTTCTTGTAGCATTTTCTTCTCTTGCCTCATGAAACAAGCCACCTACACTTTAGGACATCTGCTAAGCTGATTTTCTGGAGCTTAGCAGCACCACAGTGGTATCAAAGAGATTAGGTGAAACAACATCCAACTCTGGCTTTGTGCTGTGTTTCAATAATGCAGCGCCGTGCAGCCGTGTTTGTGCCTGTTTGCCTCCAGTGCGCGCGGGTTCGCCTTGTGTATGTGCGTGGGTGTGTGTATTATGCTCGGTGTTACAGTGCCATAAGTCACAGAGCTGGTGTAATACATTTGGATCTGGAGTGTGAGCGCTTCTTTGCGTACAAGGATTCAGAAAGCGTAACCAGAGAGCTGCTTCAGAGGATCTCTCAAAGTCTTTGTTTTCGAGCCAAGCCCATTATCACTGGAGAAAAATCATTTCCAGAAAATAAACTGTCGTTTGGCACTGCTGGAAATCCACTAAATGTTGGAGTTATTTTTGCCTTGTGAGGCCGTGACAATCATATATTTGCACTTTTACTTTTCTCACTCCTTGCTGTATGTGCATTTCTTTCCACAGAGCACATGTGTTAATTTGTTTTTCTTCTGCCATACATTTGGTAATGAAAGGGTGCTTTATGAAGCGAAGTGACTATATCTTACTGCATTATGCATGCATGATGGCTAACGCTTAGTAACTATCCACATACGTAATTAAGTAGTGAAATGTAATAATGTCATTTATCCCTCTGGGTTTAGGGTTTGAATAATTGCTGCAGAGTCAGCCTACTGTGCATTATATGTGTGCATGTGTGCGCGTGTGTGTGTGTGTGTGACTACGGTTGCATGCTTGCTCTTTATTCCTTGTGTGTGTGTGTGTGTGAGATCAAGAGAGGGAGTTCTCATTTAGTTTTTTTTTCTTTTTCTCCAACAGCTTTCACTTTTTGTGCTCACTAACTAGAGAAAAAAGAGTGGAGAGAGAGGAAAGGGGAGACGAGGGAGGGAGGAGAAGGAGGGGGGGTGGAAGAAGAAAAGAGAGCAAGCCAAAGAGCGTCGGGTGCTGTGTCAGTCTGATATTTTCCGTAGTGACAGCTGGGCCCAGAAGCTCAGACCCTTTTCTTCTGGCACACAAAGCCCATTAAGTATGCCACTCGCTCAATGGCCCCCGCAGCCTCCAAATTGCTCCAAGCTCCTCCCTAAAGTGTGGCAGCCTTTGTCATTGTAATCAGGCCTTGTTTGTGAAGTGCTGCCTGTATTTACCGCTGCTCAGGGTGCATATTTGCCCAGCCTGCTGCTGCTGCCGGGTGAGCGCAGGAGGGAGAGAGGGGGTGAGAAACTATGAGAGAGAAACAGAGTGGTAAGAAAATAAAAAGATAGAGATGGAAACAGTTGAGGAGAGAGAGAGGATCAAAGGATCGGAGGGTCAAGTGCGGAGAGTCAGTAGAGGGGAAGGCCTCGAAAAAATTTGACTCGGTGACTTTGGAGGGTGACAGGGGGTCAGGCAGTCGACCTTAGCAGGAGAACAGGGTGTGGGACACTGTGGGAGGAGTGTGCGAGACTGCTGGGATGCTAGTCTGGACTGCAGGGTAGACAGGGAGGGGGAGTGATGCGAAGGCTTATTTGCAATTCCCTGAGATGCCGCTCTGTGGCTCCAGGCTTAGCAGCTTTCAAATAAGTTAGAGAAAGGAAAAAAAAATATAAAATAATAAAAAAACTCCCACATCAAGTCTAGATTTGTTTAACGGACAGGCAAAGTGACAGAGAGGTACAGCGGACAGACAGAGCAGCAGACGATGCAGAGGATCGGAGCGATGTGATGCCTTTTGGCAGAGCTGACCCCATTCCACGTGTTACCACACCCCGCCCTCCTCCTCGTGGGGAGGCCGAAGCTGTGGATCAAGCTGGGGAAGAAGGGGAGGGGTCTCTAGGAATGATGGTCATCCAAAGTGGCATCCAGACCAAACTTTGTCTGTCTCTTGGCCTTTTCCTTTCACTTTGAGTGTGTGTATGTGTACGCCTATTAAAAATGTATAACTCCAACAAAAGAAAGAGGAAGGAGAAGTGTAATCTGTGTAATGAAGAGCCAAAGGCGGCGTGTGTCTTTATTGTCCTACATGGCAGTATATTTTTAAACATCGGCAAAGTTGATGATGTTTACAGAGAAGTGTTTCAGCCAGGTGTCTGTACACAGACCCTGCTGTTCATATCAGCCATATGTCGATTAGACAAAACAAACTAGACTTTGTGTTGTTGTCTGTCTCTACATTCAGGATGGGCAAACATAAATTTTTATGATGGTGATTTACTACTATACAAAACATTGTGTAGCATTTGAAGCTGTCATTTTCTCCACAGAGCTCATGTATTATTTTGGCATACATTTGTTGATGAAAGTACTGCTTACTGAAGTGACTATATCTTACAGCATTAGGCATGTATGTATGCTGTATTTATTCATTATGCTATGATGGATGTATCCACCAGTAACCTCGCCATAGATCACCCGACAAGAGGTTTTTGGATCTCAGTGTTGGAGGCTCCAGCTGTCTCCATCTTGGCAGTGCCTAACTACATCTATCTCACATTTAGAGTTAGCAAGTCACCTGAAACACCACCCGCCTGTCAATCAAAGCTGCCACTGCCTTCATTATTCATAACTTTAATTTAATTGAAATTAATGAGTTATGAAAAAGTGAACCTCATATGGTTGTCATAAATGGGGAAATAATCTATAGAGACCACAACTGTTTTTGTAAGAGACTATAACTATTTCTGCAGCTTCCTTTTTTTTCTTTTTATGTATTTTACTTTTTTTTACTTTTTTTTACTACTATAGGGACTAACTCACTTTTGGAATCGCCCTCAAGTGGCCAGCTGTGGAATTGGACTTCCATTTGTACTTCAGTTTCAGCCCTGGATGTTGCTGCCTCTGTAGACAAAGGAAGCTATATAACACTAAAAGAAGAAAAAGATACACTAATTGATTAAAATGGAATGCAAACCATTATCTTGATTCCCAACTAAGAACTGAAACAAGTCACAGGGTTTGGTTTGTTCACCATGTGTTTTTACTACTTGCAATTGTGTTTATTTATTTGAAAAATCAATCAAATAATCAATAAAAAAGCATTTTCACCATTAGTTCAACTGCTTTCTAACATAAGTCAGTTGAAACTGTCCTTTTGCCTGTGCCTTGTGTTTACTGGTTAAGAGCTGAAGATCTGTATAGTGTCCCTAAGCAACCAGTGGTTAATGCAACATGAAAAACTAATTCCAGACATTGCTGACTGTGTACATGTAGCAGCTGTGTTAGGTAGTTAGATTTATTCATATATCATATTATTAGTATATATATATATATATACATATATATATATAAATATACTAATATATATATTAGTATATGTATATAGTTATTTAAGTTATTTTTTAAAAATTCCTCTGTCTAACCACCCTCTGTGGAATGCTAGTTTTGACACACAGGCATGTCTGAAATCCTATTATAGTTACAGCGTAGAAGTAGCCCTAAAAATTTCCTTTACAGTAAGTAATGGTGTCTTCATAAACAGAAAGAAAAAACTACTTTGATCAAAAGCTGTTAAAGAGGCTGTCCAGTGTGGCCTTGTAGCTTGACTTGAAGTTTAAAGTGATAGAGTTCAGAAACGTCTTCTGCATGTATAGTGGGTGAATCGCTTAGCTGTGCCTAATGGGAGTTGACAGATATGGGTATGATCATGCTGCACGGATGTTAGAGAGAAAGAGGGAGCGAGGTTGGGGGTGTGAAAGTGAATGAGGCAGGGAGGGAGGGGGCCAATCCGGGCAATAAAGTCATCGTGTTATGAACCTGATTGTTATCATGAGACCGGGAGCAGGACTCTGTTGTCAAATGTCCATCTGTGCATGAATCCAGGATATCTGTGTGCATTTATGTATGTGTGTGTGGGTGTCTGTGCACAGTCGCAATTAACAAAAATAGTTCAGCTTTTTTTCTTCTCCCTAAATGATATGCAACTTCCACTTTCTTTGTTACTTCAAACACAACTCTGCACATTTATTAAAGGAAGAATTTTTGCCTTCCAGTGGAGCAGTGACCCTTTTGTCTCTGCACCAAGTTGTTACTATTCGAGATGCTGAATAATGATAATGAAAGCGTAGGAGTGAACATTTAAGAGGACTTTTGAATAATGATGATGATGAAGACGGGAGTGAAATTTCCATTAATTACCTCACGGGGGTCATTTTCTCAACAAGGTCTTGTTTCCTGCTCTTCTCAGTATGTGAGTGTGTGTGTATTTGTTTAAACTTTATTGTCACCACCGTCTCCAGGACAGCTGGAGGCTATGTCAGAGTTCAGCTGCTTGTTATACAGAGCAGAGAATGAGAGGAGTGCAGCAAAGATGGGGGTTGTGTGTATTAGTGTGCGCGCATTCATTTATGTGTATTTGCATATGCCTGTGGACGTGCAGTACGTACATTTGTGCGTGTGTGTTTGGTGCTATCTGGGTAGTGGAACAGAAGGGTGGAGGGGGTAGAATAGTGAAGTTAATAGGCTAATGAGAGCACCGTGCTCAGGAAGAATACAAGAGGCTGTCTGGCATGCCCAGATAAAAAAAACTTGCAGAGGCATTAGTGAAGACCCAGCAGTCCTCCTTAACAGCGACACCTTCTTTGTCCACACTCACCAAAAGCCACTTTAATAAGCAGTGAATTCATTAGTGATGTGTGTTTCGCCCTCACTTTTTTGTGCCATGGAGGCAGGGATGGGAGAGCAGATAGGCAGTGATGGGATGTGGGGAGGAGAATTATATTGGGATAAATCAATTGTGTTTTTTGGACGGTATATGTACACTTGTAGAAAATATGTCAGTTAGATCTTGAGTTTGACTGTTTGGCAGGAATAAGTGAGAACTCAATGTTAGTTCATTCACTTTTTAAGTGCACAGTGAAGTGTCTGGTTAAATTAAGCTTGGTCCATCTGTTTCAGTGTAGTTTAGGTTAGATCAGATTAGTTTAGTTGTCAAGTTACAAAGATGTATTTCAGCTTACTTAAGACTTCAGTAGACTTCAGTTGTGTTTAGTTTAGTTTAATTTGATTTAGTTCCATTTAATTTAATTTTATTTAGAGTTTTAGACCTAAAACTCAAGGATTAAGTGTATATTAGGGAGTTAAATTAACTCTGTTTCAGATTTGTTTTTTAGATGAGTTATTTAGAAGTTGGAGTTTTAAGTTAGGAAATTATTAAGAAACAAATTATACTTGATTAACTTGAGTTTCTAGTTTTACAGTGTGAAGTTTACTTCATTTTGTCACATTCTGTTCTGTGTTGTGTTTTCTGTCTTCAGCCCACTAATATAGTTTTTTTTTAAATTTAAAATGAAGATGATAAAGAATTGAATCACTTAATATATGAAGCTTTTACTGAAGGCTTTTACTTTAGTGTGTGGTACTTTTAGTAATAGCGAGCTGTAAGTCATATTTTTTAAGGAATGCTTACATAATAAAAAAAAACAGTAAACACACTTTCCTGGTAAAATGTATTAGTAGTATATACATTTGATGAACAAAGCATTTATGCACAAATGAAATGAAGAAAAAGCAGTAGAATGTGTTGCAGTTGCTTTACCCCCCATTACATCTTGGAGAGATGGGGATGGGGGTAATGGGAGCAAGCAATGGGAGAGCTCATTATCTGGCAGACCATCTGCTATTGGGAGGGAGGAACTGTCTGTCCGTCCCAGACACAGACACTCTGAATAGGCCTGGACTTCCAGTGAAAATGTTCCTCTAAGTTACCTAAATTAGCCGTACATCTGGTACATTTAGTCACACAGGATAAGGGAGGGAGGTGTAAATTGTGTGTACAGTGCACACAGCCATGTGAGAAAAATGCTGATGAGGATATTATAGTAGAAATAAATCTTTGTTGATGTGTGGATAAAGTTAGACTGTTCAGTACATGATATTGGTATATGAAGACATTTTATAGTATTATTTGTATTTGCCCCAATTTTCAGATTGATTAGTGCATATCTTTAAAAATCAGTAATGAGACGGTTAGATGGGGAGGTAACAGACGGAGTTTGGAGTTTGTTTTAAATCAGATTGCTGGGGGAGCTTAGTGAGTGTGAGAAGTTGCCGGGCGCAGCAGATGCTCTTTGTTGCTGTTCAGGCTATTGTTGTTGAAAGCTGAGTCTGGATTGGGTCCAGCTCCCGGCAGCAAGAGGACACCGCCTTCTCCTATTGGCTGCCACTGAGTGTCAGTCAGATCCTCGTCCCCGCCCAGCTGCCCCGAACTACAGGAGGGGAAGTTGAAGTAAAGTTTGAGTCAACTTTGTTCGGCAGAAGTAAACTTAGCAGCAGCACTTGGCGGTCGCTGCGGGACTGAATAGAGACTGAGAGGAGGAGGACCGCAAACATGAAGCTCTGTCGCGTATTTTTAGGTTCGTATCTCTCATTTACTTTTGACTTTTAACAAGAGAAACTTTTAACGCTTGTGTTACGGCATCTGCGTCTCATAGAATGGCACAGCAGAGCGACAGTTTGTGTTGTGTTGTGTTTTTGTCTCATCACGCCTCGTATTTATGAACAAGTGGTTTTAAATGAACAGATTCAACTACACAGAAGTTATTTTTTGTTGTTTTAAAAGTTCGGCGCACTCTGTTTAATCTGAAAAAAAAAACTTGCAGAGACTTTGTGGGATTAAAAGAAGCTTATAGACCCGTCTGGTCGCACCAGCTGTAACTTTAAAGTCATCACAGAAAACTTTTCAAAATCAACTTAGGAACTTCTCCACAGACTGAAACTATAAACTTCTACCCCGAGGTAACACACACTGGCAAGACAAAGGACAGTTGGTCCCCTAGGGGACCGTGTGGCCCCGGTACCTTGGGGACAATGCCAAGCTGCGGGCTTATTAAAAACTTTTTTTGTTGTGTTAGTCTGTCGGCTTGTTCCATCTGTCGAGGGACTATAGAGGCCTCCCCCGGTCCCAACCTCAGCGCTCAGTCAGCTGCTGCCCCCATGTAATATTTATACGGGCTGCCTGCACGGCCTTAACAATATAACCACCATACGACTGCTATAGTGCTGCAGGCCACTGCGCCATCTGCATCTGCAGACAGTGAAAGAAGTGAAAAGTTTTCCCAGCTGGCTGCTTCAGACGAAAGTTTCATTTACTTTATTGGTGACAACTCAGACTTGCAAGAACATTTTATCAAGATAATCTTTAGCCTCACATCACATATGCAGGCTTATAGTAACCTACGTTTATTTTCATTTAAGACTTACTGCAAGTATTGTTAAGTTTAATCGTGCCCAGTTTTTTAAAACATTTTATGTGTCAATAGAACAGATTTATTTAGCTGTATCTGATTTTGTGCCACACAAAAGAAGGCATCATTTATTTAAGCATTTAAGCTCATTAACAAAGTTTTCTTTTATATTGTTTTAGTTAGATATTGACAGACTTTTTGTTTTATTTTGCATTATTCAAACCTATTGTGACAGATTTAGAATTTAGCCACTTCCCTTAAAATAAAGGCTAGTGTCAAGTTTAAACACTTATGATGTTCTTTAGACTTATTAAGTGTCAGGTGGACACAGTTTATTTTCATTTATTTTGTCTTCTTTTAATTATTTCACTTTTCCTTAAGGCCATATGGACCCTTGTGATTAAAGTAGAGCTTCTTTTTATTTTAGTGAACGGATTCAAACATCACAGAGAAGTGTTGCTTACTACTTTAGAAAAAGTTTTAAACTTTTAATTTACTTTGTGTTAGTATAATTATTGTGGTGAATTACTTTAGATTGCTGTAAGACTAATTTTCTTAAATCATCATAGGGGCCACAGTTGTTTTGAGTTCAGCACACATTTTGGAACAACAAAGGAAAAAGTCTCCCAGAAATCTATAACACTGCCTTTAACCTAACCATGATGTTGCACCTAATGAGGCAGCTATAGTTACTGAGAACACAAAGGCCTTTGTTGCTTCAACAATACGTGCCTGTAAGGCTTTGTGCAGGCCGGAGCTGTCCGTGGTCCTGAAAACACTACAGCGCTGCAATTTGGAACTGTCCACAGTCCTGAAATCTCTCCACCAAACTAAAATAGTAGCAACCTGAGTGTATTTTTTACTTATTCCTATATTTTCTTTCTCTCTCACTATGGGGCCTCAGAGCTCACAACCACACCTGACCTGCAGGCCCTTACTTCGCCCCCACCTCCTGTTTTGTTTATTCGATTGTCGATGCTGTTGTTGCTGCAGTTGTGATTCCCGTCTTTCTCTCTCTCTCTCTCCCTCTCTCTCCGCACCCACAGTCTGAAATCATACTGATGGCGGCGTGCACGGCCGGTGATTGATTTCAGCTCCAATGCATAACAATGGGATTGCACAAAAAGAGCCTGCTGCAAAGAGATAAGAATTTAATAGAATTTCTGAAAGCTGAAGGTTGGGCTTTTTGAATATTCCCTGCGTACGCGGCGTGGAGACAGCAGATAAAGGATGGCATTTGTGGGGACTATTCTCAAATGGCTTGTAATGAATGGTTGTCATTTCCACTAATGGTTTCAAAACAGCAAAGCAAAACCACGGTGTGAGCAACATTTGGGAGTGACTCCAAGTTGCACTATTAAGACTGGCTGTTTGTTGTTTAGAGCTGCGCTGACGGTCAATGAGCAGAAATCAACAAATCTGGAGCTGACAGTGATCACCTCTCTTAAAACTCCTGCCGCAGTTCTTTACCGTGATAGGCCTAATTCAAGTTGATATCGCGCTTCCATTCACGCATCTCTCCAGAGCATAAATAATTTTTAGTAAAGCTCCCTTGGAGAGTTGCCTCCCTGCCTATATGTCGTTAAACCCCCTCTTTCCATACGCAGGAATTATCAGATGCTGTCAGCGCAGCGCGCATATACAAACTCTGCATACAACTACTACATCAATTCCCAGTCCTAGAAAAAAAAGTCCCCTGAATGAATTATTGGACGGTACCACTTTCCAGGATGTGTGTGGGGGGGAGACGTAGTGGTGAAGGATTACAGTAGCTATAGCCTCCATAATGCATTTGCGGGACATCAAGAACTTGTCAGCGGGTGATATGTATAAAATATGAGCTCATTCTGGTGTGTAATATTGTGTTGGCCGTGGAGCCCAGAGGCGCAGGGATTCTCTTCTGTCTCTCACACACACAGCGATTACGCGCAGACTGTTTATGGTGTTAGAAATATTTTGTGAGAGAAGCAGCGTGGGGGAACTTATTTTCATATTTGGAGAGGCGTGCGCACTGCGCGTAGAGACGCTGTTAAAATCTAGTTTGAAGTTGTCAGTTTTGTTGGCTGGGATGATGCATGTGTTGGTGATACAGAGGGAGGGAGAAAGTCAGAAGGGGGAGAGAAGAGAGAGAGAGGGAGAAAGAGAGAGTGTATGTGTACACATATGCCCATTGAGTTAGTGTGTTGTAAAGGGGGGACCTCAAGCCCTGCCCATCTGATGCTGGAGGTTTTACTACAGCTTCCGTGATGTCATGGCAAAGGGCGGAGGGAGGAGTTGAGGAGGAGGGGAGGGGGGAGTGGAGAGGGGACGGGATGGAGGGAGGGGGGGTGGTACAATGGCTCATGAGGGAAAGGTAAGTCAATATTACGTTTTTTTCCTCGCTGACAAAGGCAAATGAAGCCATGTTTTTGCTTACAAACAAGTAACATCTTAACGCCTGGATACGGAGCCGTGCGCCGATGCGCTGCGTAGGAAGAGGGCCGGTGCAACCTTCGCTCGCTCTTCTTATTTGTCACATCTGGACGTTTGTAACGGGATAGATGGCCGTTTCCTTTTTTAGAAAACAAACATTTACTCGGGATATCTTTTTAGCAAACTACTTGATAGCGACCTACAACTCCTCAAAACACAGCAGCACGGCAAGGACGCGAACGCTCAAAGGAAATATTGTTGGACACAGGTAATCACAAAATAACCGTGTTTACGTTTTGATTATTAGTAGAAATAATGATTAATTAGGAATTATTTGGCACAAATTTCCCATAACTTTGATGTGCACAGTACATCGTTTAAAGCATCACAGTAAACAGGATTTTGTGACGATTCCTGCTGTTGATATTTTTATATTTCCTTAAACTTATTCGCAGTTTCTTTCTCAACATATGGAGCTGTTTGTTTTTCTCTGAAAAGGCTTTCATCCTTCTGCATTTTGTACTGTTCGGGTGATATGATGCTGTTTTTAGCCCTTTAATGTGGTCCATGTTTACACTGGTGCCGTATATTAAGTGGGAATAAACCAACTATGGCGCTTTCTCGGAACCTCTGTGCTGCGTGTTTTACCCACTTCTTTTGCACTCTGATAGTTCATCATCAGTGTGCAGATCCACTTAGTGTTAGAAACGGACTCTATTATGTTCCCGTGAATGCTCTCTTAGCGGGCTGAAGTGTATTCTCCACTCTGTCCTCTAGTTTCACCTTCTGTATCTCCAGGAATAAATTAGCCCATTTACTGTAGTACTGATCGGGCTCCAGCGGCTACACCGCTGCATGCTCCACATTTCACCGACCACTCCTCTGTTTCTTGTGAAGTGTAGTACCTGGAGTTCAGCAGCAGATTGTGTTATTAGGATGTTACAGTGGGCGTTGAGCAGGACTCTCCCGTGTGGATGCATGGACAGATGGATGGATGGATGGATGGAGTGCGTTTGAGAGAGAAAGAAGGAGGGAGGGAGGGGTTGGCCATTTGATCCTCTGCAGCAAAAAACAGAGATGCTCTCTTCAAATGTCAGCTGCCTCTAGTAGCTCGCAGATAAAATATATATATATATATATATATAAAAGTCCTCAGAAGCGCGCTGGAAATAAACACCGGGCGTCGGTGAGGCTGCACAAAACACCGGATTTTGAAGTACTCATCTTATCGGATTCACTCCCAATCCTGTGGCGCGGTGCAGAATGTGAATGTGTATTATTATTTTTCTTTTTACTCCCCCCCTCTTACCCTCCCTCCTCCTTCCTTTCCTCGCCCCCCTTCTTGCTTTGCTTAGATGGCCACGTAATGTGTGCTCTGTGTGCGCCTTCCCGGTTTGTCAAAGCACCTGCGTCCTAAGATGGAGGAAAGAGATGAGGGATGATGATACGCGGAGTATTATGTCACCCGCTCTTTAAGTTGCTCTCCACCTCGCTTGGGCTCTGAGTAGCGCTGCTCTTCAGACAAACTTTAGTAGGGATGTTATCTTTCAGGTAAAAAAAAGAAAAAAAAACACACACACACCTAAAACTTAGTCTTTTTGAAAAGAATTCACATTCTATCAGTCTCTTATTTATAAAAAAGATGCTTTTCTGCAGTGATAGTTGGTGTGTATTTTATAAATGGAAGCTTATTTAAGCAGCCAAAATAATCCTTTACTCAACTGTATTGTTTGGATTAATGTGGAATAAACAGTGAGCAGAAGATTTAATACATCATAGTCAGTAATGATAAAACACCTATTGTTTTTCTTCTGTTTACTTTTCATGTGAAATGTAGCCTAGTTTCAGGGGATTACAGAATTAGGTTATTGGTGCCTTATGCTGCCAGTGGAGGCCATAACAGCAGAGTGTGTAGCCAGGCGCTGATATGAAGTTGTGTGTGTGTGTGTTTTTTTTAGTTGCTGTGATAGAAGGAAACCTCTCTATTTATGAAGGGTTGAATAGCCAATGGTGAGGACAGCAGGTGCCTGGAGGAGGGAGTGCAATAAACATGTTGGAGGAGCAGCTGGGGCCAAATTGCACCCTAGTCATTCAAAGCCTATCAGAAATCTAAGCAATACAAGCAAAGGTCAGGGTCGGCCAGGCTTTCAAAAGAGGGGAGGCATTTAAAACGAAAGCATGGAAATAATGAATTTCATGGCCTGCGTTGAAAAGAGAAATAAAAAAATAAAAAAATAGAAGAATTTAGAATTGATTAGAAAAAAGTTAATCTGCACAGATTCTCAGGCAGAAGAGCATGACATGCAGAAATGTTTTCTGAGCTGCTGCCTCAGGCGGGCCAACTTTCAGGTGCGCAGCAGATCCCTGCAGTTAGCGTTCTGTCTCAAAAGCTTGCGTTGTTTCTCAGATGCTGAGGTCAGGGTGGCCCTCAGGGGAGCTCCTCCAAAAGCTTGTTACCATGGTGCCGCCTTCCCTTCCACACCCCCACTACCCCACCCCTAAACTCGCATCCCATAACTGATAAGAGTGTGCATCTGCCACTTTGTCCCATTTTCTTCCCTTCTTGTTTTATTTGACCTTCAGTCTAAGATGTGAATACTGCAGTGACTTATCTGAATGGCTTATCTATATATCACAAATTCAATTTTCACACCTGCCAGATAATCCAATTTTTTCTCCTTTTTGTCCTTTGACAAAAAAAGAAACCAGTGAGTAACATGAGACTGTCCTGCTAGCACAACTTTTGATTTCTCTGTCTCTTCTGCCAGGCTCACTGTAATCACACTAAGTTGTCTCTAAATCCTGCTTAACAGGACCAGGGGTGTACAGCTGGCCTCGGCCCTGTATGTACACTAATACTGTTACAGACAGTTCACCCTGGTATTTAATCTAACTATGGATTTAGGCCTCTTTGCTCCATTGTCCCAGTACAGTAGGCTGCTGTCCTGTAATGGTATTACTAGATCCGAAACTTTGCTTTCTTTTATTTGCATCCATTTTTTTTATTATGCATAAAATAGAAAACTTTGATAAACCACACAATCCTGGCAATAAAAAAAAATCATTCATTTGGTATTCACCCCCCTCCTAATCCCAATCCTCCTCCTTCTCGCACACACTTCTGATTAACCAAACCTCCCCGGTGAACGGCTAATTGTCTCGTACTCCAATTTTCACTGCAAAATAACAAGCTGCAAGTCTTTAAGGTGGGAATGGGCTGTGCCTGATCAAAGAATAAGAGAGTACATATCCCAAGCAGACAAGGTTCAAATTAGTTTATAATGTTTTCTCATCTGCAAATAATCCAGATGTTCATTTCTTTACCATGAAACAAAACATGAAAGTATGAAAGGGTTGATTCGGCCTGCTGCTTTTTCTCTGATTAATTAGCTGATATTGCATATTCAAACACCATATGTGTTTTTGTGTCTGCAGCAGACACAGAGTGGTGGCTCAGGACTAAACTAAGTGAGCGGGGGGACGCTGACACACGGCCGGAGGCTATGTGTCCTAATAGAGAGCTGTTATATATTTGGCATTTAGGAAAGGCTCTCTGCTCCTTGGCCCCTACACTAACAATACAGGACGGATGCTCACTTCACTTACATTTGAAAAGAAAAAAAATATTGCGTGCGTGCATGCGTGTGCGTGTGTATGGAGACAGATAGCTGAGACAGAGATAGAGATGCAGACCAACAGTATTGCTGCTGTAATCACTTTTTCACTGGGGGTGGGGGCGTTGAAAGTTGATAAACAAGCATTTTGTAAAGAGTGCTGGCTGAGCTTTGGCGAGGTTTGCATGTAATGGATGAAGTAGAGGAGGGTGTGTGGAGGAGGGGGGTGGGGTAGGGCAGAGTGGTGGGGGTCTTTTTTGGGACCCCTCGGATACGGACACACAGCCTTTTGTTGTCTCTGCCGACTGCTTGCTTTCACTGCTTTCAGTGTGGGTTCATGCACAGGACAGACAAGTGTGCAGGAAAGACAAACTCAAGAAAAGAAGCGTGAAGAGGAATGAAAAGGTAAAGATGGTGAATATGAGCTAGAGGAGATGGACAGATGCATCTTGTGCCCTACAAAGGCCAGGGATTTGTACCCACATTCAAGTGCAGAGAGGTTTTATGTTTTGTTGCCTACAAGATATTTGAAAGATCGTATTTTAAATTAACAAGTTTTTAGGTCAAAACTCACATCATCAGTGATATTCTGCTTTGAAATTCCACCATAATTCTCAATTGTGAAGATCAGTCTTTAATCAACTCTGCTGCTTTAATTTAGAGTTTCAATAGAGTGACCCAAACCTTGGCCAGTTTGATATGTTCTTAAAGGATAGACGGACAGGTAGCCAGTAAAGTCATACAAGCTATAAACTATAAACTCAAGGGCATTTCCTTTTTCACAATGCTATGCTGCCTGCCACAACAACGCACAATCCATATAAAGGTGAAAGCTAAAGGGTAGAGATGTGCTTGTGTGTGTGTGTGTATATATATGTAAAAGAATCCGATTTCACTGTACCAGCTCAGCA
Source organism: Parambassis ranga (assembly GCF_900634625.1). Classification (NCBI taxonomy): domain Eukaryota; kingdom Metazoa; phylum Chordata; class Actinopteri; family Ambassidae; genus Parambassis; species Parambassis ranga. The sequence continues at coordinate 18,225,604 of NC_041028.1, read as the reverse complement.
GTGCATGAAAACAGAGAGGGAGAGAAAGAGAGAGAGAGCGACATCCGCTTGTTTTCGAGACTCGCATGCTGTCTTAAAGCTACACTAGTTGAAAAGTTCAGCCTTGGGCGTTTCATAGAAAAATACGCCGCACTCTGCCTGAACTTGGAGACATTATAGGACAACTCTGTTTTCCATTTAATGCTTGCACCGTCACCAGCGTCTCTGAAGTAAGAATAGATTTGCAATACTCTGTTTCTCATCATCAGAAAGATGAAGTGAAGCGCTATTACCTTGATGAAAAAAAGAGGAGGGGTTGAGATTTATGTATGATTCATTATTTACTGACTGATCCCCCCCTCCTCCCCCATTCTCTCATATATGCACCCTGAAAAGCTCGATAAAAATGCGCAAATTTGATTGATTCTAATAGCAGACTGACAGGGACCCCAGCTGGGGCACTTAACCATGTGTGTGTGTGTGCGCACACTCTTCTTTTTAGTTAATAAAGGAGTGTCTGCAGCATGCTCGAATGCCCCGACCTTCCCTCAAAGTAGAACCCCTCCCCTTTCCTTTATCCAAACCGCTGCCCTCATCCATTGGTGCTGATGGTGATGATTTCATCTGACAACTCTCCTTCTTTTTGTTTTTCCCCCAAAATCTTACCCCACCACTCTCCCTCCTCCTCTCTCACCCTTCCTGTTTCTGTCGCTGTAGAAAATGAGTTTCGGGGCGAGCTGGTGAACCAGCGGTGGACACGAGGCGAGAGGACCAGCAGCCGCTGTCAGGCCTCCCAGAGACTGCAGAGCCGTCGACCAATCATGGTGAGTGACAAGACCCCTGCAGCCCCTCCCTTTCCAACCCCCCCTCTTCTTCATCACTCACTACCACCGCTCCCCCCCATCCAACACCCCTTCCAACCTGATTCTGCTTCCTGGGCACTTCCCCAATCCCTAGCTCAGCGGGGGAAGTCAAAAAGGGTGGGAGGCTGTGTATGTTTTATGTGTGTGTGTGTGTTGGGGTTTGACGGCCACGCTAGACAGAAAAACATGAATCAAACAGCACATCAAATCTCCCGCTTGGCCCTGCCCATCCTTCGCCTCAGCTTAGTTGAGTTTAGTTAAGCTCAGCATGGCACAGCTCAGCGTTTTCCTGCTGCTGAGTTCACTTCACAGCGTTTTTTTTTCTATTGAAACACAATAAAAAAAAGGAGGAAAACTCAAAAGGATGTCCTTGAGCTGCTCATACTTTTTGTCCATGATATTCCTCCTTATCAGCAGAGTGGGAAAATACTCTTTTAACCCTCTCTGCCATCCTAAGCCTGTCTGCTCTTTCTCTCTCTTCTGAAACTTCTGACCCACACTGCCACCATTTCAAGGATGCATTTCAATTCTGAAAACACCTGGTCCCCTTTTCCTTGTCATCGCAGCTGAGAGTGACACTCAACAAAGAGATGGAGGGATTGAGGAGAGATTGAAAGAGAAGAGAGTGGGGGTGGGTTGGGGTGTTTTTTTCCCTTGGGTCCAGTAAGAGTAGTTTTGCTTCCCTCTGATGGTTCGGGTTCATCTGAAGAGATGACTTTTATTGATTTGGTTTGATTTCTGCTGCTGAGGGAGCCGAGGCGTTGGTTTCAAGCACTACATCATGTGAAGCAGCGTCTGTCGTTTGGCCCTGCCACTTATGATACCTCCTTATTATCTTTTTAGACTTGTATAAAAACGGAGATGGATGAAACGGACTTGAGTAGTCAAAAAGACGTTTAGTTACGAGCCCTGAAATCACACCAGGATGACTCATTCTCTAAATGGCAAACCTCTGAAACCTCATGCACATCTGACCCATTATGCAGTCACACATGCTCAGTCTTTTCGCATATAAAGTGTGAAACACACCGTCTCCCCTCCTCCTTTTTCACTATCTGCTCTGTGTTGTGTGAATTATTAAAGTGAATCTGTGGACGGGCCCACTGCACGCTGATCCAGCATTGAGGCCGCACAGTGCAGTCCGCCTGTCGGGGGAGCTGCACGGCGCGCCTCTAATTGGCAGCTGCTGTCCGCAGGTAATTTTTGAAGATGTCAGTCTTCTTTGCCAGTTGTGAACATTCTTCTCCCAACTCCTCGCTTTCTGCGTCTCCACCCACCCTTAACCCCCTCCTTTCCTCATCTACCATTGTAAACCTGAAAATGAATAAAGGAGTCATTTATGTGCACCAGGGGACGAAGGGTGACCTTCTCTCTGAAGTCATTGCCCCCAGCCAGCCATTTACATAGAGCTGTCAGAATGCAGAGCACAGCCCCCCCCCCCCCCCCCCCCCCACACCGGCCGCTGCACACAAAGAAGAACATAATTGATAATGTACAACACAGCCTGTAGGGACGAGCCGCGTCTTCCTCCTCCTTTCCTCCTCCTCCTTTCCTCCTCCTCCTCCTTTTTCTTCTTCTTCTACTGCCGCTCCACACCACATTTCACAGTAGTTAAAGACACTCATGTGCACATATACAGTATGCCACTGTACCTTTCCTTCCTTTTCCTATTTAACTCTTTCTTCCTTTCTCTGTTCTGTATAAGACTGCTGGTTCTATGTAGGCCCACCCACATGCAGTACATCATTCAAGGAGTCTAATTAACAGACTGCAAGGTAAAGGACAAGTTTTGAACATACATTAAAAAAGAGCCCTTTGAAAGAGATTATGAACATAAGCTGAATGCCTGCCTGGCTACATCCGGATTCATTTGCAGTGACTTTGTGTTCATACACATTTAATAAGCTGGAATTGAGAAAAAGGACAGGAAAAAGAGGAGAACTCAGATGTGCTTACCTATTTAAATGTGTGTAACTATGGTTACACAAACATGAAAGCAGTAGGAGCCCTTTTCAGTCCAGGTTTTGATTCATCCAATGATTATCAATGTAAGGAGAGAAGATGAAGTACAGGAGTAGCAAAATACTATATGATCTTTTTATGAAAGAGAAATATGTGTTTTAGTCTCCTTTCCACACACACGCTTTCCTTTCTACTTTAAAACATCTAGTCATGAAAAATACACCAGGTATTGTGTTTCAGTTTCAAATATGTTGAGGGTTTTTTTTTGCTCTTTAAAGGTAGTGAAGTAGAAGAAATAATTTGCATTGGTAAAAAGTAGCAATTACAAAAATGATCATATTTTTTGCAAACATGATCCCTTCAGTCAATTTCAAGGCCAAATACATTCACAGCATTGTTTCATCATATAAGAAACTTAAACATGGGTTTGGATAAAGCAATTCAAATATGTTTAAACCCAGTCACCCAGAAAAAAAGCTCAGAAAACAACCCTGATGTGTTTGAACTCAAACTATGATTTTGTTGATTTTAGTTGTTAGGTGTTGAGTGTCATCATCTTGCTGGATACAGATAACTTTAAAAACAAACAATGACGTGGCTAGACAGATCTGTGACTCATCCATTAATCTGGATCTGGAACTTTAAATCTTCTAATTTAAACTTTTTTTATTTTGGACATTTACCATGAAGGTTTATTGAGCTGACTTGCTTTTTGCAATGGTGTTTGGAGGAACTACAGTTTTTGGTACATCAGTGTCAGCTTCATTCAATGTTGCTGCTTGGCTGTGTCAAAAATGTAGTTTATTGTGAAACTAATGCATATTTTTCAATGGTTATCCATAACAAATAGTGTTCAGATGTTATCAAGTTGTCCATTACTTGAAACTTTATTATTTCGGGGACAGTTTAGTTTAATCTCTATCATCTGGAATGTTACTTAATGCTTAGTATAAAAGAATAAAAGTAAACAAAAACACTCCAGTAAAGTAAAAGTACTTCACTATTGTACTTATTACTGTACAAACTTCACTGGTCCTTTCATGCATTCATACAAACAAGAGCAGACAGTTGGTGTAGTTTGAGCTGTACGCAGGCAGGCACGCACTCGTGTAGGCTAAAAAGAGCACGCACATCCATTGACCGAAGAGTCATCGTGGCACACTAATCTGCTCCTCTTCCCACACAGCACTGTGAGTGAAGCACAGAAGGAGTCAACTGCTCCCTTCAGGCAGGGCACAAAGCTGCTGCTTGTTGCACAACTTCTATATTAACAGTGCTTGATCAAAAGAGTTGAAGCCAAAGTGGTGAGTGAGAGGAGAGCGGGCCAAGGCGGTGGACGCTCGAACAGGAAGGGAGGGGCGTGTGCCTGCACCTGTACCTCCGGCCAAACACTAAACGCTAATGAATGAAGCGTACCCTCCTCTGTGGTAGTGGTGGAAGGGGGAGAAAGAAAAGCCCTTAACAACAACAACAACAGCGTGTTTCATCCTACTCTCATCCTTTTTTCCCTCCTTCTTTTCATAAGTAGTCTATTAGCAGGAAAGGGGCATTGCCAAATAGAGACAGGAGGAGGAGAGGGGGGAAAAAGAAGAAGAAGAGAAACAGGGACCCTGTGTTTGAATCCCACTGTGGCGGTGCCAACTTGACTATAGGGAGGCAACAAAGCAGCTAAGTGGCTGGGCATGGAGAGGGGAGTGTAGGCAACTGGAGGGATAAAAGGGGGGTAGATGGGGAGTGTACAGGAGGGAGGAAGTGTGAGACAGAAAGAGGGGAGACCTGCAATATAAAAAAACCCAGAGTCTAGTAATCAAAGCTAATGGCTCCATTGTGTCTAAAAAGCATCTGATAGCTGTAGAGTGCACTGAGAGCAGCGCTGAGCGTGGAGAAGCAGTGCTGAGGAGGTGTGGCCAAGGGTCAATATGTGTGTGTGTGTGTGTGTGTGTGTGTGTGCGGCAGCGGGGTTAACACCTGCTCCTTTGTGGCTTAAAAGCTAAGCCCGTAGTAAGCAGCGGGCGTAACACACAACTCCTCTTCTTAAAAGCGTTATTACAGTGGCTTTTTAGTGGCCTGTCCATTTTTGCTTTATTATTATGTTCAGCATAGTTATGATTGTCAGTCCCTCTGCTTACAGAGGCCGTGGCCCCTGTGCAGGTGCCGCCTGTTGCCTCGGCACAGACTACAATCACGAGCAGCACTCAGATGCAGGAAATTACAGGGAGAGTGATGGGAGGTGGAATCTGAAAAGTAGCTCGAACAGCTGAGTTTGTGTTTGCTCTCTGTATGTAGTCCTTATTTCTGATGAAGTGAACATGATGTTAGCCTCAGTATGCTTTTTTGTTGTGAGAGAAAACAACAGGTGAGACAGGAGTGGCGAGAATGAAAGATATGTTCGTCTCATACTTGCTACCTTTGGTGTGTTTCAATGAGAACAATTTGAGCAAGGGGGTTATTATAACAGTTGTTTTGAAGCAGAGGGAGGCAAGGATGATTAACTCTGGATGTCTCTCTCTCTCTCTTTTTCTTTCTCTCTCCATCCCAAGATGAGTGTAGAGGGTGATGACAAGCGAACTCGCACTCGGTCCAAGGGAATCAGAGGTGAGTGTCAGTCCTGCTATCATGTCACACTCCTTCATATGCAAATGTTTTTATATGTTTGGTGATTGTGCATATGTGTGTGTGCCCATTCTGTCCGTCAGTCCATTTATGTGTGCTGTCTGTTCAAACATAAACAAATACAATGAGCACAGAACATATTTTAGCCATAAATCTTAGAAAATGAGAAACTCCATGTAAGCGTATGACATGAGAACAGTTCCCTAGATGCCATAGCAGTCTGTGATCCAGGCTAAATAAGAGAGGTTAAAAAAGTATTTTTTTTTTATAGCGCCCTATATTAAAACACAGAGTGCAGTAAATAAACTATTATAATCAACATCAAAGAGCATAAAATTAACATACTTATATACGAATGCACGCACATGAGCTACATCTGTCTCATTCTCCTGAATATTTCAGTAATGCCTTGAGGAAATGTCTTCCAATTTGGCACAAAGACTTACTTGGACTCAGGAATGAAATGATTAGATTTTAGTGGCCAAAGGTCACTGTGACTTCTTATCCCTCCCATTCTTGAAATTTGTATGTAAGTCCTTTGTAATCACACAGTGAAGCTTTCAGGTAATACTGCACACATTAGATTTCTAGTGATGTCATATCCCATCCATAGCCTGCTCCATCCATCCAGATACAGTTGCTGTTTATGTGTGTTTTTGCTTATTATTCACTGTGTAGAAATGTGAATGTGACTATATATGAATTTTAGCGTACCTTTCATTGAGTGTGTATACACTTGTGTGTGTGTGTGTGTGTATACGCGTGTGTTTGATGTTTAGAAGCAAGACAGCAGAGCAACAGTTCACAGGGCATTCAGAGCACAAGAAGGCGTCCAGTCATTCCAACTGTATGATGAAAGACTGAGAAACTCAGACGCTACACACACACACACACACACACAAACACACACATCATCATCTGTATGTGTGTGTGTGTGTATGCGTGTGTTTATTTTCTGTGCTCTTAGTGTATCTTGATACCCGGGGTGTTTCTGACATGTGACTAATGCATGTGATACTAGAGCCCAAACTGAATTCTCCAGGATCGTATTGTTTTCTCATTCTGCTCCAAATGAAAATAGGATATTTCTCCAAACTCATTCTATCGCTCAACTCCCAATCGATGCCCACAGCCTGCCGAGAGCTGGGTGCCCGTGTTGTTTGTGAGCAGAGCTTGATTTATGTTTGGTGGGCAATTACTATAAGTTGTCCCTGAAAGAAGTCCTGTTTTCTACTGATGAAGGCACTTTTCCTTTTTAATTTCATTTTCCCAATTATGATAACTAAAGTGTAACAATTAATCATGCTTTATTGCTGAAGTACGCACATAATTGTCACCTTTTTTTTTTCCAAACAGCACAATGCAATTTGGCTGATTTAGGCTTTCTGCATGTGTATGTTTTTGTGTTTGCCTTTGCGTTATTCATACAGTGTGTTTGCGCAGGCTGCTGTTTGTTTTGTGCTTGTCTTTGCATGTGTGTGTAGGTGTTCTCTGCTCGTGATCATGCAGTCAGCAGTGTGTAAGCCTGTATGAGGAATCCTCACGGGATTCGTATGCATTTGTGATTTATTGATCTGAGTTTCTTTTAGCAGCGCGGCTTTCTGAGCAGTCGTTCACCTTTGTTCTCCTTCCCTGTGTCTTTCTCTCTCTCCCCCTTTTTTTTTCTCTCAGTTCCTATTGAGCTCGTAGGACAAGAGCTGAGGTAAGGAAACACCTTCATCTTTGTGCAAATCCCTTTCATAAAGTTCTTTTATGTGCACCGCCGAGCACCCCCCCACCACCAGCACCACCAACCTCTACCACCACCACCACCACTCACTCACTACCGCTGCTTCTTTAGATGATGCTGTACATGATTATTTTTTTATTTATCATAAGCACTTCGCAGCTCGTGGTCAGTGCTTCTAACAGGCTGCTATTGATTTCTCTCAGCCTTTTGCTATTTCCTGCTATGAACACATACAGTAGATGCAATGAAAGGGGCGTGTGATCTTTTTGCCATCCGATCGAAGGATACGGCACAAGCAGAGAGGATAGTGAAAGCCGATTATTTATTTATTTTTTCTCTCTTTCTCTCTTGGCCCTGCCTTCTTCTCTCCCACCCAGGCAGCAGGTTTCAGGGCCATGAAGCCAATTGTCCTCCTTCCTCTCCCTGCTTCTAAATTATTTTTTTCATCCTCTCTCATTTTGTCACACTTCACCCTGGAGCATTGATCTGTACTCTGCACTACAAAAAAAGGTTTCGGTTTCAGGATTAAGGAAAAAAAAAACAGTAGGGAGGCCAGAGAGGGCCTTATTTAAAATGCAAATGCTGCATTTTTTAATAAGTGAAATTAATAATAAGGATAATTGGAGTAATAAAGGGCAATTGCAGGGGGAAGTTAATGAGAATTGAAATGAGCCATCCTGAGGGGTCATAGCAACCTGAATCAGAGGGGAGAGAGCGAGAGGGAGAGAGCGAGACCTGATGACGATGACTGGTGAAGAGAGCAAAAGCAGGGGAAATTACAACAGGTCTCGGCTGATCCCTATCTCTCATAGTAACAGGATATAGGCCAGGGTTGATGTACGACATACAATATTATGTTTTCCCCGGCTTGATGCCACCTGCATTCGTGCATCATGTGTGTCTGCTGAGTGGGGAGTGGGGGGGGGGTCTTTGTGCATGTGCATTTGTATGACCCACATGTTCAGTTTCCATGTCTTGGCTTTGCTTTGTTTGTCTCAATTTACATTTTTTAATAGCTGTGCTCATTGCTGCTGCTGCTGCACAGGGACTAAAATGCACCTGTGTCTTAAACATATCTCTAACCTCCATCCATTCCATCCAGCTGCCCCACCCCTGGATGCAATGGCTCCGGCCATATCAGTGGGAGATACTCACGACACAGAAGGTAGGGCAGATTAAAAACCCACCCTCTGTCTGTCCTTCTGCTCTGTCTGTCCGTCTCAGCCTCTCTGCTTCTCACAGCATCTGCTTTGTGCTTTTAAAGAAAAGCATAATGCACTGAAGAAGGTTGCCAAATGGTTGTTTAAAAGTTCAGTAGGTACATAAATATCATCTACTGCTAGGTAGTGGTTTGATCAGCTAGTCTTGAGCTAAACTACTTTGAATCTTGTGTCCAGTTTTAACTAAAAGTTCTGATCGGCTTATTATGCTAGTCCACCTACTATGCTATGCTTTCCACAAAAGTGTGAAAACTATTTCAATAATTGAAACTAAAACTGAAAATAGTTTTTTCCTTCCTTTTTTCTCTAATGATCATGCAAAAATGCACAGCGTTACCCAAATAGTGATTCTTTATAGTCTATAAATTGCTGATGATGATTTTTAAAGGTATAAAACAGACTGGAAGAAATCCATTTGAAAATTTCAGTGAGAAAAGCTCTGAATTTATGGTTAAGTAATAAACTTTTCAGTGGGCAACAGTGAAATGGAATTTCTTCAGGTGTTATTCCTGCTTCATTCCTCGTCTATGTCTCTCGCCCTCAGAGACCCTGGGAGACTCGGGGCAGCTCAGTGGCTTGTGACTCTTCTTTATTGAGGGGCAGATATTAGCTATCTGTTTACATGTGTATTCGTTCAGCAGGCAATTTTAGATGCACTTTGTTTATAGATCGTCCCTCAGTCTCCCTCACCGTCTCCCAGGTGAGAGTAAGAGGGAGTTTATTGGATTTCACCCTCCGCTGCCTCGCCTGCCCGCCTCTCCATACAAGTTGTTCATTAAACGTTCCACTCAATTGGCTGAGATTGGTTGTGATGTCTGAGTGAGCATGCATGGCGCCCCCCTCAGGCCACATATGTTGACTCCATTCTTCTTCATGTCAAAACACATCGGTCTGCTTTTGGATGTGACAAAAGTGCATGAGGTTTTAATATTTGTTTGATTTGTTGGACTGTGTTTACAGGCACGCTTCATATTCATAATTCTCTCTTTGTTCCATTTCCCTTTTCTTTTCCGTCATAAGCATTCTGGGTTGCCCCATAGCGAGAAAGCGCCGACTAGAAGAAGCAGTAGCTGAGCAGGAACAGGAACAGGAAACAGAGCGGCCTGCCTCCAAGAGGAAGTCCCACCCACTGAAACTAGCCTTGGACGAGGGCTTCAGTGCAGAGAGCGACGCCAGCAGTGAGGCTGAAGGCGAGGGAGAGAAGGATGGAGAGAAAGCAGAAGAGGTCAAGAGGGTGGAGGAAGATGAGGAGGAGAGGGACACAGGTGTGGAGGAGGAAAGGGAGGAGATGACAGAAGAAGATATCACACTGGATGAACAGAGAAATGGACAAGAGGAGACACAGCAGGAGGAGGAAGAGACATATCAGAAGGAGAAGAAATTTGCTGCTGATGAAGGTAGAGATGAGATAATTTAATTTAAGTAAAATGCCTAATATATGCTGTTTTTCTGTTATCTTTAGATCCACAAATACTGTCATGCTTTCTAATAACCACAAGGGGCATTTAGTCGAGCGAGTTTCTGCATGCTGCCTTCATGCTTACAGATTTGTCACAAAAGGTTATTTTTATTTCACCGTGAGCTCACAGTGAATGACTTGGCAGGCAGACAGGTGATGCAAATGATGATAAAGATATTGCTGACAACAGCTTGAGCTCACCGCATGACTCAGTGTTTCCTCTGTGTCACCACTCTGACCTCTTCATCTTTGCCTCCACAGAGGACGAGTGTGTGATCATCGAGCCTGAGCTCAGAGCAGTATCACCTGCAGCCGAGGAGTGCCAGTCTCCCTCGCAGAGCGCAGAGGAGGTGGCCACTTCTCTCCTCCACCTGGGCCGGGTTTCTGACAACAATGCTCCGAATGTGGCCATTCAGCAGCCTGTTGCTATGGAGACTGAAGAGGATGTCACTGTGGCAGCTGAACTGGGTGAAGAAGTAAAGGATGAACAGGGGAGTGACATAAATGAGCAGGAGGAGGAGGAGGAGGAGGAGGCGGCCGAAGAAGTGGAGTCATCTGTTCTGCAGAAGGAGGCAGCTGAGGATGAGCAAAGGGAGCATGAGAACATAAACAGCCACGTGAGGTCAGAGAATCTGACTGAAGAGGTCCACACGGACCAGATGAAAAGTGAAGATGAGGAGGAACAGGAGGAGGAGGTGGCAGTGCCAGTGCATCAGAGGCAGGACATCTTGTCGAATAAAGAAGATGAGGAGAAACAAGAAGAGGAGCACAGGGACTATGTTCTGACCATTTCTGATGTGCCAACTGCCGTCCACACCATCACCAGCACCGCAGCAGCTCAGGGAACACACATTAAGACTGACGACCACAGGGTCAGTCCTCTGGAGGACTACAACTCACACAGGGCAAGTCCCCTCGAGAACTACAACAGAGCCAGTCCATTTGACAAATATGACTCTCATAAGTCTAGCTACAAGGGCAGCCCTCCTTTAAGCTACAGCTCCCACAGGGCCAGTCCTCTGGAGGACTACTATCCAATCCCTGGAGTTGAGAACTACAAAATCCACAAGGCCTCATCCTCAGCCTCCCCTGACATCATTGAGGTACGATCAGATAGGTCAGAAGAGAAAGACAAAGACTTTGACGATGTAGATGGGGATGATGAGCAGGATGATGAAGATAGTCTGTCTCAGCGATCGACGGTGACAGATGAGTCAGAGATGTTTGACATGACCCGAGGGAACCTGGGTCTGCTGGAGCAAGCCATCGCTCTGAAGGCAGAGCAGGTGAAGCCAGCTGGCCCCAGAGAGTTGCTTCGCGCCCCAGATATCCACCACCAGCGATACTTCACCATGGAGGACAGGCCTAAACACCTGGACATCATCCGCAAGAGCTACTTCGGCAAAGGTAGGACAGAGGAAAGAAATAAAAAAGAAATAGCAGGGAAGTTGAGGTAGGCAGTACACTGTGCACATTTAGCCCTCTTCCTTTTTTATTTCAGCTTCAGCATTAGCATCACGCGATAGTAAAGCTCAGATTTGCCAAATTTGCAGTTTGCAGTTTTCTTGCAAGATATATTGACTTTCAGATGCTTTTAGCAGCTTTTTTTTAATCCATGGAGCACTGCAGAAGCACATTTACTCAATTAATCAGAGTCAGAAATGAGCTGCTAAACACAAATTAATGATCAGTGAAGAATGACACACTTACTACGTTAAAGCGTCACTGTCTAGACCAGCATTATGATTAAGATAGATGCAGACTAGTTAGCAGTCTTTGCAGGTGCTAATAGGCAGATTGATTTTAATTGTGGGTGAGCTTAGCTAGCTGTTTCCTCTGCTTCCAGTTATTTTAATTGTATTCTGGCCTCTGCTTCAAATTTAGCATGGTTGCATCAATGTTCTTTTACACTTACAATAGAAGACCAATGAAGTTCAATACCATAATGACATGAATGGAAAGCAATGGTTCCAAACCAGTGTGCACTGTCATGTGTTGAACTAAGAAACAACAAATAATAGTGTACCAAATAAACAGAGAGCCCTGTTTAGATCCTCCCTCTCCATTGTAAGAGGGATGAAGTGGTTCCAGCTGAAGAGAGGAAGTGCTCAAAGAGAGAGAGCGACGAGGGGTGAGAGAGAGAGAGCAGGAGATACAACAGCTCATGAGAAGCGGAAAAGAGGAGCGCAGGTTCCACAGTCAGCAGTGGAGTGTTTGTTTACATGCCGCATGTGTTCAGGCCTTGTATTTCACAGTTGGCGCATTGCCCACTTGTCATGCTCCTCACACTATAGCAGCAGTGTGATTACATGCCTGGTAGTGCTGCCCTCTCCTTGGCCTCAACTCCCTCCTGTGGTGACGTTCCTGTTCTGCTCAACGCTAATTAGAAGATGCATGTCTCGTTAACATTCAATTTGAAGGCCAATAGAGCATCACGCCATCCTCTTGCTTCTTTTTCTTCTCTCTAGTGCCATCGATACCGGCTGGCCTACCTCCAATAGCAGTAGGAAGGAGCAGACATTTTTAATTATGTGTAAATTATACAGTGGCGTGTTTTTCTCTTGATTTATTTTCAGGTGTTTTTTTTTTGTCTAAAATCCAGGAAACATCTCTGATAAGTGGGTTGTCTTTGTTTAGGGTCAACTTTGAAAACATTTCATCCTCAAAGGCATTTGCAGAAACACACAAATCACGTGCAAACAACTCCTTATGCATTTGCAGAGATGCATAAGACATGAGGAGGGGGTACAGATGGTGTTGCTTTTGTACAGTTGTCTGAAATATGTCTAGATTTCATGCTCAGCCAAGCAGACCGTCTGATGGCATTAACCACTTGCTTTTGTCCTCCTTGTTCAACCCACCTTCCCCTCTCTTCTCCCTATTCCCTTCTCCTGCTTCTACCTTCCTATCACCCCTCTGAAAACCAGAGAGCACTAGGCCTGAGAAGAAAGAGGTCAAGTGTCCAACGCCAGGGTGTGATGGCACAGGTCACGTGACTGGTCTTTACCCCCACCACCGCAGCCTGTCAGGCTGTCCGCACAAGGACAGGATCCCCCCGGAGAGTGAGTTATCTGAAGATCATGTTTGAATCTACTAATATTTATTCTGACACATTGACACAGAAATACAGTGTAACAGCAATTGTTACCTGAAGGGAAGTGAGGCACAAAAATACTTTATTACTAACTCTTTTTTTATATATAGTCCCTGAAATAAAGTGTTTTAAATTACACTGTGGATTTTCTCTAACCGTGTAATTGTGTGCCCTCAGTTCTGGCCATGCATGAAAATGTACTGAAGTGTCCAACTCCTGGCTGCACTGGTCAGGGCCACGTTAACAGCAACCGCAACACACATCGCAGGTACATCCACTTAATACATTAGAGTTTCATTAGAGCATCTAGTAGCAGCAGTGTATTATTTGAGTGTGTTCATTCTCTTTGTGTATATTCATGGATGCTGGACATCAGTGTGATACAGCATATTCATCTACTTTTCCCTGGTTCATCCCTCCCAGTCTTTCTGGTTGCCCCATCGCTGCTGCAGAGAAGCTGTCCAAGGGCCATGATAAGCCACACCTCTCTCAGCCGGGCAGCGAGCACCTCAAAGGAAGTCCCAACGACAGAGTGCTGAGGTGGGTCATTGAAAAAGGATCCCAGCAGTTTAAATTAAAATGGAGTTTAAGTGAAATAAAAGCTTAATACTTTTCATTTTTGGTTAGTATGTTAATAAAAAGGGATCTTTCATCACCTACTGTGCCAGTCATTAGACTGCTTTCTTGATTCTGATTGGTCAATCACTGCATTTTCTACAGTGTTATCTCTGAGAATCAGAATTAGACGTACTTTATTATTCCCAGGGGGAAATTGCTTAAATCATCAGCCAGTATGTGTAACAGCCTGTTGCCATGCACAGTTCTGATTTAGAGCAGTCCGATCATATCAGAATATATATTAATGTAATTATCAAATTGCTAGGATGTGGTGGTCCTGTTGGACCATATATGAATACCAAAAATGATCCACGCTGACATCCAGCTTCCTCATTATCAATTTAAGACTGGGATCAAGAGGTAATTATTGATTACCCATGAGGAAATATGAAGGAATAGGTAGTGTGTTCTATGTAGAGTAAGATAAATTAAGCCTTTTAGTTTTTTTACACTCTGTTTTAGATATTTAACAGTGATAATAATTGATGTATTGAGTCATATTTTTCACTTTAATGTTAATTTCAGAGCCCCATACTGTAAATAAGATGGTGAATGACAAGAACTGAGCTTGTGTGGGCATAGTGACCCTTTCACCTACATAAATGCTATCTCCACCAATCCAACCCCCTCACAGCTGAGTCCTTGTCAAGGTTAGCTGCTTTACTGCTGAGACAATCCCGACCTTGGTTGCCGTGCCCCTCACTGTAGGTGGAGCAGCCCTGTGAATGGCTCAATAATGGCAAGAAAGTCTCAAAGCATCCAGTCTGGCAGGCTTAATCATTACTGTCACCTCGAATGCTAAGATCTCTTCATCTCCATTCATCTCCCCCAACCGTCCAGGCAATGCGATCACGGCCCAAAGAATGATAATTAACAGCAACCAGACACTGGTATTATGCTAAGTCCGCACTCTTCCTCATTGGTATTTTAATTAATAATGCAGCCGATAAGCTAATTATGCAAGTTATAGGGGCATTGCGGGAGGATAGGAAAAAATAATTGCTTTCCTTGAGGAAAACCTCATCAGTGGTCGGACAAAGCATTGAGGATTAAAACATAATAAGACTTGCTTTGTTTTTCTTTCTCAGATTGTTATTTAAATGAGCCTGCTTGTCTGCTGTATGTGTGGCTGAAGAATTCCTCATGCAATCCATGTTCTAATGGAATCCATGTTGCATTAATAAAAAGGAGGAAAAAAATCCTCTGTGATCAGCATTAGAAAGTTTTGTGCGTGGTGTGGCTCTGTGCAATGGTCACCTCGACAGCCGTGTGACCAAAGGCCAGGTCATGTAGCTTATTAATGAGCGTATGGTTGCAGAGCAGAGGCTGTAATATGGGCTTCAGAGGAGGGAAAAGAAGGCGGAGGGGCTGAGGATATAGTGGGCAGGGGGTACAGAAAAAAAAAGATGAGGAAGGTTATTCTTCTCCTCCTGCCACTGTCCTCTCTTTCACCACTTCTTCTTCTTTCCCCCCCACCTTTCCTTCTACCTCTTCCTGGTTTATCGGTGGATTTACGCCAACAGGTCTGACAAAAGCCCAGGCTCTCCAGGAAAACGAGAGGGCTTAAAGCTCATAAATTCCATGCTGTACAACATGCAAATGTGCCCTCTGCTGATAAGAGAGCTTTTAATCCTGCTGCACTCCTGCTAAGTACACCGTTGCCCCTATCTTTACACTCTCTCTCTCTTTCACTCTACCTCTTTCTCTCCTTCTTTTATTCTCATTTTCACCTCTCTGTTTGTTTTTTTGTGCCTATTTTATTGCATCAGTCTCTCTTTTATTTGCCATCTCTCCTCATCAATTCTATTATACTTTCTTTATTTTGTCTCGCCCCTCCAACCCTCCCCTAACAGCCCCGCCCTGACGCCCTCTCCCTCTCCCCCCGACAGGCCCATGTGCTTTGTAAAGCAGCTGGAGGTACCCCAGTACGGCAGCTACAGGCCCAACATGGCACCTTCAACACCTCGCGCCAACCTGGCCAAGGAACTGGAGAAGTACTCCAAGGTGTCCTTCGATTATGCAAGCTTCGACGCTCAAGTGTTCGGGAAGCGTACGCTTGCTCCAAAGATGCCCACCAGCGAAACCTCACCCAAAGCCTTCAAAAGTAAGAGCACAACACCAACTTATAAGTTTGATCTTTTATTTCGACAGTCCATGTTTAAAACAGACTAATTATACACATATAATGTGGCAAAGAGATCCAATATCTACCATTTTTAGCTACCATGTTGCTAAGTCCTGCACCAAACAACTCAATCAACATTACCTTATAGATATAATTGCACTTGTATAGGCACCTTCTATATACACAGCAATTGGATAATTTTCATTTAATATTTGGTCATAATGTTTGGTTTTATTCATGTGGAAACGGACGTTTTACAGCCAGCAGCCTGTTAGTTGTTAGCATCCATTATCTCTCTAATTTTGTTCATCTGTATGTTATCAGTTTGGATTAATTATGAATTAATTATTAATAATAAGTGGCATGTGTGCATTTGCGCACTTTTGTTGTTAAACTACATTTTCCTGTCCTCCTGCAGCTAAGCCCTCATTCCCCAAGTCATCGTCACCCAGCCTCAGTCTCCACGGTTACGGGAAGAGCTCCTCCTTGGCTTACGATTACTCCCACGATGCTGAAGCTGCTCACATGGCTGCCACCGCCATCCTCAACCTGTCCACACGCTGCTGGGAGAAACCTGAGAACCTCAGCACCAAACCCCCGAACAAGGTAAACCATCTATATTTATGAATATACAAGTATAACTGTATATGAAAAGAGTTAAGTATGGTGCATGTGTGTTACCCTATTCTTCTCTCCATAGCAGCTTATTAGCTGATTGTAGTGCAGATGAAACATTGCAGGCCACAGCTGGCGAGATGAGAGGGGATAGCAGTGGGTGTGCCTGCTCGTCTCCTCTCGCTCATTTTTTTTTCTTTCCCCATCAACTCTGCATGAATATATCATCAGGAGGCATTGGCTTACAGCAACAGGATGGTGTTGAGATTCAGTTGCATCACCTCTCCCATCCTCTTTCATCGTTTCATCCCTCCATCCCACACACTTTTCATGTTGTTATTGAATTTGGCTGACTGCCAGTTCCCTGGATTACTTTTCCACCAGGTAGCCTTTTTTCATTATCTGCCGGACGGATCTCCCACTCTCCTTCTCCACCCCCGCTACTCTTTCTTTCATTTTCTTTTCACATCTCCTTTTACTCTCTTTTATCTTCCTCTCTTCCTCCCTTTGTAAGCCTCCATGTCTCTGTCCATACCTCTCTATTTCTCACTCACTTTTCCCTCTCTGTGCACAGGAGGTGTAATTGGAGCAGCACTTTCCCCCATATTGTGATTTTTAAAAGGCTTTTTGCCTCACAGAGGAAAGAAAGTGACTGCTTCATCATTTTTCGATTTCCTGACATGGTTTTAGGAAGAAAAAAGGGAAAATTAATGTCTCCGGCAGCTCAGCAGAGCAAGGTGTTGTTCAGTGAGGCACTGATCCAAGAGCAGGCCTTAGCTGTGTAGATCAACTGGGGACTGATCTGGAATCAGAGTCAGAGCCAGTTCAAATCCAATATTGAAACAGTGGAACACTGAGCTCATCAACCTGGGACATTTCTGGGAACCGTTCCCATTTTCTCTCCTCCTCTGCTAACCCTTTGATTTCTCTGGCCCCTGACCAGCCCATATGAGCGCCATTTTACATGAATACCGAAAACATGGCTCATCTTACTGCTCTGTTTCTGTTCACCTGCCAGCACTATAATAAAGCATGGAGAGATGAAGCACGGCGGTTGGCAACAGACTACATTAGATATCATGACTAACATGCTTAAGCGAGAAAGGTGGTGTTCTGAACTTTGGATGTGTAGCACTGAAAAAAGGTGCATCACACTGCTGTATGACTGTTTAGTTTGACTTCAGGGCAATTTTACAAGCAGGTGGAAAATAAGAAGAAATCCATAATTTCACCACCTTCAGCAAAAAAATCTAGGCAGGATAATGTGTTAAGTTGTAGCACTGCAACAGCTCCATACACACTAAAGTGCGTCATTACTAATAGTCATTTCTATCTGACAATGCTTCATAAGTTAGCCAAGTTACATTTTTACACAGTATTCATATGCATTGAGCTCCAAAGTTTTCAGTATTAAATACCAAAGTGTCCAGTTAACACCCTCAAATATGTTATTTAACTATCCTCTAACTATTTTTAATTATTGCAGAGCTGGCTTCAGCAGCTCTGTGTAGCCTGTTAGCTACTGAACGTACAGCTTAGTGTGAAGAAACATAACAAAGACAGACTGTAATACCTAGAAATACGATTGTTTGAAGTTCAGTAGTTCAATTCAAACTTCACATGTTTTTGTGACTGACATGATTGTAAAAAAATCCAATGCTTTCTCTCAGGAAATGGACATTGAGGTGGACGAGAACGGCACCCTGGACCTTAGTATGAAAAAGCCAATTAAACGAGAGGGCAGTCTGTCCGGCACCAGCCCAGGGGTTCGCTCCCCAGACCCTTCTTCCTCCTCCTCTTCCTCGCTCCATCTCGGTGGAAGCAGCGGGATGACATCACCAAACCTACACGCCTACAAGCAGGAGGACTGGGAGGGACCTCTGGATTACACCAAACCCAACCGCCAAAGGGAGGAGGACATGGACGAGGTTGGTTTGACAGAGCAAAAGTACAACACACAGTGTCTCCTGTGATATTACTCACAAAGGAGATATTGCAGCATAAATAACAACAAAGTTCCCCCAAGCTTTTCAATGAAAAACTCTTAATTGTTTACATCACTTTGTCTTCGTCTAACCCCCGTCCTTATTTCCTGTCCTCTTTTCTTCCTTCTATTATTCATTTATTTCACTAAAATATGAGAGTTACTGTACAGTTGAAACATTGCACTGTGTAACAGAGGTGGTGTGTCAGGTGCATTGCACCATCCTGGATTTGGCATATGCTAATTTTTACTCCTTTGAACTTTTTCAAAAGAAATATAAAGGGCCTTGAATGTTAATTTTTTATGAGGACATTCTGCATTTGGAAACATCACTTGTCTACAACAGAATAAAAGGAGATAGTGCACACTTGTGTCTTGCAAAGTTTTCTTTGCATGTATACAAATATGCAAGAAAGAAAGGATTCATTAAAAAAAACGGCGTCCAAATAATGCCCACATAATAACACGGCAGAACAATTTAAATAACAAAAGGACTGCGGCGGACTTAACAGCGCCTTAAATGTTATTTTTCAGATGGAGCACACTGGTCAGTCCTACGTCTCGTCTGACCCAGAGGACTGCGACATGATGCAGGACTGTCTGGAGGATAGGAAGTACCCAGGAGAGGTCACCACCCCAAGCTTCAAGGTCAAGTTTCAGCCCAAGGATGCCAAGAAAGAGCTGCTCTCGTAAGTAACAACAGCATGCTTACATGATGATGTGTAGTTTATTTTTTGTTTTTTTAATTTTTGCTAGCTTGAGATTAGATCCACAATGAATCACCCATTCAGTGGGCTTTGGTGATCAGATGGTTAAAAACCACCATACATACTGAGAGTGTAACCTATATACAGTACAGTGACCCTATAGGTGGATCTGCCATTCTTTCCCTGTCTGTTCCCTGTATGTATACAGTGAATGTAGCGTGTTGCTGTTTAATATGGATAAAAACCTTCAGGTCAAAACTGCAACAAATGCTTGGAAGCTAATTATGTTCAGCGTGTGTGCAGCCTTCTTAGAGAGTGAATTCCTCACAGTTTAATCAGAGCTGCTGTCTCTCTGCTCTTTGTAACTCTGCACCGTCTGCATCGCAGGTGCCCCACACCTGGCTGTGATGGAAGCGGCCACATCACCGGAAACTACGCATCCCATCGCAGGTATTGCAGACTTATTTGCAGTGTGCTGGCGCTCATACGTAAAATGTTAGCTCTACTCAGACTCTTCCCCTGCTGCACAGAGTCCAAAGCAGGCACACCAAGACTAATTCAAATATTTTATTTGATCCTGACATGCCAGAGGCAATAATGTAGCGTGAGCTTGGGAAGCAAAGACGGTCATTGACTTTGATATGCATCAGTAATTTACTTCTTGCTGTCTGTCCTCTTCTTCCTAAATGACCTTGGTATGCCTTGCATTCTTGATTTCCCTTCACTCACATCTTTCTCTCCTCTCTCCTTTCAATCCCCTCACACCCCTCGCTCCCCCCTCTTTTTTTTTCGCCCCTTCCCTTCCTCTGCCCGTCCTTCGCCTTTTTCTCTTTTTCTCTCAGTCTGTCTGGGTGTCCTCTCGCTGATAAGAGCCTTCGGTCCCTCATGGCGGCCCACGCCCCTGAACTCAAGTATGTCTGCTCTACACCTTCATTGCCTTTTCACTGCCACTTCAGCGCTACTGCTACTGACACCGTCCAGCGCCGACAATGCTTCATTCTGCTGACGTTAACTTATCTTTTGTTGCCGGCTGCTGCCTCTGCATCTGTCATGGTGTTTTTTTTTTCTGCATCTACGCTTGCTTTCACTTCAATCACTTCATGTAAATGTGAAATGAAACTGTATTTCTGAGTTCCTTATGAGACTTCATGGCTCACTATGGACAGAGGGAAGCTGTATTTAAATAGCAAAGAGCCTGAAAAGATTGGATTTTAAGCAAAAAAAAACAAAGCCATCCATTTCTCATTGCACAATTCCATTTCCATGTCTGCATCCACGGTGCTTTTTTCACTCTTCTACATACTAACTACATGCGCTTCTTTTTCCCTAGATGCCCCACTCCAGGATGTGATGGTTCAGGTCACATCACAGGAAACTACGCCTCTCACAGAAGGTACCAAAACACAAATGCACACACACCCACACACACACACACACACACCAAAAACACACAGTCAGTCAGAGAGGCTTAGTGACAGTTCATGTCAGAATAAGACAGGGACCACATACTCACACATTTCCACACTTTGCCACAGTCGCCCATATCAGGTGTCTTTAAGTTGCATTTAGTTGAACGACCTCTGTACAAAATCCTTCTGATGTTCTCTCCCTTTATCAAGCATTCACATCACCAGACCTTTTTTTCAACCCTATGTTATCAACTCCATACTTTCTGTTTTCAGTCTCTCTGGGTGCCCGCGTGCCAAGAAAAGTGGAATTAAAACTCCTACCAAGGACAACCAGGAGGACTCGGAGCTTTTAAAGTTCGTACCGCTCAGAAAGCCATAATGTCTGCTTTTAGCGTGACTGACGGTAAAAGTAAATTGCAATAAAAGACAGAGAGAGAGAAAGAGAGAGAGAGAAAGAGGGAGGAAACGTACTGTGAATCATATGCAGAGGTAGTGACCTGCCCCCGTAATTGAATCAAACAATAAGGCCCCTACTGATGGGAAAATACACTTACTGCAGATACTGATTCTGGATGGTAGAGTATTGCAGAGAACATTGTCAGTAAATAAGAAATACACAGGCTTCATCCTGCATTTGCACACAACTGTTAATATAGCAGCGCTTTGATGACAGCATGAACTTAATAATTTTCGCATCAGCAGTATTATTGACTGTAATAATAATAATAATAATAATAATAATAACAATAATAATAATAATAATAACAATAATAATGTCAATACATTTGGCCTAGTAGAGAAAGTGTATTTCTTTACATGATTATTATAATAATCTAAACTTTCTCTACATTTTATATATTTAGATTCTCCTTGTCTAACCTATCTGCCTTCTGTCTGTATTTTTTTCCCTCCTGCTGTCTGGCTTCACTGCTGCTTCTTCTTCTGTCTCTCCTGCTATTCTCTCCTCTTCCTCTTTCCTCCACTCCCTACAGATGCCCGGTGCCAGGCTGCGACAGCCTGGGCCACATCAGTGGCAAGTACGCCACGCACCGTAGCGCCTACGGGTGTCCACTGGCGGCCCGCAGACAAAAGGAGGGTCTCCTGAATGGTACGCCCTTCAACTGGAAGGCCTTCAAGACAGAGGGGCCCACCTGCCCCACCCCAGGTTGTGACGGCTCCGGACACGCCAACGGAAGCTTCCTTACACACCGCAGGTTGGTTACACGCAGAAAACAATGTTTCGACTGGCTTGATTAGATCAAAACACATTGACATTTTTTACCTTTTAATTTCACTAATTAAAAGCTTTACGTTGTCTGTATTGCACTAATTTAGTGTGTCACAGTTTAAAGTGGCAATAATTTTGCAAGTGACGCCTAACGACTTCAATGACCTGATTGGAGAAACAAGTCCTAATCTTGACACTGGAAATTAAGAGTTAATTGAGAGTTAGATTAAAATATTGATAGCTCTCTCATATCTATGCGTTAAACACAGTGCTACAGCCAATAGTGCAATAGCTTAGACCACAGACTGGATACAGACAGAACATGTAGCCCAGCTCATACAGCACCTGAAAAGCTAAATACTTGGCCTCTTTTGGAGCTCTTTAGCTCTTCCTGTCTTCCTGTCTTGTGCTATGCTGACTCCTGGCTGGGTGTAGTCTCATAAACATGTTTGTTTTAAGTCATATTGTAGAACATTGATATTTAAGAGTACATAATAAATATCTGTTTATGAGGACAGAGTGAGCCAGGCAATATTAGCTACAGTATGTTTAGCTTAAAGACTAGAAGCTCAAAAAAACAGCTAGCCTGTCTCATCTGTCCAAGTTAGGTATTCCAACCAGATCACCAGCTGTATGTGTTTCTATTTGTGCACTGAAAAAAACATTTGAATTCATTTGCTAACACACGTTATATAGCTATAGATATAAAAGTGTATAAAAGTGAGGACAAAATATCTCGTTTACAGGTGCAGCATGTTATTTAGGATTAAATGTTGGAACCAGAGTCTGTGCAGATCAAAAAGGGAAGCCACCATATTGCCATTAAACCCAAATACTCACCATTTGCACTGGGCCAGTAGATTGGCTGTTCCATTGGCTGCTCACCAAGACATTACTTCTTCCTTTTTTAGCCAACAAAAGAACACTTGACTTGAATGATTAAAACTAGCTAAGCCATAAACCGTCTCTGAGAAACATTTATCTGAGGAGCACTTGTAGTTTTTAGTCTGTGTCCAATCCACTAACATGGAGGAGGCTGTGCTTATAACCTGTACTGTAACCAGCCACCAGGGGGCAACGTAGATGTTTTGGCCTCAGTTTTCGGGGAGCTGTTATGACATCCATATTTTTTACATTCAATGGCTCTGGCTGTGTCCGAAATCACTCAGTCACTCCCTACTCCCTATATGGGGAGTTCAGTGTACGTGTGCAGCATATAGTGAACGCATTGTGAAAGCATTTTAGGAGATTTCAGACATTACCTCCCTCATTTTCTGTCGCCGCTTATTGTGTCATTGCTATCAAAAAATTAACATATTGCTAGTTGTAGTGACCATCGGTGGACACTACTTTTCATGATGCATTTAGGACACTATATGGGGTCTATAATTTCTCACACACCCTCAGGAAACAGGAAGTGGAACAGGAATCTGATTTAAACAAACATGTATAATTTGTGAATGGCAATAGCAGCTTGGTGAAATAACAGCACCTTGTATGCATTTAGATGTACTGTCATTATTCTGCTCAGGCCAGAGACAGTAAGAACAATCCAGTGACGTCCCTCTGTGTGTGTGCGTGTGTCGCTCTCTCTCCAGCCTCTCAGGATGCCCCAGAGCCTTGTACGCCAAGAAAAAGGCCAAGTTTCCCACAGAGGACTACCTGAGCACTAAGTTCAAAGCCAGCGATGGTAAGATGTCTGTGGAAAGAAATATCCATCAATCACTGTCTACAATGCACCAAACCCTAGATATATGAAAATAAAATGACTAATTTTTAATGTGTCTGACCTCTCCTGCAGTTTTGGACAACGATGAGGACATCAAGCAGCTCAACAAAGAGATTAACGACCTCAACGAGTCCAACAATGAAATGGAGGCTGACATGGTCAACCTGCAGACTCAGGTGTGTGTTGTTGTAGGGTGCTATGGGAAACTCTATTATTTATTATAGAGTTTTACTGCCGCTCTTTATACTGGACTTTGTATGTGATGGATAGTAGCATGGAGCTAACGTTCAGATAGAAAAGGGCTATAAAAGTTAACAGAGTTACTATTTTCTGTTTGTGCTGTTGTTGTTACTGTTGAAATATTCAAGTCTTTATGCTTTAAGTGGTGTCTTTGTTGAAGCCATGTTGCCATGTGTTGTAGATCTCCTCCATGGAGAAGAACCTGAAGACCATCGAGCACGAGAACAAGATGATCGAGGAGCAGAACGAGGCTCTGTTCATGGAGCTGTCGGGCCTGAGCCGCGCCCTGATCCGCAGCCTGGCTAATATCCGTCTGCCGCACATGGTGAGTGCTTCACTGTCCACACATGCACGCACCAACACAACTTTTTGACTGTTTTCAGGGCAGAACTCAGCCCCCCTGTGCTTTAAGCTGCCCCTCTCAGTTCAGTTTGGTTGTCCTTTGCACCACAGCAGGAGCCAATCACCGAGCAGAACTTCGACAGCTACGTGAGCACCCTGACCGACATGTACACCAACAAGGACTGCTTCCAGAGTCCCGAGAACAAAGCTCTGCTGGAGAGCATCAACAAAGCTGTGAAGGGCATAAAAGTCTGAGGCTCACATGCACCGATGGAGAGAACCCAAACTGTCCTGAAGCGCAGGAAAACGCGTGACAGAGGAGGGAGAGATGGAGCAGACGGAGAGAGGAAGGAGAGATGTTGAAATACTCTACAATATGTTGAAATATGATTCAAAAACAAAAAAGGGAATTCAGGTTATTTAAATAAACGGCAACTTAAAAGAAATCAACCCAGGGAGCACTCTGTCGAAGAAAAAGTGACGCGGACCAAAATCCACACCATGCTGCTGCTGGGATTAAGAGGAAGAAACAGATCCTTCAGTCAGAATGGATGGAAGAGAAGAATAATGTTACCAGGAACTGTATCTGGGGGGGTTTAATATGCTGTATGTTTACCTGTTGTCTCTTTGTGTCCTTAACTGTTTTTGGAGATGGGGGCTACACCGATGAGCGGGCTGATCCTTCTGTTTGTTTTTTTGTTTTTGTTTTTTTGCGCTTGACTTGGAGACAGGAAGCGGAAGAGGACGAGCTGGAACTCTCATTGCTGTCCCGTAGCATTCACTGTGGCAAGCACGTGCATTCACCAGCTCCACGAAAAAGCTCTCTGATCCACACACACACACACACAGACACACACAGTCCAGCAATATGAAGCATGCACTAAACTGAATGTGTGTCATGCTTTTACGTCACCTGAGGAACAACAAATGGGATCCAGGAGCAGTCGGAATCATGTTTTAAAAAGCAGCAGATTAACCCTTTTTTTAACCCCTCTTTTTTTTTAACTGAAATGATAGTATAGTGTGCTCACATTACAAATTCAGTTAGTCATATCAATAGTATTTATCAAAAATAGAACTTGCACTTCATTTCGATGAATAGTTTTGTGGTACATTAATTATTGTTATTATATATGAATTATTTAAACTTGTGAACTTTTAAATTGTAACTTATTGCCATTTATGTTATTTGAGGTTTATTTATTTGAAGCAATCTATTTATTATCTTTGTTTTGTAAAACACACACACACACACACTCGTGGTCAAGAAGCGATTTATTTTAAGAATCTATATAGATAACTGACGAGGCATATTTTGTTTTGGAGTACTTTTTAAGGAGCCTTTTTAAGTGCAGATGTTTTATAACAGACTTAAAAAAAAACTTTTTTTGATAATTTTTTCAACAAATGGAAAAAAAAAGAAATATTTTTTTGGGTTGTTTCTTGTTTTTCTCCCTTTTTTGTTTGTGTTTCTTTTTATGTTTCTGCTATTTCAAACAAAAAATCCACTGCTGAGAAGTTAAAAAAAAAGAAGAAGAAGAAAGTATGTATTTATTATTTATTTAATATGAAAGAAATCGACTGATATGGCTGTATATTTATTTTGT
The DNA here is from genome assembly GCF_900634625.1 of Parambassis ranga. NCBI lineage: Eukaryota > Metazoa > Chordata > Actinopteri > Ambassidae > Parambassis > Parambassis ranga. The sequence goes on along the minus strand of NC_041028.1, from coordinate 18,200,081 downwards.
TATTTATGTGCGTGATGTGAGTCTGGTTAGTCTTAAAGATCCACTGCTAATATTTAAATAAAGAAAATCAATACAAATACTGTTTGATTGCTTAGGCGTATACCAGCAGCTGATTGTAAAACAAACAAAAAAAAAGATACGAAAGGTAACCCAACAAAAGCAATCACTATTCTTGTGGCTTTTCCGGTTCTGTGTGAGTGTGAAAGTGTGCGTGTGTGTTTGCTTTTGTCAGGTGAACTGAAAAGAGAAGTTTGAAAAACAAAAAAAAACGTTACCTCTCCCAAGCGCTTTGTAGCGGCCGGCACTGGCTCACCCAAAAAAAAAACCTCTGTGATGTACCATGGCTGCTCAACTAATACTTCTCATCAGTACGATGGTACAGAAATAGAGCTCTATTCCAGCAGTGTTTTATTAGTCTGGATGAATGGGTCTAAAACACACACACATGTTAACGTACAGCGACATATCCAAGGATACTGTAAGGATGGCCTCCTTTGACAAACTTCTATCTAGATAAACATACACACCCTTGTAGCCTTACTCTAGATTTTAATTTTTTGATGCACAAAGTGCCACTGAGAGAAAAAAAAAGAAATAAATAAGAAGAATAGAACTCACTTTCTTTCCTGATTCTTCGCATTTCTGCAATGTAACAATGTCTGGTCCGTGAGAAGACCACGGCATCAAGAGAGTGGTGATTGTTTCAGATGCCTTTATTTCTCTGCCAAGATGGCCATAAGTACACTATATATACATTCTGTATAAATAGATTTTAAAGATGCTATATATATGAATATAAACATACATATATTTTTCCAGTGTAATTGTTGACTTGCTCTTCTTCTTCTCTTGTATTACCTTATCAAAGGATCACTAGCTGTTTAGAAGAGATGTGAGGGGGGCGTTATCAATAGGAGGCAGTTACACCTTATTTAATATCACTAAGACCTGCTCAACTGTGGCTTTAAACATACCACTCAGTCAAGCTGAAAGCGAAGTAGGCATTGTTGATGATACAGTATGATACTGTTGAAGTGTTCCCATATTTATTTTCTTTTCCTTTTCTTGTCTGTCTTTGATCCAGAAATGTCAAAAAAATGGCTGTATGTTGTGCTACTGAATCTCAGAAATGACTGTCAATTTGAAACTAGATGGTTGGCTCTTTGTTCCTATAAGTGTCATGTGAGTTCATGTATAGTTAAAAAAAAAACATAAAAAAGAAGAAAAAAATGCCTCTAAATAATGTTCTGCACATAGTGTTTAGCAACATTGTGCAGTTGTATTGTATTATTAATGGTAAAGGCCTGCTCGCTGTGAGCTCCGTAATGTCCAAACAAGCAAGTAGGAGACTTTTAGTGTAACCTGCCTTTTGAGTGATACGTCGCAGCTGCTGTGGTGTACAGTATGATACCCTATTGTGTAACTCTGATGTCAAAGGCATGTTGTAAATGTGCTTTTAGCCAATGTAGAATGAAACTCCTTTGTGCACTTTCTGAATAACCGTCGAAAAATGCCAGCATTTGAGTCTTGACTTGTGAGAAAACCCACCCCCCTAGATCATGAGACGAGTAGTCCCACCTGTTTGTTTTCTGTTAAAAAACCCGACCTGATAGAAGCATCTGTTTGATTCAGGGGGTTCAAAATGTAAAAGGAGAAAGAAACCGGAAGCGTTACTTTCTTTTTCCAAAAAAGGAAGAAAAGAAAAAAACAACCAAAAGAGATTGACAGGAAGCAGAGTTTGGTTCTCAGGTGACTGTGGGGGAGGAGGGGAGGGGGAGGCTGGGTAGAGTAGGGTTGGGTGGGGGGGCGGTGGTGGTGGTGGTGGTGGTGGTGGGGGGGGGGGGGGGGGGTGCTGAAGCAGAACAGAGCAATGCCATAGGTCAGCCAGTCAGCTGAGGCTAGAGGCAATAGCAGCGGCTGGATGAAGGCCTCGTGTGAAATGAGATGAGTGCGTGGGAGTGGGAAATTGATTTGCCGGGCTACACAATCTCCCCTTTGTTTTAGGAGGAGGCGTTTGTTGCATAAATACTTGTCCATCACTCAAAAGAATGTCAAAAGCTTTTTATGACTTTTAAACCTACCACCCCACCCCTCCTCCTGTTGTTCTTCATGTCTTGTGTAACCTTTCCTCAGGAAAGATAGTTTGGATGCATTTGCTTAACAAAGTAGCGTATACCCCCCCCCCCCTTCCTGTTTTTTTTTTTAAATGCACGAGAATACGACCCAAGAGTGTTAAGACTGTGAATATTCTCCTAACTTATTTGATATGGCATGACCCCTTTTAAACTGCTTGATGAAATTGTCTGCTGAGGTATGTAAATGAATAACACTGAGGCCATGATAGCATAAAACGAAAAAATGTCAGCTGAGGAAGCGAACGCAGCCCGTGGTTGGTTCTGCGCCTACGCACTTGCTTGTACGTTTTCTTATTTACATAAAAGTACTGAGTGATGGAAGTTTATTATTCTAAATAGCCGAAAAAACGAACAACAAACCTGGTCAAGGCTCAGTTTCCCCAAAGCACCTGAGACCAAAATCAGGGAAAAACAAAAAGTCCTTACCAAAATCCAACTGTGTGTCTAAAGATGGAGGAGGTGGGGGGTGGAGGGGGTGGTGACACACACACACACACACACACACAATGTATGGAAAACAAGAGTGGCACTTTTTCATCAAGCTGAGCAAAACCAAAAGACACCCTCCCCCTAAACCTCCCCCCTAACCCCCCTCACCTCCCTGCTGTAGTTCAGAGCTGTGTGGTCTTATCATGTGTGCCTTTCAACACTCCACTCATTTCAGCATAGGGTTTGTTTACACCTGATTCAAATACTATAAGAACACTGGGGTCTGGATCTACATGTCTTACTTTCGGGAGAGTTCCCCTCTGTAACATAAACGTGTCTTTTACACGCAGGCCGAAGACGTTCTGTGACAGAGGTCATCCAAAAAAAACAAAACAACCAGCTGTCTGTCAGGCTAGATAAACTGTGATCTCATTCTGTCGATTCAGGTACCCAACTGCACTGGACAGTTCCCGGCATCGTCATCATTGTTCAACCCTATAGGATAATGCATCAGTGTGCAGGGCATTATTTTGAAACAAGTGGAAGTCTCTGTACATATTTGTATTAAGCAGAAACAGTGTTATTGTTGTTGTATTGAAGACAAGTTGGGAAAAAAGTAAAAAAAAAACCACAAAAATAATAGTTTGTGACAAAGAAAAAAAAACAACATCCACAGCCAAGGGTTGTCCTGCTAGCACATTTTTACAGAGATGAGCTATTTTTACTGGTGATTTTCTAGCCATTGATATTGATATCCTTTTAAAAAAAAAGTACAAAACTTCCAAAATTACAAGCACTTCCACAACAATAGATTGTAGGGTCATTTTTGTTACTTTTGTAGATGTGGTTGTTCCTTTGCTACTGCACCATTTTGTAAAGTGGGACAGGTCTTGGCTGTGTGTCCTCGGGGTCTTATGTTTTTGTTTATGTTTTTATGATTATGATTAATATTATGATTCATATTATTTGGTTTGGGAAGTAAAACACTGTAGATGGGCCGAATTTGTGGCTGTGTGTTTGTGTACTTGTGTACATGTTCCCCTGTTCCTGTGTCAGTGTTATAAAGCAGAGAAGTGATGTCAGTTATTGTGGGGGTATCAACCATTTTAAATGTTCTCTATGAAAAACACAAATAAAGACTCATAGACAAGAATGACTCACACAGTGTGTGTGTGTGTGTACTTGTACAGCTATCTTTCCGAGAACCAGTGTAAGTAAGGAAGTGAGGACGTTTTGTTTTATTTAGGTTAGAGTTAGGGTGAGGTGTTCAGCTGGGATTTTTAAGGTGAAGGTAAAGTGTTGTGTCAATGAATGTCATCACAAAGACGACGTGTGTGTGTTTGTGCAACCTTGTACATTTGTCCATAAAGACACTCTTTCTTAAGGGTTCAAGTGATGTTGTATGTCAGTGAGGGTCCCCACAACAATAGAAACACAAACATAAGTATGAAAACACATCTCTGGTCTTTATAAGGACAAAGGTTTGTCTGAAGCCAAAGGACTTATTGCCTTGTGAGGACATTGAAAGTGTGGCACTTGGGCATCTGCGTCCTGAGTTAGAATTATCCTTCAAAGGATCATATTCATGTTTCAGGTTTCATTTGTGGACAGATGTGTCTGTACCTGCAGACATACTGCTGGCTTTAGGATAAGGTCTTATCTAGATTTTTGAAACAAGAAAAAGCTGTTTGCATGTGCACAGTATAACCAGGGAAGCTATAGACACGTAACCTCATTGTGTTTAGGTTAGAATACACAAAATGTAACAAAAGTTTGCAAGGTCAGTCAATTATTAATTATATAGTGCCTTTTACAATCAGAATTGTCGCATGGTCAAAACATGTCAGTCTAGTACTGTTGGGTTTTCACATTGTCCTTATACAACTTGTCCAGCTCCCATAGAACACAGAAGTCTATTCTTCCTATAGAGGCTGGCATGTTGAACCATTGTGCACTCAGAATCCTTTTGGTCTGCTGCAGTTTCACAGAAGCAGTGATGGGCCTTCTAGGGTCACATAGTATAAGTGTAACTTATTACAGCTATATGTCCCTTTATGACCCTAGAAGCCCCCCACCCACACAGTGCTGACATTATGGGCACGTACATCTAAAGAAAGTTTCTACCATCAGCCATGAACATAATGCATGCAGTCTCATGGTGGGTGGACTTAGGGTAGTTTAAGTGATGTTGTAGTAGAGTATAGAGAGACTATAGTATAGTAGTATAGAGATTTCTACCATACATCCATCACACCATCAGGATCAAACGTTCCTGTGTAGGTTCATTATAATGTGACCCATTAACTGTACAGCACAGCCAAGCATCCACTTCCTGCTCACTGGTGAACAAAATGGGGGTACCCTTACTAGTATGTTTATTTACATGTGTAGTTTTATGTTGAACAGTGCTGACATCTGGTGGAGCCTTCAGTGAATCTACGAGCAGTATCAAAGAAGTCATTATACAAGCCTTGTTCCCCTCCGGACAGTATGATGCCACGTTCAGAGCAGTGGACAAAGGGCACAAGAACTCAGTGTTGTGATGCTAGCTGCGTAAACATCTCATTTTTAGCAAAAGGATATAAAAACACTGCAACTGATTCACATACAAAATAAAACACTGGCTTTGCTGAGCAACAATGTTCTGGTCTGATGACTCAGGAGAAGTTGATTATAATGTAATGGTGGACCTCTGGGGCCGCTCAGGTGTGTCTGCAGGGAGAACACAGCAAAAGACACACAGTTCCTGAGGTCAGTCGGTCGATAAGGAGCTTCCTAAGCTCTTAAGTAAGCCGCACTGATTTGGTCTCAAGATAGCTAGCATGACACGTTAAAAGTGAAAGAAGTTCAGTTAACTATTTGTGTGATTTTGCAGCCTCCTTTTGTATTGCTGTAACTAATATATAACCAATAAAGGCAGCAAGCAGGAAGGTAACAAAAAACTTTAATGTTAATGTTTGATGTTAATATAATTAATTCACATATTATTTGTTGAATAATTTTGAAACATAAGAAGTTAATATTTACCCTTTAGGACCCCAGAGGCCTATAATTAGCTTTAGTGTAGGTCACTGACCAAACAACGGCCCATCCCTGCCAAAGACTGTTCAGTTCAATTCTCAAATTAACCCTTTTCAAGCTGTTCAGAGCACAGACATAAAAACACGCAGTGGTCTGTACAGTACTGACTCTGATAGTTCAGTTGAAATATTCACTGTTTTGAGCACATCTGGACTCTTCCAGTCCCGCAGCCCTCAGCGCTGAAAGTAGGCCATCCTCCTCTGGCCGTTTCTCTGCGTGCCTTACGTCTGACGTCAGAGCGTCAGCTGGCCGAATGTTTACATCCAGCAGTGGTGTGTGTTTCTGGAGCCTCCAACAACAAAAGGCTGAACACAAGGAAACCCGCTAAGACAGAGAACAGCAGTCGGCATTTTCACAAGGTATAACATTAACTCTCTCGGGGTTCAATATGGCGGCACAGCGTAGCTGCTGTCAGCAGCGCAGCAGCAGTTAGCTGTTGTCATTTTTGTCTCGATTTTTTTTGTTGTTGTCTTCTAGCGAAGACGAGAATGCGGTTTATTTGTGTTTGTGTTGACCTTGCCGCCGCATGACAGCCTGTTACGGGTGTAATATGTTGTTTCTGTCGTCTACACCTGTTTTTTTCTGATGAGGAGACACTGAATTATCGTGTTTATTTCAAACTGAATCACCCCGAGTGGCGCAAAGAACCGCCGCAGCAGCAGCGAGCAGCTCTGTGTCTGTGTGCGGAAACCTGCTAGAGTTGCAGGTCCCGGATTTACTTTTGACTTTTGTGTACGTAAAACGCAAATTGTAAGTTTTCGATATTTCACTGAATCAGCAATGAATTGCGACGGTGAAAATGGCAGGAAGTGTGTACCCTACTAGCCTACTAAACCACTTATTTTGCTCCAGAATGTTGCTGCAGCGCCCCCCTCTGGTCAACGATGCACACATACTCAAACCACAGGGACATCTCCACCTTCTCTGTAAATGGGTTTTTTCAATGTGATGTAAGAATTCTGTTTGTTCCTTCAGTGGTCCGGCCCCTCCTTTTAACATTCAAAGCTGGAGGTGCAGTAATATTTAAATGCACACCTCCTTTGTTCTGCTGCAGCCTCGTGGCTGTGGCCCAGCATTTGGCAGCCTGTGATCTCTGCCCTGCAGTGTTGTTTTTCACATGTCCTTAAGCACAGCCACATTTACACCTACAGCTGTGGTGTCATGGCAGACGCTTCCTTAGTGCCTCTTCCTGTGGTGGCTTATAACATTCAGTCACTATTTTGTGTGGCTAAATCAAATTTGTTGCATCCAAGTTGTGCACTTTTAAAATTGGATTACAAAAAAATTAGCTAGTTTCAAAAGCCAACAACAGAGGAGCACCACCATCCATATTAAAGAAAAGTGTACTAGTGAATTAAACAGTAACTGGAAAAGGGCATTTCCTGAAGAAAATGCAAGTTTGATTGCTGCAGCTGAAGCGTTGCTTTGAATGCTGATGTGAAGGATTGCTCTTAATTGCTGGAGAATCAGAGCAATTCAGAGCTTTGTATGCCTCTGTGTGTCAGCCTGTCACCACGGTAACAGCAGAGGAGACCTTTAAAAACCACTCTAACTTTGAGAGCCTGGCGTGCGGAAACATTCGGAATTAGAAAATTCTGAATACAAGTTTGATAGAGCAGCATCTAATGAGCGTTTTAAGACTAAAATGGAGTCTGTAGCTTGAAATTTGGTAGGAGATACATTTGGCAGATGACCCTCGTTGAAGGGCTCTCTCATAGACTCCCATATTAAAAATGACACCGAAATTGCTTAATATTTAAAAAAACTATACGTTTTTGAAAAAAACTTGAAGTTGACCCGGAATGTCCTCTGTTAGATGAACATTTTGATAGTTGAATGGCTAAAATCGGTCAATGTATGCTGAAGATACGCTGCACCAAAAAACATACAGAAGAATAAAAAAGAAGAAAGAGGGTGAAGAACATTAGTTTGATTGCCTAGCAACAGCAATCAAACTAATGAGGCCCCAGATGATCGCTTCAAAATATCCCACAATGCCACAAAATAAGACTAGAAAAATAAAGAGTAAAAGACTACAAAGAGACACAACATGGCGTTAGTTAAGTTAAATGCGCGACTACAAAAGTCACAAAAACAATTATAAAAGTGACATAAAACCGTTCAAATATGATCCAAAAAATCAAATTCAAATGCAATGTAGCCACAAAGAAGCACAAAATGAGATGCTAAATGACCACCAGGAGACACAAAATGATGATCTCTGTTAGTCTGTTAGGTTTCCACTTTTTTATCTTAGATAATTAAAAGCAGTTAAAGAATATAGAAATAAAACAGATTCAGATTCTTTCAGGTTTCATGATGTCATCTTGCCGTTTTGGGTTGTAAGCTCGCCTGTCTTTGTCTTTAGTTAGAATGGGTGGAGCTGTGAGTGCCGGTGAGGATAATGATGACTTGATTGACAACCTGAAAGAGGCCTACTACATCCGCTCAGACTTGGTGGAGCGGGCTTTCCGAGCTATTGACCGCGCTGACTACTACCTGGATGAATACAGAGACAATGCTTACAAGGTGGGTAACTGACTCTGGAAATGTTGTCTGAACAAGTGGAAGCTGGTTAACATAAACTCTTTCCGTTGGTAGGACTTAGCATGGAGGCACGGAAACATCCACCTGTCTGCTCCATGTATCTACTCCGAGGTGATGGAGGCCTTAGATCTCCACCCTGGCCTCTCCTTCCTTAACCTGGGCAGTGGGACGGGTTATCTAAGCACCATGGTGGGACTCATACTGGGTATGTAACACCTTCAGGATACATGGTGGCTGCAGGTTGAGCCTCAGGTCTATATAGCATTAGAACCAATCTTTGTGCTGTGTGGTTAATAAAAGCTGTGTTGTCTCAGGACCATTTGGAGTGAACCATGGCATAGAGTTACATGCAGATGTGATTGAGTACGCCTACCAGAAGCTGGACTCCTTCATCAAAACCAGTGACAGTTTTGACAAGTAGGTCTCCAGATGGGTTGGATCATTTACTTTTTCCTGTGAAAGGGGTGGGAACCTCATGATTCAGGGGCCAATTTGATTATTAAACCATTTTGATGCACCATGATGCAAGCGTTCAGGAGAGAGTGGGACATCTGTTATAAAAGATCTTTGCAGCACCATGAGGATAGATGAGAGACTGATCAGCCATGATTGTTTATGTAAAAGTTTGGCCGTGTGAATTTTTCGTCAATGTTTAGATTTTTGATTTGTTAACATTTTATAATCGTCCCTGGCCGTACCGCGATGCATTGAAGAATCAACTTCTTTTTCTCCCACTACTCTTGTAATCCATTGCTCTTGTACTTCTTTCCAGATTTGAGTTCTGTGAGCCATCCTTTGTTGTGGGGAACTGCCTGGAGATCCCACCAGAGAGCCGTCACTATGACAGGGTGTACTGTGGTGCTGGGGTGCAGAAGGAGCATGAGGATTATATGAAGAACCTGCTCAAGGTGGGGGGCATCCTTGTGATGCCTCTGGAGGAGAAGGTATGTTCTCTGCCTGAGAGTCTGCACAGCCGGTCCTTCTTTCTGTGTTTGTTATTTAGATCATTGTCCTGTTGCATGACCCGATTTCTGCCAAGGTTTAACTTCCTGTGTTTGTATTCCTGCAGTTGACTAAGATCACCCGCACAGGAGTGAACAGCTGGGAGACCAAAAAGATCATCTCTGTGTCCTTTGCCCCTCTGGTGCTGCCTAAACACAGCACCAATGGCAAACCCAAGACTGTCCCACTGCGTGAGTCTGACTTCCACATTTTTCACGTTTGTTCTCTTCTGTTTCTTGTTATGATTTTCTTTCCTTCTGTTTTTTGCAGCCAAGTTTGAGGTACGGACGTTACAAGAGTTGGCCCGTATCTGCATCCGCCACACCCTCAGGGTGACCACAGACGGAGCAGACAGCCACTCGCGCGGCCGAGGCTCCTCCTTCAGTGTAGGCAGGGGCCTTGCTGTTGCAGGCCTCCACAAGTACGGCCCTCGCTTCAAACGTCGCCGCGTCCACCGGCGCCACTGCAACGCCCTCGTCCTGGCCACCAGGCAGGTGGTGGCTAGCAGTGGGATCGGCCCCGTCCCTCTGGACAGCAACAACAACCAGGGTGGCAGAACGGAGGATGAGGAGGAGGCGGCGGGGGAGAGGGAGACGAGGCGGCAGGGGAGAGGGAGCAGGAGAGTGGGGAGAGGAGCCACAGGCACGGTGGTGGTGGAGGAGGAGGAGGTGGTGGAAGAGGAGGATGAAGAGGAGGAGCAGGAGGAGGAGGAGGAGAAGGAGACTGGCGAGCTCCTCCGACCCCAGCCGGCCGTGAACCTCTTGAGGGAGAGGATCCTGGGCCTTCCTCTGCCCGAGCCGCTGAAGATGTACCTGCTGTACTACAGAGAGAAATGAGGCTCAGCCAGAGCCGCAGCCAGGACCTGAGTCAGAGCCAACACCACCTGTACAAGGCAGGACGACCCCAGCTCCACCATGGCTCTCTTTCTATCTCTCTCTGTCTCTCACCTGCCCTCATTCTGTCCATCATCCATCCTCTCTCCTGCTCCCCATTCTCTCTCCTCCTGCTCTTTACTCAATTTCCTGATGCTGTAAAGAGTTCGTTCCACTTGAGGGAGGGTTACTTATCTCTGGGGGATGTTTTAGACAACTCATGTAAATTTTGTGCCTCCTCTGAGTTGCAAAGAAACAGAAATTGATACTTAACGCATAAACAGTTTTAGCTCTGCAGCTCTGTGGAATTCATATACTAAACAAGCATTGCCTAACAGCAGCTTAAAGCTGGATCCATACTCCGCGAGACAAAGACATTTTCCCCCCCTGCAGACGTTACGCCCACAAAATGACGTCATTTTTTGTCTCTGACCGCCCGCTGATCCGCACTCCTGTGCACAGGGTCCGGGCCGAACTTTGTCTTTCAAGGCTGTGCGGCAACCATGCTGCGATTGGTCGGAATTTATTGTGGGCGTGATGAAAGTGGAGAAGCGCAAGAGCCTCTCCAGGTATATAGGTAGGTGTATAAACAGCACTGATTCAACAGATTTAGATAAGACCATACTGGTTTGCATGATGAGCAATAAAAGAAAGAAAGAAAGGCAAGTCAGGGTGATTTGTCACCAATAACTCCAGACAGCCATTCACACATACCAGATGGTGACTGTTATTACCATTCTATATACTCCTACATACCCGGGCATAATAGGCTCGTTAACAATGTCTGTATATCTTTGCTATTGTTACTTTTAATGTCGCATCTTCACAGCTCATCACCGGACAGTTTGAAGTATCGCAGGCACATTGGAACACAGTAGATGTGCAAATGTGGTCATAAAGGCACAAACACTGAATCTTTGCTATTGTTACTTTTAATGTCGCATTTTCACAACTCATCGCCGGACATCTCACGCTGTTGCAGGCACCCTCTCTGTATAATGCCCTCTTGCCATGGCACAAGTCCTTGTGGTGTGTAAAAAAACTCAGTAAAGTCTTTCCTTATAGTTTAGTGGGCGGGCCGTATGAGGAGTTCTGCACACACGCGTCTCGCGGAGTATGGTACCTCAGTGCGGAAAAGACCTTTTTTTTGTATCTCTTACCACCCGTGGAGCGCGTTCTCCGCTCTTTGTCTCGCGGAGTATGGATCCAGCTTAACGGTGCACTGTTGCCTCCACTGAGAGAAGATTCTCAGTCTCCAGTCGCAGGCTAGAAAGGCCAAACACTGTAGCACCAAGCAGAGAGAGCAACACACACACACACACACACACTCTTCTGTCTGCTAATCACAGTCAGAGCCTAATGGTGTGGACGGTGTGTATCATCATCTAAAGGGTACAAGGTGCAGCTTTATAAAAAGGTTTAAAGAGTCAGTGACCTGAGAAGAAGTATTTTCAGTTGTGTAGGTAGTGACCAAGGTGGTATAAAGGACAGATTATTTCCACTGATTTACAAATAAAATGGGAGCGTCGCCTCCTCTTCATTAGATGATTGAAGCTAAAGGATGATTCAGGTTTGTTTCAACCAGGCCTCTGTACGGTGAGAGGTACTGATCATGCCAGTAATCTCAGAAAATGAAAGAAAAAAAATCTGTTTGTTAATGTATGACTTTAATTTATGAAAAATCCACTTTTTTACATGTTAGGCAGAGTCAGTGATGATAACTGGCTGTAATTTACCTAGAGGTCACAGGACTGCCCTCTACAAAAAGGAGTGAGGCTAAAATAATTATTTACATCTTCTGGTCAAAACGGCTCAAATATATTTCATTTTTTTTCAAATTGTATATTAGAACTGAAGTATGAAGGTTTTTCCTCTTTCATACAGCTAAAGTAATTAGCATCCTGCTAATGGATGCTGATTGGTCAGTTGACCGCAGAAGAGTCGCAGGTAATATGTGAAAAAAGGCTGTGCTGCTGCATGTTAAAGCTTGTGTCTAGGGCATGGAGGCTTATTCCTGCTACATCCTCTGTAGCCACATTGATGTCAACAGGCCTGGTTGAAATAAAACAGAATGACCCCTTAAACGATCTGCTGTTTAAAGACGTGTTCAAAGAGGTGCTTGTCATTTCAGAGTATTTTTTAGACCAGCTTATTAAATAGGACTTTTCCCTTGTTTTCTATGCATAATGTTTCATTGTGTGAGTCTATCTTTGTCTCCATGGAGATGACTTAAATCCTTACATGCATATCCAAAGGGCAGTCTCACAGTTTTTCTCTACATCCCATCATATTCTCTGAACCAAAGGAGAATGACCAGAAAAGATGACGTACTTACTAATATTCCATTTCTCCATAAATAAACCAGCATGATAAAAAAAACACATATGTAATGTTTTTGATTGACAGCGTGGACTTTTTGTCTCACTGTTTATTTTTTCTTGTAATATTTAGGTTTTTTTTTTTAGTTCTATGAGACTTGAAGTGGTGTGTACATATGAAACTGTTGTATTGTTTTGTTTGTGAACCATAAAAAAAACAAGAAGCTAAATAGAGGAAATATCATCTCTCACATTCTTCTGCTGTTGACTCTTGTTAGACGGGCATTATCCGTATTTGGATTTTTTTTTTATTTTTAACCCCCTGCACACTTTCTGTTTACATCTGTGCCAAACGTTAAGTTGCATGGGCTAAATAGTGGAGATGTAAAACCTGAGATTTCTCCCATTTGAAACAAAAACACACAAACACCTGCATCACAAAATAATCTGATCAATGAGATATTTCAAATTAGAACGTTTAAGTTTTTCTTAAAAAAGGGCAGGAGAATGGTGTAACCTCATGCTTCACAGTTCAGATTCTTCTTCTTCTGGATCTAACCTTTGAATTGACCATTCCCTTATTCCACTCATGTTGGGCTGTTGTGAAGTTGTGCTCCTCTGCTGAATGTAAATGATCATGGTGTTTCTTTTGTTTTTTTATTTTTTAAGTTTTGGTGAGAATGACTTGCTTGTTTTTAAATTGAGCTTTATTATTGATTGCTGATAATAAAGTCCATTATAAAAAAAAAAGGAGGTGCAAGTGAACTGGTTTCATTAGCTGAGGCAGGGAAGGAAAATAAAGAGACCCACCCACTGAAACACTACAACACACTGGGCTCAAGCAAAAACCAGGAAAAACATTGACACCCTGTGTGTGTCTGGAGTTTGTAAAACTCCGAACATAACAAACCACAACATTTCGGAGCCGGACACTGCTCCATCCCAAGTGAGGAAAAGTCTGATCTGTATATTGGTGAAACTAAACAACTACTCAAACTCACATCACAGCACAGGAGAGCCATCACTCAGGACAGTGGTCTATCTACACCTTAAAGACAATGGAGGATAAAAATGTACACATTACAGACAGAAAGGACAGATTAAGGCCATCTATGCAAAAATAGCAAAACCCCTCTCTGACCAGGGGAGGAGCGCTGAGACATCAGTTCTTACTATTCATTGTTAAAAAAAGGGTCATAAAATAGTTCCACACATGGCTCTGGGGCAGTTTCAGGCCTTTAGATGCCCCTTAACCAACAATAGGGGCTTAAGTCATGTGACTTCACTAGAGAAAGGTTTCAACTTCTGAATATACCATGACCTGCATGCATGAATGAGAGCCTTCATAGAACCAGCTTATCATTGAATTGTCTTTAATAATGCAAAGAAACTAAACAAGTAAAAGACACAGTCAGTCACAGACAGAAGTGCACCAGCAGAATCCTCATTTGGCTGTAAAACATTACCCAGCACAGAAACGATGGTCACAAAAAGTCTTGTTGCATTTTTTTGGATCCAGTGGTGTGGCTAAAGGGACACAGATGTAAAAGTATTCCATTAAATTAAGACATTCACATTTTGTTTGCTTATCAAATTCCTATAACTGATAATAACTATCACAACCAAATATGATACTCAAGCGTGCTAGAATCATGCGGCAGTTATACAACATTGCAATGTTAGCTACAACGATAAGGTCTAAATATTACGGTTTGTGATGTTACACATACGAATAACGCCTCGATGACGTGAATTCATTTTTTGTTCCTGCGAGCAGTCTCTATAAATGTCCACCAAAATCTATATTCCATGTGAAGAACGAAAATGAAGCCTGTACCTCAGATTATGAAAGAAGACACATACAACATGTATGATGCAGAAAAAATAAACTCAGCATTCATTTACAGAGCTCAAAAAATAAAACAATAATCTATTTCAGAGAAAAAAAAGAATAAAAAATTATATCTACATCTGTATATAAAAAAAATGAACGACTGTAATAATAAGTTAATTTTTTCAATATGGAACCCATTTGTGTTTTTTTATACATCTGCAAAATTGACTGATGATTACCTATTTATTAATACATATGTAAAAACATCTGGGTCAAACGGCAAGTTAAACAGGAACAGGCTTGATGTTTGACGGCACACGTGACAGGCGTCTGAAACTGTGTTTGCCATTTGACCCAGGCTTGTTGAAATGTCACAGTGGGCTGGAATAACCTACACAGCAGCAGCAGCAGCGAGTGGACAGCACACCCTTCACAGTGAGAGGAGTGTGGAGAACAGAGAGCAGCAAAGAGGCAGGTGGGTTAAAACTGCATATTATCCATGAACAGAAATGTTGTCCATTTGGTGGCAGCACTACAGTACTGTGAAGAGCTCTGCTCTGCCGCCCTGGGGCTTTTAGTGTTCTCTTCTTTCCCAGGACCACTCAGACCAGTACAGATGAGGTAAAAAAAATGCCTGCCTTCCTTTGCAGTGAACCCATTATCAGCCTAACACTGTGTCCAAACAGCTCTGCCTCTAAGAGTACACCCCATTCAGATAGGAAGCATCATAATAAGTCCCTGATGCTGGAATGTATGAGCAGATGAGGCGGTGAAAAGACGCTGGCCGAGAGGAGCATGAGTGCACATGAGTAGCACAGACAGAGTGCTGCAGGAAGGACTGTTGGCATTTGGTTCCCTTGTTCAGAGGTCAGTGGAGGGTTTTGGTTACACAGAGATTTTGACATGTAAGTCATGTGACCCCTGAAAGCTTTTCACTTTAGTAAAATCTTAATTCTTTTTCAAATCCCACTGCTTTTCTTCAAAGGAACCAGGGTGACATCACTCTCCCATCACCCCTGCAGCACTCTATGGAGTTGCAGATTAAGGCACCTTAGAACCCTGATGAATCTGAGGCACATTCCAGGACAGTAACTTTGAATTGACCTAGGCTTGTGGTTTCTGTCCAACCAACTGTGGTGCAGGCTGCCCACAGCGGGTGTTTGTGTGAATGTGTCGAGCTCTCTCTCATCGTTCCCCACCTCCTTCTCATGTGCTCCAGGAAGTACAGCATCTACTGATTACAGCAACTTGTGACAGAGGCTAATAAGTCTGTAGTGTGCTTTAGTCTCCTGTACAGTTACATACCCAGATAAAAGGAATAGTTCACCATTTTAGGACAGTTGCTGACATGTTAGTGTAACATCACCACCAAGACAACCAAGTCAGACAAGTTAATTAGTGCTAGCTTCATTAGCAAGAGTGTTTTCATCTTTACAACAGCAAATAAGTAGATACCTCGAAATGCTGAACTATTCCTTTAAGAGGGGAAACAACTCTTTCTCACACACACAACAAATAAACCTAACAAAACAGCGCAGTTAAAAACATCCATATACGCACACAGTGATACACAAATACCGGATATGTGACCACATGTACAACAACACGCACACAGCCTGTTAGTGACATGTGCAGCAGAGCTGTCTAGTCCATGTGTCGTAGCCATGACACACCCGCATGTCCACGCTTACAGTAAGAGAGAGAGTGCACTCAACACACATCTGGGAAGACAGTAAAAAGGTGCATTGAGGATACTGCAGTCCACCCTTCTTTCTGTACAGTAAGAACATTGTGATGTGTGTATATACATAAGACATAACTGACATTCAGCTAAGTGTAGGGGGAAATGGAGTTTAGTGATGTAGGGCCTCGTGCATGGTTGCTGTGCCTCCTAACAGTGCTGTGGGTACGATTTAAACCTACAAAGCAGCATTAAAGGTTTTCTCTGTGAAACAAATTAAAAAGACATCCTCTTGATCCCTAAGAGGAAAGGTGCACAAGAAAAGCTGATAGTAGCGGCAGGTGTTGTCACTTGCGCACGAGGCCACGGCATTGTGGGTAAAGAAGGGATCCCGGACTAGAGGGGCTGAACGGAGAGGTCGGAGAGGTCGACTTCTTGGCTGTTCTTGGTCGACTGAGGGGCAGAAAACAGAGAGTTAAAACAGATGTTTCCTGACCAGCGAGCAACAGCCACATCACACAGGTGATGGTCTTACCCGGACTTTGGTTTCTTGAGACTGCTGCTGGCGCTGGCAGGAGGGGTTGGTCCTAAGCTGCTGTGTAAGTCTGATGCATCTACCTGGATTTCATCCTCATCCCTAAGAGCCTCCTCCAGAGCAGCAGCCACCTTCGGGGCGATGACCGGCTCCTGGTAATCTTTTGTGGTCCGTGCAGGCAGGTCCAGTTTCAGCATCAGGAGGTTCTCAGCCTGACAAAACAACAGCTGGATTTAATGTGCAAGTATGCCTGGGATAATGCTCATTATTACACCAGTCTGATGACAGATTAAACCAGTAAAATCTATCTTTCCAGTGTCTGCTCAATGGCCTCTCAAAACAAGCTGTATGACAGCTTCAGTGTATTCAGAGCAGAGGTGAGACCAAGTCACTAATTTGCAAGTCACAGGTAAGTCTTACGTCTTTGTTCTCAAGTCCCAAGCCAAGTCCTGATTCAAGACAGGCAAGTCCCAAGTCAATATTGACAAGTCCGAGTCAAGTCCACAGTCCTAAACTTATGAGTCATTTTAAAGTCAAATGAACAAAAAAATTTGAAGGTTTGTCAGTCATTAAAGCTGTAATATGAAAACTCACTGTAACATCTGTAAAAGAACTAAGCCAGAAAACAGATGTCAGTAAATCACTTATATTCATGCTTAAAATGCATTAAAACGTTTGCTCCTCACATTATTATTATAAGTGAGTTCATATTCATTTTATTGCTTACTGCTCAAATATTTGAATCCATATTTGAATACAGAATCCATATTGATGCTTTGGCTACTTTAAGTTCTGAGAGACTGGGTGTTGATAATCAAAGCATGCACAGTGTATCCTCTGCATGCATCTGTCTGTGTGTCTGCATCATTCAGGCTGTGATGTGGGGCAGCAGCATGTCCTCTGTATCCATTGGCAGTAACATGTTAACTGGACGGCACACACAGCACATCCATGCAGTATTGTGAAAACAAGCTGTAGCATTAGCTCGCCAGCTCTTATTACTGTTCTATGAAATGTAGAACAAACTTGGATGTTGATGCATCTCGGTGTATAATCTTTGACCTGCATTGTCTGCACGCTGCATTTTGTTTCTTGTTGACCATTTCACACTCATTTTTCCAAAGCAAGATGTTGTTGGAGGATCCATAGCGCCTGGATTTATTTGACTGACTGCTGTGTCAACAGCTCTCTCTCTCTCACACACAGGCCTACACAAGGCTGCACTGAGTGAAATGAATTGATTATGGTTCACTTTTAAAAAACATCGGCTACTTTACACCTTCAGGTATTGGATAAAGTATCAACTCTTTTCAAGTTATAAGGTTCAGGTCCAAGTAAAGTCACAAGTCGCTGTCTTTTTACATTTTATTTTGTTTATATATTATTTATTTTATTTAGTCAAGTCTCCAGTCATCAAAATAGCGTCTCGAGTCGGACTGGAATCCAAGTCATGTGAATCGAGTCCACACCTCTGATTTAGACTACAGCTGCTCTGGTCCTGACCAAAACCAGGAAGCATGACCACATCAGTCCAGTTCTGAAATTTCACTTGCTGCCTGTCTCACATAGAAGAGACTTTAAAACATCATTACTTGTGTACAAATCTTTTTATGGCTCAGCACCCAAATACATCTCAGACATGTTTGGACTGTTCCCTGAGGACATGTGGGACAGGGCTGCTGGTCGTCCCAAGAGTCAGAACTAAGCAGGGTGAGGCTCGGTTTCAGTTCCGTGCATCAAAAACTAGGGATGTCCCGATCCGATCACGTGATCGGAAATCGGGCCCGATTACGTGATTTCAGACTTGATCGGAATCGGATGTTGCCTCCCGATCAGGACTCGGATATATATTTATTAGGGCTCTCAAAGTTAATGCCTTCTGTGCAAGGTGGTCCTGTAGTGTAGGGGTATGACAGTTGGTTTTGGTGCGAGAGGTCCTGGGTTCGAGGTCTCGATGAGCTGCTGTGCGTCTGAAATCACCTAGCGTGGCGCTCTGGACACACACACACACTCGTTTTGCCGCAACGAGTGACTTGCTATTATAGAGAATCTTGAAAGTATTGGATCGGGACTTGGTATCGGCAGATACTCAAAATCAAATGACTCGGACTCGGACTCGAGTGCAAAAAAACCTGATCGGGACATCCCTATCAAAAACCTAGAATAAGCTCCGACATGATGTTAAGCAGGCTCTGCCTCTGGCTACATTTACATACAAGTTAAAGGGTTTGTACTAGGATAGTGTTTTTTATTTAGCATGCGATCCATTACAGTGACAGAATGTGCACTTAGCATTAAGTGCTGAAAAAGAAGAGTAAGACGTGCGGCTTACTTTGTATCTTGCATCAGGTAAGCTCATCAGGGACATGCGAGCGTGATGACTGAGAGGCCTCCTGTAGCCGACGGCAGACAGAGGCCTAATCATCATCTGATGGTCACTGAGGTAAAACAAAGAGAGTGTGTTACACTGCATCACAGGAATATCATTCTGTTTCATCTAACCTTTAAATATGGAGGGCTACAAATCACATCAACTGAAATTATTCAGTTTCCTTTTTCACATTTCAAAGACTGAAAATAAATCATCCAAATCCTTACTCCTCTATGCGCGTGATGGGCTTCACTTTCCAGTGTTCATCCTCCTCATCACAGAAAGCCCTGCTGATTATTTTGTTCTTTTCCTCTGAGGGAATGAAGTTTTCAATGATCAGATGTCTGAAAGATAAACACACAAGCAACAGGAAGGCAGGCAGAGAGTGAATACACACAAAAATAAACATATATACGTTCACACCACTATCCTGCTGTGTGTGATTAAAGCTGGACATCCTCTACCGCATGGTGTTCATGCATGACATGGTATTGATGAGTGACTTTTCTGTCGAGCTAACAGAATGATATGCAAGCTCCATACTTGAGTTTGAGGTCCCTGGTGAGCTCGTTCTGTGTCTGCTCCAGCTCCTGGCGCTCATTGATATGTGCCTCCTGTGAGTCCTGGATTTCTGCCTTCACTGCCTGCAGCTTGTTAAACAGCTAGAAGACAGAGGAGGAAGGCCCACACCACCATTACCATGACAAACAGAGAATATTTTACAATATCCAGGCTTTGAATTATACACCTGAATGCCAAAAAGGTAGAATGGACTGCAGAAATAGAACAACAAAGCCAAGGATCTATTCTTCCCTGGCTTAAAATAGTACCTGACCTATTTTTCATTTTATTAAGAAACGCATGAACACTTCAGGTACTGGGCATCAGACTTGTTTATCTGTCCTGACTGCTCCCTGTTGGTTAATAGTTTGCCCTTGATGTGTGTTTGCTTTGGTTGTAGTGTGACAATACATTTAAATCCTTTATAACTTTATAACTTATAAGTTGCGTTTGGGGTCTGGTTTTAAAATCCTAACATCACATGTTTTTGTGTCTCTAATCAAACACTTGGACACACTATGAGGACTGAAGACAAAATGCAGGATATTAATAGGGTTTATGTGCCAATCAGCAGTCAGGGAGCATCATGTGACCTTGTGCGTAATGTAACATCAGTAATACTTGCTAAAAGCAAAAGCATAGAGCTTAACAAAGTCACAGTCAACAGAGGTCTATTCTTCAGAGAGGGCTTGATGTTAGACTGTAGCTAACCTTAGCCTAATGTGCTGGGATCTTTGCTGCAGCCTTAACAGCAGCTCTGTCTCCTGACAGACTTGTCTCTCATTGGCTACAGTGAAACTGGACCTACCCTGATGAGTCTGTGAGCAGTTTGTAGGCTTTAAAACAGTAATCCACTCACATAACCAGAACCTGGTACTGCATCTATATGTGACTTTAGGATCAAAACAGTGTGTCTGTGTGATACATAAGGCAGCAAACCCAACCATCTACCTTTTTCAGCTTCTTGGTTTTGATGTCGACCTCCTGCTGCAGAGAACTGTAGGTCTCCTTCAGCTCCAGGGTCTCCTCATCACGACTCTCCACCTGCTGCTGCATCTCTCGCTCTCGCCGTTTCTGGATAAATGCACAAATGCATATGTATTTGTACTTTTGAATCACATGGTATGCATAATGGGGTTGATATGGAGGATAATAATATACAATGAAGAATGTGATTTTTTTGGGTCCTTGTATGATTCATTCATTCAACATTTCATTTAGAATAAAAAATAAATAAAATAAATGTAAATACAAAAACAAACAATGCTTTATTTTTAAAGCCTTTAATTTTATAAAAACAAACGTTTAAAAAAATGCACTCAGGGCCAAATTTTGATACACCTTGCTTCTCTTTTCATCATAATACTACCTTCTGTCATTGTGACACACTTGGTGCAATGAAACACTGTTTACATCTCCATCTCCGGGTATGCTACAGATCCATATAAATGTTACTGTAGCCTACTTTATGGATGCAGTCAATTTATGTTCTTCCAGCCTATGATGTCGATCTATAGGTGATGGTGCTTTTACTTTGAAGGAAGGGACTGGAAGTGTTGTTGTTGGTATGGACCATTTTTACGTTGCTGCAGAGAGTTGGAATAAATGGACGCACGTTTGGTCATTCATTGTGTAGAGCCTCCATGCTTTATGTTTTTAATAAGATGTATAGGTGTATTTAGAGATTGCTCGGATACACTATTATGTAGCGGAAAAACAACGCAGCCCATACCCTCAAGAACTTCCAGGTAGCGCGAATCTGATGGAAGCTGTATTTTGATTCTAAATATTGAATGAATGAATATTTTATGGACATATTATATGGACCTGATTGTCATCTAATTAGCCATACATTTAATGTGGCCCTCACAGAAAAATAGTTTACCCCACCCCTGTCCTAAATCATCCTCAGGTCGATTTAGATTGCAGGTTACATCCTGTAATCTGAGATCACCTCATTTGTGAGCATTTCCTCATCTTTACTTAGTTGAAATGTGTCATCTACCTGTTCAGCGATTTCCTGTCTCCTCTGCTGCAGCATTCTCTGTTGCTCATTAGTGTGATCCACAATGTTCTTCCCCCCAACTAGGAGTTTACTCTCCATTGCCTGGATAGAAGAAAACAAGTCATGAGTGGAGAGGACTCCAATGCAGCTGTTCCCACATGCTTATGCAGCTAAAACGTGACTGTAAAATGTGCTTACCTTAACTTTGGCTGAAAGCATCTCTCCAGCCTCCCTTTCCTTCCTCAAGTCTTCCATTTTCCTCTCCTTTTGCTTCAACAAGCGCGTTTTCTCCTCAGCCACCAGACTGTGATCCTCCATGATGGCTTTTCTCTCTCTCTCCAGCTTCTCCTGTTGTTCCCGCCAGTAGTCCCCTTTATCATCTCCATCTTCATCGTCATCCTCGGTCTCTCCTTCTTCCAGCTCATCACCATCGCTCTCTTCCCCGGCCCTCCTCCTCTGCCTCCTCCTCTTCTTCTTTCCTGAGCGCTTTTGGAGCTGTTCCTTCAGCCTTGCGATCTCCTCCTGAAACTCCCTAAGCATGGCGTCCTTGGGGTCTTCGTTGATGCGTGGTTTATTCTTGATGTTCTTCGCCCTGTTGGCATAGCGCAACGTTGTCAAGGTCTCCTCCACATTGTAGGATGCTGGACCAATATTCGCAACCATGACAGTGCGGGCATTTCCCCCCAGGGAGTCCTGCAGCAGACGGGTGAGTTTTGAATCACGGTAGGGAATGTGGCTGCTCCTCCCATCCACCAGAGCAGATATGACATTCCCCAAAGCAGACAGTGACAGATTAATCTTTGTGGCCTCCTTTAGCCTCTCCCCCTGAGCACCAGTCTTTGTTTGCCTTTCACTGCCAGCTAGATCTACCAGGTTCAGCTTGCCAACTCTTATGTGGTTCTCCCCATCCACACCCAACTCGCTGCACTCCACTGTAATGACAAAGATGGCATGAGAACGCGAGCTGTGCTCGTTCATGTTAGTAGCACCCACTGAACGATTCTGGTTTCCCACATTCATGACGCGCTCGATCTCCTGCACACTTTTTGTGACAAACGATGAAAGGTCTTTCACATAAACACCCGTGTCAGGCCTCTCCCTGAGCTCCAGACGACGCACCTGATCTTTGGAGAGCAAGTCCCTTATTTCCTCTTGATAGATTTCCAGATAGGATGCTCTCACCAGGTACTGCTGATTCTGGGACCGTGAGATGTGTGTGAAAATGTGCTCAAAGGAGTTAGGGATCACCCCTCTCCTCTCCGGATCATTTCTGACTCCTTCCATAGTGTACGTCTTCCCTGTACCCGTCTGACCATAAGCAAAAATGGTCCCATTAAATCCAAGGAGAACAGAATCCACCAGGGGCCTGAAGGTTTCATCATACAGATCTATTTGTTTAGAATTCCAGTCGTAGACTGAATCAAACGTGAAGATTTTGGGGAGGTCACTGGCTGAAGCCTCCCTGGGGTTCCTGACAATAATTTGGCCCAACTTGATGTCGACAGAGACCACCCTTTCAAACTTGGCAGCACGCTCTTTCTCATTCATAGGGCGGCAACGGACCACCACCTTGACTGACTCTGAACTCTTGCTCTTGGACATGGTGGGGAGCAGCCGCCAGCCTCACTGCCTGGCACCCTGTGTCCTCTGTCTTCCAAGTGCTGCTTCAGAAACAGGTCACCAGCAGAGATACCAACATCTGATCCTGCTGGGGCAGATACAATCTATGATGAATGTCAGTGACATGCAAAGGTGTTATTGATTCACAGGCGGTGACAACGCCATGTTGATACTTAGCCTTGTAAGACATCATAGCAACATGCAATAAAAATCCAATGAATAAGCTTTCATAATATACAAAGCGGTATGTAACAGCCGAGTAACAGCACTGACGTAAGCCTACACTCTACCGGAACTGCCTGAAATTAGCCCATTATGATAACTAACCCAATACGATTCGAAAAAAGTAGTAATATCAAATAATTAAGTGTCAGTCCTTGGGAGCAGTTTGCAGCCGAGACATTTTAATTAACCAGGCGCCTAACAAACGCTACTCAGCTGATGTTACCAAAAAATGTCTAAATAGTGGTTAGCTAACTACTGTTAGCTCACGCTGAATGCCAACCGTAACAAGACCACAACATTGGCCTAGCAACGACAAACACACTGGTAGCCTAAGCTACAAATCTGGTAGCATTACCTGGCTAACACTCCTCGCGAAGGTATACATGAATTCAGCATAACGCCACACGAAAATAAAAAGCGGAGATTTGCCAGACTCGTAAACTCGCCGCACCAACACAAACGCAGCTTCACATTAGACACACATAATGTACGTTAGCTAATCCAGAAAACTCCCAGTCAGCCGATAGCCGCGGATGCTCATCCCCCGTAACAGTCCGGGACAAGGGTTGCCAGGTTGCAGCAATACGTCCCCCCCCCCCCCCCCCCAAAGACATAGGCGTGAAAACACATCAGTTACCTATATAAAACCCGTTATTCTAGTTTTACATTACACGTATAGTAACAGAAAAATATGAAAATATACCTAGTCACGTGTAAATAGACACATTATAAGCCCGCAGACAGACATTGGTAAATATACTATTTCAAGGAACAGAGGCTTATCTGGCAACCCACTCTGAACACACTTGTCCAACATAGCTTAACATATCAGCTGATTCTACTGTACTCACAACTAAGCTTCCAGTAAGGGACGTAAACAGCCTGAGGCTTTGCTTCTTGAAAATATGCTTTATTTTATTTATTGGTGAAAAACATAAAAATCATTGCATTCACTAGCTCGACATACATGACCATATCATTTCAACCAGTGCAAATCACAACTGTCTAAAACATCAGACATTCATTCTCTAAATAACAACACTGTCCTTGCAACATTCAATACCCATTTGATCAGTTTTTGGCCCTGGTAAACTGAGGTGAGGTGTCTTCTCTTCACTCTATAATTAGTACGTGCAAGAGGATCAGTTACTCCGCTCTCCTTGGAATGGAGGGCAAGAGAGAGAGAGGAAAGGTAGGGAGAGAAAGGAGAGGGAGAACAAGATTGCTGACAGCACAGTCTTTTTTTTCCTTTTTTGTTTTTTGCTAAAGTCACCAGAGGTTCTGCAACATTGCTGCAATCCCACAACATAGCAGCGGCTGGAGGAAATGCTGGGGAAGTGGTATGTTTCCCCGATGGAAGAGAGGGAAACTGGACTCAGTGTGGTGAACAAAAACAGACGGAATCTAATAAGGAACACCCAAAGACTGGATTTTCAAGCAGGAAATCCAAAACAGAATGTGTCTTGTTAGCAGCACTGTTCATCTTGTAACATTTTCCTAACACCACGCTACAACCTGCTACATTCCTTCTTTTTCAACTTAAAAACCAGTTTAAAAAATGTCCCTGCTTGTGTCCTAGATCTTGTCTTGCATTCTAAACCATTGCATTTAAATGTTGACTGCCTTCCACATGCTTTCTCGCTTCCTCATGACACTCAGAGTTCATCTTTGTGATTTAATTTTCCAGGCTTGTCCATGCCGAAGAAGGATGATGGAAGGCCGTGGACGTCCCGTTCCCTCTTCACAAAGGCAGAAAAGGAGGAGACACAGTTGCCGATGAAGTGGTCAGCTTGGCCTAAGATGTACAGATCCATTTGGGCTGAGTCTGGTTGGAGACTGACTACTTTTACCTGCAGAAACCACAGAGGTTAACACAAACACACATTAGCAACCAAGATGTAAAAATAGTGCATAAACCAGATTCAGTCTGACTTCAGCCTAAGGCAACATTTTCAGAGCTTAAAGAATGTGCTTTCTCCAACAACAACAAATCTAACCTGTCTAAGTCAAATTTTAAAGTTAAGCATGCACTGCAGATACTTCACCTTTCCCTTGAAGAGCTTTTCAATATCCTTGCTGTGGGAGTCTGAGTCAGTGGCGATGTAGACAGAGCGGGCAGAGGTTTTCTTCACCCACAGCTTGATGGCCCTGCGGATCTCTGCCAGGTCAGGAAGGCACATGGTCATAGAGAGGGGAAGGGCAGTCTGACGGTTGTAGCCGACACACTGTGGAGAGGCCATGAAGTGGGGCCCGGCGTCACCACTCTTCAGCAGTTTGCAGGCGTTTTGCTGTAAAGGTGGATTAAAAAGACTCAGAAAGTTATTCTCTACAATCACTACATGCAACATTGGGAGTCTTTTTAGACTGTGCTGATATTATTTGGACATATAGACTAAACCAAAAGCTACTTAATCCTGTTTCAATTTTTCTTCATTGTAATTAAAACTCAGTTACTGATACATCCAGGAGGAGACAGCTGGAGATACTAAACCAACACAAGGCTGCAGGCCCAGATGGCATCAGCCCCAGGACCCTGAGGACCTGTGCCGCCCAACTGTCTGCAGTTCACCAGCATCTCTACAAACTGAGGCTCAGCCTGGAGAGGGTGCCACTCCTCTGGAAGACCTCCTGCCTGGTTCTTGTACCTAATATAAGAAGTCATCTTTATCTGGCCTCAGTGGAGATCATGTCTGGATCCTCTGCAGTTTGCCTACAAGCCATGTCTGGGGGTGGATGATGCAGTCATCTATCGTCATCTCACACCTGGATGGTGGTGGAGGCACGGTGAGAATCGTTCTTTGACTTCTCTAGTGCCTTCAACACCATCCAGCCTCCATTGCTGGGTGAGAAGCTGCGGCTGATGGGCGCTGGCGGGTCCACTGTTTCCTGGATCACTGATTACCTGACAGACAGGCCACAGTTCGTCCGGCTGGGTGACGTAGCCCCTTTGCATCCTGGGTAAGGATGTGGAGATGGTAGAGAAGTACAAGTACCTGGGAGTGACAGCAGACTGAGCTGGGGGACCAACAGCACAGCTGTGTACAAGAAGGCCTGCAGCAGACTCTACTTCCTGAGGAAGCTGAGGTCCTTCAACGTGTGCAGCAAGATGCTGGAGATTTTTTACCAGTCTGTTGTTGCAGCACTCTGTTCTCCTCTGTGGTCTGCTGGGGGGGCAGCATTGCAGCCAGTGACACCAACAGACTGAACAAACTGATCAGGAAGGCTGGCTCTGTCATTGGCTGCAGACAGGAGACCTTTGAAGCAGTGGTGGAGAGGAGGACACTGAACAAACTGTGATCCATCATGGATAACCCCGACCACCCTCTCCTCCCTGTACTGAACAGACAGCGGAGCGCCTTTTCCAAAAGGCTCAGACAGCTTCGTTGTCACACAGAACACTACAGGAAATCTTTCCTGCCTCATGCTGTAAGACTGTACAACACCTCATCTCTGTGCCCGAGATAACATGGACTCACTGCTGTACGGGACAGATTTTGCACAAGGTTTAGGTTTTTAACTTTCAAAATGCACTTTTGTTTTTGTACTCATATCTTCATACTAAATTGCTTGTTTAGACTTATATTTATACCTGCATTCCGAATTGCACACTTTTGCTTCTGTTTATTTTTCATTAGGCTGTAAATAATGTTTATACTGTTTAATTTCTACCATTATATTTCTATTCTATTCTATTCTATTAGTTATGCAATACTTAAAATTTGGTTTTAGCTTTGTATGAAAGAGCACTCACGCTCATCTCACCCAGTCAATACCAATCCTCAGGTGAATGGCAACATATGGTTTGGTCAGCAGGGCAGCAATCTGCTCTTCTCCTTCCTTCACCATCTTGTCTGCCCAAACCATGTAGCGCTGCAGGCCCACATGCTCCTCCATCACAGGGAACTGTGCTGGAGCACCAGGGAGAGCCAGGACAGGGTGCTCAGAGGGAGGGAATCTATTACAACAGCATGAGACGTATTCACAGGTTAAAAACTGCTGACACGCTCTCATTATAAAAATGAATGTAAAGAATATGATGCTTCATATAAGCTTTGATAATTTTATGTGTGTGTGCGCAGTACAGTGAAAAGTGTACTCACTTCTTCATCCATTGAGAATGGTGGTAGGCACTAAAGGATATCCCACCAAACAAGATAGATTTGTTAAAGTCCACACCAACATAGTCCCAGAAAGGACCAAATGGGTTACCATCCTGAAAACAGATCAGAAACATCCGACCATGTCACAGCAGTGAAGCAAAAACAGATTCATAAATAGCTGCCAAAGCTAATTGCCACCAGGTGGCAGCATTTCACCCTCAACTTTTTGTCTGACAATCTGATAATAATAATCTAGTGAAAAAATTGTTTTGGGAAATTCTGGTCTTACTTTCATGGGGCAGGTCTTCTTGTCTGCACTCCGCTGTGCAGCAGTCTCAAAGCAGTAGGCATTCCTCTGCCCTGACGGCCAGTATTTAGGGGCCAGCTTCTTCATGAAGTCCTCTAAACTGACCACACGGTGGTAGGCAGACAAGGCCTCCAGGTGGAAGAAGTCACTATAGGGAACATGGACCTAAAGAGAAGATAAAAGAAACAACACTGACATGAAACAACACTGCCAAAGTAATATTGATCATTATAAGTGTGTTGACATGTATTCTAATACGTGGATGTAAATGTTGGTGGTGCCCGGGTCAGGAGACTTGTCATGGTTCATGCCAAGTGTAATTTGGTAGATAACAAATCCTAAATGAAACTTCAATGTTGTTGGAACTGGGTCATTTGCTACCGAGCTATTCATTGTTTTTGGTCATTGAATGCTTCTGGGATGAGCCAAACTGAAAAGGATCTTGCAGGGTTTAGGACCAATTCCAGCCATTTTACACATTTACATTTTATTACATGTAGCAGCAAGTTATTCCATCACTGTCATTTAAAGTGTATACTACTCACCTGAACTTATTTTAGACAGTATACTGCAACCCTCATACAAAAGGTTGGTATTTACACTTTAAGGACATTTATACACACAAGGCGGTGGGTGATCTGGCTACTTCATATGAATAATATTCTGTACCTTTGTGGCTTTCCTAAATGATAAATAAAGCACACTGCAATCCTGTCTCAGTGGTTGCACTCACATTGGTGTAGGGGGGTGTGTGGTGGCGGTACACTATCCAGGGAGGGACTGCCAGGGTTCGGTTCAGCATCTTTGCAAAGGCCAGTGATCCCAGGAAGTGGTCTGCCTGGTTTCCAAAGCGACCTGAACGGCGACAATGAGGACTTTACTGTCTCATGATTCTCAGTAAAAAACCTGTGTGTCTTCACATGCAGCAGATTGAAAGACACGTACAGCAGCTCCGTAAGTATATCATTATTTTGGTAAATCAGCAGGTTAGTGTCGTGTAGAACTACCTAAGTGTATGTGCTTTCAGACATGTGTGTTTGCCGGACATTGCCAGTTTATTGACTTCTAGATAAATGATTAATCTGCTTGACCTGACTGCATTATTAGCGCAAACCACGGCTCGCTGCTAACTAGCTTGTGTAGCCTCTGCTGAAACAACGGGGAGTGTTTAAATGCTCTCAAAGTTTAATTGCGTTGATAATAAAGTCCTTTGGTCGAACTGCGGTTTGTCTAAACTGAAGTGTAGCTCCCAGAAGAGTTCATTACAGGCCAGGGTCTACATTTAGTTGAACGAGTTGTGAGTGAGTAAAGTTTTGCGTTTCGCTAGCTCCCCTCCTTTCATATCGCAGAATGCTACAAAGAATGAGTTACCCATGCAAGGGCAGTACAAAACGTATCCATTGTCATCCCACTGCAGGTCTTCGGCAAAACTCCGACAAGTCTGTAGTAGAAGTGATGAAAGTAAACATGTCAGTGTCAGGGCTTGAGTTGCTTTTTGTTTCACCGCCATTGTGGTTTAATTTATGTCCCAGAATGCACTAGCTGTTCGCTGTCTTCTTCTTCTGCCTTTTAAAGCAGACTCGAACACGCGTCTGCTGCCGCCTACTGTATTGGAGGTGCAGTAGGTGGCAGCAGTTCACTGGTAAAAAAAAAACATTGCATCTCCTAAACTTTAATAACTAACAGTGTTTCTGGGTAAAAAGAAACAGTACGTGGCATCACTACAGAGGAATTATGCTCCAAGATGGTCCGTATAGACCATAAAAAGAAACAAAACACATTTGAAACTTGGCATTTTCTCAAGAATAATACCAACTGTAGTATTTATTTATTTGTAGTTTATCATATAAAATTATTTAATTACACACTACAATAGATTTTAATGATCTGGCAACATTGGTTAATGACTTTAATTACAATCTGTCCTCTTTCTTTATGTGATGCTGAAAAGGAGGTGCTGATGCAAAAAAAAGACATTGGTGACAATAAAGTTGCATCATATAATTTCATAATTTTACTAAAAATATTAATGTGCTGTGTAATTTCAATGTCACCACTTTATTTTTTTGTTGTTTTTTTTTCTTTTGGTGGGAGGAAGAATCGAAAATAAAACACTCAAGTAGAGGATCAACAAACATGTACTTTGTAATATTTACTTATTTTATCATTCAATTCGGTATATTCAATATTATCCTTATGAAATTTTTTTAAATATATTTTTTCGTGAATTTCCATATTCTCTGCTGGTTGTGCCATCTCTTGCACACTTGCCACTATAACTTTTTATGTGGGGGTTATGCTATGCTGGTGTCTTCATCTACATAGCTCTGGCTAATCAGATAAAAGCAAAAGAATAATCAGTATAACTGATTCTGCATCACATGAGTAATGTTTTGTGATTTTTTTATTAGGTTGCAGAAAGTGTA
Organism: Parambassis ranga; assembly: GCF_900634625.1. NCBI lineage: Eukaryota > Metazoa > Chordata > Actinopteri > Ambassidae > Parambassis > Parambassis ranga. The sequence goes on along the minus strand of NC_041028.1, from coordinate 18,170,032 downwards.
ACAAATTTGAAAATGCACACATCACAAGAACAAGAACCTCCATCAAAGAAAATCACAGCTCTAAAAAGGACACCAGTGATACATCATGCATCCGTTATTTCCCCGCAGACTGACAATGTGAGCGGTCACACCAAGTTCAAAGGAAAAAAAAAGACATTAAACCTTCCTGCTTCGCCTCGGATACCTTGCTGGAAATCAGATGGAGCCAATCAGTGCTCTGTCCAGTGATAAAGACTGAGGATGAACAGAGAGCAGCGCTCCCAGCGCTCTGTCATTATATGTTCATCATTAGATGCTCACATGTGTGCTCAACATGCCCAAACGCAGTGTGCTGGGTAGGCACCATCAACATGTGGCAAGGGTGTGGTCTCAAACCTTAGTTACTTTCTTTTAGATGAGTGTATTGTCTGCCAACCTGCCTACTCTGACTGAATCAGATGATAATTGCTTTAATATGTCTCATTAAAGAGATCATTATCCACCACTGAGAGGCTCCATTTGTTGAAAAATGGATGTAGTTCTAGTCTAGTACATAACAGTACTAGACTGTTATGATTTAACAAATAGCACAAAACAAAAAAAGAAGAGGTTTTCTCTTTATCAAACCAAAGTCCACTAACTTTTCGACAGGTTTTCTTCTTGTGCTTTGCTTTGAAGGATAAACTTAATCCGTCTGCATCCTCATGTTCATCCAACCCAGCCTAACGTATTCTCTTTGTACTCAATCACTCTCATTTTTCTTTTCTCTGATGCTCGACAGCTGGCCGCTCTTTCCCTCTTTTCCTGTGTCGTTCTCTGCGTCTGCTCCTCCCCCCATCCCTTGAACACACACTGTTTTTCATTGTTAGAGATGACAGCAACGATAACAATGCAAAGAACCACAACTCACACTCAAGAGTATGAAAAAAAAGAAAGTCTGTGTGCAAGACTTCCTTCAGGTGAACAACCGACATGAAAATATGCACCTTGCTCTCGTGCTTGTATTTGTGAATCTCTGACTTGCTGTCTAACAATTTAATTTCCCTTTTCCGATCGTTAAGTTCCTCAGACAGAAAGCACTTTACCTACGCTGCAGAAGAAGAAGTTTGCACTTCATTAGAACATTTACACATGTGTGTAGTATGTAAGTGTGTGTGTGTGTGTTTCCCCATTTTTCCGCTCTCTGTTTTAACCTCTGCCTCTGTCTTACTCTGCTGCTGGTGCAGAGTATCAGGCCTGCACTCTGCCCGTGGCCTTTCAAAAGGGAAAACATGTAAGACTGTCGACCTCAAAACAAGCCGCCTCCTGTTGACCTTTCTGTGTTGTTGCTCAGAGCCCAGCTTTCAGTTCAGCTGCAGGCTGAGACTAACATGGTGTCACCTCACACAGAAATCTGACACATCCACAGCTAATCAATGTTCATAATAATAATAATAACACTACAGAAAGATTAAAACATGTTCTCTTTTGTGGAGGTTTTAGTTTCGTTTTTTTTCCTCTCAAACATTGTGACTAAAAAGTAACATAAAAACAACAAAATCACAACTTGTTGTTGAGATAACAGGCCCAACCATCACCAAATCTCTGCTGGCAGAAAGTTTCAGTAGATATATGTGCTAATTTCAACCAGTCATTAAAATGAACAGATTTGTATAAGACAAACAGGATAAAAGTTATATTATTTTAGTTATATTAAAGAAAAGGTTTTATTTTATTGACATTAAAACTGGCTCAAATTTGACTGAAGAATAGTTTCTTCTCTAACAATTATGTGTCAAAAAGTAGAAAAAAGTCAATCTGATTGCAGCAATTTATTTAAAGTTAAATCATTTGTAAATTTGTGTCTAATCTAATAACAAAACTATGAGATTACATCCTCTATGTTAAGGAATAAAACAAACTAAATGCAGATCGCATGCTGTAGTTTGGACACACAATGCTTTATTGTGCATAACAGTTATGCTAAAGGCTAAAAACCTTGGTATTCCATTATACTGATAGTGTGTGCGCTAAAACCTCGAAGATTCTAATTAGGAGCATCACAGAGTTACAGAGGCCATAACAACATCTGAAAACATTTGTTCTGTTCATGTGTTAAAACAAAGTGAAACTGAGAAAAACCTGTTAAAAATATTCAGTTTTAACTTCCTCTTAGCAAGGATCACTGCCAAATAATTCACTGAAAAAAAATGTTTAGTTGTGAGGATTTGTTTTGGTTTAGTGGTGATTAAAAAATAAACCTCAAATCATTATAACTATTTGATAGATGTTCTGATTTGTGTTTGCCACTAATGGACGTGGACGAAAAAAATCATTGGGTCTTTGAGAATGAACCTGTTTTTTTTTAATTTTAGTATCCCACTCAACAATGTAATGTGTAAAATAATGTAGGCTAATGCTAAGCTAACATGAACAGACAATTAAAAAACAACAAAAAAGTCTGTTTCAACACTTTTGGGTTTTAAAAGTTATTTGAAACTATTACAAAAAATCATCATCAAATCAGCTTCACTATTTTCACAGGAAGGGGAACAGACAAGAAAACTTGGTGAATATGCATATTCAGATATCAGAAGTCCCCCCTGCAAGCTGTGTTCATATAAAGGATAAACATGTACAGTGATGTGTGATGATTAATCATTGATATAATTGCTGCATGTCTATCCACTGCAGGGTGTAGAGAGAAAGTGTATGAAACTATATGATGATGTTATTAGTGATGCCTTCTGTGTTTTCCCTTTTTTCTCAGCAGCAGTGTGCCTTCATGACGTGGTCTCTGTGGCTGGACAGGACGCTCAATGTGCTCCACCCATCCACCTTATCAACCTGCTGCACACCCGTGATGTCAGCTGTCTTTCACTTGATACCCCGCCTCGTCGCAGAGAAGTCGGTCCCAGCTCAGATAGACTTCTCCACCTTTCTCTCGGTGCTGCCCAGAAAATTATCACACGCCACATGCTCTCTGATTACATCACACGCACACAGGATGTGATGGTAAGTTATCTCTGAGACCTGACACCAGCGTGTTCCACAGAGTCCCAGCCAGGCACCTACATGTTGTGTAACATCATGCTTTCACACAGGTTCACAAATAAAAACAAACAAAGAAACAGACTCAGGTTCATTAAAACTGCTATGATTAAAGGAATTCTGCCTCAAACCAAGACAGAAGTGAGGACTGCACTGAACGTCCACAGCAGGCGTCAGTGCCACGTCTGTCGTTGCTGGATGGGACAACGATGCTCCTCTCTCCCTCTCTCTCCTTGAGTCCCAGCGGCTTCCCCACCATCTTTTCTAAGCTGTTTATCGCCCATCTCCGCTAATGTAAACCGCCCATCTGTTTTAAACAAAACACACACAAAGTCATTTCCCACTGCGGCAGACACTGAAAGAAAGAATTGCTCGATCCTCTGGTGGCTGGGAAATGCACTCCAGATGTGAACAAATTGTCCCTCTTACTAATTGCTATTGTGCTCACTGATGCTGATTTTAGATCTTTTTTTAGGGTTTGTGAAGATGAGAGTGATTGTGATAATTGCATGTGTGTGTGTGTGTGTGTGTGTGTGTATTTATATAGAAGCCGGTGGTGCTAAAAGAACTATGATACAAGTTAATAAAAGAAATGTAAATTGTGATAAGAGCGCAGGAACGTAGATCTGACTACTGTTATAGTCAGCTGTCATAAACAGACACACATGTTTCTGCTCAATGCCTGATGAATGCTTTATTTAAGGGAGCCCATCACTCTCTTCTGTCCTGTCATCAGAGCTTCTGAAAAGCTGGCTTCCTCGTCCCTTACAGTGCATCTAATCAGGACTGATTAGGTGTGTGGTGGCCAGAGACATGCAGGGGAGTGGCTGCTGCTGCTGCTGCTGCTGTGGTGGTTTCTGCATGTGACAGTCTGGAGAAATGAGAGAGACAGACAGAGAGAGAATCAGAGGAAGTCGTGATGTGGCGTTTCATACGATGGTTAAAAATCACTCCACAGCTCTAAATAACAGACCACCACGCAACAACTGCAATCAACCTGACTGCGGTCACAGCGACCACACTGTAATCCAAATAAACAAACAATGGTTAAATGAAAGAAGTCTCCCTCTTTATGCTGGGAAGTCACTTCACCTCATCCATCTTCAAACCTTCTGTTTCTCTATCATCTATTCCTGTCTGCTTTCTGTTTGTTTTACAGCATCCTCACATGACAAGCTGCAGGGAAAAATACGGTAACTTAAACAGCTACGCTGGACTCTGTCTCTGTCTCACAAAGCCAGAAGGCAGTAAATACACCGTATGTATTGGCAAAATAGAGATATAGATTTCATCTGTTCTACTATCTAAAAAATGAAGTCATAATAATGCAAAAATAAATAGAATAGAATAAAGAGAATAGAATATACTTTATTAATCCCTTTGGGAAGGTCCCTCAGGGAAATTCGGGTACCAGCAGCAATACAACACCGACATTCAGAGCAAGAGTTAAGTAAAATAAAATAGAATATAGTACAGTAAAAAGTAAAAGATAAATAAAAGATAAGACCTAAAATATACAATACAGCACACAAATATGTGGACATATGATAGACAGCAAAGGGTATAGAAAATGAACCAGTGAACGACACACAGCTCACTGAGCAACAGTCAGTAAAAGTTAAAGGATATTAAAAAAATCACAGAACAACAGCTGACTAAACAACAACATTAACATTTAAAGACAGCGAACGAAGCTGCTGCTGTTATAGAAGGACAAATAAAAATAACAGAAATAATTAAACAGTTAAAATTACATTATTTAAATCATATAAAGTTATAGAAAGATAGCTATAGAGCGCAAGTTAAGTGAAAAAATCTCTTCTTACAGAAAGACTAACAAAGATACTACATAACAGCAGGACAGCAATAATTAAACATTTAACATTTTACAAAGACAGGTCTGCTGAGGTTATAGAATTAAAAATCTAACTAAACTGCTAAGTTTATAGAAAAAATGAACATTTAAGGTTTTAGAAAGACATCAACTAAACTGCTAAAGTTACAGAAATGTACCCTCTAAAGTTATAGAAAGTCAGTCAACCTGAAAAAAGAAAAATAATGTTATAGAAATACAGCTGCTAATTAAACATCTAATGTTATGGACACAGCTAACTAACCTGCTGAAGAAACAAAGCTAACATAATGTATACAGAAAAACAACATAGCAGCTAATGGCCGAGAGCTAACTGGACTGCAGGTGATTTTTGTTATTTAAAATGGTCAGACAATTTATTTTTTAAACGGTCATCATATTACAACCTCTTCATTAGTTTACTCTTTAACTACATATCAGACTTTGTGTAAGACATAAGAGGAGATGTAAACTCCTCTATGTTACTGCGTTCAGTGTGGGAAAGTATTTAATGATTTTTGTGGGATTTTTGTTTGTTTGTTTGTTTTTCAGGGACTGCAGGGAAACTTTTAAAGTAAAAAAACAAGTTTTTTCCTCTTGTTTTATTATAGGTTAAATTTATTTGAATGAATTTCTTTTATAAAACAGCATCATGTTGAATTTGAGTTAATATTTAATTATCAAAAGCATTTTCATTGCTTAGTAAAACTTTTTAGCAGTTATTTTTTATTATATAGTAACAATAATCAGGTTAATTTCCATCTTTGTGTCTATTTATCTTAGTTAAAAAAACATCCTCATGACATCATCATCATCACATGAAGAACCAGACCAGAACCAGAACATATTCCCACCTGTAGCTTGTAAATTACAAGTTGTAATGACGTCACACTCCCCCTACATTTGGACTCTAATCGGACATAAATCATAATAAATAATAAATCGGACATATTGTGGTTGTGGTTGTGGAGGACCCCCCCCCCCCCCTCAAAAACACACAGAGAACAGGAATCCCCCCCCCCCCCCCCCCCCCCCCCCCCGCTCCTCTGTATTGAACACGCCAATAGGCTTTTGGTGCTTTCAAGTCCGGTCGGAAATGTCGCAATTAACATGGTGCGACTGGGTTGCCAAATATAATATGAACAAAACATGAGAGTTCTGCATGGTGCTGAGGTTTTTAGCTGATTGAAGGTTTAGAGCAGTTTATTATTATTATCATTATTTTTTTTTATTATTTTACATGTGTGCAAACACACTCCGACATAATGCATTTTTGTTTATAAATCAAACTAATCGATATAAGTTGGGCATGATTTAGTAGACAACAATAACTTGAATGGAAAAGAGAACAGTATTCGTTTTTTTTCTATATTGATCAAATATGAGCAGCACTTGAAGGCAGCATGAAGACTCCTGCTCCCCCACCCCCCTCACTCACTCTCTCTCTCTGCACAAACACATTCACCCTGCGGGCTCGGTGCTGGGGCTGTTGGAAGCCGGTGGAGGGGCTGGGAGAGGTGCACGGGGAGGCGGTTAGGGTGATGAGGAAACGAGTTGATGTGCCCTGGAAGTAATTCTTTCACCCCTCTCCCCCTCCCCCCAAAACACACACACACACACAAGGTTAGAGAGAGAGAGAGAGAGAGAGAGAGAGGACCACCGGCAGCCTTTAACACGTGGGGATCAGGGTGACCAGGCCCACTGCTGATGGGCTTGAAAATCTCTCTGCCCCCATGTTTGTTAACTCTTGATTATTTACAATAAATTCCTAATAACAAAACAAGATGGCCGATATTAAAAAAAGATTAAACAATGATTTCCTCTTGTATTTTGATATAGTTTAAAAGTACTTAACATCAACTTAATTCAAGTACACCTGTTTAATTAAATATGATAAATCATGTGAGATATTTTTTGACAAGTCAAAATAATACATGCACTCCGGCAATTATATAGTTTCAGCAGCTGTAAAAAAATACATCTTTAATACATAGAAACATGTAAAAACAATAATGATTTTTCCTAATTTTTTGTTCGGGTTTAGAAGGGAATACAACACAAAACAAATCAAATCAAATAATCAACACCTTTAAAATGTATTTTTAAAAATGATTTTCATTTTTTTTCAATATATTAAACTTACGCTGCTTTAATTATCATAAACTAGCAAGGCTAACTTTTCTTTTAGATAGATATGTGTGAATGTTTGGCATATCAAGCGTTAAACTGGCTCCTTCACAAGTTAAATTGTGGTTTTAATAATGTACACCTAAAGTTTCACTAAGATAAATGTGCAGGTGTGAGATCTGAAGCCTCGCTGCTGCTGCTGCTGCTGGAAGGACTGGCTGGAAACCAGTGAGCTGTCGCTGGTTAGAAAAAAAAAAAAAAAAAAAAAAGTTTGCGAAAGTGGCCTGACGTCACACTCCCACAATGCTTACCGCCCCATAACTCCGCTGCAGCCTGAGCAGAGCCAGACACACTCTCAGGCCCCGAATATAGAAAAATTATTGAAAAAAATCGGAAAAAATAATAAAACAACAGATCGAGAGGAGAAAAGAACGGGGAGCGGTGGCGTGGGCTCTCCCACGGCGGGTTTCTGGTCCGGTCTCGGGATGGAAGGTTACCGGGGCTCCATGTGAAATTGACTAATGCGGTGCTGGAAAGTTTTTGGTGGGTAAACTGCTCGTTTTTTTTTAGCTCATAATGTGGCTGCACGTCGTCATGTGTGCATGTGTGCGTTTTAAAACAACTTTGTATCAACTCTTGCTGACTGCGCGACGTGCGCGACACTTGAATTGTTGTGAATGTGTTGTTAACCATCTCGCAATCGGACTTTGCGTAATTTTGCTTATTCTGTTTGTGGCAGCGTGGAAGGAACCTGGCTATTTAATATTAATTACTCGATCGGCTGCTCTGCTTCTGCTGGGGTTTGTTGTTGTTGTTGTTGTTGTATTTATTTTTTTGTTCGGTAGATCTGTTCCTAAACACGAAATGTGTGAAGTTGTTCCACACGGTGCACTTTGTCCAGCGGCCCTCGCTGTTGACGTTTGATGTTCTTTGCAAGTTTATGGCGATCCGCTGAGTTTTAAGTAATTTCCGAATATTTATCATGTGTGGCATGGCACAGCAGAGGAGAGGGAGAGATAGAGAGAAGATCCCGTGGTGTGTGTGTGTGTGTGTGTGTGTGTGTGTGTGTTAGTTTGCCAGAGAAAAAAAAAGTTGTAGACGTTTGTGTGTGCGCATCATACATTCTTTAAATTAGGAGTTTTGATATTCAGTGGCCTCCTCTGGGCTGGCTGAGTCGGCCCCCATCCACTTAGCTTATGCTTCATGCCACTGATGGGGTGTGTGTGTATGTGTGTGTGCTTTTTCTTGTAAACGGGTAAACAACAACCTTAGAAGAGTGGGGTCAGAATGTGTGTGGGGGGGTTCAGCCGTGCACTTGCTACTGATAGCTGGCTGGGCTGCAGGCATTCGTTGTCACTCAGGAGAGTAAAGATGAGCTCAGGTATTCTGCAGGGGACACTTGTGATGTGCTGTTTGTGTTACACTGTCACAGTTTACTTCCAGATGACTGCAGTGTGTTTTCCTGCTGACCTCAGAGTGAACTTTGGGATATTTAATGAAGTTCAGGTGCTTGCATTACATTACAGCTAGAAGCAGACGTCCTGTGGTTGTGTGCGTGTAATACACACATCTACAGTGTAGCATTACAGCATTGACAGTACTTGGAAATTGATTATTGAAAATAGTTTCAGATAAATTTCTTGTTGATGGACTAATCTGTCCACACACTACAGATCTGGTGCCCACATTACCTGTACATTGATAATGATTTAGTGTATTTACTCTGATTACTTTTGGAAAAATGACCATAAAACACTTAAGGCAGCACTAATTAAATATATGATGCTGCATAGTACGTTCCTTGTTATCAATACATTCTGCTGAAGTGGGTTTAGGTGGGTTTTTCCCTCCACTTTAACCCCTGCAGGTCTGAGTGTACCATCAAGGCCTCCGGCTACATAATAAGGAAATGGAAGTGAGTTTGTCACGAGACAATGGCTTTGTTGCCAGTAGCGGTGCAAGTCGAGACCCATGTGTTGATGTTTGCTTCTCTCTCACTTATACCCAGCATGGGTGGCGACGGAACCTCCCCGCAGCCTTTGGCAGATGTCATATCTCAAACGGTTTGAAAGCACTGTTGTTGTTATTGTGTGCTGTGTTTTAAGCAATAATACTTGAGGTCAAAGGTGAATGTGTGACTCCGAGTATATGCATGAGTTTGATACATATGTCCCATATTTGTTTTTGAAGATGATTCTCAGTGGTTTTGATCATGGTGAATTTCTCCTGTGCCTTAGTCTGATGTCTTAGCATGCTTAGCTTCCACTGAGCCAGCTTCTTCTCATTAGCTTCCATGCATTGCTTTACATTACTTCCATGCCCCTGTGGTCGGGAGGCAGCACGTTTCATGTTTGCCTTTGTGATTGAGCGAGTGTGTTTGCCTGAGAGAGCTCGCACACATGCCTGTTTGTGAGTTGTGCGCGTGCACGTGTGTTCCTGGGCTCCTAGTGTGTATGTATGTATGTATATGTGTGTGCGTGTGTGAGAGAGAAAGAGAGAGAGAGAGCGCTGTTTTTGAGTTGGAGGGAGGTCTTCTCCTCTGAAAAATCCCCCACAATTCCTCGCACCTCTGCGGGCAGCGGTGGTGGTGGCGGCAGCAGTGACGGTGGCGGCGGCAGCAACAGCAGGCTGATTTCCATGAGAAAAGAGCATCAGTTGGGTTAATGGGAGGGACAGCCCTCTGAGGGGACAAATGGTAGTTAATAACCAGGGAAGAATCGGAAAAGCTCTGATCCCTTTCTTTGTACTTCTTCACCTTCTTGAGGCAGGGATGGGATGGGGTTGGGTTGGGGGTGCAGAGGAGATGGGGTGAGGGAACAAGGGACACTGAGTTCATGCTAGAATGGATGTTATTCGCTCAAAGGGTGCAAGAAGATTGCACTATTTGTTATTTTCTCAGTGAAGCGGCAAGCCGAGAGCCTGAGAACTACGACGGAGTATGGGACATCCCGTATACATGTATATGCAAGGCGTGTACTCATAATTACACTTGATGTGTTTATATGCATGCGTGTTCGTTGTCATAGGACGAGCAGGATTTATTTATTTGTGATATGTGGGGTTTCACACAGTAGCTGCCGGTCCTTCAGGCCACACCGAGAGAGGGGAGGAGGTTAGGGAGTGTTGAGAATGAGACGGAGAGGCTAAATCCTAAACTCAGAATGATGCTTCAGAATATCTATGCAAGTACAAAAATGAGCCCTACCTAAGAACTGATTTGACTTTTGAAAATATAAATCATAATACAGGGTAGAGCTGAAGGCACTCCAGCTTGCACGGTTAATGAGTGGTCATGTGAGTTTCGATTAGATGATGTTACATGGTACAGAGGACTTATTTTATTTCTTTATTCTAACTTCCAAGTGGCCTATAGCCTATGTTAGTCATGCATAAATTATGTTAAAACATGTATAAATGATAAATGACATGATTCGTTACAACAGGCAAAAGAGCTGTGTGTGTACACACATTTGAATAATGTTGGGCTGTAAAAATTGGGTTCAGGCTTTTAAAAAGCTGTCGATTAAATCAGGCTCTTTACAGCTCTAATACAAGGTGCTGTATGCATCCAGTTATCCAGCGCTAGCAGAAAGCAGTGTGGAGGCCAGTTAGTGTAACTTTTGCTGGACTCTAAAACTCAGCTTTAAAAACCGCTGCTTGGATACAGATGGATAAAGCTCGAGGCTGGGATGCCAAAGAGGCGACAAACGCATCATAGCAACGTATCTAACATTATCCCAGAAGGGGTTTTTCTATGTGGCTTGGATGGTGGCTACTCTTAGCCAATATTAGCAACACTATTAAAACTGCACATTGCTTTTGTGTTTACTGTTATTCCAGCATTGCTTGTGATTGCCTGTGACCAGTAGCTTATGGTGGGTAATATTACCTTAGATTAGCCAACTCTAGATATATACTGTATGATTGTAATTGAAATGACCTAATGAGTGTTTGTACATCATGATTCTTCTTGTGCTAATGCTATGTTTTAGCATTAAGGCATGATGTAACGCAGAAGCTCATTCTCATGGGTTGTCTCTCAGATGATTGCAGAATAAAGAAACATTTTGATCAGTGAGATGATTTTCATGAACTTCTCCAGTACAAACACCTTCTTGAAGTTTTTAAGCCACATAGAAACATAAAAATGAAAAGAAATCAGTGAGGTACTTGCTTATGTAATTTGTGTTGGACGATAAAACCTGAAAATATTGTGACTTTGTTGAACACAGACCGTATTATAGGCATCTTAACCCCCTCAAAAAACACCAATCCCAACAAAAATCCAGTCAATAATACATCCAGCAGATATGACACATGGTTATGTGTATGCTAATGAAACATAAGGATGTTATTGCCCAGTATGTTTATGCTAACTGAACATATAGTTGCATTGCCTGACATCATCTGATCATGGGACTGATATAGTTGGTAGGAGGTTTTGAAGATGCTGGGGCTACATGCACCACGGGGGGACTGGGGTTTAAGCCCCCTGACACCACACGCTGTGTCTGAGCAGTTTTGTTTTCACTTGCTTAACTTTTGTTTTTAATCATTGTTAAAGTTAGGCATAAAATAAAGGGGTAGAGTGACGATCATCTCAAAACGCATACGTTCATAACATTAAACAAATTTTATTTATGAAAAACGTCCCCTTCTGCAGACCCTTTTTCGGCTTGTAAGTCCTTGCCCCCATGAACCTGTAGGGATGACTACGCACACATGGTTCATTTTCAAGGACTGAAACAGGTTATGTTTTCCTGTTGTGGACAGACAGCAAAAAGGATAAGGGCATCAGAGTGCTACAGCGCTTTGCTGGGTTTTAGAACAAATTCCTGCAGGTTTCTGTGGTTAAGAATAGCTCACATTAGATGTATATTTTGTGTAACTTACACTAATAAGTCTGTTTGCTAATGCCATGCTCCATATTTTATAGTAGTTGCTTTAGTATTCACTATATTGGCAAAAGGGTAGTTAGCGCACCTTAGCGTCCCTTAAGATATATACTCTGATTTTATGACTTTTTGACTACTTAACATTTTGTTTGTGGATGACGGCAGCAGGAAGTTTTCAAATGAAATTTTGAATCTATCTGAAAGACATGGCAACACAGATTTTGTTTGTCTTAGCACACACACACACACACACACACACACACACACACACACACACATACATATATGTTTACAACATTTAACTGGCAGCCATGATATAGAGAAGAATGATGCTTTGCTGTGTAATACACTGATTGAAAACAGACATATAAATGTGCAGCTCAGCACACACACACACACACACACACACACACACACAGATATTTACAAGGCTAATTAAAGTAAAAAAAAAAGAAAAAAGAACCTTCACATTTTCATTTTTATTATGCATAGGCACTAAGTTAATAATGCAGGCACACATGCTCTCATTTACTCACACCCTTGCTGAGGCTTTTTGGACCATTGCACATTCTGACGGGTCCTGCAGTATGCCGGTCAGAAATAGTAAGAGGATGCTAGATGCTTGAACCACATACTGCCACTTTTCCTTGTGGATCTTTTTCTAGGAAGAGCGGGGCAGCTGTGGCTTTTCAGAACCTAGATCCATCCATCAACCAGCACCCATGGTTTACACCACACAACACACACACACACACACACACACACACACCCTCTTTCCTCTCGCTCCCCTCCTCCCCTGTATCTTTATTTCTCTCCGTCTTTTTTTCTTTTCTTCTCTTCTCTTTTCTTCTTCTCTCCAGCGCTCTGTCCATCTATTCCTCTCTCTGTTTTGCCCTTCATCCATCCTTCTATCCCAGACTGAGTTTACAGCCCCCAGGCCACTTCCGCCAGGCTGTCTGCAACAGATTTATTAATAGGCTTTTCTCTCTGCAGTAAACACAGCGTTGGTTTAGGGGGTCGTCTCTCAGACACTGATAGACTTGTACTTAACCTTAGCCACTGACTGACTCAGGGAATAGAGGAAGGTCTGTTAGTTGCAAAGATGATCTACTGCAGATTAAGTCATAGAGGGACTGCTGGAAGTAAACACAAGTAGGAAACAGAAGTGATTTGCCATTAAAAAAAAAAAAAAAAGTTTTGCACATGTGCTGATTTTTTACAGCTTTTGATTGGTTGAAGGGAGAGTGCAGGGAAGGCAAAAAAGGATGCCATGTCACAAAGTTCATCGGGCAGATTTTATTACATGCGTGGAAACATGCAACGCACACCTCAGCTCGAAGATCTGCTGCGATACGTACGTCAGCGAATGACAACAGCAGATGGAGTTTATCCACTTGTCAAGGAATTATCATTGACATTGAATATTTATGGAAACAGTTGACGAAACATTTTCAACAGACCGCTCACTATAAGCTCTGACCCAAGGAGTTTCCATGGACAGCTGCACACTCAAAGTCAAATCAGTGCACTTATACAAATTTGAATACATTTGTACACTTTCCAACTTGATGGAGATAGTAAATTTACAGCTGTTAAGCAGGAAATAAAACTGTTATCAACTCTTTTCTTACAGGTATGTTAAAGAATTTAACTTACATTCTTTAAAATCAAATGTGTTTAGCTGGGGTTGCTGGGGTGTAAACTTCTTTAAATATAATAAAGCAGACGCTGTAACTTTACTCTGACCTCAGCAGCATCTTGGGCAAGCCGTCTTTAACACAGAGTAGACTGGTACACTGCAGATGTTCCAGCTCTGAATAACTCTGTATGGACTGCTCTTAGCACAAGGAAACATAATTAGACCTTTATATCTACAGGAAATAAATGAAAGACAAAGATGAAAATCTCTATTCAGAACTTCATTGAAAATCATCACATGTTTAGGGTTTCTTCATTAGTCCACTGGTCTGTCTGTCTAAATGTCTGTGGCTACTCTAGAACCCACAGGCTATATACAATAGGCCAAAAAAATTATATAGGCATTTATCACTGACATGCAGCCCACAGTACATACAATGATTTTGCATATGATAAGAAGGAAATTAAATTAACTCTAGTTAAGTACAAAACTCTGTTGAGACAACATTTACACTTTACATTCAAACACATAGAGAGCGCTGTTTAAATCATTCTCTTAGTTTAATGTTTAATTTGGGGTTTGCCTTGATTATGGAAAGATAAAAAAGAATGAAAAGGTGTACCGTAAGTGTGGAAGTTAACTGCAATCAAATTGATGTTAAATGCATGTGGCTAAAATGTCCAAAAATGTTAGACTGAGCTTGTTTTTCATAACTGAAATAGACATTATTTATTTAACAGATACTGGAATAAATCTAGATTTTACAAAATTAAAATTTAATCATTAAAAAATTAGGGAATCTAAATTGAAACATCCCTCTATAGAAATTAGACTGGACCGGACTGAAAGGAAAGCAAAACTAAAAAAAGAAACAAAAGTAAAAGGTAATGAAAATTCTTACAGTAATACAGGCCTCCGTCTGTCCGCGTCAATCACTTTGAGCGGTGTATATTTTAAGATTCTACAAGTAGAAAATGAAGTTGTTTTAAAAACTGACGTCTGCATGATGTGACTGTCATAGAGTGAGAGGGGAATCTGCTGCTTCACCTAATGAAACACGAGTGCTGCCGGCCTGTCACGGTGTTGGATTGAACAGTCAGAATAAAGGTCCTGGATGATACGCTGACATTCTGTATCAGCTCTCTTCATCACAGCATGTGTTACTTGCAGGATGGATTTGCACAGAGTTGTGGCGTACAGATTTTAGTTTCATGGAGCTTGCAGTGGAAGGTTTTTTTGTTACATTAGGAGCTTCTTTCTGTAGGATCAATGCACCTTTTCACGACTGAAATGAGAGGCGTGCCTGATGAACCATGTGTCAGATGTTGCTGCTGCTGACTGTGAGAAGCTGTGATGAAAGTGGTGGAGAATATAAAGTTGTTCAGGTTATTTTGTATTTTCAGTTTTTGTAGACAACAGATTAATCACTGACTGTGTTTTAGGACTAAAAATATTCTTGTTAAATATCATTATCAATGGATGTCTTTAATAGTTAGTCAGGAAGTGAAATAACTAAAATGTGTTAGACCCTTGATTTTCTTAAAAAAATGTCTGAAAAGCAGCAAATCCTTATACAGAAAGGATGAAATTACTATTGATTTAAATAACGCTACGTGGCAGCCAATGATGATTTTCGTTATTGATAAATCTTGTGCTTATTTTCTGCCTTTATCAGTCCATCCTTTGGTCATTAAACTATCCGAAAACTGCTTTTTTAAAATGTTAAAACAACAAATTGTTCCTATAACAAGATAACCAAGAACAAGAAAAATTTTATTCATACAGAAAATACAAATCAAAGTTTAACATATAACCTTGTTCTACAGGTTGACTCATTCTTTTAAAGATGCATGGCTTGTAACAATTATTACAATAATTTTACTGAAGATTAAATTACAACTGTTTCAGGATTAGATCATCAAATTAATACAAATGGAAACTGTCAAAGAAAAGCACCAACAGATTCTTTTCTTAAAATTTGCACAAATGATAAAACAACTGTAACAAAGAAAAAGCAGGTTTTAAGGATGTTGAGGATGTTTCCTTCTAAAGCTGAAAAGTCAGAGTGAAGAAGAATCTTCCGTAAGCTCAGGGTTTAGATTCTTCATGTTTTGTGCATTTGTTGAATTTCCTGGCCATGCCTTCCTGATCAGATGAAATCTGATGAGAAAAAGCAGGTTACCTGTGAACTTAATGATGATCAGCCTTCCTGTCATCATCTTCTAACATGAGAGAGGCACTGCGGCGCGCTGGTATCCAGCGCTGTATACCCGAGGAATGCACCAGTACTAGACGGTCTAGTATGCACACGCAGCGAGAGGACCGAAGCATGTCAAAGGGTTGTTGAGATTCAACACGTGACTCAGCAGTGAGTCATGTGTGTGTTTGTGTGTGTTTTAGCGGCATAGTAATATCTGGAACATGGACCCGCTCTGTGTCGAGATGCCGATTTATGAGTCAGCGAATGGGATGAAACCTGATCCATGTGGTGAGAGAGAGTAATTCCTGACTCATACACACACACACTCTACCTCTCTCTTACACACACACACACTCTCAGCTACAGTAGCAGTGACAGATTGCACTGGACCTGGTTCATTCTCAGGAGCGAGGAAGAAGGCAGCTGGAGAAAAACAGAGAGTAGCCACAGTGTCTGATGACACATCCCCTCTTCCTTCCTCTGAAGTGTTTTTTAATAAGGCCTGCACCACCCCGCCCTGCCCAACAATCCCCCCCGCCTGCTAAATGATGCCAAGTAAAAACCTCCAGCTCCAACCAAAGAGGTTCATTTGGGAGGCAGCAGATCATCAGTGATCTGTGTCACTCAGAGTAGTAATAATAAGACTCTACGTGCAAACATTCATATCTGCCATTACTGCATGCTTCAAACAATCACAACAATCAAAATGTATTTAAAATTTCTGCTCACTTCCTCTGCACTTTTTCTTCTTTGTAATGTTCTAAAAGCAAATGTCACTGAATAGATCTCTTCACTCAGAATCTCTTTAAGATTATGGTGGTTTTTTCCTGGAGTGCATGGATGTGTGCAAATCTACATGATGTAGTATAGGGTATAGTATAGTAGAGAGTGGTGAAGCCAGCAGTAACACAACTTGTTTGTTACAAACACAACTGTCAACACCAGTGCAGATTGACGGACCTGTGGATTTTGGGTATAGGAAAATATTTGGCCGCTGTCACCTGGATCTCACATGTGTTTTTGGGGGAGATCTGGGATATCTAAAAAATGGTTTTCCTGTTTATAAGTCACTATAGGATGTTCCAGAAGAATTTCTCTTATTTCATTACATAAAACAATGAGATGCTGGCAGGATAAAACCCAGCAATGTCAACCGTTTCAGACATTTTTCCCCCCACAATATCACCCTTTATTAGTACAGTATTTTTTTATGTAAGGGGAATATATCTTAACTGTCTTTTTACCAGTTGTTTAGCTACTTCTCTTAAGCCTGCTGGGTAATTTGAAAAGCTAATGAAGGGGTCACATTCTTGGTTTTTACACTGTAAAAATTACAACTTACAGATGTTCTCTAGCTTGATAACCGCTCCAAGCTGTCCGGCCTTTAAAATAAATATGACATTTCAATTGGCCCTCCAATCAAGCTCATCTGTTGTCTCAGCGTGTGAGTGTGCTTCTGTCATCCATTGGACACTGTACTAAAATGTGTTTGTTATTAAAAAGTTATTATTTATTTCATGAAATTAACTTGAATATAAGTTTGAAAGAATTGTTTAATGATCAGAATTTACATTGTTTAGTTAATGAAAAGTTACTAAAGTTATTTGTATTTATTTTTCCCAGCATGCTTTGCATTAAGCTTAATATTTATATTAATAAATAGCAATATTATTTATCGTTTTAAATGTTTGACACAAGCCTGAGGTAGATAAACACATCATATGAGTTACTTTTGACTTACAGGCTATATTTATATCAAAGCATAAATTAAAATTTAGTTTAATTTTACACACTTGCCAATAGAAGGAACAGTTCCATTAGAGCGTAAGCAATAAAAAAAAGAGTTTAGACTTTGCTGTCTAAGTGGAGCTGCTAAAAGTAAAGTCAGAATGTGCACTTTTTACAGTGCGGGATGCTCTCAGCACCTGTTTGCTGCTCTGCTTTTCTGCCCTCTCTAACTTGTTTATCAACCTGCTTACTCCATTCCTCTCTCCCTTCCCTGGCTCTCGCTCTCCATGCTGTGTTTTGATCAGTTGCTGAGCTCCTACCACCCCCCCCCCCACCGCCTCCCCTCTTTTCTCAAGCATACTTCTCTTTCTCATTATTTCCTTCAAGTATACTCCTCTCCTCCTCCATTCTCTTCTCTGAGCTTTGAATTTTTCCCCTTTATCTTCACTCCTTCTCTCTCTCTCTCTCCCCCTCCTCCACGACAACCACTTACCAAATTTAACCCCTCACCCACTCAAATGCATTCCATCAGCTTCATAAACACACACGTGGTACCGAACATGTAACGGTACTTCCTCTGCTCTCCTCTTCTTTCCTCACATCTCTCCATCATTCTCTCTCCTCTGCCTCCCTCTCTCTCTCTCTCTCTCTCTCTCTCTTTCTCTTTCTCTCTCTCTCTGCTTAAAGTCTCGGTGAACGACAACAAGTTGGAAAAATGAAAGTAGGGTGACAACTGCGAGTCCCCTTTCTGCGTCCCCTCCAGGGCCAGTGTGAAGTTTTCAGTTTGATTGAAGGCCTCTTTTCTGTGGTGTGCGGTGTGAAAGCTGTCCTAATTGAATGATAAAGTGCCCTGAGATGGAGTCCAGTGAATAGCCAACAATGGCCAGCCTGTGTGTGGTAGAGGGATTTTGGTTCACATCCAGCCTCTGCCTCTCTACTCCGAGAGGGGGCCTATTATAACACTCTCTGCTGGACTCGGTCACGTGATGCTGCCTCGCTCCCCTCCTCCCTGTTCATCCTCCCCCCCCCCCCCTCATCTCCCCCCGCCCCAGTATGGCTCTGACCAATCCGGTCACATCATCGGCCGCCTCTTCGCTCTGTCGATTTGGTTGGATAGTCTCATTTTGCCAGTGAGTGACTTTCAGTAGCAGCTATTTGTGCGTGTACTGTATGTTTCTATTAATTCAGCGTGTCCTCATCCCTGTGGGTCATTCCACTGGTCTCACCAGGGGACACTGAAATACAAACTATGAGAGTTTTTTGAAGTGAAAACAACCCTATCTGAATCAAATGTCAGTTTCTTTGCCATCTTTTTTTTGGCTGAAAACAGTGTTTGAACAGTTTTTCTGGGATGGTTTGGTCCCCTCTTACACCTGACACTGACATCCACAAATGTGACATTGTGCCCTCTGTTGGAAAGTCATTTATTCAGCATCACACGACTCCACAATCCCAGGTTTTTATTGGCGTCACCTCATGAAAACTTTGGTGAAGACGCTAATTTCCTTCTCCGTGGCTGATTCCATCCACTTCCATCCAAACAGCCATTCATTCAGTTAGAGTAGATGTTGAAAAGTCTAAATTTATTTTCAAAAAAGAAAATACAATACCTTTCTGGGTTTCGGGTTTAAGGTTGTGGCACACCATACACACCTTCTAAAGTGGACTCTGGGGGGGGGGGGGGGTCCTGTGATCAAATGATGCTGGGCCAAACGCCCATTCTGGCCATCTAGTTTAAATGTAACCATGTGTCATTTCTAGGGGGATGTGATCGTCAACCAAAGGTGTTAGTTATTTGTGAAGATGTGTTTAGTAATGCTATTTTCAAGATATCTTATGATGTGAAACGTGCCACACCAGAAAAAAGGTTTTTCAGTAAGTTCCCCAATATATACAATATTGGTAGATTTTGTCAATGGCAATAAGCTCTTTTTGGCCAATCTTCAGCCAGTTAAATGGCTTCAGAATGCATAGCTGATAGATAGATGGTGATGACATAAGGCACATACACATATTTGTTTAGTAAGTATTATTATATGTTAGTGTAATAGCTGAATGTTGTGCTGTTACTGATGCTAAATGCATCAGCCTACAGCTAGCAGGCTAAACCCTCCTGACGTAAACCTTAAACCTTAGTCAGATGCTGTTGGTCTGTAACAGAGGTGGTATTCAAACCTAAAGTTGCTCATATGTGCTGATAGGCTGACTGTATTATTTTGATCCTTCATTTATTCATAAAGGCCTGTTGATCTGCCCACACTCTCAGCTAGATGGCAGCATGGCCACCAGATCCCAATCAGCACTTATACCGATTGATCAGTGTTTAATCTGATATTTAGCACAGTGAATGCTCACTATGTGTGGAGTATAGTGGACTGTGGGCTTAGTCTTGTGCAGGGATGTGCGAGCTGTGGTACGGATGCTGGGCAATCTGTTAACTATTTTACCCTCCGACTGAAACCCAAACCTTTCTCAGAGAAGGACGGAGCTTCAAACAGAGCTGCTTACATCCCCCACACCCATACACAGTCTCACTATGCGCGCACATTTAAAGTATTGGAGAGGTAGTGAGGTGGAAGACCACCCTCTGGTATCCCAGTCATTCAAATGAGTGTGTGTTTTTATCTCTGGGGACTGGAAGAAAGGAGAAGGAAAGTGCTGTGTTAAAATGTGTTAATGAATAACTCCTGAGCTCAACACTCTTTCTGCACTGTCAAGTCCTCCTTATTCTCTTTTCTTACCGGTACTTTCTTTCTTTCGCAGTTCCACCTGTTAGCTCTTATCTCGGAATAATGTAGTTTATATAATATACACTCTTTGTTAATATAGAAATAATACTGTATGTAGTGTGCAACTTTAATGGGAAAATATAATGGAGTTATCCCCTGTGAAAACAGTTTTACCCATGTCTAATGATATGAAGATACAGATAAGATCCCTCAAAGTTGATGTGATCATACATCAGGTAATAGTCTGAAACGATTCCACTGTGGGGAGGAAGCTCTGGAGTTAGTTCAGATATCATCATTTATAACATCATTAACAATAAGTCCACTGACATGATGTCATTGTGATGCTGATGCTATTGGAGTTGTGGTGACCTGACATGAAGCTACGTACATGGGAAACTTCATAGACATAGTGTGTGAAAACAGCTTTAAGTGTCTACAGCCATGCTAACAGAATGCTGTAGTTTGACATAGTTGTGCACAAATACATGTTAAGAATGTCAGTGCTAATGTGATGACATCTAGGGCATATAAATATATGCTTATGTACGTTGTTTTTTTTGTATTTACCATTGTAGCTCAGCAGCTGCTGTGGCTTAAGCTTGATTTATGCTATGCCCTGTGCCTATGTCCTATTGTGGGTACTGTGGCGTACTTGTGTGTACAGAACAGTAGTCAGTGGTGGGGGTTTTTGTGCTGCTATGTGGAGTTCCTGTTTGTTTACGTCTTGTACTTCAGACACAGAGACAACGGACTGAAGCTAATAAATGTTGCTTTTGAATTTACACCATAGACTGAAGAGACATCGGAGGGGATGGAGGATAATTTAATGTGTTTTGTTCCACCAATCAAGATACACAGACATGGAAATGTTTTTCAGTGTTGGCAAGCAAACGTGAGGATTGCTCATTTTATATTAGCTGCCAAATACAAAGTGATCTGCTTGGTTTAGCAGGTGAAAAGCCGAAGCAGTAGGGGTCCCCGTACAGAACCATACAGTCAGCTGATCGATAACAGTTGTTGGGGTCAGAGTGTAGTAGTAGTGTAGTGTAGTGTAGTTACATGGCTGTTGAGGCAATGTTTTTTTTCAGACATTGAATAAGATGGACCTGGTTGGGACATACAAACAGTTACATCATATATATACAGTTGTGGAGAGGATCGATTAAAAGCTAAAACAGTTCTGATTTAGGGGTATCACAGCTGAAAATGCTAATAAAATGAAACTGCAGGTACCTCGTATCAGAATAAAACAGACTTTAACCCTTTCACACACACTCAGCATTCATCCTGTTGTCAGCAGTAATGTCAGCTCCTAAAATACCTCCTCCGCCAACCCTGTTGCTTCCTTTGCACTTTCATCTCTCCATCACAGGTCGATGTTATCATCCGACGCTGCGTCCATTATCATACAGGTTAATACGTGTGCTGTCTTGCAGACTGGGTCTTTGTGTTCTTGAGTCTTATCAGACTTGGTTTTTGTGGTTGTTTTGAGTTCATGCACGGCCATGTTGTACCTTTGCTATTTATAGAACCACAGGAGTGATACTGGCTTGTTGACCCAGACACAGAAAACAAGGCCTGACTCTACCTGTCCAGCTGCGGCATCACTTTATACTGGGTGCCTATGGAGGCCATAGTTGTAGTTTTTTTCTTCCCTTGTGTCCCAGACTGAGCATTCCTCTCCTGATATGTTACCCAGTGTTCTGCACCAAGTACAAAGCCTCATCTGTGTGGAGACTAGCTTCTGATATAGCTGAAGGTGTGTTAGTTCTAATATGATCCTGTCAGGCCTGTGAATTGGTGTTTTTGCAGTTGGCTGTCAGGCTGAACTGAATAACCCTGCTGTATATTTGTGGGGTGTTTTTTTGAACGTCTGTGTTATCTGCCTACCTTTTTTTCTCTTTCATTTTGTTCCTGTCAGCTGGTCACTTTTCATCTCATTCTTGTCATGTTGTTATGTTCCCTCTCTCTCTCTCTCTCTCTCTCTCTCCTTCCCTCCTTCCCTCTTTCTTGCTTGTCGCTGTCATCTGCCTGAAGGTGCCTGCAGCCTCCAATTCTCTGAATGTGATCAAGTTTCAAAAAAATTCAAGGAATGCAAGCTGCCCACTGCCCATTTTCAAGGCCCTGTTTATGCAAGAATGTTATTTTTACTAGTCTCTACCTTTAACCCCCCCCCCCTCTACTTACTTTCCTCCTTTCCCTTCCATTGCCCTGAACATCCTTTAAAAATACACTCAAAGAATGGATAAGGGGGGGGGGAGCCAGGCTGGGCAATCAGCAAACAAGAAACAGAGGAAAATCAGCAGTAGAACGAAAGGGGCAAGGAAAAGGAAAAAAAAAGTGGAAAAGGCTGTGGGGTGCATGGAACCTGTAGATTTCTGTAAACAAAAGCCTGTCGAACAATGCCTGTTGTTTTAAGCTGAGCTGACGTTGCCAAACTTAGAGATTGTTTGTTGCTGACCCCATCTGAATCACAGAGAGCCAGCGGCAGCCCAGGGAAACAAAAGTGACCCAGTCCGAGCGGCTGGATGGCTCAGGCTGTAAGCTACATGCATTTCAATCAGAGCAAATAATCACTGTGTGCAGGCTGTCCATCAGTCTTCTCATCTACACGCTTCATTACTTTTTAAAGCTAAAATTTGCTAAAGTATCCAGTTGAAAAAAATAAGTAACTACCGGTACCTCAATGTACAAATTAATTACAGGGTTGTAACGTTTGAAAGAGAAAGATGTAAAAATAGTCAGAAAATAGTGATATCTAGATGTTGCATTTATAAGAAAAGATCTGGTCATGTCAGTTTTGAGATTCTTTATCACTGACCATAGTTTATTCATTCCAGTAATCCATGAAACACATTATTTTTTCTCTTTTGACTTTGAAAATGATAGAGAAATCTTCCATGATGTCACCCAAAGGTCTATCTGAACAGTAGTTTTAAGTCTGCTGTGTCCACCTAAACCCCTGGTTAGTATGATTACGGGCAAAGAGATTGGGCTTTTCAACTTCACTTAAAAACTTGAGATCTGAGTCATCAATCACCTTAAAGTTTGAGTCTTAGTACGAAAAAAACAAGTGAATTATATGAAATTTTACCTCATAAAGTTGTCAAAATAAATCGAGAAACCAAAGCTGGGGTTGCCATCGTTTTACATTTCTTATATGTTTTTCTTATATTTTATTATTTTCTGTAAGTTTTATCTTCACAGTCTTTTCTTTGCTGCAGATAGAAAAATCAAGAATAGTAGTTACTTAACTAAATATCTTTGGGCATTTATATAACATGTAAATACTGTGATATTACTCAAGTGGAATGTATACTAAGGTTTTATGTAGACATGATGCTTTTGTGCCAAAAGCACATAAGGATTGGCTTTTGTGAATCAGTTTAGAGCGTTGCTTTTTTACTTTTTGTAAAGCTGGTCACTGTATGGATGGAATTAAGAAGTTGCCACTTTTCAATCAATTTTTGTTACATTCACAGATCACTTTGACCTCACAATGACAAGATCTTGCTTACAAGACATCTATAAAGTGCAAAGGGTTCCTTAAACCCTGGAGCCTGTATCAGAAATGAACTTTATGGGTCCCCTTTTAGAAGCTGTGATGTACTGTACATGACTTCTCCTACACCAACTGGCAGACAGATGTTGACTATAAGTAGCCGGTGAACATAGTAAAGAACCAGGAGTTGGTGGATAACAAAATTGAGCTAAAATAAAGAGAAGGCTGGACCTTTTTACATTAAATGATAGGTTATAGTGCTAATGCTTCATTTGTAAATATGACTTACATGTTAATAAGTTTATAATGTCAATCTACATTCTGTAATCTGACAGTTGGTGCTGTTGTATTTGTTTCCTTAAGAAATTGATTCCTAATTTACACTGTAAACTAAATATTTAGTGCAGTAACTATTGCATGGTTGTGTGTGTGTATACATATATAAAAGACATAAGGCCTGTGTGGTGGTAAAAGTGCATGTGCATGAGAGAAAGAGAGAGGGAGTGAGGGCGATTGGCGGGATGCCCACTGGCACCGTGCCCACATCTCCGGCTGCTGTGGAGCTCCGTGTCACAGTCAGGACTCCCTGCCAGAAGGGCTTCCCCAGAATCACCTCTGCACACACACACACACATATATACACACACACACACACACACACACACACACTTCTTCACACACACACATGAAAAAACACAACACAGTCCTGCTGCCCATGTGTTTAGTGTCAACATTTTGATAAAGCTTTGCAAAACAAACAGTGTATCTTGTACTAATGGTCTGACTCTGCAGTTTTTCTTTTACTGCTTACCAATAAAAAGAGCGAGGCGTTCTTCAGCAGGCGTTAATGCATTTGTCTGCCAACACTGTAACATCTTACATATATAGAAATCAGCCTGTGGTCAGGTGAAAAGGGTGACAGTATTTTTTATGTACTGCTTAGACACATTTCATAAAAAAAACCTGCAATTTTCACTCCTCTACTTTAGTCATTGGACTTTTCATGCACTACAATGCATGTAAAACCTTGTCACCATAGTAACAAAGCATCCATAGAGGATCCCATCTTTGTTCAAACTTCTTTAGACCTTTATTTGTGTGACACAATATGCTTACTGCTTACCTTTATACTTTTAAAGGTAAACTATATCGATGGGAGCTACAAGGTTGCTAGGTGATGGCAGCAGAGAAACATGGCAGGTGGTGGTGATAGGATCTCTTCTGTAGAGCAGACCACCTCATTTAACAGTGATTGTTGCAATTGTTGTAAAGCTCCACAGGGCTGTGTAGATGTGTTTTTGTAATCTGGCTTTAAAGACAAGCAGATGAGATGATGATAGTCAGAGACTTAGACATATCTGTTAGGATTGTTTTACACATGCAAATCCTAAAATAGGTTAGTGAGAGTCATCTCAAATGGGTTTCTTTGCAATTTAGTACAGAGAGAGAGAGGGAGAGAGAGAGAGAGAGATTGGTCTTTGTTTGTGGAGCCAGTTAATTTTCTAATTAGTCTTCGATGAAACCCAGTCATGGTTAAAAAAGCGGAGGGATGTGTGTTACCCAGATGTCTCTCTCTCTCTCTCTCTCTCTCTCTTTCTCTCTCTCTCTCTGTCTCTATGGTATCAGAGTAAGAGAGTGTGTGAAGTGAGGATGATACTGATGCTATAAAGACAGTGATGGCTGTAATGATGATGGTATCTGTGGTTCATGTTGACAGAAGATGTGTTCAAGTACAGGCCAGCTTTTTACACGCACATAGAACACTGCTTATTTTGATAGGTGCCTCCTAAACGCGTGCCATCTGTGGTGACCACAGCAGGAGGCGGGAGGCAGGGGGAGGCAGGGGGGGACGATGAGGCTGCTAACGAGCCCAGGCTGATTTTTGGGTGTTTAAATTGGCATGAGGGACAGACTGAGGAAAATCAAGACAGTATGGCTGCAGACTTCCATCGTGAGGGCAGGAAACACTTGAAAATGAAAAGGAATTCAAAGAGTTTATACTTTTAAAACAATGAAAGTTACTCTTTCATGCCTCTCTAATGTGATGCAACTTTTTTTGTCACAGAGTGTAATTATGATCAAAGATTGAAAATTAGACAATTAATCAGAGACAGTTAGCTCAATATGTGCAAACAGAAGACGTTTATGAAAAGATAAAGGCATGCTGTATTTTATATACAAGGATTTGACTGTAACTCCACGACAGTATTGTTTGTTGCTGTGGATGTAAAATTTTAAATTATTTAATATTTATGGCAAACAAAAGCTGCTTAATCAGCATGACTGGACAACAGATGTTAGCTAATCTAAGCTCTATAGTGAGGTGTCTGCACACAGGTGACTTTTGATGAAGACCAGTGTATGTATCTGACACACTGGGGACTTTCTGTAGTCTCTATTGATTAATTCCCTTTTTATATATGAAGGTGTTTTTTTTAATGTTACTCACTTTATATTATAATAGCATTTTCTGCTGTAGAGGGGAATATCAGGCTTCAGATATTTCCACATGTAAAGTTTCCATAGATACACAGTATCTGTGTGTGTTCTGCACTGACACACTTTCTTATTTTCCTCTTTTTTGCTATGTTCTTTCAAACATTCACAATGCTGCATCTGTAGCCAGTCTTAACACAGAGTAACATACAGAGTCATGGACTAATGGGGAGTTTTCACATGTCTAACCACTTAGCCTGCTGCTGTTGTTCTTTTTATGGCTGTTGGAATGCCGTATATGTTCTAATTAATGCACTAATCATAACTGCGGTTCACTTTTCTCCTGTGTGTATGCTTCAATGGAGATATGCAGCCTTGTGCATTCCTGTAGGAAGTATAGTCAAAGGCTTGTTTATGTATGTGTATGTGTGCATGTGTGAGAGTGTTGTGGCCTGCGGTCTCACTAACAGACACATTCCCAGTGTCAAATAGGCAGCGTGGACTCAGTGTCACCCCCAACAACCTGGCTGACCCCTGCATCCTCCTCACTGCTCAACTCAACACACACACGCACACACACACACACACACACACACACACACACACACACACACACACACACACTGAACTGTACAGATTAAGTAATCCCAGAATAGTTTAATAAATGTTTCATCCTGCTGTGGTTTTGTGTAGCCGTCTGTTTTTTATACCTTCTAGATTTTTGTGTCCAGACGAGATTAACTGGTGATACCATGGCCAATGCCTTCAGCTACACTGTAAATGTGTTCCCCTGTTGTGCTGTACATGGATGATTGAGGCTTATCGACTGTGACTACAATCTCAGTAGATCATCTTGTTTCGAAGCAGTTTTTACCCTGAAGCATTCTCTGCAAGTTTTGTCTCAGAGCTGTTGTGTCATACATTAATGTGTTCGTGCACTGGGTTAAGCACTCACTGCTCTGGGGCTTGTAGTTGTCAGTATTTGGTGTTTTTGTAGGTGTTGCTCCTTTTGTTGGTGTGTACTTTTTTTGGTGTGCCTGTCAGATGTGCTTCCTGTCACTTGTTGATGAAGTGTTCTGCCTCCTGTGCTGTTACTTCCTCTGAATCAGGCTCAGAGGTGCAGCATCTTACCTTTGTGAGTTTCACACAGCACAGTAAGGTGCATTTGTGTAAGACATCACACCGGTTCCTGGAGAGCTGCTTGGAATCTGTGTGAGGCTGTCACTCACCTTGGGAGGGACTGAGTCTGCCTAAACTCCCACTTAATCCAGTTACAGGGCAAATTGGAGTGTGGAGTACAAGTGGAGCCACACAGATATGTGAAGGTCTTACCGAAATCAAAACATCAAAATGAAAAATAATATAGTTCCATTCACCCCCTGTACAGTTGTCATAACATGGAAATTGCCAACAAAGACATTTTAACTTGGATGCCATCTTGAATCGGTCATGTGGGGCAGGTTCACTGTTGACAGTGTTGGTGTCTGTTGTGAAGACGTTACTGGTATCCCTGTTATTTGTATTGCCTCCATCTAAATATGGACAATTCAGTTGTCTTCTGCTGCTCCCGCTGTTGTGTTCACTGACCTGGCAGAGTGCTTTGTGAAGCATTTGAACATCACCCTCCTGAAGGTGAGTGAAGATATCCCAAACATCACTATACCTCCTTCAGTCTTTATTTTGTTGCAGCCGTGACGATCACATGACAAACATAGGCTCAGTAAACATTTGATTAGGTGGTGGTAGTCTGAGCTGTTGGAAATTGTGCATTTCAGTGGAAAATATTGTGGTGCCATAGAATCTGTGAGACAGCAGTGACAGTTAAAGGAAATCTTTTTCTCTGGTTGGTAACAGCAGGATGAAGTGAGGATAAGAAGGTGGTGCAGCAGTAAAGGTGTTCCTTGGTGACAGTTAGATGAGTTCTTCCTCCCCCCCCCCTGCCAGACCACAGCTATCTTTAGCCAGGACAGCGGGCCAGAAGTGCTCTGGCATCATGGCCACATCTCAGCCGAGACTAACTGTCGGGATGGGTGATGGTTTGGACTTCCTCTTACCCCCCTCTGCACACCCACCCTATGTATAGAGCTTCACCCTGGGTCAGAAAACACGAGCAGGAGAGGAACTGAAACCTCAAGGAGGAGGTGGGAGGAAGGATGGAGAGAGAGTCTGAGCTGCTCTGTTCACTCTTTGCGTGCATCATAAAATCATATAATTGCTTTTTAACTTACTCAAACTGCTCCTGTTGTTACTGTTGACAAAATCTAATGCTGCAAACTCATCCTAAATGCTGCTAAGGCTTTTTATGGTGTTGATGGAAAAACCAAAGGAGAACCTTCAACAGACCAATAATAAACTGACATCATAAATGTCTAGTAAATTATATAGAAACTGTAAAGAAAATCTGCTTTAGACCTGAAAAAAGGTGTAATAAAAAGAAAATGTTGGAAGCTAAATATGGAGTAAGTTTAGTTAGCGAGGTGACGATGATGAATGATATACCTTTATCCATCCATCCATCTTCTATTAACCTGCATGTCCCGCAGTGCAGGGTCGCGGGGGGCTGGAGCCGATCCCAGGCTGCTTGCAAGATATTTAACCCTAAGTTGCTTACAAGTGCTTTTAGTACTTTTACAAGGAGGCCGTATTTGTAGTTGTAGTAGGCCATATTTTGTATATCCCAACACCTTTAAAAAATGTAAAATGATGTACTGGATTCTTTCTGTGGATGATTCCAGCATGCTCTCATACCATGAGGCTGGTATGTCAGACAGGGTCATCCTCTGTGTCCTATAAAAGATGAACTAATGTGTGATGAGGTGAAGTAATAGTGTTAGAGTGCATAGGATTTTGACCCAAACCTACAGTAGTTAACATATGCATGGAAACGCCAGCAAAGACTCAAACTGGAATCAATAACAAGTGTGTCCCAGCAGGTCTGTTTGTTTTAAGGGTCAATGGAGGCATTTCTCTTATGTTTGCATTTCTAGATTTGGTTGTGTGGTGAGTATTTGTATGGTTTAGAGACTGTGGCAATGAGGAAAAGACAGAGCTGGAGCTAGCAGAGATGAAGATGTTCAGGTTCTCTTTAGGAGTGATGAGGATGGACAGATTGAGGAAGGAGCACATCAGAGGGACAGTTCAGGGTGGCTGTTTTGGGGACAAATTGGGGACAGATTGAGATGGTTTGGACGTGTACAGAGGAGGGATGGTGGTTATATTGGTAGAAGGATGTTAGAAATGGAGCTGGCAGGCAAGAGGTCAAGAGGAAGGCCAAAGAGGGAGATATATGGATGTGCATGAAGTGAGTTGGTGTGAGAAGAGAGGATGCACAGGATAGGGTTAGGTGGAAACAGGTCACACTGTGGCGCCCACTAAAGGGATCAGCCAAAAGGAGAAGAAGATGAAGTGTTGTGTATTTTGTGTTTTTTTTCTGTTTCGTGTGATTTTTCTTGTTGCTGTACAGTGAGCTTTCCTAACAACAGTACAAACTGTCTGCATCATATATTAACTCTTTATAAACGGGGCTTTAGCAACATAACACAAGTGGCTCAGCAGCGATTTCACATGTGCTTTTAACTGACATAAATGAGCATTTGACCCAATAACACTACTTTTCACTCGCTCTGGTTGCTGTCTGTCATTGTCACTGCAGTACTGCGTACGCTTATATTGGATTTACACTTTTGGATCATATTTTTTTCATAATGAATAGCAAGCAATATTTTTTGACATGTTTGTAAAAACATCAAAATCACCTAGATAACAGCTTCAGGCTCTAGGTATGTTTGACGTGTTATTTGATGCCTTTACTGCAGGAAAACAGAGCCTTCGTGGGTCTTTCGAGGAGGAAACAGTGGTTATTATGCGGAGATATAAAACACATAACGCAGATGCAGTAAAATATTATCACTGAAATTTATATTACAATTCAATAAAACACTTTGAGTCATTTTGAATATTATGTTTATTTCGACCTCTAAAGAACACAATTTTTTTAACGGTTAAATAATATACAAGTAATATAGTATAGTATGATCTGACGTCTGACGTTTTTAAGATGAACAATATGTAAAATATATGTATAATGTTCATAATATAAGGGAACTACACTTTAAACATTGTGCAAATAAAGGGTTTCAAGCTAATAAATAATTGCCACCTATACCGTAACACCTTGCATAGAGGTGCATCTAAAATCCTTGCATCACCTTGTGTTACAGGGCAGCACGGTGGTTTCCATGTGGATTTTCTTCGGGTACTCCAGCTTCCTCCCGCATACCAAAGACAGACATGTTAGGTTGGTTAGGGACTCTAATTGGCCACGGGTGTGAGTGTGACTGGTTGTTTGTTAGCCATGTGATGGACTGCAAACTGTCCGGAGTTTATCCCGCCTCTCGCCTGTTGGCAGCTGGGATAGGCTTTAGCATGACCCTGTGACCCTGTACAGGGCAAAGTGGGTTCAGAGGAACCCACATGGATGGTTCACTGTACCGCATTAATCAAAGATGTTGCATTAGCAAGAGAAGCATTCACTCCTCTCATCATCCATACACACATACACCAACCAACAACGCCAGCAGAAACTGAAAAGTATCTTTGCAACAACCAACCAACAGAGGTTATTGTGTAACTTAGGTCTGGACCTTGGGGGCCTCAGTGGTAATGCGGATGCTTTGTTTTTGTGGCGTTACCAACAATCAATAAGTCTGCAAAGAGAATCATGTCAGTGATCTCAAAACTCTCTGTCTCTAAACCAGGTCTTAAATCTAAAATTTTCCACTGATATTTTTTTTTCTTCTCTTTTTTTTTTTTACTTTTTTTGTTGTGATGTAATTCAGACGGTACCCTAAAAAGTTCCAATGCACACGAATGTCATGATGTTTGTGCCGTACTTCACATTCCTTGCCCTATTCTTGTTGAGCGGTTGTGCACACAGTTTTTCATGCTGTCCAGCCAAACACAATAAACAAAGCAGCTCCTCTTCCTGCTGTCAGGAGGTCTCCTTCATGTGTTCAGGCGTGCATGAATGAAACATGTAGGAATACCCCGAGCTGGGTGTAGAATACATAACGTAGCCTTAATACTGTATGTATTTCCAGGTTTGACTGAATAAACCAAAGAAGAAATCCTAACAATGTCTAAAACGTGTTGTGAGTGAGCTGATGGCGGCCATGCTGCCTTCACTAACCCTCAGCCTGAATGTGGTTAGTAAAGCATGACCTCTCTCTCTCTTTCCCTGGAGTCATTTGACTGGTGCAAAGACCCCTGACTCCACTGCTGCAAATGACTCCAGTTTTCCCTCCCTTTTTTTGTCATCCCTTTATCCCTCTCCTGGTTTACCTCGCCTCCTGCCCACCCTGACTCCCCCACCCCCCCCTCCCAGGCTTTCCTCTGCTGCGTTTCTATCTTTCCTTCGGTGAACTGAATCTTTCTCCTACACTCTCTCTGTCCTGATCTAGCTGCTGATGGCACAGTCCTCCATCTTGACTGTAGTTTTTGTGTGTTTGCTTATTTTGGCTGTTTTTGCTATTAGCACCATGGAATGATCTGAAACCTTTGTGTGTTTAAATGACTTTAAAACTGTAACACCTTGAACAGCTGTTCTGCTTTAATACGTCAAGTGATCATTTTCTGTGTTTTAGCTGAAATGTTTGTGCAACAGAGAACTTCACCCACCCCCCACCATAGCCCCTCCTCTCCCCACGAGTGCGGCTGTTGTCACCTAAGCTCCGGACGCTGAACTCACTTTCTATATTTAGTTGGTTCGTATAGTTCAGTCAAGAAGATTCTGCAGCCGCAGTGCCCTGCTTTGTGGATCTAAGTTTTGCCCGAGTCCACCGAGGCCCGCCTCTGGTCCGGGCCCGTCCTTAAATACAATGACACAGGCAACGCAAAAAGTTTCTTTCTCACATGTTGCTCAGTGTGGCTGCGGCAGGCAGCAAAGGGGTTAATACCAGTCACTCAGCATGCGGGAGCCGTGGCGGGCGGGCAGGCAGGCAGTGCAGAGGCTGACCTCTGACCCCTCAGGAAAGGAATGTGGAAGCTCTTTCATCCAGGACAGAAACCAAAGACACCCGGGCGGTTGGAAAGTGGCGGTTCAATTCTGCTTTCAGCGTTTTTGATTAGGGGAAGTAAGCACGGGTTCCATGTGAATGTGCTGTGCAGTGTTTGTCGTAAGCGTCATCTTCCATTTTGGAGTGAGAGTTCCATCCTGCAGCAGCGAGCTTGTTACTTTGTGATCACTGCAGTGACAGTGAAGTGTGATTAGTGGTTGGAAATGGCTGCAGTTAGTTGTGCTGTTTGTGCTGACGGAAAGCCTTGAATATAAATCACCGTGTGCTCCGACCCATAACCTACTAGCTATATGTGTATGTTTGTAATCCATACCTGACTTTTAGGGATTAAAGTAGCAGATATTTTCATTATTAATCAGTTTTTTTTCAGTACTTAGTCAACAAATAGTAAAATTTTGTAGTTCCCCAAACTGTTGTGTTTAGTTAGTGAGGAGTTTTTGACAAAAGAGTGTCAATCAAAAAGATGGAACCAGATAATATTCATGTATTTTCAGTTACAGATACATTTTCAGTCTGTATCATATTAGCTAGAACATAAATAGTTGGTTCAAAATTCTAAGCTAAAGCCTGAATCTAATTGTTTGACTCATTATATTATATTATATTTCCATTCTTCTGTTATCTTTAATGTAATATCTAGGCATAAATCATCCGCACATAACAGTTATCAAATGAGAAATACTTCGAAATGTCACTTTTTAGGTTTCCTGTTTAGCCAGGACTAGTTAGTGTTTGATATTAACCGCTGGAACTGATTTAAACATCAGTTCTAGTGAGTAATTGTCACGTATCAGAGAGTCTCTTCTCATACTAGGAAACGCTTGATGCAGAAACTATTTTGTCTTTCTAAACAGTGAAACGTGAGCGCATCACATATTTATAAACTCTGTAAGAAAAGTGAGAGAATGTTTCAGTCACACAGGGGAACAGTCACTGAGCTAATCTGTCATAATCAAGCTGGGCAACAGCGCTGCTATACAAAGCGAAAACACAGGAAGCAGCTGGCTTACATGTTTGAAAGCCGAGCTGATACTGTCATTAGTACATTTGCATGGAGTGTAGTATTGTATGATGTACACACGCATGATGAATTGTGACATGGCTCTACTGAGCTAACGCTAACTTCCATATTTTGCAATACAAAATCATTACAGATGTCTAATTAACCCAGTAAATGTACAAATAATCTATCTGATGACACCACAGTGGTGATTTGTGTATTATGTTTTCTGTTAAAACCTCTCAAGCTGCAGCTACCATTTTCACAACCTGACATTTGCACACATGTACTGTCGGTGTGAGCTCACCTATGTGTATCCACTCAAAAGAGGAAAGTAGGAATGCACAGAGGCACAAATGCTTGCCCAGCATAACTCACACAAATAAGGCGGTAGCAACAATTAAAATCTTAAGGCAGCTGCTAAAAGCTAGTCATAGTGACAGAAATCTTAAAGGTCTATAAATTTAAATTTAAATTATTGCGATAAACTGCTAATAATATTATATGTTCTAATCCTGCTCTACTCTGCCAGGAAACATTTTACTGTTAGGTAACAGTAATGCAAATAAGCTGATATTTAAAGTGTTACAGTGAGAACATGTGGAGCTGCTACACAGAGATGCGGATGGATTTAGTGTACAAACGGACCTCAGGTGGATGTTCACTGGCTGATGGATGCATACAGAAGCACACAGGCTGACATATCATAAAATGTAAATGTGCTTTTGCTCCAGCACATTATGGATACAGTATTACAGAAACAATATAAGAATCTTTTTAAAGCACTTATTTTTAACAGTGTCCTCTAATACTGTAATATAACACTTCAGTTAATAACCACAATAAATTAGTTACATAGCATTGAATGAATTAGTTAACATAGTTAAATGTTCATATACAAGAACATGATGATGATATAATGAAGTAGTTAGTGATTTTTATATTTGTGTGGTTGTTAGTTTCAGCGCTAGAGAGGAAGGATGCAAATGTGGATTATTTGTAGTGAGCCACCTCACTAGTTACCTTGTCCCCTTATCTAACATTTTATTTAATACTTTCCCCTACATGCTGAAATCTAATCTCTTTTTGACAAACACTTAATTGTCTTTTTACTTGCAAAGATCTCATTTAAAATAAAAACTGTATGTATTTTCCCCTGTAGTTAACTCTAAGGGGAAGGATGCTAACCTCGGTAGCTTTTTAGCTGCATTCAGCAGTATCCTAGCGCTGATAAAGCTACTTTTAAAAAGTAAATTGGCGTGTTCAGGTTGTTGTGTTTGCATTCAGATTATCAAAAGAAGGATGTCCAAATGATCACTGCCCTCTTTATTCTTTACATAATATTTTGTTAAAACCATTGAGGTGACAGACATGAGTGTGCACTTAAGTGACACAGTGGGATTGAGGATTGAGTTACATTGAATGATCAAAGTATTTGAACTGAAATGAGGTGTTAATACTTTTAGTGTAATAATATTGCATATGTCAGAATGACTCCAAATGGCTCATTCAGGCCTTGTGTGAAGTTGTCGCTTCACTGCGATGTGTTCAAGCTCTTGTTATGTTTATTTCTATAACTTGACAATGTGTATTCTCCTCATTGTACTGTATCAGCCGGCCTGTGTGCGCGCCTTTTTATGTGCGCTTTGCATGTGTTTGATGCGGCATGCGGCGTGTGTTGTATGTGATGTTGTGCAGGGTAGTGCGACACGGCATGGTACCAGGCCAGGAATGTGCGAAGTGGGAAGGCTGTACAATAGAGCCGGGCTCCCTGAGGGTGGTCAATGGGACGGGTGTCACCCCCCTGCACCCTCCCTGCTGGGTGATGACCACCACACGACGCTACAGCTGTCAGGTCCTCTTAACCACCGCTGTAAACACACATACATTACGAGAATGCATGTATGCACACGTATGCACCGAGACATGAGGCGTGAGCGCACAGGCAGGCATGTGTGTCTGTTTAAGACACGACCTGTGGATACATGTGTGTACACCTACATCTCTGCGTAAACAAATAGGAGAAGTATCTGTGCAAAGATTCCAGCATATTTGCTGTCTTTCTTAACTCGTTGACCTCTCACACAGAGAGGATGGCATTACATTTAGAGTGTGTGTGTGTGTGTGTGTCCACATTTGTTTACCATGCTTAAATGCACTCTCAGTTCACATGACTGACGCTTACAGTACGGCTGACATTGAGATCAGTGCAGTGTCCCCCGCAAACCTTGGACTTAACTGGTGTGTTAGCTAGCAGAGGGGTCACAGAGGTTACTGAGGGTAAACAAGGAAATGCAGAGATCACACACACACAGAGGATCCTTTAGCCGCACATGTTATCAGTGTTGTTGGTCAGTATCTGTTTTGGCACACTTAAGCATTTGTGTCCGTTTTTGTTGTCAGGAATTCAGGTTGACAGGTAGTGCTGGTTCTTGGAAACTCTCGGCTTGTGGGGTAAACACTCCTTACTCCCCACCACTCGTCACAGCTCCGTCTGTATCCTGGGGCATGCTTGTGTATGTGTGTGTGTTTCTGTGTTTTCCCAAGGATTACAGGAGCCTTATCCAGTTTCATAAACAAGTACATACATGTACATGCATACACACCCACAAAGCTGTCTTTGTGCGCTGCGTTGTCATCTGCAGACACACATGATGAGGGATGAGGCTGTGTAATTGCATTTAGTCTTGACATATGGCTGCACAAACAAAGGTATTGTGCTGTGCCTATGATTGAGTATCATCACTAACAAAACTGTTTTTTTGCTAATCCTCTGTGGTTCCTCGTCACATGTGTCAGGCTTGTCGTTCAGCTCCCCCTAGTGAGCAAGTACAAAAAACAGATATTGAATTTGAGGCTGTTGATGTATTTTGGTGTAACTCTATCTTCTCTCCCCTTTACAGTAAAGATGCAGAGCAGTATTACCCACTCACCACCAACCATAGCAGTTGGGACTGGGTGAGGAGGAGAGACCACGAGAGTAAAGAAACGTGTGAGAGAAGAAAAGTAAACAGGTAAATGCAGGCTTTGTAACAAAGTGTCAGAAGTTTCCACAAACTCGTAAACAGTCTATCAGTGCCTGTCTTTTCTGTCTCACCATAGATTTTGGATCATCTTGACATTTACTCTGGACTGTTGGCCCTTCCTGTGAGCTGAGTCACCTTTCTTTTTAAGTTTTATTTTTTTTTTGTGACAAACCCACCATCATTCGCAACTTCCCACGTTGAGCCTGCAAGGCAGGGGAACCACAAGTGAATTTTTCATGGCAGCGGCACTCTAGGGCTGCCATGGCAGCTGCTGCCGCCGATGCCTCACACCGTATTACCGCACTGACGCCGGAGGAAGAGGGACGAAGGACTGCCGCCAAGCTGTTCGGGAGCGCCACCCAGCTGCCGCGGACGGAGAGAGAGAGAGAGCGAGAGAGGGGGAAAGAGAGAGAGAGGGAAGAGGCAGGAGAAGAGGTAGGGAGAGCGAGCGGGAACGAGTGTTTGGTGTGCGGGGCTCTGTTCGCCTCACAGGAGAAGCTCCGGCTCCACGCCTTGAGTCACACGGGAGAGAAACCCTTCCACTGCTCACAGCCACACTGTCCCAAGTCCTTCAGCTCCAAATACAAGCTCTTCAGGTACTCAGCACTACAGTTCAAGGTCAAAGGTCAAAGATTACACACAGTTTTTCACAGGTTTTCATTATTTAGATCATGTTAGAATTAACATGTTAATGTGGCCAGTCAATGCAGGTTTTAATGATTAAATCTTAAACTCATCATCATACCAGAAGATTTTCAGTCCAATGAATCAGGGGAAGTGGTTCCAACCCCATTTTGGTCTTGACTGTAAACCACTGTGACTCATTTTTAGTGTATTTCAGCAGAAATGCATGTCTCACTTATATATAACAAACATGACAAAAAGAAAAGGAATGTGTAACACTACCACTCACATCCTGTTGGTCTTTGCAGGCATATGGCCACACACTCTCCGCAGAAGACCCATCAGTGCTCGTTCTGTGAGAAGATGTTCCACCGCAAAGATCACCTGAAGAACCACCTGCAGACACATGACCCCAACAAGGAGGCCTTTAAGTGTGAGGAGTGTGGGAAGCACTACAACACCAAGCTGGGATACAAGCGCCATGTGGCGATGCACTCCGCCACCGCAGGGGATTTAACCTGT
This sequence comes from Parambassis ranga, assembly GCF_900634625.1. Lineage (NCBI taxonomy): Eukaryota > Metazoa > Chordata > Actinopteri > Ambassidae > Parambassis > Parambassis ranga. Next base: position 18,132,666 of record NC_041028.1, on the reverse strand, counting down.
AAAGTGTGCATGCAGAGCTATGAGAGCACGCCCGTTCTCCTGGAGCACCTGAAGAGCCACTCAGGCAAGTCCTCAGGTGGTGCCAAGGAGAAAAAACACCCATGCGACCACTGTGACCGACGTTTCTACACACGAAAGGATGTGAGGCGGCACATGGTGGTCCACACAGGTCGAAAAGACTTCCTGTGCCAGTACTGCGCCCAACGATTTGGCAGGAAAGACCATCTGACGCGCCATGTGAAGAAGAGCCACTCACAAGAGCTGCTGAAGATCAAGACAGAGCCTCCGGATATGTTAGGTCTTTTAACTACAGGGTCTCCACCATGCTCTGTGAAGGAGGAGCTCAGCCCCATGATGTGCGGCATGGGGCCCAACAAAGACCCCATGATGGGCAAACCGTTCCCAAGTGGGGCTCCCTTTCCAATGGGCATGTATAACCCCCACCATCTCCAGGCCATGTCTAATTCTGGGGTGGGTCACCCGCACCCGTCCCTGATGCCCAGTCCCTTGTCTGCAGCTATGGGTATGGGCTGTCACATGGAATCCCCCACATCTCTTCACCCACACTCCCATCACCACCACCATCATCACCACCATCACCATCACCACCATTCCCCTCCACTACCCCCACACCACCAGCCACCGGCTCCCCAGCAGCAGCACCAGCCCCAGCCAGCCCCCAAATACCAGCTGGGATCTACCTCATACCTGCTGGACAAGCCCTTGAAAGTGGAGATGGAGAGCTTCCTCATGGATCTGCAGAGTGGCTTGCCAGGCCCGGTGCCCTCTGCAGAGCCCCACGCTGCTGCCTCTCCCCCCAAGGACGGACTGGAGCCCACCTCCGGCCTGGCGGACGAGCTTTGCGGGGATCCCCTCCTGTCCAAGAGCCCTGCGGTGATCGCTGAGTCTCTGTGTGCTGCTAACATGGACTTCTCCCACCTGCTGGGCTTCTTGCCCCTGAACCTGCCTCCTTACAGTGCCCCCATGAGCACAGGAGGACTGGTCATGGGCTACACCTCATCCGCGACCTCCTCCTCTTCTTCCTCCTCCTCTTCTTCATCTCTGCATGCTGCTGAGCCACACGCCGCAGCAGCCGCCGTCGCCACGGCACCTCTTACCTCTTTGCAACCGCAACCTCAGGAGCAGCAGAGCTCCAGTGGGGGTCTGGGCCTCGGACCCCTGCACCCCCTCCCACCAGTGTTCAGCTCCAGCCTTAGTACCACCACGTTGCCTCGCTTTCACCAGGCCTTCCAGTGAGAGAGCCAGGCCAAGATGGCCGCCACACTAGCACCAGCTCAGGATGGACATTTCGGGCTGTGGCACAAAAATAAAGTTGGAGAATTAGAATAACAAATAAATAAATAAATGAACACTTAGAAGCCTTAAATAAAAAGTCGCACAAAAAGCTTTTGATTGAGCCTTAAAAGGAAGTTAATCCCCTTTGAGCAAAAAAAGGAAAAAAAGGTGAGAAGTTGAAGCAGCTTTTATTTAGGCTTTTTTTCTCCTTTATCCAATAGTTATAACAATGTATTAACCCACGTTTTATTTTTAAAATTTCCATTTACTTCCCCCTTTTTATCCCCCTTCCATCCCCTTATTTAGTAGTTCTATAGAGGGCAGGATCAGTAGGCCAAAAGGCGTGGTACTGCATAAAGTAATAATGTACAAAAAAAAAAGAAAAAAAAGGATCATTTTTTTTAGTGAAGATTATCTGTCTTGTTGTGACCCAGAAACAAATATAGTTTGAAGTGGATATATATATTTTTTCTCTCTCTCCCAAATATAAGAACATGGTCTCATCTCGAGTCCTGAGAGATCAGTGAAGGAACACAGAGACACAACCCCATGTTCTCCTTTAGACCCAGTTCACACTGGGGAAATCAATCCGGCTAGAGCAGGATTCGGGCCGTATCTGTATATATCCGGATAGTTTTTTTCTGAGTCTGAAAAACGTGAATCTGGATATAGCCAGATTGATTTCAATCCACCTCTCAGAGGTGGATCTAGCCAGATTGGCTTACATCTGGCTCAGGTCTGAACGCAAATGCGGAATCCTGCTTGCGACGCCATACTTCCGGTTCCCAGGGGCAGTGTCCGGGTCGCGTACAAAAGCCGTATGTAAACAACCGCCGAACTACGACAGCTTTGCCCCGAGTTTATTTTCGACAGGGCTACAAAGAAATAAACTGCGAGGCGCCACCTAGTGGTTTGGAGGACAACAAACAAGCCCGGTTAAGCCGGATTGAGAGCGGACACGTGTGTGTGATAGCCAGATTTGAAAATAGGTCTGAACGTATCCAATTTAAAGGCTATGCGGATTCAATCCTACTCTAGCTGGATTGACTTTTTCCAGTGTGAATGGGGCCTTAGAGGGCTAAGCCAGATCCACAAAAAACCCAACCTCCTCCTGCCTCTTTAAAAAAAAGTGCTCTTCAAACAAACCCTGTAGCTGATGTGCTCCTAGAGTCAGGTCAGTTTGAAAAAAAGAAAAGAAAACTCTTATCATGTGGCTGATAAGAGACTTGGCATGTGAACACACATTTCTGAAGAAAAGCTAAAAAGAAATGTGAAAGTGTGTGCTTCACTTTTTTTTAACTCATAAGTAGCACTTTTTTATTTGTATTTTTTTTTAGCAGAAGGCACTTCCCCATTCGTCTCCTCCTTCCTTGTGACTTCTAGAGATGCCCTGAGACGGAGACTCTCCTTCCTTCACCATCTTCCCATAATTCTAAAATCCCATAATTATAATAATAACAATAATAATAATGATGGAAAAAAAAGACGCGCAGCTGTCCCTGTAGCTGCCCGACATATCTCTAAAACATACACATATATTTAGACGCTCTTTTAAAAAGATGCATCATGGTGGTAATGATGAACCCAGACATATGTGAAATAAAAAAAAGACTTACAGTGACAGATGAGGAAAAAAAAATGTGTTAAAGAATGTTATTGCAGTGTACGAAATATCTCAACAAAATATTATAATTGCTTTTATCTCAGTAAGGTGTATTTTAGGTAGACATATTAAAACTAAGTAATTATGTTTTTTATTTTTTTGATGTCTGGCAGGTTTACATTTGTGTGTATCTTGCATTTATGATCGAACAAATGGATGAAGTATTAGCTTTTTTTCCCCTTAAACCTTTTTTTCTGTCACATCTGATCTTTACCTTTACATGTACTTGATTTTTAGTATAGTGACATCAGAACTGTGGATGAGAGGTATTTATAGAAGGCTGTTAGTAACCAGTTAGGATATAAAATAGGTAGTCATAGGGATGCTGACATGGATGGCCTAGAAATCTGACTGTAGGTCTTTTATCCAGTGGAATATATATATATATATACATATACATATACATATACATATATATTCTAACTAACCCTTCACCTCCAGCCTATAAAAAAAAAACCTGAGCCCAAAGTTAACCTAAGCCTCAAAGTCAAGATAGGTGCTCCAGTGACATTAAAGGATCATTCTGCTTTATTTAAACCTGGTGTTAGCAAAATGGCTGCTAACGGTGGCTAATTGACTGACGCTGGTGATGCTACACCAGGTTGAAATAAACCACCGTCATCCTTTAAATGTTCTGTCGGTGGCACGACCAACCACCGACAGATCCACGCTTCATCTTCACTATTTTGGTTTCGTGCCTAACTCTTGTCTGGTCTTAGCAGCTCGCTTAGAGGTTGCCGTAGCCACAGATTAACCCCCTACCCACCCACCCACCTGCCAACACAAACAAACAAACAAACACCGTAAAGTTACAAAACAAAACAAAGAAAAAAAAACAGCACATATAAAGTAAAAAAACATATTGCTGCTTTTAGCTACGGTTGCTGATGGACGACAACTGTAGACCACTAGAACATTTCTCGTTTTTTATTTTTATTTTTTTGTTCTTTTCAAGATGGACAGCAAGCTGAAAACATGCACAAGTCGAACCGACAAAGTGTTGATCAGCCCCTGGCCCCGCCCCCTCCTCCTCCTCTTTAGTCCTCACTCCTCCTCCACCTCTTCTTCTCTTTCAGCTGCTTGGTTAGATTCAAAGGAAAAGGGTCTGAAAATACCCGGACGAACGCAGTCACCAACCCCCCCACCCTCCCTCTCCCAGGTGCTTTGACATTCAAAGCGACAGGGGGGGGGGGGGACGCGAGAGCATGACTGCACCACTCGGGGTATTTTTTACTTATAGTCATATATTTGTTTTGTTTGTTTGTCATTATATATTATTTTACTGTTTGTATAAAAACAGGACCTCGAAAGAAAGAAAGAAAAAAAAAACAACACAACACATCACCTCATTTTTTTTTTATTTGTTTTGTTTTTCTTACCAAAACCTCGGGAGAAGAAACTACATTTTTGCACAATTGCTTGTTACAAAATGCTACAAGTGTTATACTTTTAAATACCATACTGTAGGATATGAAACCCTGACAATGAGCAGCTGATGGACCCCTGTGAATTAAACAGGGCACCCCTTAACCCCTTCAACCCCGCCAACCTACATAGTGGAAGGCAGGGTACAGAATCAGCGAGCACTGTAGTATTTAAAAAAAAAAAAAAAAAAAAAAAGCTTCCTCACACAGTTTGACTGTTGAACTCCTCATTTTATCATTCAAGTTAAATTGAAGCTTATTTTTACTTTTATTATACCCCCCCCCCTAAAAAGTCATTATTTTGATGATGACTCATGTAAACACGATCAAATGTTTTGATTGATCCAAAAAAAAAAAAAAAAAAAAATTCGCTGTCGGCACCTTTTTTTGGAGAATATATTGAAAAAGAAAAAACAAAATTCTCATTTAAACAAAGAAATAAATAAAAAGGTCGTTTTTAAGAAAAACCCCTCTTGGCTTTAGCCAAATTTGTAGCAATCAAATTGAGCATTTATATTTTTTTATAACAAACATTTAGTCCTTAAATAAAAAGAAAAAAGAAGAAGCTTTTGGCATGCATTGAGTTTGTCCTCCCTGGGTTTCTGTGAGCTAATCTGAATTCTAGCACTTTCAACCTTTTAAAAAAAAAAGAGTATTTTTTTCTTTTAAAATTTCAGCTTATATGTTCATATGTTTTAATTTTGTATTGATCCTGTATATGTACGTGCCATTAGTTTGATGTGTAGACTTTATCGACCTTTTGTGTATTTTCTCTTCTCCAAAAGAGTAACAGTATTTTTGATATACTTTTCACTAATATACCTTTTACATAAGAGCCCCCTGCGCCTTCTCTCTCTCTCTCTCTCGCTCTCTCTCTCTCGCTCTCTTTTTATTTTTTTTTAATATTTGGGTAACCAGCTTTGCTCTCTCTCTCTCTCTCTCTCTCTTTCTCATTAATTTATCTAATCAAACTACTACAGCCACGCTCTTTAAGAGAGCAGCAACAACGCATCTGTTTCTTTGTGACAAACAACACTGTTGTCAAGGCACAGCCTGGCCGCAGCCTGCCGCTTAAAAAAACCTCGCGACAGAGACCGAGAGATCTGCAGGCCATTTTTATAGCAAGTAACTCAACAACAACTCTAAATCTATTGTATAGAAAGCCAAATTTTTCCCCAAAAAATGGAGTACAAAAGTAAATAAATGTGTAAATTAATGCTTTATTCACCTGGATTTAATAGGAATGTGCTCCCTCGTAGTTTAAACAAAATGAACATGGGGGAAAAACAAGTTAATATATATTTGTTGACTTGCCTAATAGAGAAAAATTAGAACCTTTCAGAACTTGTCTGAAAAAACATTTTGTAACTTTCCCTCTGCATCTCAGCAATGGGTACAGATTAGATTATTTTAGATTATGTTATCTGTACCCATCTCTGAGCCTAGAATATAAATTCAGCATATTTTAATGGGTACAGATTATATAATCTAAAATAATCTAATCTGTACCCACCTCTAGGGTGCCATTAAAATATGCTGAATTTGATATAGGTAGTGATGGATCTAATCTGTACCCATCTCTGAGCCTAGAGTATATCAAATTCAGCATATGTTAATGCCATCAATTTGATAAAGTGTAAACAAACATAGCCTAAAACTTGCTTTGTGTGGCTACTAAGACTTTGTTCCTGATCTCTAATGAGACAATAATACCTAACTATAATATAATATTCTGTGTTTTTAGCATTGTTTTTAGGAGGGACACTCCTACTCTTAGCATGAATTCACATTTTTTTGGCATAAATGGTCTTCCATAGACTGGCCTCGCTCATACATCTTTAACATTGCTGTTGTTGTTGCTGTGCTCCTTGGCCTGGCTGTAGCTCCATTACCTCGATCTGCACCTACTAGGGATGCACTTATCCTCACCTTTTCCTCTTTTACTAGTAGGTGCAGCACAAACACACACATTTATTTTAAGGGAATTTGTTCATCAGTTTAAACCTGAGAAAAGCTGATCTGAGTTCAATAACGCTCTCTCTCTCTCTCTCTCTCTCTCTCTCTCTCTCTCTCTCTCTATCGCTCACCCTTTCTTTTGTTTTGCTTCTAGTAAGGATCTGGGTACTGTCTGCTGCAGGCAAACATCCACGTGTAGTTTTATATATTTCTAGCTTATTTGTAATTTGTCTTGCATTCCAACCTCTTTATGTATCTTTTAGTGACATAGCCCATTTTATTTTATTTTTTTTTATCACAGCCACCTCTGGAATAAACAAGGTGAAAAAAGGAGAATGAAAATAAACTACTTGCATTCATATACACACTATGTTAAAGCTTGGAGTTTATCGACTACAGGGAGAGTTCTATACATGATCTGCTTCGGTGAAAGACAGCCGATGAGAAGTCTTTGCTTTTTTTGTTACATATCTCACATGCAATCAGTTGCTGCAATGTTAAAGTGACAGATTTGTATATTGGTTGATCCAAAGAGATGATGAACACAACAACAGAACTATTGACTTATTGTACAGTACAGTGTATCTTTGAGTTGTCATGTGTTATGTTGAAATGATTAAAAGACAAACCAGCGGTTTCATACCCTGCTTTGCATTCTGTCTGTTTGTTATTTAAATCATGTTTTGTCATTATATTATAGGACCGACATTTTTTTAACAAATGTAAATGTAAGGGGTGGTGCACTGTCGCCTCACAGCAGGAAGGTTCCTGGTTCGATTCTGGCTGGGACTTTTCTGTGTGGAGTTTGCACATTCTCTCTGTGCCTGCGTAGGTTTTCTCCGGGTACTCCAGCCTCCTCCCACATTCTAAAAGTCTATATGTTTCCCCCGGTCCAGGTTGTACCCCGCCTCTCACCCATAGATAGCTGGGATATACTCCAGCCCCCCGTGACCCTGCACTGCAGGACCAAATGGATGGATGTAAACATAACACCCTTTTGGACCAGTGTGCGTCAATCCTCTGTGGGCGCAATTCTCTAAAACCTAAAAATACTTCTTTAATACTACTACGAGTGTGTTTTTAGAACACTGAACATTTTTTTTCAGGCGTAAACTGGTGGAGTGTCTGGGCAGTGATATCTGAGCTGGTGAGTCACTTCCTTCTGCACGTCCATCTATCACATTGAGTGTAGGAAGTGATTTCCACAGACCACATGTCCTTCACCACATGAGGCAGAGTGAACGGATGAGTAGCGCATGTCAGCCACAGGAAGTTGGAGGGAAAGTAATCCTGTAATATTTGCATCTATTTAGTACCAAAAACTAATTTGAGTCCCAGAATGTTTTAGGCCGGTCTGAGTGGTGGTGTGTCTGACCCTCAACACTGGACCAGGGGTCTGGATTATGTCTCACAGAGCTGTACCAGTATACGCCTGCATGCATATCTGAGTGTCAAGACTGCTCTAATTATAGTGCTATGGAGCTAAACCTATACTTAAATCAACTGAGCTGACTCTCACATATACACTTATGGGATGCCAACTGTGCCATAATTCTGGAATAGAAACTCTTTTGGTTGGAGGAACCTGGAGAACTCATAAAAAAAAAAAAAGATTTGAGAGGAGCGAAACACCACAACACAGATCGCAACCCAGACACTGATCATTTCAGAAACACACAAGCCAGGAATCTTGACACCTTCACACACATAGACACACAAAGAGAAGTTTGGTGATTTAGCATGGCGCAGCAACAAAGCCCCTGCCAGGTAATATGATGCTAAATGTATACACCCTAATGCGCCCAATGATGATGGTAATATGCAGGATTTTAGCCATAGCTAGCATGTTAAATGTGCTAATTAGTGGAAATTCTGACTTTAATCTCAGAATTACTCAAGACAAAAAAATAATTTTTAAATCAGAATATTGTTAATCTCTATTTTGGGAAGAATTTAAGATTTTAATCATTTTTTATTCTACTGTATAGCCTCAATATTCTTCCATTAGATGAAGACCATTTACAGTTAGAATCATAAATATTGACTGCTATTTTTCATATTCAACTTGTCATCACTTTATTTTCATTGTACATTTTGTTATTGGACATTCTGTAAAAGAATCAAAGAGGGAACGTAACAGAAACCTGTTCCTTTGAAAGTCATCATCAACATCATGCTTTTGGCTAAAACGATGACAGAGAGCGCCACAAACAGCAAAACTCAACAAATACAAAGCTGCTTTTCTCTTTATTTACATCATAAAATCCTTCATACATACCCTCGCATGACGTGCGCCTTTTTTTTTGGTCTCCCCGAGCATTAGAGAGAAACTCATTCTTATAATTTGGGCTGATTTCATTTCATTCGAGGCAACCTCTGGGGACAATTCCAGGCCATCAGCTGTAATAATAAGTAGGCAGGGGTAAATTAAATGTTATTTGGGTTTGTCTCATTCTCTTTGCACAGCTCGTTTGTAATAAGATGAAGAATGAATGAATGTTGGACACAGGAGGATGTCTTTCATTCATCCCTCCGATCTGGTCCTGGAGAATCAGGGCTGATCTCAGCACCTGTCCGGACTCTCTGCAGCCTCACACCTGCACCTCACCTGTATTTCTGTGCAAATACGCCCCCACTTAAAATGGAAGCCCTCTAAAATCAAACTGTGATGAATAAATGTTTTGTTTGGGAGCATGTATTGTCCTCTAAATACAGTGACTGAGAACTGACCCGAAGCTTAGTTTGACATTTTACAGTGACATCTAGCTGAGAGTTAGATAAGAAGATACCAGTCAGGCTTCTGCTAACAGCTGATTGGCTTAGCTTAGTTATTAAAATATATATATATTTAACAGGAGCTACCAGCAACTGCTAAGCTCAACACACAAAGTCTCTGATATCCACATGTTAAAAAGGAAACCATTGCCAGCTGCTGGTTAGCTTAGCATAAAGAATGATGTCTGTGTGTTAAACAGGAAACTGTGGCTAGCTGCTGGTTACCTCTGTACATTAAATAACACATGGCTGCCATCAGGTAATTTTAGGTCCACATAGCAACTCTATTGACTACACATTGATAGCTATCAGTTAGCTCAGATTTAGCACAAAGACATCAAATCTAAAGAAGCAAGTGCCAGCAGCAGTCTAATTTAATTCTGTGTTAATGAAACCTTCCATGAGTGTACAGTATATAGGAATTGAGTGATAGCAGCTGGTTAGCTTATCAGAACTCATCTTATCATCTAGCTCCTGCCAAGTGAAAAAAGTGCATTTCACAAAATGTCAAACTGATCTGAAGGTCCAGTATGCAGGATCAGTACAAAATGAAGTAAAAGACAGCATCATTTCAATGTGTTTGTTGTATTCTCTCTTGTGTGTGTTTTTACCTGTGATATCTATTTATAGAGTGGGTCCTAGCTTGAAGTGTTGGAAATGTCTACAGTAGCCCAGAAAGGACAAACCAAACACTGGCTCTAGAAAAAGCCTTCAAATGTTAAAATTGATGTGATGTGCCAGCACACTCTTAGAAGAGGAGAGGTGAGAGAGTGGTACTCAGTCCAATCTGCAACCTCACCACTAGATCCTCCATAGTGGTCCTTTAATGTCCTAGCTCTGCTGTAACTAGATTAAAATGAATACAATTATCATCGACAATGAGCCCTTAACTTGAGCAGTCTGGTTCCACCTATGATCTGAGGACTTGAAACGCAGGGAAAACATGAGCCGCGACATGTGACCTTCACAAAAACACTGACTGTACAGGTCTAATAAGAACACTGCAGATTACATTTCAATGCTCTGCGCCCCCTCCAGCTGTCAAATAACATCTGCCACGCTACAGGGCAGGAACACACAGAAGTGATCTTAGCTGGCTTTCAAAAGAATCAGTTTATACATAAAAATGTAACATACATTAGATTCAAACGTAAAGAAATGAGGCATCATTTCTCATCAAAAATAATAAACAATGGTCCTTTGAAACAACCCTTACAATTTGCGCTCAATTACTGCATAGTTCAGCAGGCTCCAGCTCTGCTAAGGCTACACTGACGGCGTGGTGAGCAGAAAAAACCATTTGTGTGGTAGAGATTTGAATACAAAAGGTGACTCCTCCTTGTCATTTTGTCCAGCGGACTGCACCCACCGGATCAATGCCGCGGGGCCGTCAGGTTCACGTGTATTCAGTCCCATTTGTAAAGCTATGTAGGGTAAAATGGGCAAATACTCTGACATGAAAAAGGAAAATCCCACTGAAGCTAATGTTTTGACTACAGAGGAAACTGAAGTAAAAAAAAACATAGCAGAACATTTAATTTATCCTTTCTTGTTTTTTTTACAATGTAGAACCTCCCAGAAATATTTCCATCCATATGGGTTTAAACACAACAAACATCGACACCGTAACCACAGTTTGACTCCCCCAGTCCTTCCCTGATCTGTAAAGTCTCTGCGATGAAGTCGCGTCAGAGAACAGAGACGGTAAACTAAAGACAGAATTGAAGTAAGAAAATCAAAACAGAAAGTAATTATTAAGTTGCAGGAAATATTCTGTGATGACAAAAAATAAAAACCTGGATAAGTTAGACTCAAAACACAATGAAGGAAAAAAAGAAGAAGAAGACGTGTGCAGGAACCGTCGTTTTGACAAGCTTTGGCCCGGTGCAAGGTGAGACAGCAGGGGCAGAGGAAGACCTCCCTGTGGGTCTCTGTCCTGGGCTGGAGAAATGGGCGGGGGGGGGGTGGCAAGGGAGATGGAGAGAACTGATTTTTGCTCTGCCACCTTGCTGTTCTTCACCACAAAGCCAGTAGGTGGGGCCGTTGCGCTGTGAGAAAAAAAAACGCTAATCCCCCTCTGTTGTTATGTCTGCACACAAGTCCTGTCAGTGCTTATTGGACAAGAAGAATAAAAAATATATATTAAAAAAAATGAATGAGACAAACAAAAACAAAAAAAGAGAAAAAAACGAGAACAGCAGCGACAGCAGCAACGTCTTAGTCGATCTTGACCGCGGCGTAGATTTTCCTGATGAACATGTAGGCGGCGTAGAAGCCGATCGTTCCTGTTAGCAGCCAGAAGGACAGGACCATCAGGGTGGTGTAGCCGAAGTACAGGAGGGAGGGGATGAACTCCACGATGTCCAGCTGAGGAGAAACAAAGGGAGGAGGGATCACTTTATATAGCTATAGAACATCTTTTTTTTTTAAAGTTCTGACTCCTGATGTAGCACGTCTTTACCTTGTTGATAAAGTAGAAGATGGCATAAATAAGGACGTAGAACGCCGAGCCTCCTGAAACCAGGAAAGTTCTCCACCACCATCGATAGTCCTGACAATGGTAGAAACAGAGAGAGGTGAATGGTTGATGACGGCGGTGTGGGAGGAAATATGAGTACAGTACAGCAGTGGTCTTACCTCTGCACAGAGCTGGAAATAAACCATTACGATGCTGATCTGAGAGCAGGACACCACCAAGATGATGAAGACCAGAAACAGGAAGCCGAACAGGTAATAGAACTGATTCTCCCAGATGGCCTGTAGGTGGTGACAGCGACGCGAGCATTAGTGTGATGAATAAAGCCACTCGCAACATTATGGTACTTATTTGGAGTGACACTTTATAAAATGAGTTGTATTTACGCTAAAAATGAAGAAGAGCTCGATGAACATGGCACCAAACGGCAGAATTCCTGCCATCAGGATTCTAGTGGAAAGAAAACACACCTTTAGTCTTCACACTCACTGTGTCAAAGGCCGTGCTCAGGATGCGATCATGGTTAAACACTCACCCTACAAACTTGTTCATGTACCAGCGCTGCTCTGGCACCTGCCGAGGGATCTGGTTGGTGCGCACCGGGTTATCGTACGGCTGCTTGCGGAAGCCAAAGTAGTATCCCAGGTAGACCAGAGGCATGGAGATACCGAACCACATGCACAGCAGGGCCAGCATGGTGGTGAAGGGGACCTGGAGTAAAAGGAGGGACACAGGAACACTGTCACACATGTCACTATAATCCCAACAGTGCACTCTATACACAGTATTCACAAAGGAGAACAGGTTAGTCAGGTTAACAGTGCTTACAATGTAAGCTACACATGATGTTAGCAGGCTGCTCTCCTTACAATTCATTATGATGTGTGTGCAGGAATGTCTGAGTTACTGTGTGTCGCTTGTCTCAGTGTGAAACAATAGCTGATATGTTGTGTTGTAGAGCACCTATTTATCCACATCCAATGTTTTGATTTTCTGCATTACTACATACAATTACGGTAGTCAGAAATAACAGAAAAGGTTCTGCTAAACATGGTAACTAACCTTATATCTACTTCCTGTATGTGGACTGATTATGCTGTCACCCGGTGTAGTCAGCCCACAAAGGCCCATTCTGAGTCAGGACTAAGTTACACGCTGGCTTGTCAAGCTTAGTAGCCGTTTGCCCACTAATGTCATCACTAGCAAAACACCATCTGAGTGGACGTGACTCTAGGCTAGCCAGCCATATTACTTCACCAGAAGCAGAACTGCCCATTAATGCTCATCCAAAGAGAGCAGGTCACACCTCTGTGGGTTTTTTTAAGACAAAGGATGCTTGATCATCTGAGGTCTTGTCCACACTGCGAGTTTTTTATCGTATAGATATACATATCCACACAGATCCGGCATTTTGAGATAAATGGACCCCCCCTTCCCCTTAACCTGCATGCCCTCATGCACTAACAACGGCAGCATGAGTTGTGTGTGCATGCCTCATGTACTCTTCTGTTTATGGTGTGGGTGTGTGTGGTAATGCTACAGTGCCACAAACAGGCCTGTCTTATATTCTACAGCGTTATCAGTGGTTTTGTGTGGATACGTGGGGACACACACATTTATTGAAACATTTTTGAAATGAAAACTATTTAGTCCGTGTGTGGATGTAGCCTGAGAAACTGCGTGCAATAAATTGATGGTTTGTGTTGTGTTCTGCATATCTCACTTATACATTTTTAATACATTGTGTTAACTGTGTGATGGTACTCACCGCCCCTGAGGAGTGCTCTCCCCAGATGAAACAGTTCAGGACGAAGCAGATTCCAAAAACCACTGCAGGATACAAAGTGGCTGTCTGCAGGGAGAAAAAAAACACAACACATGGTCTAAGCTTCTCTGCTGTCACCATAAGAAACACATTCAGGAGAAATAACAGCCAATTATTTCATTTGTAGAATTGACTCACGCAGAATGCTCCTTTCCTCCATCGATGGCCCTTCAGTGTGCGGTACAGTCTGCCAGCAAAGTAGCCACCAAACACACTGGAGGAAGAAAACAAACGGGACTAAATAAACCAGGAAATGCACATTTGGGTTAAACAGGAGAAGAGAGATCTTACCCCATGAACATGAAGAGGAAGCAAGCAGTGGTCATCAGGGCTCCTCTGCTAGATGGAGACAACATGCCCAACATGGCAACAACTGTAACACACACAATGTGTAGATGAGAAGGCTGAAAGACTCTGCCTACATGCAAATAAGACTGGACATCAGCATGTAAACACAGACTGTACTGTTTAACAGACTCACAGATGACAATGAGAATCATGCAAAAGAGCTGGATTCCTGAGCCCAGTAGAGAGCTGAGGATCATGGGATACTGAGGTGGTCTAAAGACGTCGCCGTGGACGTTCTTCCATCCAGACTCCTCCATGGTGTCCTCCTGATTAGAAAGGAGTCAAATGTGATTAAGTGGAACAGATAGTAGTGATTCAATAGACTTAATGAGTTATATGTTGTTTTCTTACTATGTCATCCTCTCTGTTGTAGTTAGCTATGTCTTTCCTCAAGGTCCTGATGATGATCATACTCAGAATGCCTGAGAGAAATAGCAAGGAATGAGAAGGATTACATATATATTTACATGTGCATTCCAGAGGTTGCAGAGCTACAGTTGATCCTCTGTGAGTAAACTGACAGAGGGAACATTAACATGAATTCTAGGCGAGAGGTCTGTCATGATAGAGGCTGGCAGAACAGGTTAGGAGTGAATTAAGAATTTACATGCATCATGGCTAGACAACCTGTCAGAGTCAGCCAGCCCTGAAAGTGCCTGATTACTCCAGTTATACCTGCAGCAGTTTCAGCAGCTGTGTTTCTAACGTGTCTAACGTGTTTCACTGCCTCCAAACTGCATTTAACCTTTCAAAACATGGTTTTAGCATAATTGTGGGGTAGGTAGTGTTGCTGCTGTTATTTAATGTTGAAGCATACACTCCCTGTAGTGCGATGTTGATTTTTTTATATAATGAAATTTAAAAACTTTAAAAACTGTATTTTTAGTGTGTTCACATACACACACACTATAGACCAACAGCATTCACAACTAGAAAAAGGCAGGCTCTGCATCTCATACTGAGATTCACAACACACAAAGACCAGCCCACGGTGAGCAACGCAGTGACAGGAGTGAGAAGGAAACATTAATATGTATGTTGCATCTTTATGTTACTTCCTAAAGAGCAAGGACTGCATATAATTAGCAACATTTATTACGGGGAGGGAAAATATTCTCACCATGGCAACAAATACAGGCAGACTAACCATTTAACTAACTGCCGGTAACCTTTATTCTGCAAGTTAAAATATAGCCTTTTACCAACAGGAACTCTGTGTGAAGTCTGGAACACACGCCACTCACAGCAGTTACAGCACATCTCATTCACTAAGAGCAAGATGCTCTGTCAGGCACCCTGATGTCTAAATAAAACTACATCACACTATACACTTCAGAAATACCTCTTACAAACGCACATAAATGGCAGCTCAGATGCAAAGGAGTTAGAAACGATTGGGCATACCAGACAGGAAGAAGACGACCACCACAGAGTTTACAATGGAGAACCAGTGAATCTGGACATCGCTCATAGTCAGGTACGTGTCCCAGCGAGATGCCCACTTCACCTCGCTCTCCTGCACAGAGGGGACAAGCATCTCAGGTTCCTTGCCTCAACACTTCTTTAACATTGTGACATCCAAGTAAACTTAAACAGCTAAGGAAGTACAAACATTATTAATTTAGTATTTAGCCACACAGACTGGTCTTAGCTCTGGTTACAGGATGCTTCATGTCACTGACCTCCCAGTGGACAGAATAGGTGAAGAGGACCTCATTCTCTTTGGTTGGGTCAATCTCCTGAGGGGCGGAGCCACTGGCTTCAGGTAAGGTGCATGTCTTCAGCTTTTCCTCTGCCTTCAGATCTGAGAAAGAATAACACAACAGAATAAGTACATCAACAAGAACCAGCCATTTTTGTTTTAGTCAACAATCCCACTTCCCTTTTCCCACTCATTACAAACCGAGTGGGATGACACCAACCTTCTACTTTGACGCTTTGGGGTACAACCTCAAATCGCACCACCCTGTAATCGTGAATTTCCCCCTCCTCCAGTTTCTCTCTGTGGAAGTACAGGATGAAGGACAGGTGGTTGTGCAGATAAAACTGTAGGGGTAAAAAAAAGGAGACAAGATTCAGCACATTCATAAAAAAAAAAAAATAAAAAAAAAAGATTTTTGAACTTTGAATCTTGATTCCGAACGTATCACAGCATGTTCAAAAAAATCCTCTGGTTGATTAAAATTGTTTTTCCAGTCTGGTTGGTGCTTTGACAAACCACAATGACCTGTGTTCTCAACAGAGAAAGTGGGGCTGGTTGTGACCACTGGTGGATGGGGTTGTTATCATGAAGAAATTGATAGCTTTAAAAAAAAAAGGCATCTGGTGTAAACTATCTAGCTTGACTATGGCAGAAAATGGCACTGCTCGACTAATGTTTAAAGACTAATATATCATAGAAACTCAACACAAAGCTATGTCTTTCTAGTCATGGCAGTTTTATCAAAGTTAGTGAGTGGACAGAGAATTTAGTCATTAATGAAGCAAAGATGCTTCTTTGCGTTGTGTTTTTGCTATAAACTGATTATACATACAGATAACATGAGAGCAGCAGCCCAGTAGTTAGCTCCTTTAGCATGGTTAGTGCTAGTGCTGCCTCACCCTTATTGAAAATGTCAAATATTCTCCAAAACAGCATCATTTTGCATGCATTGTTATCTTTGTACAGAAATGTCTTGTAGATGTAGACCGTCCCTGCGTAAAGTATGGAACCAGTAAAACTGCTCTACAAGTACATATAGCGGTTTTACTGGTTCCATACTTTACTTTAGCCACCCTATAGTTCATAGGTGCCAAATTATCCAGGATTTATTTATGTATTTACCACATCCTCAGACATTCAAACCCTGTTAAATCGACTGTTTAGCCGTGCACTTAGTCACTCAGATTGCATCAAACCTGAAAGATCTTATCTACCTTGTTGTTGTCAACAAATCCCAGTCTGTATCCATGTTCAAACTGGATATCTTTCACTATGTCCTTCTTCTGCTCTTCCTCCCCTCCTGCCTCTCTGTTGGGATAAAACTCTAACCTGGTGGCAACTGGAAGGTTATCTGCAATACTGAAAGAACAACAGAAGACATTCCGATTAGTTTTGTAAGCACAAATGCTATAGAAGAAAATTAAACAGCAACAAAAGCTACCATATTTTCCGGACTATAGGTCGCACCAGAGTATAAATCACACCAGCCAAAAAATGGGTAATGAAGAAAAAAAAAAACATAGATAAATCGCACTGAACTATTAGTCCCACCAGCGGGCCAGCGTAAATCACTACGTTTTAAGCATAATGTTGCCTCCTGAATTCCTCTTAATTTAAGTGGTGTGGCTGCAGGACATTGAGAGTGAGAAATTCCTATAAATATCCTGTAAATGAGTAAAAGGCAGTCTACTGTGCCCTCATATAGCTGTCTGGAATTAGTGACATATCGACCACACGCCCTGTGAATGCAAAGTGTGGACAAGCTGGAGGTGGAAGAGAACCCTCAGGAAGGGGACAGAACAGCTACCATGATATCTGTGATGAGACGTCAGGACACAAGGCTAACTAATTGTAAATTTTTTCATATACAAGTCGCACCTGAGTATAAGTCGCATACCCAGCCAAAGGATGAAAAAAGTGCAACTTATAGTCCGGAAAAATACGGTATATAAAATCTTGAAGAAGTACAATTTTAATAGTGAGTAATGTATAGGACACTTAAATGGATTGCCAAAACAAACAAGAAGGGATCCTCACAGGTGAACATAATACTCCTCTTGGATTCGCTCAGCAACCAGTTTACTCTCCTCTATGCCGAGCTTTTTCTTGCTGCACACCATCTCACATTTTTTGTTCTTGTTCATCTCGACATTGTAAAGGGTATTCACAATACGGTCCCCACGTAAGACCTCACCTACAAAAGAGGAATCAAAAACATTTTGAATGGAGACATGTAAAATGAATGATGTGAAATTTCCAGACTACATTCCATGCATGTCAGCTGCATTCCACTCACCCAGGTTTTCTCCTTTGTAGACAACGGAGTCTGGCTTGCAGTAAGGCAGGGAGTAGTATTCATAAGGAAGCTGGGTACGGGAGCTGGTCAGCTTCACCGCCTGGAAAAAAGCATTATCTTACTGACTTGATTGAAATGAAGATAAGTAAACAGAAACAGAAAGGAACTTCTTTCCAGCTTAACACAATAACAAAAAACACAGTAGATTCAGCCGTCTTCACAGGCTGTAGATAATCTCAACTGCAGCCAGGTAAGTTATGTTGACTTTGTAAGGTCTCTCCTCAGGGTTTCCACCTGGGTATTGCAAGACGAGAGGCCTAAATGGACTCAGACGATTGCTATCCAGTGACTTCTGTTGTTAAAAATGTGACTCATTGTGTGTAGAGTGACATTAAACACTTGTTTCTAACTATCACTAAGCAACCTAGGCTAGGAAACCCAATAGCTAGGAATACAGACTTCCGTTGGGAGATTACAAGATGATTGAAGTTGCATCCAGCAAGGAGCTATAATGTGTTTTTTGTATATTAAAAGTAGCTTCTCAAGAAAGGCTGAGATATAACACTTAAGTATGCCACCAAATGGATTTAGGCTGACCTTCTGAACCAGGCTATATTCAAGTGATCATAAGATGTGTGTTGTTCTGGACATCCACATGAAAGCGGGTAGTTCAAACAATGGGATCAGAAGCTGGATTATGTGTATCTTACCTTAATATCTACTGTCTCACCATCATGGAAGTCCCTGGGAGCGACTCCTGGAACATAGAAGGGCCGGACCACAGGCAGCAAGGCCAACAGCAGCAAGGCCGACCACGTCTCCTGCAACATACAGTCAACATTTTACCCTAAATACAACATAATATGTGTATTCATGATACCGACTGTGCACATTTCAGCAATAACACCACATGCTGTACACCTCTGAGAAAGGGGAGAAGAGAACAACCACTGCACCAAAAATCTCCTGACAAATAAACCAACGTTGCACAGAAACATGAGCAAGGCTAAGACAGATTTATTTTGGCTTGGCAAAATGGATAAAGTCATGTCCCTTCATTAGAGCAACAACAGCCAATGAACAACAACAACATCAAATCAAAGCACCTACCCACATAAATACAACACAGGAAAAGATGGAGGATATATAAATACTAGGGTACAGTAAAGCTGTAAATCCTCCACGCACTGAGAGGATTCTCTGTATGTCAGATCATTATAGCCTAAGGACCCGGAAGGGAACTACAGAGCTCCTAGGAAGAAAAAACACTGTGCATTGAACTGTTGACTTGGTGGTTCAACAGTGGCAGCCTTACAGCTGACAAACCGCTCACATGATATCCTCACTACAGTTTGCCAGAAGGCATGTCAGAGCAAACAACAGTCCAACACAGAGCTGATACTACAGGGAATGAGGTGCTTTAAGGTAACCCATCACTATATCCAATACCAATCAATCGTAAAGGCAGGCGAGCTAAAGCACTATTGTGTCACAGCACAAAACGGAAATCCAATTTATAATGTAAACTTTAACACACATACAGACCAAGTCTCTTTCTTTCAACATCCTATTTGCTCAAAGAACAATCACATGAGCAGCAGGGCATCAAGATAAAGAGGCATCCCGATTCTACAGTCATGCTTCTGATTATTTGTGAGCAACAGATGTAAATAAATAGACATGCAGATCAGATAAACACCATATCAAATATAAATAGTACAAAACCAACAAACTGCCCTGCAATAAACTGATGTCCATGTTTAATTTGATACAAACTAACAACACAAAGCTTAGAAGTTTCAACATGTGAAGTTTGTCTCTATCCTACCCTGAGTCAAATTAACCACGTTATAGGGCTGTAACTCAAAAGTGATTAATACCTAAAGACTCGTGGTTTCCTCTTGATATTAAATTTCGGTCATTGAATGTTTAAAAAGACCATGTTTGATCAAGTGAATCGATCAAAATGCATTGATTGACACGTGGATCCAGTTCACCGGTATTCAAAGTCACGATAAGAAAGTGAAGGAAGTAGCAACTCATTGAAACTACATAAATGTATTTTACTGGTATCAGCACAGATAAATAACACAGCCAGTTTTAGGCTGTGTTATGTTTGTTTTTTGTAGCTGATCTTGTGTCATTCTTACATTTTCCAGCAGTATTTACCACACCGACAATAATCTTAAACCGTCGCTGCCTGACAGAGCTGCTAACAGCTAACGATATGTCAAAGTTCGTCGTTCTGACGACTCCAGACACTAAAGCAAATGACAGTCTAACATCCGAGTGCACGACTATTGATACTTTAACAGTACAATATTATGTACCAAAGAAACGACACGTATGATCAATTTCAAGAGGCACAGCGCACTGACACTCTAGCTAGGTAAATGTTAGCTAGCTAACTCAGCAGGCTCGTCAACATCCAAACAGCTGAGAACTGCAATAATAGCGAGCTTGGGTAACGTTACAATGTAGTTTCTCGGCTGAATTGGACCTCTACTCTGATATGTATGTCTCACGATGTGTGACTTCGTTTGAAAATGAAGGATGAGCAAGGTGTAGTTTGAAGAAAAAGAGTTCGTTTTTTCACTTACCATGACCGCGGCCGCCATTTTGAATACGTGTCATTAGTGACGTTGCGGAAGTGGCCTTACTGTAGTTTTTTTCTTACGAATATTGCCTTTAATTTGACACGCCCAAATATGTGGTTAAAATATAATTCAATCATAATCACACATTTAAAAAATGTTGTTTAAATAAACAGTAACTGGAAAAGGGCATTTCCTGAAGAAAATGCAAGTTTGATTGCTGCAGCTGAAGCATTGCTTTGAATGCTGATGTGAAGGATTGCTCTGATTTGCTGGAGAATCAGAGCAATTCAGAGCTTTGTATGCCTCTGTGTAAGTAAAGTAAAACATAAAATTCTGAAAAAAACATTAATATAAAACCATGCAAATTGAGAAGATAGTTGTCAATTGAATTCAGACATAAGAAACCCCCCCCCCCATGCATTTGCTATAATAATAAATAAATAAATAAATAAAGAGTTAGTACACCCTAATGTATGTGTATAGTTATGTTGGTGATTGCTCTAACAAAGTATTATAGACTTACAGTGTTATAAATGTATGAAGTGTCTGCCCTCTACAGGTGAAAACCTGGCTACTGCAGCTGAATTTTTCCAATTGGTTGATTCCTATTCTAGCTGATGTTAAGGACTTGTTTTATTAACTGCCACTAACCAAGGGGTGTAGCTGCACTTTAAACTAGTACACATTTGACTTTGTTTTCAAAACACTTTATTTAAACAGATTTATGATAGTTGCATTGGACCAAGCATCTGACACAATATGGCAAAGATTTTATAATGTTCATGAAAAAGACACAAAAATATTCTTCATCCTATGAATATAAGTATATACAGTGCTGGGCAATGATTCACTTCATTGTCACGTACCTCTTTATAGAAGATTCATTTTCTCAGATATCACAATTTATTCTAAATGGGTGATATTATTTTTGTCACAGTATGAAATGATGAAATTTTACAAACAAGAAAATCTTCCCTTTGAAGCTTTAGTTGGTCAAGTAGTGAATATTATTGTTTTTATCATAAGATTTATGATTGCTATAACTTTATGTCTATGTCAACAAAGGATTAGGTGAAACACATAATTTAAACAGCGTAGAAAAAAGAAACAAAACAATCATGAGTAAAAAAAAAAATAGAAAAGCTTTTTCTTTTTTTGGAAGACATTTCTGTTGAAGATACATTTAAGAGCTGTACTTGCAGAAATAATTGTGTGCACACTTTTTCAATAATTTAAAGGATAAACATTTAAGAATCAGCAAGCATTAATAGTGAAGGACCCTGAATACTTGCATCTCTTCGAGTATATACAGATTATATACTGTACACTTTAAATCTGGAAAATATAACCACTGCAAAAGGCACTATGAGGGAGTAATGCTGCAACAAGCCACAGCATAATGGAAATATCTAGGAAGTATAAATAGAGGATTTAAGCACACGCTCTGCACACGTCTCTCTGTGGACAGCTGTGTTGTCTGCACAATGTCTCATGGAGCGTAACAGCTAAATCCAGGTGACCTATCATCCCTGCTGTAAATATGTCTATGTATCTTTGTACCAAAACAATATTCTGTGTGTGAGACCTCCACATGCAGTGGATGTGGAATGTGTATAAATGCTATTTGAATGTTAGGGACTGTAAACAAATTACAGTGGGGTGAAATCAAAAATCCCAGGAAGGTGATTTGTGTATTTTTTCTTTTGTTGTGGAAAAAAAATTTGTGTATCCCTTTATGCATTAGAGGTGGCAGATTTAACCCATGCACAACCCTGCCTGCATATTTCATCATATATCATGCACTGCTTGCTTGTAGCTCCAGTGTCTATGAAAATGCTACTTAAATGAATTTACAGTCATTTTTGGTAAAGATAAATATGCAAGTGCTGCAGTTGTGGCCATAATAGTTTATGACAGATATGTGCTATTCCCCTGACTATGGTTGAGCTGACACACTAATTACTGTATAATACTAGTATATTATTTTAAAGAGGGAGAAGACCTGGTTTAAAAAAAAAATTCCACCCCATCATTAATTTTCTTACAGTCCCATGATTCTATATTTTGTATGCCTGAATAAACTGGGATAGTAAAGAGCGCATCTGTTCACAGAAGTATTAAAGAAGTCTCATGGCTGCTGCTGATACTGGCTCTCTGTGGCCGTGTAGAAATCCTCCAGGACACTCTGCAGGTAATCAAAGGTAGGGCGGTCCTCTGGTTTGTTCTTCCAGCACTCCATCATGATTTCATAGAGTTCGGTGGGACAGCTGTCCAGGCGTTGCATTCTGTAGCCCTTCTCCAGGAAACGGATCACCTCCGGGTTTGTCATCCCTGAAAAACAGGAGTGTATGACTGAGTGAGGAGAGGTCGATCCCATGATCATTCCACTTTTATTTTGAAATATTACTCCAGTTCATTTGTTCAAACTTTATGTGCTGTACATATAACTGATGTAGGCTTTATGCCAAAATAGAACCACTGAAGCAATGGATTAATTTGGTTTAAATTATTATTTTTTTTTACTTTATGTAAATATCATATTTACTTTGAAAATGTTTATGCGTCCTCTAAATAAAGCAATAAAAGGAGCATTTCATTTACTGTACATATTAAACCAAGTTGGTAAACCGTGTAAAAATTTCAGAGAAGGAGAAACTGTACAGTAGTGGTCCACTTACCAGGGTATGGCGTGCGTCCATAGCTGATAATCTCAGTCAGCAGGACGCCAAAGGACCAGACATCAGACTTGATGGTGAAGGAGCCGTAGTTGATGGCCTCAGGGGCGGTCCATTTGATGGGGAATTTGGCACCTGGTTATTGGAGAATTTCGAAAAACACAGAAATTTGAAATGAACATCTGACACCAACACCCTGCTCATTCAGTAAGCAATACTGCCAGCCACATTCTACTATTTTTGCTACTCTTGCTGTAATCTGACACAGCGTAATTTCCCCTGACCCATGACTGCTCCGATTTCATTACTTCCCTCGATGTGTAACACTTCCTCTGACGTTGCTACACGGTGTGTGTCAGTGAACACTGCGTCGTACCTTCTCTGGCCGTGTACTCGTTGTCCTCGATGATACGAGCGAGGCCGAAGTCGGCAATTTTGCAGACTAGAGACTTGTTGACCAGGATGTTGGCAGCTCTCAGGTCTCTGTGGATGTAGTTCCTCTGCTCGATGTAGGCCATGCCCTCTGCAATCTGGAAACAAAGTGTTCACAATAACACAGTCAAACATAGTTCCCCTAATCTCTGTTCATGATTTATAACACATCTGTGCTATTTCCCTTTGGTTCTGTTTCAGTAGTGGTAGATAAGCTCAATCTAGATAACTATCTGATAAATAATCATAATCACGTTTAACCTCCTTCCTTTCCCCTCTCTCTCTGTTTTAGACAAGACGCCTGCAACAGGATGCACTAAACCCCTTTATTCTGTCACACAGGGGTCTGTTTGGTCAGAAGGAAAAATCTGATTCTAATCTCTCTTATAATGAGGGCCCTGAGCCATGTCTTGTTTTTGCTGCATTTTGAACATATATTCCTGTATCATGATGCATGTTTTCAGATATTATTTTGAAAATATCCTTAGTTTAAGCGTCTGCTTTACTTTGGTAGTTGTATTTCCTTGGGTATCTTGGCTGTCATTACTTCCTGCAGCATTTCGTCCTGCCTGCTTTCATTGTTTCCACCTGCATGTCTTCACTCTTACCAACGTGGTAAGACCTTGTTTTAAAAATTCTCACTTTTGTTCAGCCATTCTGCATTTGGGTCATTTAACTACTCTCCAGTCTTGTTATATCTAACCCTAATTAGAGAAATTTAAAGCCATTTAGCCATTAAGCTTGGAGTAATTCCAAATCTAAATTTTCATAATAGGACTATTTATAAAACTTCATTTCCATGACGATTTTTAGTTTTGTTTATCTTCCCCACCTATAATATTTATAATTTAAATATTCCATCAAAAACAAATGTCTCTTTCATTGCTCTCCTCTAGCCTACACACTCATCATCATTTTTTTTCAATGTATTCACACATTCCACAGACTAAAATGAAGGTAGAGCTCAGGGAGAGGCGACGCACTGACAGACTGGAATGTGAACATGTTAACAGCCATTGGTTGGTGTCATAGGTGATCTGTGGTCGGATAACACTCTCTTATCGAGGCTATCAAGACTACAATGGAACTCAGGAAATGATGTGAATATTCAAATATGGCCTGTGTACTGTGCACTGGTGGCAAACAAAGGTTTCTTTCATAACCATAAACAAGCAAAGGATCGGACAGGAGCTGAGGGACTCTCACCTGGGCAGAGAAGTCGATGAGCTTGGGGAGCTGGACTCGGTTGCCCTCATCACTCTTTAAGAAGTCCAATAAACTACCTGCAAACACACACACACAGTTAGATTGATCCCTAACAGTACTCCTCATCCAATCAGAGGGCTTCTAATGCTTTTCCATTTTTAACCTGACTTTAGGGAGTAGCTAAACACATAAAAAACAACAGAAAACTGAAAACTGAACCAGCACAAAGCATCATCTTTTAGTGTATTTGAGGTGGAAGGCTGCATCCAGAGTGGCTCATTACATATCATTGCCTGCAAGTATTGTTGCAGAATCCATGCACTTATGGGCAGGCATATATGTGCAGTTATGTTTGCTTATAATAGCAGGTAAATGAAAATTTAAAAAAAGAAATCACAGTTTAATTTGTTAACAAAACAAAATGTATGTACTTGTTATTTACTGATGAGGGACTGATGAATTCTTACTGTTATAATAACTGTGTGCTTTCAATATAAAGCACTTCACATTCATTTGTGTTGCCTGTTCAAACTGTATATTACTTATAGTTACTATTTTTGTCTTTACAAAAATGTATTTTTGGCTGCAGGTTCATTTTTTTTTACATTATAAGTCTTTGTTTTATTTATTGAGAAGTAATTTATACTTCTCAATAAAATGCAAATTTGAAAAAAACAAAAAAAAACAAAAACAAAAACAGTTTTGCAGCAGTGTGTTATCATATGGGTTTTATCAAGAGGACCCTGAAATGTACTAAACCTGCACGCACACACACACATACAGTACCTTTCTCCATGAACTCAGTGATGATATAAATAGGCTCCTCCTTGGTGACCACGGCATTGAGTCGAACCAGTTTGTCATGTTGGAGACTCTTCATCAGGTTGGCCTCCATCATGAAGGCTTCCACTGACATACTGCCCGGCTTCATCGTCTTCACAGCCACCTTGGTGTGCTTATTGTATGTAGCTTATTAGAAAAAATAATACTTACAGTCAGAGGGTGAACTGCTAATTCTAACATTTCTGTCATTACCCAGATTCTATATGTCTGTCTCACCCATCCAGACTTCTCCAAACTGGCCGGCCCCGAGCCTCCTGTCCAGTTTGAGTGAGGATCTTGGGATTTCCCAGGCGTCCTTCTCCCACGGTTTTTCGGGTTTGGGGCTCAAGCATGCGGTAGTCAGGTTTTGGCAGAGGCCATCTCCCTGCTCTGAAAATGACAGAAAAATAAATAATTTAGTTTAGCTAGAGGTCAGAGATATTCAGTGATAAGTTACTCTGGTGAGGTTTCACACAGGCTGAGGTATAAAAGTTGACCAGCAGAGTGTGCTGTGTCTCACTGTAAGCATTGTGTTTATGCAGATGAAAAAGTGTGACATGTACTCACTCTTGTAATGGCTGACCAGCTCCTGCAGGGTGCTGAAGGTGATGCGGGGAGAGATGTAGAATCCCCCGTTGTCCAGAGTACGGATCTTATAATGTTTAACTGTGTCACCAGACTGGGAATCATGGTCCCTAACAGACAGGGAGTAGCTGCCTGTGGTGTAAGAGACACAAAGCAGCTGTTAACATGTTATCCACTGGGGATTGTTTTCATACTGATGCCAATAGTTTTTTTTTAATTTATTATTCTGATACTAACTAGACTTACTGCTCATTAATACAAAAATACAACATACATGTCAGGATTATTATTTTAAATATAATAAATAAAAACATTTAAAACATGTACTTTTCATCACAGAACACGTCCTTTCTGGGTTTATTTGATGGTTTATGCTTAACCCACCTGAGGGACGAACAATGGCTTCACTCACCCTTGGTTGTCTCACTGTCTCGGATCATGTAGGACCCAGTTTTATTCCCAGGGGCCAGCAGCTGCCTCTCAGCATCCTTCCTGCTGACACCCTTAAAGAACCACCTTAAAAAACAGGAAACAGATCAGTTAGTTCAGAAACCTCCTAACGGCCATCATTCACACTTTCGCTGTTGTGCCATCTAAATATACAGTACAGTATATTTAGAAACAGTACTGCTAGTAGTTTCATTAGTAATCAAAATAAATGTATTTACAGATACTTACTCTTCTGTCTCCAGAGTATCTTTGGCTACATAATTACTGGGGATATAGCCTTCCTGACGTGTGCTGAGTAACATGGCTCTCCACCACTCACCAGATCTAGAGAGATAAAAACACGCAAGTGAGAAAGTGTTAACATAAAAACACGATAAACTGAGCAACAAGGAAGTATCGATCTTTCACACAGCTCATACTTTACTTACTCCTCTAAGATTTTGAGCTTATCTCCCTTCTTGAAGCCAAGGTCTCCCTCGTGAATGGCCTCATAGTCGTACAGTGCAATGGCAATGCTCTCTCCTGCAGCAGAGAGCAGCACACATAAACATGCAGTGTAATGATACGTCCCCTTTTATATTATCTTATAAAGCATGAAATGAAAATGGAAGTCTGACTAGTGTTAACATGTGAGCTGACTGCATCTTTGTCACTAACACTGGGTTCCCATATTTTGACTATGTAACTGACTTCCTTGTAAGAGTGATATTAATAGCCGCAGGCTGGTCTTCTGTGTATTAGACGCCTGTGGGTATGTGAGGCAGTGAGAGGGGGGGTTATCGCTCTGTACCAAAACACTGACTCCTTCCTCTCACCACTTTAACAGCAACCCACATTATAGAGGTACAGTATTGTGCTACTGAAAAATAGAACTTACCTTCTGAAGAGTTTGCATTAGAGGGCATTTTGGCCTGCAGAGAAAAAAAAACATACAAAAATGTCAGTTCTGGCCACGTAGGGGCAGCACACCAACCATGATTCCTCCAGCCATGTTTCTGGACACATGTTAAATTGAAGTGTAATATTCATCCCGTCTACTGGAGATATATGGCTTAAAAAGAGGCAAATTCAGGAAATCCACCAACATTGTTACCTCCACCTATTTAAATGCTCAATGCTCAAGGAGCACACGGATCCCTTCTTTCCACAGAGTCCAAGGTTGGAGACTTGGACCTCCAGAAAGTGGTCCTCAGCCATCATCACTGTCAACACTGTCAGTGTAGAGTCCTGTAACAGTGTGACACTATGACTGGAAGTAGTCCCTGCAGCACTCTAATTGTATCCCAGATATTAAAGACCATCACCATCATCTCTCTCTCTCTCTCTCTCTCTCTCTCCTTCATGCTCTCTGTCCTGTCTCCCTCTTCTTCTCCTCCTCTACCCGGCCAACTGTCAGCTGGAAGGTTCTCCTGTTAAAAATTAGTTTCTCAAGGGGGTTTACACTCTGGGTCTCTGTGAAGCACTTTGAGACAATTCTGATTGTACGTTGCACGTTGTCCCGCAGTGCAGGGTCACGGGGGGCTGGAGCCTATCCCAGCTAGCTTTGGGTGAGAGGCAGGGTAAACCCCGGACAGGTCACCAGTCCACAGACAACACACAGACAACCATTCACACGCACACCTATGGGCAATTTAGAGTGTGGGAGGAAGCCGGAGTACCCGGAGGGAACCACCGTGCCGCCCTGTAAAATGCACCATATAAATAAAATTGAACTGACTTCAATAGAACTCTGGTTCAGCCCACTTCTTCACAATGCTAAAAAGCTCATAAGAAGGTTGAAGAAGGTAATGAGGCCCCAGCAGATGACAGATGATGTTGTCCATTGACCTCAAACCTTAGCAACACATAGCACATTGTTGTGGACATTTGAAACTATGAAATTGAATATACGGCATCTTGTCTTGTTCTTGTTCCTCCTTATTTTGAAACATAAGGGGAAGGAAATACTTTGTCAAATCAATTTTTAAAATCATATTATCATTATCTGAGGTTTAGTGTTTATCATGGACTGTGTGTCAGCAACAGTTTTTTTCCATCGAGTGGTATGTGTGTGTTTGAAAGTTTTACAAAAGGAAACATCAGCCAACCTCTAAACACAGATTAGAGCGGCAGACACAACCTTTGTAAACTCCACACGTGTGAGATGATATGGTGTGTGCATCTGAAGGTAATTTTAAGAGTGTCACACTTTTATTTGATAGTTTAATGCCTGAGTGCCGCGGCTCTGCTTCTGTCACTTCCTCTTTCTTCATCAAGAGTGATGTGACAGTCAGCACAGAGGAAGCAGTAGCCAGAGGAACCACACTTACCCGCAGCAGCTATTTAACTCAGGCCAGAGATCAAAGTCTGGCCAGTATGCAAAGTCACAACAAGTCAGGGGAACATGTTGAGAGGGAGCATTGGCACGCATCTAATACACCCTCTGTAAAAAGCAGGAAGACTCTCTCTATTTAAATTGCCACTGCACATTCAGCTTTACTATTTTATACAGCCAATGGCAGCAGCCGCAGTTTTTTTTCTTTTTTTGTCTGTTTCAGTCCGTCACAAAGGGAACTACTTACAGCCTTGCTGCCGGAGTTTCCTGTGGTTGGGTCTTTGACATAGTGGGCTGTCTGTGCTCGGTTCTGCAGCTCATCATTACCCGTCCCTTTGCTGAGAGGCTCCTGCTCCTTCTTTGAGCCCACACAGCCCATGGTGCCTTCTGTGGGATGACAGCAAACACACAAACAGCAACATGTGAAAGTCACATACACATACACATTACACAGAAGACATTTGATCAGTCACACACACTGAGACACACCTAAGAGACGTACAGTACTTACAATTAGCACCTAAGCAGGTTCTGAACTAGTTCTAGTTATTCTTTATCCACATGCACACAAGTGAGAGTATGACTGCTTTGAAAACAGTGCAATATAAAATGTAATGTCATGTAATATTCTGTTTAATAGCCACAGTTGTTGCATCATTCGTTATTAGTTAAAATCCACTAACTTTGTGTCAAGGATCATGTTATATATATAGTAAAGTAGTAAAGTAATGTAGCATCATAACTATTCAGGCTTTTGCCAATGATAACATTAGTGGGCAAGCCGAGCTTAGCCAGCAAGCCGAAACTTAACTGCACCACATGAACTGATGTCAAAGTAGATTCACAATCAAGAGTTTTACCAGTTTGCAGATTCTGTCATGTTGCTATAGGCAGGTTAGTTACAATAATACAAGCTGGTTTTATTGAGTCTCAAACTGAGATGAGATTTGTGGTGTGTGCAGTCATTTTTTTTGTTTGCTTTGTTTAACCATTAAACTGCTTTATTGTCAATACATGCAACACAGATACTACCACAGATGGGATAAGCAGGCCGACTGTTTTATCTGGCTGCTTTGTGTCCTGTGTAGGAGTGTTAATGAATTGTCAGTTTACTTTCATTTCCATATACTGTGGCTAAAATTAAAACTCTTTGGTTAAGTTTTGGAAAAGTATCATTGTAAACCCAGGTGAACCTGTATGATCTAAAAAAAAGCTTTTCCACCATCTTGCCATGGCTGTACTAAAATGTCATCAGTCAGTATGAGTCAGTTCTTAACAGAAATACACTCGGTACATTTAGGCAACTGTTGACTATAATACAAAGAGTGCTGCTATTCAAAATAAAATGGAATTTTATAGCATAAACTGGATTATATAAACACAAGTAATTTTATCTAAATGTCACATATGACTATAACGGGCATATGGTGTCTTCCTTATCAAAGGTCGGTTTAGTTAGCAGAAAGTTGTGACATTATTTCCCCCTCTCTTTACTACTATCAATGTACTTAAATATTCTTGTTAATTTTGGGCGGAGAAGGTGTGAAGATGGCCTATCATGTGATGTTGTTAGATAAATTCCTTACTGTGGGGGGGAAGCTTGAGAAGACAGCAACACCTTATCTGCCTCCCCACACTCTAAACTACACTACACTACACACTAAATGACCATGGCTGAATTTTTTTCTTCTATTAAGGTACTTCTCTGTCCCATGACTGCAAGGGTTCTAAACAAACTTCATTATTTAACCATAACATCTAGGGAATACTTGGTTTTCTTTTTGTCTCTGCATACATGTATCTATGTATGTAAATACGCAGATTAGATGGAACGAGCCATGACAAAGAGAGAGTCAGACGCTATGTTTTATGGTACACAGATTAACCTATCTCATTTAAACAGCAGAGCACCGCAGCAAGGTTTTATAATAAAAGATGACTTTGGAATCAAAGTAAATTAGATTAAATTAAAGATTAGATTAGACTAGATTAAAATCTAATTAAAAACATGATAACTATGGAGGCACTCATGTACAGAAGCAGAGGAAAATGTTTCATTTGAATATTTGGACACAGGAAGTTGCGTTACTGACGTCAAAATTGGTGGTGTTAACACATTTGCTTCCCTGTCCCCGTCTCTGTTCCATCCCTCGTTCCTCTTCAGATGTTAATTAAAGGATTGTCTGGGTTTTTTTTTTCTGCTGATACATAATGGCGGTCAGAGAGCTCCTGATGGTAAAACACTGCCCTAGTTTGTAAAAAACGCAGCTGTCATTGATTTGTCCGGCCACAGACAAAAAAACACACTCCTTTATTAGATGTACTGAAAGATAATAATATAAACAAGAACATGTCAATGGTTGTACATGTGGGCGTCCTGTAATTAAACCATTTCTAACCAGAGATACAAATGATACACACAGGATCAAGCAGGTTTAGAAAATAATTAATGTAAGTCACAATAAGAGGTTTACTAAAAAACTAAACAAAAACTAAAAAACTACAAAAACTTCAACCATCACAGTCCCACATGGTCTAGCGGTTAGGATTCCTGGTTTTCACCCAGGCGGCCCGGGTTCAACTCCCGGTGTGGGAAGATAACCTTCAGCTAACTAGTATTATTTATTGCAAATCAAAAGGTTTGACCCCACACTCTGACCTCTATATGCAGAAAACCCCACATCATCAAGTGACTGAAATCAATAATTAAGAAATTAGGATTGGTGATTAGATTTGCCCTGCGATGGAGTGGTGACCTGTCCAGGGTCACCCATAGTTAGCTGGGATAGGCTCCAGCCCCCCGTGACCCTGCACTGCAGGATGAAACGGGTTACTAGATAATAGATGGATGGATTATATTTGTGTCCATAGAGACCTGAAAATTCATATCAAGTCATAAATTAATCATATTTAAGATAGTGACTTATAATAATCTGGACCCTTAGTGGACACAGGTGACCACCAGTGACCAGATCCTACCAGTGCCATGTAGGCCCGCTGCTCAAGACCTTGGGATGCATAAGAAGCGCTGAGTCTGGCAGACAGACTGAACTGGTTGGCTGATTGCAGGAAGGAGGTGATGGATGAACAAAAAAAAGATGACAATTGTGTGAAAAGTGATCATAACCTGCTGCTCTTTAACTGAGGTAGCCCCTATCTGTCAGTTAGAATGTGTCGTTCTAATAATTATAAATTTGTGCCAACATCAGTTTTTCACTTCTTGTTAGGGGTATAGAAAGATGAATCTATGAGAAATTGCTGATGATTCGACCACGCTGACAGTTTCAGTTCTGTGCTGGTATTTCTTCTCCATCTCTCTGGGAACTGTGGTTTACTGTCCAACACAAATATTACTAAACAGGCCCTAGAGTTAAAAAGTAACAGAAAATCATTTACAATGTCTATGTCATCTATGGAACAATGTTTTAGCCAATAGCTTTGAGTTGTTGCTAGCAGAAACTATCATCTAAGTTCATCTGTTAACAGAAGGGGTTATATCTGATTGTATAACTGTCTGATCTTAATCCTGGACAACAACTACAAGCTGTGTCTGGAAGCTAACAGCTAGCCAGCTAATTTTTTTATGAGATAAAAGAAAAAAATAAAAGTAGTCATAATTTGTATCAGAATGAATTCACCTCAGAACTGTTACAATAAAGTCAGTATTTTAAGAGAAGAGCCTTGGTTAGCTTTGCCCACCACCAGCTCTGTCTCCTTACTGACTCTCATTTTTAAGTACGTATTGTAAGGCCTACTTACACAGCAGCACATCGCTTCTTTACATACTGGTCACATGTTTAGATGTTAATCAGCACATTGTACCTGTCTGAGCTCAGGCTGGTGTGACGCCAGCTGTAACTGCTGTCCCTGATAACCTGTTCACACCTCCATGCCTGCTTTCAGGAAGGATGCCATAGTCTACCCTAACTCCAAAGTAGCTGGCCAGAACAAGACTAAGCTAAGACTCTCTCAAGAGACAAAAGACAGGAATAATTCATGTGTCATCTGTTATGATTTTCAGATGTGATGGGAACGAGAAAATACTGCCTCCAGCTACAACAACAACAACATCACCTGGCAGACTGGCACAGTCCCAGAAGGAAGGATGGAAAAAAGAAATTCCAATGGTCCATAAAGATACTCTAGGCATCTCTAATATGTTACCTATTATTACAAATTGATTATCTTTTAGTTCTTCTTTCAGGATTAGTTATTTCATAAATACAATTATGATTCTGTGAATTCAGGATACATTCATTTGAAGTGAGTGCAATCATGAGCTGCAGTCTCAGGAACACTGACCTTTCGTTTTAAAATGTAACTTCCTCTTATTATAAGGTCAAATTTGTTTGTCTTGTCATTTACTGTTTATTTACCTCCATACTT
Source organism: Parambassis ranga (assembly GCF_900634625.1). Lineage (NCBI taxonomy): Eukaryota > Metazoa > Chordata > Actinopteri > Ambassidae > Parambassis > Parambassis ranga. The sequence goes on along the minus strand of NC_041028.1, from coordinate 18,099,438 downwards.
CCACTGATCCACATTCCAAAGAGAGGTCTACTCCATGTAAATCTAACTTTAGGTTAAGATGGCCAATTTAAACAATGCATCTTAAATACAAATCGGCGTTAAAGTTTAACCCCAATATTTTTGTCTTCTGACAACACACACAGTACATATTCAAATGATCCAAGTAAAGTCTATGATTAAAGAAAACAAAAAGGTTTATTCTTTCCTATGAATCATCTGCTGCCATATTCATAAACCCCCGCAGGCATAATAGATCACTGGGTTCAAACTAGGTTCACCTCCAACGGCTACAACAGTCACATAAGGCTCTGTCTTCTGTCTATGTGAGCTGCTGTAATATAAGAAAAACCAATTTGTCAGATAATATATCACTGTATCACATCTTATAACATTAAACCTTATCAAAGTGTATCATATCCTATTGTATCGATATGTTCAGTAGTGCATCACATTGCTTGCATCAAATGGAATTAAACTGTATCATATCCCATTGCATCATATTGGGGGGAACTGTGTGTCATAACAAGGCTACACTATTGAAAGAGGTCAAAGCAGTGTGAAAGGAGACTCGGTTAGCTCTATTAGCACCTGTTGACGGAGCAGTACAGCACAAATGTAACTTACTCTTTAACAGCAAACTTTCTTTATTTGTATTGCATATGAGCTCATGAATATGTGCAGTGGTTCAATGCTCCGCCCCTTTGTGAAATACATTAATAAGGCAAGCCAGGTGCAGCGACCCAAAACAGAACACATTTCTGTACATCTTTACCACAAACCCTCATTTGGTTTAACATGCAAAATGATCTTTTATGTACTAAGTATCTATCTATATATCCATGGGAGAAGATGTAACTTAATTTCATAGTTTGTATTGCAAACCTCTTTATGTTCTGGTTTACAACATATGGGGGGAAAATGAAACTGATGCAGCTGCACTATTAATGCAACATAAGATGCTGAGGGGAATTTAGCAGTCTTTACCAGTACATTGTGATGTAATCTGAGGATTTCTGCACTGTATATCACACACTGATACTGGTGGAGGATTAAAGCAGGAAAATATAACACATGCATTTATAGTGTTTTGACTTCAAACTGACTTTATGCCAATTTAACATGAAGTAATGCTCAGACGAAGCTCAAAGAAGACTGAGGGGAACTGAAACTAGTCTAGTTTCTGGGCAGTCTAAAAATAACCACACACACACACACACACACACACACACTGACAGATAAAAAAACTGAAGATATAAGCTCCTGATTTGATAAAATGTGTATGAAAATGATGCAGTCGAGCGATAACATTGTGTTTATTCCTCTACATTCTGCATATCATTTGTGTACATGGACCCCTGCAGGCGGTGGCTGCCTGAAAGACTTTTATGTTCCTCTTTTTAGAACAGAGCATCCACTTTTATAAAAGTCAACTGATCCTTAAAGTTGAACTTTCTAATGCCTTCAGGGCTTCATGTTTGTTTCTGCTAACAGACACAGTTTTTCCTCTCACTTCACACAAACACACAAGAAGGTCACTTACCGCGCTTCAATCACTCGGACTACAGACTCTTCAGTTGAATGTGATCTTCTAGACTCGGATGGCAGTGTGAAGAAGATTCCTCATTTCTTTCTTTCTTTTGTTTTTATTTATTTAGCTTCCATCTCTCCGTGAACCCCGCTGGGTGAGACAGATGTCAGATGTGGACAGGGCGGCGGAGCGCAGCGCACTGGACTTGTAGGAGGAAGTTTGAGCTGTACGCATCTGACTGAGGTAGTAAAAAGAGGAACAAGCACACGCCAATCATTCTCTCGGTTTCACTAACTGTTCAGCGGCTGTCGCTTTTTGTCACCTGCTTCTGTTTTTTCAGTGGGACTTTGATGAAGACATTGGGATCGGGGAAAGCCGCTCTGTGCGCAAAGACGCGTAAAAGTCAGCCAAATGATTCTCCTTCTTATCCTGAGAGAGAAAAAATAAAATAAAATAAAACAAAATAACACTTATCAGATGGAGCAGTGGGTGAGCAGAGGAAAGACACATTTGCATATGTGTTCCGGGCAGCTCTAACAGGTATTCAAATAACAGATTTACAGCTATCGCGCTCAGAAAGTCAGGCTTGGGCGGAGGCAGGCGGCAGACAGGGGGGGGGAGAAGCGTGGGCGGCTCAGCCTCAGGGCCACATGCGGCAACAGCAGCAGCAGCGGCAGCAGCTCAGTATTAACACATGAGAGGAAGCTCTCAGCTATAATCCTTAATCAACGGTCAGGATTAGAAACAAAGTTCCCGCTGCTGGAGGAGGAGGAGGGGGATGAGGATAAGAAGGATAACAGGACGCAGGAAAGGTAGAATGTCAGGGTTTAAAAATGAGGAAGGATGACAGAAAGTTAGAGGCAGAATTTGCAGATGAAGCTGCACAGTAACACAATAACTCTCAGTTTGTTGTTTACAGGGGAAGATGAGTTCCACATTGAAAACAATGATCCACTTTGTTACATAACTGCAGCTCTTTACCTGCTTCTTTGGTCCGGTTACATTTCCTCCTTATGTGGATGGAATTGAAAAATGAAACAAGACAGAGTCAATAAAGCAAGTACACCTTGTGGTGTAAGGGACACGAACTCCAGACTCCCTGACGTCACTGCGCTGCTTCCTTACACGGACTTACGTCTCAGTCCGATGATTGGATGGCGTCAGACAACGCAATCATGTGTCCTCTTAGCACAAATGTAACATTATGACAGATATTGAGCAGTGCGTCCATATGTTCCTTTAGCATAAACATGTGTCACATGTGGCAAATATTGCTGCTTTCCTTATAATAGTTGCAGAATTGCTAGAATAAAACTTCAGATTTTCAAGCTTCTACTGACAGCAGTCCACTGCACAGCATTTCTTTTATTTATACTATTTTGGTTGTTGGCCTGCCTACACCACATGCTTCCTTGCTGATTGGTTGTATGCATATTCAAATGTGTCGGTTTGTTCTGGAAATCCAACTCCAATGTACAGAGATTAGACTAATTTATTCCAATCTTTGTGTAATAGAAAAAGAAATGATATGGCTGGCCAGGCTACTGTGGGGCTGTTTCTCTCTGCTTCTCCTGTAGTTGACTTTAAGCAGTGTTGGCCTATTCCAGTTCCTCTGCAACGTCTTTTAAAAAGCCCTGAAAGTGCACTAATTCTGTCTCCATTCTATAGCAGCACAGGGCTTGTTTTAAATTGACTAACTTCCTCTTTAACATCAAGCAGCCACAAGTGCAAATAGCTCTGACATATTATATGCATGTGTACTTTTAGTTCTCAAAAGAAGAAGCAGGAGTTATGAAAAGAAAAATTAAGCAATGGAGTGTAATTTTATACACTGACATAATTTAAATTTCCACCCGTCACTTTCTGTTAACCCCTAACTTCATCAAAGAATTTCTTCACTTTACTGTATTCCCTTACATCAATGTAGCTTTGAAACAGAAGTACAGCAGCAGAGCTGAGCCTTTATCATTATATTAACCTTTACCTGAATTTCCCTGAGGGACCTTCGCAAAGGGATTAAAAAAGTATATTCTATTCTATTCTGTCAGTAAAGCTGTACTATCACAATACAGTGCTTCATGACACACATTATGTGAAATCTGTTTATTATGGTACAAAAAATAAGAGCTGGAACACAAACAGGCAATTCATACAGTTTCAAAGAGTGTGTGTTTTAACATATAGCATGCTGTGAGTCAATCACATTTTGATTAACAGTGGGATGCAAAAGGCAGGGACAGGCTGACCACTGGCAAAGTGCTGTATGTAATGGACTATAATGGTATCATAGAAATCAATACAACATTAGCACAATGAAAAGAAAAGTGCACGCAAAGAAGAAAAAAAGTCACAATCTGCCATTCTGTATGATGGACTGGGGCATTTTCCATGTACATACAATACACACTTTGGTGCTGTACCACAATAGTGTGAATATTGTTTTGTTTTGTTTTTTCCGCCTGACACTGTTTTTCTCACCCTCATTCACCCAGCTTATCACAGGCCATCACAGCTGGGAGTGGAAAGTTAATACTTGCAAAATATGTGCATTCTGAAAATGAAAAAGAGGAAGAGGAACATTTTTTTTGTGGTCCTCTCTCTCACTTTGCTTCGCTTGCATGCATAAAGCATTTTCATGTCGGGGAGGGTGGAAGGGGGTTGGTTGTCTCTGTGGAAAAAAATAAAAAATAAAAATAACCACTGCCCGGTGAGAGGTGAGATTTCATAACTGTCTGGGTTGTTTTGTTCAGAAGAAGAAAATTAATCCAAAATATATGATGAGAATTTTTTTTTTAAAACCACACTAGTTTTACTTTATTGCTGGATTTCTCCAGCTGAACTGACTTTGTGAGCTGCATCTTGTGAAAATGGGCTGACATGTGTTGCAAAAAGTGTGACTTTTGCAGCCTGGCTGTGTGTGTCATTTCTCCACCCAACAGCTGAGAGGTGCCAATGTGTTGACATTTTAATTTGTACTCAAGCCAGAGCAAAGTACACTGGTCAAGCTGAGGAAAAGTTCACATTATATATACTATACTACATTTTAGATACAGTAGAATTGACTGATATTGTTTTGGATTTTATAAGTCAACAGATGTTTTGTGTTATATTCATAATAGAATGACTTTTACATCTCTACTTAAAGGTACAGCATGAAGGTGTGGTCGCCCCCCTCTGGCAGGGATGGGAATTACCAAAACAGTGTTGACACGTATGTGCATGTGAATATGACATAACGCTCTGCTGACTGCCCACTCTCAACTCCACTCTTGCTTCTCCTCTTTGCCTGTATTTGGAATTCAGGTGGACTCATGATGAGGTTGGGGCTTTTCACAGTCTCAAAACTATGCTTCCGAAACCTCAGAGTGACGTAATGAAATCAAATCAAAGTTTATTTATATAGCACCTTTCATACAAACGTTGCAACACAAAGTGCTTTCCAGAAATAAACTCCCAGACGCCCACACCTCAACTGTCATGGAAGCTTTGGCCATAGTTAAATGCTGTCGATAGGGATAAGGGCTACGCTAACACTAAGCCTTAAAGTGCTCATTTTGATTATATGGTGTACCAAGCTAAATCCCAGAGATTTTGAGTAATCTGAGAGGTAACAGTACCTATTTACTCAAATTAACTCACTTACAAACATCGAATGGATTATTCTTCACAGGAGAGGGCCAAAACAAGGATATATTCACTGTTTTTTTTCTGCCAACATAATGGATGTTTAATAACGGACTGCTGTGGCGCTCAAAGCCCCAAGATGATACAAATAATCAAGTTATTAGCAGAAATTCAATTTGCAACAAATTTTACTTTGGTTCCTGCATGACATTGCTCAGAAGAGGATTTGTGGATTTTCTTGAGCGACCGTTCTTCTTTCTGATAAAACATCATGTGCTAGTCTAGTTCCAGAGAAGACAGAAATCTCCAAAACTCTGCAACTTACATTACAACTTATATGAATAAATATCTCTGCAGGCCAGAAAAAAACATATGGTCTGCAGTGGATGGTTCTGCTGATAAAGATTTCTTTGTATATTAGCTGCTACACTCTGATGCTAACAGTAGATGATGCTGCAATATAAGATTTCAAAACAAAGCCACAGAGAATTATTGTGAACTACTGATCCTTAGAGCTTTATAGTGTCTTTCAGTTTGTTGTTTTGGTTATATTGTTAACTCTGAAAATGTCTGCTGTGGATGCTGTGCTGGATAAATTGTTGACATGTTCACCACATCAGCAACTTCTTTCTGCTGCCCCCTAGTGGAGAAAATAAATAAATGCAAGTGCGATTTTATAAAAAGAGCTGCGGTTGTAACGTTTAAGCAGCTAATATAAATACACGTTTTGAAGCCGGTTTATAAGGCTGTGTCAGTTCAGACTGCAGCATATCTGATGGAGAACAGCACGAGCACCAACACGTCTGATAAGACAGGATGTTCAGAGGAAGCCATTTCCAGGCCCAGCGCTGACTTCCTCACTGAAGAAATGAAAGCTGTTATGATAAGTGTTTTTACATATATACTACAGATCACATGGCAACTCTCATGATGAACTGACAGATAACAATCAGTTCCTGTCAGCTATAGTGGGGCGTGTTTCTTTAGTGTTTCATTTGATGTTATGGCTCAAAACTTTACTGTTTGGTTTGACATTTTGTCACTTTCATTTTTAGCCAAAGCAGTCAGCCGGTTCCACCAAAACAAGGCCCAAATTGACTGCTCACTTTCTACTCAACAGCATCAGGTCATAGTTTGTAATTAGTGAACACAGAGACAGATATTTCAGAGGAGGTAGTAGAGATCAAAGAGAGTAAAAAAAATCTAAATCAAAAAAAGTCAATGTTAAGTGTCAGAGTTGTGCTTGCACCACGTGTGGTCAAAAGGAGTTAATGTACATTTGAGTGAAATCACCAAGAGAGTGTGCTTTTATCCTCCTCAGCTGGAACTCTTCTCCTCTGTTCTCACTGTGATACTGATCTTTCTCTCCTTGTGGACGCCTGTGAGGGCAAAGGAAACAGTAGTATAGTATATTGTTGGGATCACATTTTTTGAAAGTCATTTCCTAGACCATGTGTATATCTCATTATGCAAGACTAAAACAGCTCTTTTAAATAAGAGGTGTGGATATAGACTATGAAGATAAAGTGCAGCTCACTGGCTGTGTCAGAGTCTCTGTCTGTTTCTGTCTCCGATGCTCTCTTCCTCTTGCAGCCGTGGTTGCTCTCGTGTCCTGACCCACTCGTTCCTTCCTCGTCCAGCTCTCCTGAGCTGCTTTCTGGCTCATCCACTGGTGAAGATGACTTTGATGAGAAAGCACAAGGAAGAAAGTTACAATAACCTGTGAGTTTAAATACCAACGGACTGCTTTGTCTTGAGTTACCTTGTCAAAAGATGATAATGAATCCTGCTTCTGTAGAGCTGAATTCAGGTTCTCCAGGACTACTACTGTTACAGAAGCATACAGATTGTTATTCAGATAGTTAACGCATGGTTGACTGACAGAGTACATAGGTATCAGTTTCCATCATAAGTGGACAGAAACACACCCTGAGTCACATGCGGATGTACTTTACCTGGACGTAATGATATAGTGAGGACAGGCACCTTCTTCTCGTTGCCTTGGTCCGTCTTACCATTCACTTCCTCTTTGTGCTCCTGCTCTTTAGCTGCCTGCTGTGTGACAACACCATCATACCATGAATCCTATAAGCCCCTCTCCACTTTTACCTCATTTACTATATGCTAACCAAATTTACCTTATTGTCACTGGTGGGCTCCGGCTCTTGTTTGACTTGAGGCGTACGGGAGGATGAGGGATGCACCAGAGGTAACGATGACGATACTGGTGCGTGTGCAGATGAATCTGCATTCACAGCCGTGTCAGGGCTCTTCTGCTTCTCTCTTATTCCACCTTGTAAGGGTGAGTCATCTCTTGGTGTTTGGCTGGATTTGGACTTCCCTCGATCTGATAGATCTAGAGGCCCATCATAAACCCCTTCTCTAGAGACCCTTTCAACCTTGGCTGGCGTGCTTTCTTTTTTTTCTACAGGCTTAGTGTGATTCTCCAAGTACTCGGCCAGACTCTTTAACCTGAAGACCACCGTTGGCTCTGGGGGCTGAGTGGGACTCTGCTTAGAGCAGTGAGAGCTTACAACCTGCCTTCTAGGGGTGGCCTGTTGGCTCAACGGGATCAGGTTAGGGAAGCGAGGCAGGCTTGGTTTGGGAGAAGTTTGCACCATAGGGTTGGTACCTGCAGCAGCTACAGTAACCCATTCAGAGGACTCGGATAACGGCCAGGGGAGAGACACATGGCTGCTCTTGATCGGTTGAGGACGACAGGGGACTGGAGCATGGAGCACATGCTTAATTGGTTTCACCTCCCCACTCAGCGAGGATGACGACTTCTTAAGGATTGTTTGGGGAGGGATGGAGCAGCGCTGGTCAGGTCCTTCGAGACTTTGAGTCCTGAAAATGAGGAACATACAGTATGTTAAGCCTGGACAGGTCATGAGGAAGTTATATGGTAAGCTAAGCTATTGTTAGGCTTATTGATGTGCTACTTGTAATCATCAGAAAAGTAGCACATGGAAAAATAATATGATATCTTAGCAGTTGTAGCATTGTAGCATACCATAGAAAAAAAGACACCGTTTGCATAAATGTTGCCTTCAGAGTCCTGTTAGTTAACCCATAACAAGCCGGATGGTCTACAACCTTTCTACTTGCCCTGTCCCAACATTCTTACGCACAACACATCACAAGCAAAATGAAAATGTCAGAAAATGCATTTTACATGCTACATTTATTTTTGTAGTTTTTTTGTTAATTTAAAGATTAACCACCAAGATTTACCACCAAATATGAGACTGGCTTAAACCATATAGTGCGTTTTAAGGCTGTCAAGGTGTGATGCTGCTTTTCCTTGTTTTCCCCCTGTAATCCATGTTTCCCCCTCCTCTGTGTCTCCTGTTGGTTTATCCCTGTCCGTGTCCTTGTGTGTTGGACGCTCAGACCTGCTACACCTGAGACTCATCATCAAACCTCTGCCTCTGTCCCAGCACCTGTCTCATTGTCTTTGTAAAACTTTTGCATATTTTTGCAGACCGGGAAATTCAGTCTATAAAATATTTCCTTGAGTTTGCACACCTGAATGTTTGAGAGCAGCAAACCGACTGATCCTCTGTTTCTAAGAGGTGCACACAGTTGTTGTTGGTCTATTGATCAAGCATTTGATTCGCAGGACCTGGATGCTTCTCCTGGTTCAATTGCTCAGCTCAAGTTACTGCAACGATATTACTCAGATCAACTTTTTTTCTGATAAAATTAATTTAATTGGACCAAGCAGCCAAACCACAGCTGTTAATATCCACTATAACAAACATTACACCGTGGTGTTACTTTTGTCTGGTTCACTACCTTTGACCATCAGATCGTCTTATCTACACTGTGCATTTTGTTTCTGCTTTATTGGCGGTCTGGGGACTCAGAACCAGTCAGTATCTGGTGTGACCACCATTTGCCTCATGCAGTGCAACACATCTTCTTCGCATAGAGTTTATCAGATTGTCTATTGTGGCCTGTGGAATGTTGGTCCACTCCTCTTCAATGGCTGTGCGAAGTTGCTGGATATTAGTGGGAACTGGTGCACGCTGTCGTATAAGCCGGTCAAGCACATCCCAAACATGTTCAATGGGTGACATGTCCGGTGAGTATGCTGGCCATGCAAGAACTGGGACATTTTCAGCTTCCAAGAATTGTGTACAGATCCTTGCAACATGGGGCCATGCATTATCTTGCTGAAACATGAGGTGATGTTCATGGATGTATGGCACAACAATGGACCTCAGGATCTCATCACGGTATCTCTGTGCATTCAAAATGCCATCAATAAAATGCACCTGTGTTCTTCGTCCATAACAGATGCCTGCCCATACCATGACCCCACCACCACCATGGGCCACTCGATCCACAACATTGACATCAGCAAAGCGCTCACCCACACGACGCCACACACGCTGTCTGCCATCTGCCCTGAACAATGTAAACCGAGATTCATCCGTGAAGAGAACACCTCTCCAACGTGCTAGACGCCATCGAATGTGAGCATTTGCCCACTCAAGTCTGTTATGGCGACGATCTGGAGTCAGGTTAAGACCCCGATGAGGACGATGCAGTTGAGCTTCTCTGAGACGGTTTCTGACAGTTTGTGCAGAAATTGTTTGGTTATGCAAACCAATTGTTTCAGCAGCTGTCTGAGTGGCAGTGGAGGTGAACCTGCTGGATGTGGAGGTCCTGGGCTGGTGTGGTTACTCGTGGTCTGCGGTTGTGAGGCCGGTTGGATGTACTGCCATATTCTCTGAAACGCCTTTGGAGACGGCTTATGGTGGAGAAATGAACATTCAATGCACGAGCAACAGATCTGGTTGACATTCCTGCTGTCAGCATGCCAATTGCACGCTCCCTCAATGCTTGTGGCATCTGTGGCATTTTGCTATGAGACAAAACTGCACATTTCAGGGTGGCCTTTTATTGTGGGCAGTTTGAGGTACACCTGTGCACTAATCATGATGTCAGATCAGCATCTTGATGTGGCACACCTGTGAGGTGGGATGGATTATCTCAGCAAAGCAGAAGTGCTCACTATCACACATTTAGACAGATTTGTGAACAATGTTTGAGAGGAATGGTAATATTGTGTATCTGGAATGAAGTTTAGATCTTCAAGTCCATCTCATGAAACATGGGAGCAAAAACAAAAGTGTTGCGTTTATATTTTTGTTGAGTGTATATCTTTATCCTTACTATATATATATATATATATATATATATATATATATATATATATATATAGTAAGGATATATATATATATATATATATATATATATATATATATATATATATATACAGATTTTAACCTTGGTCCTACATCGCCCAGTGATTGCATCCTTTCATTGCTCTCTCATAAAATTCAGATCATCCTGATAATCTGTATTTGTTCTATGTTTTCTTTTTCTATGTGAAGCACTGTGTAGCTCTGCGTTTCTCTGAGGTTGGATTTGACTCATTTTAAGATGTGTGATTTCTCACCTCCTTTCTCCAACACGGGCTACATTGTGGTCAGCCTTCCAGGGTGGTAATATGAGATTTGTCCTCATGACTGGCTTGTATAACTCCTGTAAGAGAGGACATACATTTAGCTTTCTTTATGCGAGTTAGTTTAGCATGACTGAGGACAGTTTAATGTCTTTACAGCCACAAAATATAGACATATACTTTATTAATATGCATATGTATATTTGTTTTTGCTGTTTAAGTATGTGATCCACTGTCACCACCTATAGTGGTTAAAGATCCAGACTCCCAAATGGATTGCAGGAGATTCCAAAGCCTTTTTTTGGAAGAGGTATCTGGCTGTACCATTTTGGTAGAAAAGAGGAGGGGTGTTTCAATTACTTTACCTGCATGGTCTTTAGAACATCCCTGAAGAATCAGTAGTGTTAATGTTTCTGTGTGGAAATATTAGTATTAATAATGGAGATTTAGTTGTGTTGTTTTTTTATTTATAAGAATATTGAGTACATGGCTTAATTGATTATAAATGTATGGCATGGTTTGCTCTTGTAGGAGGGGCTTCAGGTATATAAGGCCTAGAATAAAGGTGCTTCAAGAAAAGCCAGTGTAGTTCTGCATGGCTGAGGTTGGTTGTGCAGTAGCCATGGGCCCTACACAAAGGCATCCATGTCATTCCTGCTTCTTTGACCACTGGGCAGTTTTTACATGTGGTGCCAGATGTTAATTCTGAAACCAAGAGCTTCATAACTAGGAGGCAGATTACTGTGTGGGGGATGGCCCTGTTCCAGGAATTAGCCACTGTCAAAAGCAGGACTTAACCTGACCAAGTTGCACAACCGCAGCTGGAGCTGGAAGCAACAAGGACAGGTCCACCACCTTTATCGAGTTACAAATGCTTAAAGGATCTGATTACAGTGACATTGATTGGAATGATTAGCTGAGGTGATGATGAGGAGCTTGATTTGCATAGCCAACACACCAATACACGCCTCAAGGAGCAAATGCTGGAGACGGTGACCCTCGAACACTACCGGATAGTCCTACTTCCAGTGGTCAAGGTGTTGTTCCAAGAGGCTGAGGAGGAGCCAAGGAGGCTGCTAACCTGGTCTAGTACTGCTAAGAAGTGACATGGAGCATGCTTCAACGTTGGCCTGCATAGACCATTTGGAGGTAGGTCATGGAGGTGGCGGGCCTAGCTCTACAAAACTCCATAGAACCTTTAGCTTTGGATTCTGTAAGTACAGGAGTATAGCTGTGGTAAAGTGTTACAGATGTTTTTATATTGCAAAATGTGAAATGGTTGCTTCTAATGATGCAGTGTGACGCATGTCAGTGTTGAATATTGCACACTGCTCTGCTCTTGCAACTTATTTGCACCAAATGAGAGCAATCATGTCGAGATCCATGTGGCTTTTTGCTTATATGCATGTTTTTCGGTTGTTGGTGACACAGATGACACATGCATTGTATTGATGTGAGCATTTGTGCTGCTTCAGAAGGCAATGACATTCACATTGATGTCAGATGCAAGTGTGATGTAGGCACAGGCTGATGTGTGTCAAAACATCAGAATTAAATGTGTAGTTTGTGATGTAAGTGTAGTCCGTGTGGTGTTTTGGTATTGGTGATCGGATCAGAACAGTCTTGACTGCATGTCAGAAACTTACACACTGGTTTCGGTTGGCCACTCTCAGCTTTCTGGGTTCTGTGTCTGTCTGTTCAAACCCTGGAAAAACAAAGTGCATTTGTAAGAGTGTGAGGGCATAGTAATATAAACAAAATTCTCGCCTCCTTTCAGCTTCTCACCTTCCTGTTTTTGATCCGTCTCGGTTTTTACTGCAATATCGCCATCTGCTGGCTGATTGCTGGCCCTGCTGGTTGCACTAGTGATAAGGGCTACAGGTCTACAAGGGGGTGAAAGGTCAGGGGAGCTGTTTGCTTTGAGCTCTGTGGTGTTGCTGCTGTTAGAAGAGTGGTTGCTGTGACCTCTGCCACAAACGCAGATCATGACAACGGTGATCAGTTTATAAATCTCATCCAGGCAGCTGGTTCATCCTAAAACTTTTTAAACATGCTGTATACTCACTCAAGTGCTGCTCTTAAATTCTTGATCTCATCTTGAAGCCTCTTGTTTTCCTTCTTCAGATTATTCATCTCTCCAGCTGCAAGTCAACACAAGTCACTGTCAGAGCGCTTAATAAGAAAGCATTGAAACAGAAATGGTGACTGGTGCATGTATAACAGATTGGAATACCCAGTAAAGTGATGTGTTGGAGGCTCTGTATCTGCGAGGCTTCAAATTCTTGCTGCCGTCTCTTGGCTACCTCCTGTGTTACTGTACATCTGTCACACAGACCCGCTCTCAGCCTGCGCAGGCAGAAAGCACAAACGCACCAAAAGAAATGTAATCATAATGACATCTTTCTTACTTAAAGAGGAGTTGAAAAGTCTAAATAGCTCAAATGTATACAAAGAACAAAGTTCAGACAAAATATGGGTCATAGGTCATAAGTTTGTCAGCATCCCTTTAGTCACTATTTATGTGCATGTACGAGCATCTTGGGCATGAATTGTGCAGTTTTTTTACTGTTGTTGCTGTATCATACCTGCAATACAGCCAGCACTGCCTAGTGTTCTGAGAATGACCTGGAAATGTGTTAACACACTTCCAGATGATGGAGGTTTTTTTTTTTTTGGAATGTGTGCTTATTTTTGTTTTTACATGTTTTGTGGTCGTGGTGCTGTTGAAGGTTTGCAACCAGTGCATAAAGCATAGCTTTTTACTTCTGGCAGCTGTATCTAGGCAACTAAACTAAAACGTCTTTATTTGTGAGGATTATCTTGCTAAACAGAACCTGTATGTGTCTTTTTTTTGTTTGTATAAATCACAATACACAAGTCTTAATTTGCAAACTCCTGATCTTGTTGCTGTAATGCTACTATGCACAAAATGCACCACAATATATTTTCAAAAAAACGTCTGGCTGCAAGATGCATGCTGTACATGCATTATCATCTCTAACGTCTGAGTAAATAGATGTTTACCAACATCAGCACCTGTTTTCCAGCGTCTTGATGTTTTCAGTGAGTAATCTCTGCTGTTCTTTCATCTGCTGGTTTCTGGTGAACAGCTCCTCCATTCTCTTTGTGTCACTGTGAACATAAAGAATGCAACACAACCGGGTTACCACACTACCAAAGGCTATTCAGATATACTTAATATCCCTTTAGTTTCAGTGCTGTCTGCTGCATTTTCTGATCAGTTTAAATTGTAGGGTCTTGTTTCATAGTGAAAGTCAGTGCTGATTTATTCATCACCTTGTGGGGTTTATTTAATTGTGCCAACGTGCCAACTAATAATTAGGTTAACCTTCATAACGTAATCCAAAAAGCTCCATTTTTGTTGGATTATTACTGATGCATGTGAACTGTATATGCAGGCTGTAGTTGAACAGGTACAAATAGATTATAGGAAGTAGTTAATAATTAATTTATCCCTTAACAAGCAAGGCACCTTTGTTTCATATGGCTGGTAATTAGTGCATTTCCACCCAAGGAACCTCTCCAGGGAAAGGTTCTCCCTGCTGGGAAATCTATATTTAGCTCCTGTTTGTGGAGTGAAGGTTTAGGAACTTCAGCACGTCCTTGCCAGGAAAATGTAACATAAGGCCTATGTTTCAGTACTCTTAGAACATGCGTGCATAATTCTCCGGTACTGCATCACTTATGGTTTATGGGGTCATCCTGATGGCAGCCAAAAATAACTAAATACAGCAGCAAATTCTCAAAGAAAACACACATCAGAATGAACTGCTGGATCTTTTAACCCTGAAAGAACCTGTATGAACCAAAATATTGAGAAATAATGTGTACAGTGTACAATGATGAGACGTCCGTGAGGGGAGGGGATTAAAGCTAATGTTTGAACTTTAAAATCATAACTTGATGGCATATATGCAAAGCTAGCTGTACCATGCGGTTGTAGCCTATCAAATTCCATCGGTAGCAGCTTGTCAGTTGGAAGGCCAGATAAGAGACAAAGTCTGTGGCTGTGCATGTAGAAGGTCTCAAAAATAATCTGCTGTGCTGTTACCAGTGTAGAAATAAAACAAAGCTTTGGTGACTTGGTACCAAACAATGACTTGTTACAACATGAACTCCCTTTCAAGTAGTACGTGACGTGAACCAGGTGTACGACCAGCCCACCTGCCTGCAACACAAAGACCTGCAGCCTGCGCGGACTGAACATGTGCATCACTAAACCTGAGCATTTTGTCAGCATTATCTAAACATGATTATCCAGAGGCGTCAGGGAAGTGAAGGAATCACTCACCAGCCCTTCTTGTTGGACAACTCTTGGACTTTCACCTGCCATCCTAGAGAAAGAAAAATACACATTTGCTAAAGGATAATGTTTAGTGATAATTCTTTTTTTTTTTTTTTTTTACCACTTACCCTCCACTTCTCTCTCATGGGCCTCCCTTAGTTTATGCAGTAGGTCATTAAAGCACTCCATTTCCTTTTGAGAGTCACTGCATAACAGAAAGGAAATGTTTTTTTTAAGAACATAGACTCATCTAGACTTGACTAGACTTGACACTACACACCCTAAATTCAGCGTTTTACCAAATAAAATGCCAAAGTAATGGAAACGCAGTAAATGACTCGGTTATGTCCAGAGGCGTTATAGCCTTAGGTCTGATGAGCAGCCGAGGACGTCTTCACATGTGGGAGCAAATTTTTGTTGTTATATCAAGGATGATTAAAACTAGTTAGACCAGTCTATCCAGGCCTGGGAGTTCAGGAGCTCACAGTTTATTTCTAGCACACAAAAACAGCTTTGACAGTTGAGTTTGTGTGTTAAAAAATGTAGCATAAACACTAACATTTGTTTAACACTGTACACTAAGTACAATATGACACACATTTTGTGAAGCTATTAGTGTGACTCCATCTAAGTCCATGTCTGGCTTAGGCATCCTGGCTGTGAACTACTGTTTATGACATATAAATGTGCTTGTTTTTACTACATGTGACCATCTATACTAAAGAAGCAGGAATGCAAACAGTGACCAGTAAGAAGCTTTATTAATGATTAATCATAATAATGAACGATGAAGTGAGTCCAGTCAGTGTTGCTGTCAGTATTGGTCCATTATAATAATCCAGTGCCCTTTAATCATTAATGTCAACAGGTAGTGTTGTTTAAAGTCAAACACAGGCACAAGCTGTGTGCTCACAGGATATACTGTTACCACAATAGCAAGTTGCTAATCTTGCAAGCTATGGTATGTGCCTTGCATAGGTATGTATTGCAGGTTGCTCTGTGTTGGATATTTGTTAGTATTTTGCTATATTGACCAGATAGCTGCGTTTACTACACAACATTTGAATTGAAATTTACTGGACTTCTTTAGAAGTTCACCCTGGTAACCACATCTGTGACCATAGCAACAGTCAGTTCTGCATAGCAGAGGGGCAGAAATGAGTGTCCGCCATGTTGATTTAACACTTAACTGACCAATCAGCATCCATTAGCACAATGACATGAATGTGGGATGAGACAGCTGTTAAAAAGAGGATTTATGTGGTAAATAACTGACAGCTTCACTTACCGGATACCTCATGTTAGTGGGTCTTAATGGGTTGACCAGTGTGAATGGGTGCTCTGAAAATACTTTGATCATCACTACCAGAACTTAACAGAGGATGAGGTACCCACAGTTTTGCAGACTAGCTTTGCTTTGTTTTGACCATGATCCTAAATTTGAACATTAGCTGTCTCTTGTGTTGTGTGGTGACCTGTCCCTGTTTAACGATTGTCTATTAGGGGAATTTCTTTTTCTGCTCAAAAAAAGAGTGACAGTTCCCCATAGCATGATATTAGATGCTGAAACATGATACAGTGCGTACACTGAATAATATCATTTAGCATTTTGCTTAGTGTGGATTCGGCTCTCTGTCTCTCGACATGTCAGGATATGTCAGGGAAGTGGCTGTTCTGATCACCTCAGCAGAGCAAGAAAAGACCTGTCTGCCTTCATTTGCCAGCTCCTCTATCTCTTCATCATTATGCACACGGACACACACAGACAAATGATTATCCCTAAACTCTATCACTGACTGCATCACACTCCCACTGTTCCCACACAGAAGCAAACATGCAACATGCAAACATGTAGCCCTGGATTCACACACATACACACAAATTGCATGTGTCACTATTGCAGCTTCTGTGTAGGCCTCCAATCAGCTTGTTTGATCCAAACAAGGGGAAATTTTGATATTCAGAATTCACTCCCACAATACCAGCTGATGCTTTTAAAGCTTGGGTGAGCAGCCTCATTTATATTAACATGTGAGCACCACTCCACACACATATATAGTCATATACACACATAGTACTCAAGTACCTAATACTGACTTCATATTGCAAAACATAAGCACCATTTCTGGTGGTAAACAGATCCTAAATCTCCCTGTCACCCATGAGCATGAACCATCTGATAACACCATAATTGTTTCCAGTATGCCCTGCTCAATCCTCACCGCACATACCAGCACCAACTCTTACCCACCTGTCAGCTATTCTATCTCAGTCCTCAGGCAACAATCAATTCCAACTTACCACATGCAGCCGGCAAATCTCTCTCTCTCTGTCTCTCTCTCAAATTCTCAGCTCATGGATGGACTGAGTGATACAGAAGGTTAGATTAAAAAGTAAAAAGAGAGGACAAAATGAGGTGAGGGATAACGCCCCACATACACCCTTCTCCTCCTCCTCCTCCTCCTCCCCTCTCATCTCTCCACCCCAGAAAACCGGTTGGAGCGGTTGTCCCCTTGAGGAACACAAACACAGAGGCCCGGGCAAGTTCTCCCTTGATATTCCTGTTCTGCTGAAATCCCACATAACCAGTAAAACCTGTCCCATAAAGGCCTGTGGGGATAGAGGGACAAAACTTAACAGAGGAAACAAATGTCTATCAGAGACCGCTGTAGGCGTGCATGTAAAATAGAGTTTAAATGTGTTTTTATTAGGTAAAAAAATACAGACATGATTTATAATCCTATAATCTGAAGCAAGGCATAATCGTCCTGTTTGGAAGTGGAAGTTTGATCAGAGGCATGAGTGTAATAACAATACTCTATTGTCACAGTATGGATGTTGAATGGTGTCTTTGTGCATATAAGGTCAAACCGTGTGAAACAGCCAGCAGGGCGTGGTGGACCTGATGACAGTGGTACTGGTATGTGAATTTGATGGCAAACAGCAGACAATGCGCTGGCATGTGTGTCGTCTCAGACAACCAAACACGTACTGATGTGAAACACGACACTTCCTGATTCTTCATTTAGATTCCTCACGACCAGCCTGACTGGGGCACCTTTTATCATCAGTCTCCTCTTACCTACACAGCCACATAAAAACTCCATAGGTACTTACATCTATAGACGTGCTGTCGAGGCCTATAAAGCATCAGCAACTTATGTTATTTTGAATGAATGAATGAATCTGCCTTTATTTTGAAATGGTCAGTCAGAAGTCAGACTTCAAAATAATGTGTTGGATTGGCAGAGTGAGAAAATAACCTAATGACCTCATGTACACCGACATTTATTAGTCACTTGTTGATAGCGACTGTGCGTAATGCAGTGTAATTCCACTCATAGCATCTGTTGGCATGCTCTTATACTGCTTCTATATTAAGCCTAGAAGGCCTTCACAAGCAGAAAACTGACTCTACCAGTCCTGATTCCCTAAACACACAAACAAAAACAAAGGAGTGTAAAAAATAGACTAAAATAATTACAGTGAAAATGCACTATGGATTTCTTAAAAAGTAAACATCAAGCAGCAACCTCCAGTATTGACGGTGTTCTTTGTTGTGTACATTTTTACAATGTCATCTCAGGCAGCCATTATGTTTGCCAGCTATGGTTATTAACTGCATTCTGGTGCCTTCTGTCTTGAAAAGAGGAGCCTAGACATGCTAACATAGGTGAAGGACCACAGCAAGGGAGGAGGACAACTGTATGGTGGATTATGTCTGTGTCCCCCGGCAGCCAAGGCCTATACTGCAGCATAGCTAAAACGAGGGCTAGGTTAGTTAATCCTGATACAACAGAGCTTGTCCTCCAAGAGCGAGGAGTGGAGGAAAAGTGTGGAGAATATTTTTAAACGCCTAACTACCAAATGAACACACAGTGCAATATCTGGGTATAACCTGATTTACTGCAGCCCTAAATTCAAGGTATGTGGAAGGAAGCCAGGCTGATACAAATAGGAAATGGAGAAGAGGTGATGTGAATTCCTGTGTCCTCATACACAGGACAGCAGTTTTTCTCTGAACTTCACCTCAACCATTGGCCAGACTGGTCAGGCACTCTGACTGACATTGACTGAATGATGATGTTTCTTGTCTGAACGACTGCAAACAGACACAACCAGGGATTACAAAACATGCAAAGTGACCACAAAGCGGTCGACAGCCATGTGATGTCACAAAGAACAGCAATATGACACAAAAAAATACCTGATGAAAACAAGAGACACACATATTGACCACAAACTAGCCCAAGGATCATTTATACACAAAATGACATCGAGACATAACACTAGAAAACTACAGCACACGCCACGCACTATGATGACAGACACAAAACAGAAACTACATTCACACACAATACCTTTGTTAATAAGTAACTAACGTCATGCCAGAGATGTTTATGCATTGCTTTACACACTAAGGTTAGCGTGGTTAGCTAGCCACAGGCCTTTTCCTTCCTTAATACTACTTTGTAGTACTAGATGGATTTGGGAACCCTCAAGGAATCCGACCTATATGATAATCTGGGGTAGAATTTTATCTAATAACAAATACTATTGCTTTGAATATTCCTACTTGTTCCAATACATTTTATTTACTCGGCATACTGCACAACATCCAGAGAATTTCTACACTGAGTTTCCTAATATGATGCATCTTCAAGGTAGTCCAGAAGGAATGGCGTCTAAAAGTTTCATCATTTCTTTGACATTTTCTTTGATATAATTTCTTTGACATATTAGCGTCATCACACACAACAACCCACTCTATAGTGTACAAGGCCTCTGACTCCCATTGAGGGAAGATCTATAATAATCTGAACTGACCATGTTATGGTCTAAATGACCTTAGCTGTAAGAATTTTATTCAGTTCTGAAATATGTTCCATTCATCAGTAGCGAAAAATACACGGAAATGTGAGTAGAAGCAGATGTAACTACTGTAGCTGTTTCATTCATAGAGGACTATCTGATTGATACTCTGACATAATTATGAAGTGAGCAAGCTCTCCATTGAATGGCTCTGGTTTCATGAGACATGGGTGTTTTAGCAGCAACAACGGCGACCCCTTCTGTAGAAATTAAGGTATATATAGCCCTGTTACTGAATTGAAAGTTAAAGTGGAAAGGAGGTCCTGCAGAGACCAGATAACAGAATGTTCACTGGTCACTGAAGTAATGAATGATTTGATTTAAGGTCAGATCTAACATGGAGGATCAGTGCACTAGTTTTAGTCAATGTCTTTTGTCTGCAGCAATTTGAAGCTCTCTTCCACTGATGGCAGTACATTTGAATTCAAATTCAAACTTCAAATTCAAGTGTATTGTTCGTTTCCCTCCACAAGAGGGTGCAATTGAACTTTAAGCAGAGGATCTGATAATGCAGTGGACGTCATGCATGATTGAAGGGAAGTCCTGTGCAGTAGGGTGAAGCAGTTTGAGTGGTTAGGGGAGCTGAGTGGATGATCACAAGTGGAGTGTGTGCAGGGTGATCAGGGGTGAAAGGTCGCGCCTGTAATTTATCACTGTTGAGTTGTCCTCCTCTGCAGGGACTTCTTACTCCTAAGATTCCACTGTCAAGACAGGCTGAACACCAAAGTGATGAAAAAAGCTTCAAAACATAAAATAAATGTAAGGAATCTTAGAATATAACGCAGACCTGGTATCTGAGTGTTCACTCTTCAGCTGGAAAGTACAATATTTGTTTTCCATCCAGTTTTTGGTCAAACTGATAGGGCAGAGAAAGGCAGTGCAGCACAGTAGAGCTGTTGCACTCAGCCAATCCAACAGCATGAGTAACATGAACAAACAGAAAGAGCTACAACTACACAATCCTATCAGAGCATGTGTGTATTTTACAGGGTGAGTCTGTCTCAAGAGGTTTTGGGTACAATGGCACAGACCTCGGAGAAGTCTGTTGGAGTGTGTATGTGGGTGTGAGACGGTGTTTACCTGTCTGAGCTGAGACATTCAGTTGAATGTGCTCATGGAATTACAGGTCATAGTTTTTACTGTTAAAGTGCTAGACATCCATCATATGATCTCAAGCTGCATTATTATACTCTGTTGTGAATAGTTGTTACCAACAGCCTCTCTCTTTTCTGTATCAACTAATATACATCCATAAACTGCAGGAACTACAGGAGCTGTGTTTAACTGCAGAGGCTGTACAGGAACTAGTTTCCACTGGCCACACTGGGACTGTTTTAATGCACAATACAAGAGCCCAGTGGATCAGTCACTGCAATTAAAACACAGAGGCTTGAAAAGGCCAAATATGGAGCTGTTCCTGATCCACCACCTGGTCCACCATTCCTTAGTTCTTGCATGAAATGGCCTATGTCTTATTCGATATAGCAATACTGTTTCTCGCTGCCACAAGTGCTCAAAGGTTGCCCAGACAAACAAATTTGTCTTGTATCATGCGAAGAACCAGCCAAAACCACCAAATAATGTAGGATTCAAGAGTTCAGTGTGTTTTAAAAGGTTATTTAAATTCTAAATTCTATTTCCTCCTTTTTACTCTTCAGTGTACCCTGTCCTATTAGCATGCTCTTTCTACAGTAGCTTCAGAACTCACATTTGTTAAAGGTAGGGCAGGAGATTTCATTCTGATGCACTTTTTGTTAAATTAGTGTAACTTCTCTTTACAATGCGATAGCAACCAATTAGTTCGGCAGTTTAGCATTAAAACGAAGAATATTAATCATCTGTGGAAGCTATAAATGCTAAAAACATCAGCCAATCCTGCGAGGAGTATTGCTGGATGTCACTCTCTTCCTGCCCTGCGCGCACCAGAGAGGTACGTGCATGATGGCTGAAGTCAGAGACCACAGCTCGCCTTGAGGTAATGCGCATCCATGTGATTGGAGGTGTGGCTTCAGGGTGAGCTCCGAGAGAAAGGGGCGTGTGTTTACTTTCGAAATCTGGCTGATTCTCACTGAGTTTTCAAAATCTCCTACCCTACCTTCAAAGGGTTTATGAGTAAATATATAATTAAACTACCAGTTCATGTGGTGCAACTTATGAACGCCAATATTTAAGCGTTTTAGTCCAAATTATGTCTAAAACAGGTGAATGGAAACACATCTACTTGTTAAGATCCAATGTTAGTTGCCTATATGTTATGTTATGACTCCATAAAACGTCACTGAGGGTTGGTGCTTTGTGAGTTTTAGCAGCTGTTTGAGCAAATTTTCCATGAAGCCCGACCAACCACTTTCATGCTTCTTTTTTGGGTCAACATATGTAGCTGTATGTTAGGACGTGGATGAGCTGAAGGAATTTGAACCTGTCCTCATAGCTGTTATGATGTACTTTCAGCCGCTCACTTGTTCTCCTCCCCTACCCCCTCTTTCTCTCCTCCTCTCCTGCACCTCTTATTTATGATCATTACCTTGACCTGCACTAGCCATCACTAAAACACTCACAGGCTTGTAAATCACTGGAGTCTCTCTGTTACATAAACAGCATTTAACAAACGTTTTTAGGAGGCGATAGGCCCTAAGGGCCGCTAATCAGAAAGACATTGTCACTGTCTCTCTGGGAATATTAAGAAAATGTTTGGATATTTAGTTTGTTTTTAGACTATTGAACCGATTCATCAACTTCCCATCCAAGAGGAAATGGGCTATAAGAGTGAGACTTGAATTATCTGTGGTTTTCAGAGCAAACATTCCCAAAGGGGGAATGTGTCTTCACTTAATGTATTGACTCTGGGCCTCGGCACAATCGCTGACTTGTTCTTATTCTGTAGGCCAAAACTTAAATCACAGTTAAGCTAGTCCACTATGTCATGCATAAATCACACTTCTTAAATTGCTGTTAACACGTAGGAGGGTCGACGTCTTTCAGAGAACCAGCTAACTATGACTTAATCTGCATGCCGTTGCTCTGCTATGAAAACCAAACAGCATCTTTGTGCCTATGCCTGTTATCCTTACATGCGTCAGTCCCAAGCCGCAACCTCCGTGGCTGAAAAATGAAGCTAAATAAAGTGCTATAGCTGCTCTAGAAAGGCAAGCTGCTGTAAAGGCTTGACAGACTCTCCATGTAATGCTGTAGAAGGCTCTTGGTAGTACCATATAAACAAAATTAGTCTTCCGGGTGTGTTTTGCATAATAATGCTGAATTCCACATCAAAGTAGTTTGATATGAGCAGTCTATGCAGGGAAGTTCTGACCTCCTCTTTTCTCAGCCACATCCTGAACCTCCTCTAGCAGGATACCGAAGTGTTCCAAGGCCAGCTGAGAGATACAGTATAATCCCTATACCATGTCATAGGCCTACCCTGGGACCTTCTGGCGCAGCCCGTAGCCATAAGTGAGGGTAGGCAAATTAAGAGCCTTGCATTTGGTTCAGCTCTCTCTCTACCCCACTCGTTAACAAGTCACTTGTCCCCAATCCTGAGAGGGCATTGCACCGTTTTCACCCCGTTAATTTATACTGGTCTCCAAATCGTTCCATCCAGAGTTGGAGATCTCACCGTCATAGTCTTTCTGTCTGTCTGTAAAGCAGAATCAGTGATTCTCTGAAAATTCTATGAAACATATTGGCACAAATATTATTAAATTGCTGACCAAATAGAATTTATTTATATATTTAAAATTAATAATTTTAATTAATTTTCTCAATTTTCTCCTTGTAACACATTTATCATAAACTAATCTGAAAGAAAAGCATTCTGACTTTACAGTGTATTAGTCTGACATTAGATGGATAAAGGTTGGCTACCTAATTCACTAAAAAGCTAGTGCACCATCATCACAACTGACAGGTGCTTTGGAATTTTAGTCTGCTAGCATTCTCTAGGTACAGATGATGCACTCCAGTGGATCCAGTTTGTTTAAATAATCAACATAATCAAAGATATTAGTGATAGTGCGTACATCCCATAGATATGAATGCCCCCTTTTTTGTAATATCTTAAAAATGTTTGGCAGTAACGTTCTCTTCTTCTCAAAGATCACACCATTTTGGCTGACAAAAGTAGTATTATTATAAGTACTTACATGGATTATGGATATTGGCTATAACTTGGCTTACAGCTGTGAAGTGGTCATTTTAATTGGTTGTGTGTATTAGGAAATTTGTATTCAGATTTATTGTGTCAGACATATGTACGGATTCCTCAACAGTTGTCAGAAACACACACACACACACACACAAGCCTAGCAGATAAGACATCAAAGCAGTGGGCAGATTTACAAGACACTGCAGAGGGCCTTTAAAAAATACTGCTGCATAAATGTTTATGCAGCTCTCTCCATGTCAGGCACTAGGGGGAGGACAGCATGGTCGAACAGCGAAGGATCAGACATTTTGGAAATTAGCAGCTGCCTATGAATCTAAAGGAGTGTTTGCATTTCTGTGAGGGAGGCGTTGTAATGGCTTTCAGTGTTGGAGGGCGTAAATCTGTCCTGCTTTGCGAGGCCCGGCTGACAGGTGCACTATGTAGATCTACGAATCCACAGGTGGTGGTGAGTGGCTGAGCCAAGACTGTACTTGTACTTGTTAACCCTTATGTGTTTTTTTTTTTTAGATTTACATATATTGTGCAGAAAAAAATGTGGTTCCTCTATACATAACATTTCATATGTTACAATGGCTGTCTATAGAAATACTATGCTTGACTTTTAACCATGTCAAGTAAAATATTTTCCCTCTTAATAATTCTTGAAGTACAGTTAACACCACAGCCCACAAATCAGTTTCTCCTTAAATATAAATGGCCGACCATCCCAGCACCAACACGAGCCAGCTCCGTCTGCAGCTGTGATGAATGACCTCATCAAACAAGGGTGCGAAGAGTTACTCTGCCAACCAGTCAGCCCCAGCCTGATCTCCAGATAAGGCTGTGTGTGTGTCTGTGTGTGTGTGTGTACAGTGTGTATGGAAAACCTCTCATTCAACCAAACGACATACTTCCCACCCATTGCTTGCTCATACGTTCTCTCTCTGTGTGTGTGTGTGTGAGCCGGTGTTTGTGTGCACGTGTCACTAAACCTCGGTCATTGGACTCAGACGGGGACATGGGCGTGGGAGACCCCACTAAAGGAGAGCTTTGATGAGAGGGTGGAGCATCAGTGCCGCATTGCTGCTACTACAATATGTCTGCTGGCTCTATGCCCATGTTTAGATACACATGGTAGGGTAGTCCAGGAGACACACAGGCTGTAAGAAGTAAAAAGTTTCACCTTTGGTCACTGCAACAGAACCGCATCATGTTTCAAACTTTTCTTCCTTTCTGCATTAAAATGGAATGTGGATGATGACAAG
Organism: Parambassis ranga; assembly: GCF_900634625.1. NCBI lineage: Eukaryota > Metazoa > Chordata > Actinopteri > Ambassidae > Parambassis > Parambassis ranga. The sequence continues at coordinate 18,074,226 of NC_041028.1, read as the reverse complement.
GTTAAACATGTAATAAGTGAGCCACATGGGGGCAGTGAACACTTCATGTCAATACACAGATGTTTTTGAGTGCTCTGATACCAGGCTGTTGCAAAGTGCTACACACATCGGACAGGTCCATTACACACACTATGATGATCATACAGAAATAATAAAACTGAAATAAAATATATATATATATATATATATATATATATATACACACACTGTGTATATATATATATATATATATATATATATATAAAATTGAAAAATGTAGCCAAACACTGCAGTAGCTTGAGTGACCTCTAGAGTCCGGCTCAGGTACTGCCAAGATGGCCAGAGTTCCTACAGCAAACCTCTATTTATAGAGTAGGTTGGCTTTTGTAAGGGCCTGTCCTTTTCCATTTGATGACCTCACACATTGGTCTTTGCTTCTAGATAATTTTACTTTTATTTTCACTTCCTTGTCTACACCTTGCAAGCACAGACTCTTACCCTCCTGCCACATTTTCTCTGCTTTTGTGCCCAATGAGCAGCCTCCAAGTCCATAAATAAGTCAGTCCTCATGGACCCACCTCATTGGACACTTTCTTTTTAAAAATAAGGGTATGACCACTTTGACTGACAGGCAGGTGCTCATCACAAGCTTACTGCTTCCGCAACTGACAACCTGTCTTTTTGTGCTCCACCTCTTTGCCTGTATTAGGATAACCAGGAGTTTAAGTGGACTCAGCCAACATGGTGACAGTCAGTGCCTCCTTCTAGATTTCAAAATGTCTCTTTAGAAAGCAGAAGGTTCATCCATATATTTTACAGCCTATGCTCCTGCTAAACTAGGGAATACAGATTTCATGGTGTATTTGGACACAAAAATAAATCTCCCCAACTGGATTAATGTCTCTTTAGACTACTTTAATGTTGATTTATGGCACAGACAGAGAAATAAGGTTGTGCTCACCGTTATAGCATTATACAACATTTTTGCAAGAGTATAGATTGTATTGCACCAAAAAAGGCTTGCAAAAATACAAAGAAGACTGGATTAAAGTGAATTGAGACTTGGCCAACACGACAGCTTTTTCATGTCTCTGAACCACATTACACAGCCATTGAATAAGAGGGAACATCCAAGCTGCTGACACACACACACACACACACACACACACAGACAGAAGTCCAAAGCAGCTTCAGTTCCCTTGTAGTGTTTGCTGAGCTGTAAAAAGCACTGGTGTTGGTGTACATATTATTGTGACTGTGAATAATGTAGTGTCCTCTCTAAAGCTGATCCAGCGAGCATCAGGAGCTGGCAGTGCGGCACAGGCCACCCAGAGCGATGAATAAACCTGGGATGTCAAACAAGCAGAGAGGTAGGATAAATATTTCAAACCCAGAGGGGGGGACGGAAGACGAAGGGAGAGTGAAGAGGCTGCAGTCACAGAGATGGTGTGCAAGAATAAAAATAAAGTTAAAGAGAAGAAGAAAATGCTGGTGAATATGTTTGTGTGGTGATTGTGCACCTGTGTGTATGTTTGAGGGGGAGTCTGTCTCTGAGGATTTATTGCACAACAACATTCAGGAAGCCTTGTTTTTATCATGCATGTAGCGATCAAGATAGTCTGTGTATACAGTCGAAATACAGGAAAGAACCGAAGAGTTTGAGGATGCCTCAAGGTCTGTCCTTGTGTGCCCTCTGCTGCACACAAACACACCTGTGTGCTGGCAGTCTAAGGCTTTGCAGTGTTAAGCCGTGGCTGCACTTCCCACATTAAAATGCCCATGTTCCCAAGATGGCGGTAGAAAGTTCATATTAAAGATGCCCCAAATTGTTGCTTTTGGCTGATTGCAGACAACGTAATTTGCATATTTTTCCCCAAATTTGCAGAAAACATTACATTTCTCCATCACTGTAAATAAAATGTCTGTAAAAAAAAGGACAATGTTCCATCACATCACTCATGTTCCTGATGAAAATGAGGCTGATGAGACACCAAGTTTCCTATAGTGGAATTAACATATCAATATCATGTTTATATCTGCATTGTTGATGGAATGTGGTTTTGGCTCCTTCTTTTATGACCACCACTAAGCAGCTATCATTTTCTGTGACACTCAAGACATACTGACATGACAACATGATTTTTGATGTGTGTGTGCAAATGGCAAATATGGTGTATAGAAAATGACATATGAAGCTACTGACAGGTATGAAATAGTGCATACCTCCTTCTAAGTGTGTCTGTCATAACAGCTCTGGAAGTAAATGTCTGAATTTATATGCATCCAGGTTGTTTTAGCATTCTGAGATATTTACCCAACTAGCAGCTACACCCAGCATAACAGAAGTGAGTGGACAAATTAGTTGCCAAATCTTGGGAGAGTTTGCAGCTGGTACCTTGGGGCCCAGATATGTTAAAGAGGTGAGGCAGTGAAACAGTCCAGTGATACAGGAGCAGTCTTGTTTCTTTACCTACCTTCACTTACCTGTTTGTCAGTGTTCATTTTGGTCTGAAGTTAATGTTGATGAAGTTAATGTTTAATTCTAAAGCTGATAAGCCAATACTGATGATGTGCTGACACTGTTGGTTGTATTGAAGCAGATCTTGGGCATCATCATCTTACTACAACACACTTCATTTGTCACTTTCATGTAATACTGGCTGTCTTGGACTAATGTTCTTATTGTAGCATATGTAACTTGTACTGTTTGTGTATCAGTGCAGGACTGTGTGAACCTTGTTGTTGTGTTGTGGCTGACTTCCTGGCTGTACCAGCCTGTTTCCTGTACGCCTCCATGACAGGACGCCTACAGGCTTCCTCCCATGGATTAGCATGTGGCTCTGCTGATAAAAGCACAGTGTTACTATGTTTGAGTCGATTCCTGTTTTACATTTTCTCCCCTTTGTCACTACCTGACTCCATTTTTAGTCCTGCGCGCATTTGAAATTGATGGCCATGAGAACGTATACAATGTCCACATCTATCTTCATTCAAGCTAATAGAGATGGACAGAGGACAGAAGGTCTGGATGACACAGAATATCTATCACTCAGGGGGGGGGGTTTCAGCCATGTGCGTACCGCAGAGGGACTCAGAGAGGCTGTGGGGTAAAGGATGGCTTTGTGGTGGCCAATATTAGGCCAGCTTTTGTCAAAATTCTCTTTCACTTGATTCATCGAGCATCTCTCTCACTCAGCCCTCTCGGCCTCAGCAGACAGATTGCTTGGCCTTGGATGGAGTGAGTGTGTTCAACTAGAGTGAGCGCTGGAGGAGGAAGACGGAGAGAGGCAGAGAGAGAGAGAGGGGCCCTGATTTATGCTCTGTTTCTAGGCCACAGCCTTCATCTAACACCTTACAACCTCAACCCAACAACAAGTTAAAAGAGCAATTGTTACCCAAAATATCCTTAAACATATAACTCTTGCACAGCAGTATTTTTTTCTCTTTTTTTGTATGTATGCAAATCAGAAATCACACTAGCAGTTCTCTGGAGAACCCAAACTGCTAACGTTCCCTGCAAAGAAAGCCCTGCATGTCCCTGACTCCAGAAAAATGCTGTTTACTCTTTCGTTCGCCCTTCTCACCCTGCTTGTGGCCCCATTGGCTGTCAGCGGGGCCATTCATCCTGTGAGAAACCAATGAGCAATAGGCCCTGGCTTGGAGTTCAGCCAATCAAACTGTGCAAAACAGTGACATTGAGGGAGATGCTGGGAATAGCTGGACTGTGTTTATGGGCTCCTGCCTGGCTGACAAAAAGCAGAACCCCTTGACGGGAGGAGGGAAAAAAAGCAATTAGGCAATTACACCATCTAGTCCTGTAAGGATCCCACATCATGCTATTTTCTTAGCCTCTTCATGGGCCGATAAGGGACAGCTGCCGTCGAGGCGAAGAGGATGGCAGCAAAGAAGGATGGGGAAGGACAGAAGGGAAAGCAGAGGGAAGGAGGTTTAAAGGAGAAAGTGAGTTCAGAGAGGGGTGACAGGAGAACATCAGAGAAGAGGGATGGGTTGTGTGATCAAGGCCTCTCCCTGCAATTACTGTTTAACTCTGTCTGGACTGAATGGCGGGGCAGCAATCATGCCAGATTTTCATGTGAACATTAGCATTGTTCCTGCTTCTGATTTGAAGTTAGGTTGTGGTGGCAGAAGTCTAATCCAGATGTCCCACTACACAACAGTGTTTATCAACGAGGACCTTGAAGTACAGGAAAGACATAGCTCAGGAGTATGTATGTATGTATGTGTAACATATAAGGGTGAACAAAACAAAACCTTTACTAGAAGGTGTGCAGATCCATTTCCATTACATTGACAACCAATAACGCAAATAAGCATTCATCCTACCTTCAGAGGAAACTCTTTTCCACCACTTGTTTTCACCATCTCCCTTTCCTCTTTTGGTTGCTAGGTAAAGCTCACAAGGTTTGGTGTAGGTTTCCACAAAATGGAAACCACATAATAACATGAATTCATCTGTTAAAAGCAAAATCCCTAGGCTGTTTCCAGGGTTATGTCACTACTTATCTTAGTGATTTTAAATGCTAGCTTTACGTGCTGTACCTTATTGATCTCAGAACAGTCTAGGCTAATCATATGTACCATGATATGTTTCATAGAATAATACATATATATATTTAATATTAGCCTATATATCAAAGAAATACCTAAATGTGTCTTTAAAATTGGCATATTTCTACTTAGCCTACGTTCAGACTGCAGGTCTTAATGCCCAATTCGGCTTTTTTGGTGAAATGCGATTTTTTGGTGTTTACAAAATAATATGCGACTGCTACCACTCTCCTGTGTGAACAGACTGCGGCCCTGAAGTGACCCACAAGTGCAGAAGAGGATACAACGTCACACAACGTGTGCTTGTGTGGCTTTGTTTATGTTAATGTCCAGGACCACATATAGGACCACATATAAGAGTGGCCTGGGTCGGATATAAAAAAAAAAATCGGAATTGAGCTGTTCAGACTGTCATGAAAATACGGATTTGGGTCACTTTAGCCTGCAGTCTGAACGTAGCCTTATATGTCTAGTCTGGAAACATCAGAATCATGGTGTTGGGACACTTCATGCAGTTACTTCTTTTAGGATTTAGGAAGCAGGAGCCACCTCCGTCATCTTCATTTGTGGTCATTGAATGTCAATAAATCAAGTGTAGATCAAAATCATTAAGTAAAGCAAGTAACTTTATTTGAATGTATAACTGCACAGCAAGTAGGGAAACATTAGTATACAGTACATATTTTCTATTCCTGCCCCATGTTTACCCAGGCAGGAGGGGGAGGGACAGAAAGATAAAACTACACATTGTCATTGGCTGTTCAGAAAGAAGCTACAAATCAGGACCTGGGCCCCTTCTACTTTCACTTATGTTGATTCCAGTAATATATGTATTGCTTCAAGGTTAGATATGCAGAGTCGTGCTGCTGCTGTGAATGCTGAGTCACAGGATCAGTCCTGAAGCTGGCACTGAAGCAGAAATCCTCCATCTAAATGCAGTGAGGAGCAGGACACCTGGGTGGTCTGCAGGCATCTCTCTCACTCCTTCTCTCCTTGTATGTCTTTCTTTTCTCTACTTCTATTTTTCACACTCTTCCATTGCTTTCTCTCTCGCCCTGTGTACTGCTTCCCTTTCTTGACCGTCTCTCCAAACCTCGCCATCATAACCCAGATAAAAAAAAAAAAAAGTCATAAACAGTCTCCTCATTTTTTAGGTGCCTCCCACCACTTCCTATCATTTCAGCCTTTGTTTCAAAGCCAGTTATTCTCTCTTTAAGTATGCCATTGAGAGACACACGGGGTCCTCAAAGACTATTTCAAAGCTAATAAACAATTGTCAAGTAAGAGGGAAAGCAGAGCGAGCACGGGCCACTTTAAAAGCACATCAAAGGCCAGAGGAAGGAGCAGCATGAGGATGGGAAAGATGGATGGATGAGGAGGTACGGAGTCAAGATCATGAGTATGAAATGAAATCATTTCAAAGCTTGTTTGTGCTGTAAGTTTGTATTGATAGGGCACGACCATGTCTTGTAGTTATGATGCATATCTAAAGGTTTTACCTCTATGATATCAGCGTCACTGTTTACTCTTCACACTCTTCAGCTGTATTCTGAATACAATAGAACATCTGCTGCTGCTGCTACATGTTACACACTGGTGAAAACTTTTTTTTTTTTATTTTATTTTATTTTTTATTTTATTGGATAGCTGTTCAGTCTAGTGTCTACTTCGATGTTTTAACCAGGGGAATCAAGTTATTACAGCATGAAACTCTGTAAAAAAAAATAAACAAACATTCCAAACATTTGAGTCTGTGCTGGAGGCTCCAAATGACAAATTTGGACTTTTCTAAGCTCTGGAGATTGCTACTTACCTTTAACGTTGTCAGACTCATAAAGGGCTTTTAAAATGATCTGAATTCTAAAGTTTGAATTTGATTGAATATGGTGTCACTGCTGATGCAGCATAGCTGTCATGTAGTATTGCTAGAGATTGACAAGCTCTAACAGTATGCGGCTCTGCCAACTTTAAGGTGCAACGCTGCATTACATGTCTGCAAAATGACAAGGTGGGACACTGGCCTTTTTTTTTTTTGCAGCTGCAACATGTATAGTGTGTAGTTTCTTCAGTAACACTGAGTGTTTCCAAAATTTAAAGAAGCCACATCCTTTACTTATGGATGTGAAGAATGAGTGGAAAAGATGGTTTCATTCAGAAGGGAAATGTCCTGTCTCGATACCCCCTTGGTTACATGCAGCATGTTATAAAAGTGCACCTTTTCCCTAAATGTAATGCTGTGTTGTTTATGACATCACATCAAGTTACAGCTAATATAAGTAGTTCATTCAATTTCCTTTATTTAATTGATATTGACTACTGCTTCAACATCTGTTGCTATTATATCATTTAGCTGGAGACACTACGCTTTTTTTTCTTAGTTTATGTTAATCAAACATTTTGTTCTAGTGTTAGCAAACAGCCACCGAGATGGTGTCCAAACCTATTCACCAGCTTGCATCTTCTCTTTAACCCAAACTAAATAATGTTGTTGTTGAGCATAATTGATCCGTATTGGGCACACACATATAAAATAAATATTCACTGATAGTGAGAGTGATGCCCATAATTCACAGGACAGGTGGATGCTTGGACAAGAATTTTTCTCTCACACCTCCCCTTCCTTACTCCTCCCTGCCCCTGCTGGAGGAGCCAGGCTGGCTGAGACGAAGGGAGCCATGCCTCCGTAGGAGCCCGTGACATAAATCACATCAAGACATGACAGTAGGACATTGACCAGGACCACTGATAAAGCCCAGCAGGGAGGGAGAGAGAGAGGGAGACAGAGCAAAGTAAAAAGCAGAAGAAGAAGAAGAGGAGGAGGAGGAGGAGAAGAGGCCCTTTCAGGTTATTATTACCCCTGCAAACTCCCCATCTGCAGTGATCAGTGGCCACTAATGAGTGCAGAGGTTCTACAGTGAGTGGGTGGCATTGTTTAATACAGCTGTCTGCTTCTGCTGCTCTCCATTGTAACAAGGAGACTGCTTTTGTTATTGTGATGGGGTGGAAAACCCATGAGCTCATATTCTGTGAAGAATTATTACCTGAGAGGCGATTAGATGGGTGTCAATGGATGCAGAACCTGTTGATGCAACAGAGGCACGAGGACAAAGAAGAAATTAGTCGAACTTTTTGCAGCACTCATTGCCACAAAGGCCACACTGTCACTTTTCACTCCGAAACATCTTTGCACATATTACAAAATGCTAAACATATTGCAAAAACTTGCAATGGGTACAACATGCTATGACACAGTGCTCACAGACTCTCCATAAAGGCTGTGTAATCACATGACAAAACTTTAACTTTAACCAAATGATCAGCAGCTTCTTTAGCCATGGCTAAACTATCCCAAACAAGATTAGACTGAAGAATTCAATAAACTCAAGATCTCAAGATTTATTTACCACTCTTGTTTGACTCAGGCGCTAACGAACGGCTCCTTTTTCAGTCTTCTCTGTGAGGATTTTCTCCCTCGGCTTCTGTTCTCTCCCTCATGTGGGCACGGTGAAAGAATGGGGATTCGTAAACTGTTTGACGGCTCTACATTTCCACAGCAGGGTTTAAATGAACTGTTTACCCAAGTGGCTAATTTGTTACAAAAACCAAACGTCTCTCTGTATACTAAAATGCCCTCCGTGGTTGCAGTGGCTCTGTATCCCCAGTGCCACTAAAAGCCAAAGCAAAGTGTGACGATTACAAATGTGCACAGTCCGTCATTCTGTCAGCCATGTAGCTCACACATCTAGGCACTGATTTTTTAGAATGTTTGTTTGTCATTTTTTGGGAACCCATATTCGTCTCCCTCACGTCTGAACCCAGGCTTTATCATAGAACTGTGGTGTAAGTCAGTTAAACCTTCACAGCAGGGCATTAGAAGCAGGAATTAGTGCATTATCCTGGCTCCTACTACACTAACACATTCACCAAGTTCAAACCTGGTTCTGCTATACTCATACAGGGCTGTATGTCACAGGGTAATTTACTGGGTGAGGAGAAAATGATAATTCCAGGAGTCAATTATAAGGGTATCATGTTAAGAAAGGATATAGATCATTGTAAGAGGGGGTTGTGTCTTTGTGTGAATGCGCATACAGTGTGTGTGTGTGTGTGTGTGTGTGTGATGTAGTCAGGTTGGGGTCCCTCTGGGCAGTGGGGCCTGCTGCCTGTCATAGTGAGTGGCCTTATCTTCCCCAAACATTTACTTAACCCTTTGTCTTACAGGGCTCAGGACAATGAGCCAGGCATGAGGAATCCCAACACACACACAGACGCACACACACATATGCACACACACACACAAGGATGGACAGGCTGCTTGTTTTTTGATACCCACGTTGTCTCCACCCTGCCCTGCACACGTTCTGCTCATACCTCAGCCCTTGCAGTCATTAATACAGATCAATCATCGCACACTAAATCTCACTGTGTGTGTGCTTATATGGGCCAGAGCAATAGGAACAAATGCAAGCCCATTACTGAGTGTGGGGGAGAGAAGTTATTGTTTTTATAAAAAATAAGATTATCATCACACGATACATCACATTCACTGGGTAAAGTTCATGTCACTAGAAGATTCAATCATCAGGGAGCCAATTAAAAAGTGCTATTATTGGTGCTGCAGTTCCCACATGTTGACAGTGAGTTTCAGCACAGTTCACACCTGAAATGTTCTCAGTTCACAATACCATTTACATACACTGATAACAGTGCAGCGTGAAAAGAGGACACTGACAGAGCCAGCAGCACGGCAGAGCAGCGTCATGCAAGTTGTTTAAACCAATCACAGCAAAGAACTATACAAACAATTAAGAGGTGGTATCATCCCAACAATGCATAACAACCTGGGACTTTCATTTTGATATAAGAAAATCAGGATGGGAAAATAAACCATATCCTTAATTTTGGAAAAAACTTAAAAAAAAAAAGATTTTGATGATGTTTAAAAAATATTTCCTCTCTGGCTGATCGAGATGTTATTATCCTTCATGCAGTCTTAATTTCAGAATTTCAGCAACATTTCAGATAATTTGACAATTTCTATGTGAAAAACTCTGTATATGGTTATGACAAAAAATAAAATAAACAAAATATCAATAAATTGTTAAATTTTAGGGGTTTTGGATCGTCTACTCTTAAATTGTCTATCTTCATTTCACTTGACCAGTTTACTGAGGTTTATCACAGACATTAGATTATAGATTATAACAGATTATATTATCTTTCAGGTGAAAAGTTTACATTAATGTGAATCTGTTATTTTTGAATGTCTACTTACTTCAGGTTACAAATAGCTTACAAGTTATAGCACCTCTCTAAGTTCACCAGGAGTGTGCTCATGCAGAGTAGATCAGAGTCTGCAGGATGGTATATTCCGTGCTGATTTGTTGGTGTAGGCAGGTATTCAGACAGACACCAATGCAGACCCACTAAAGAAAATTGTAAAGTGGGCCTCGGGCAGGAAAAGCTGATTATATCTGTTTTCTTTTTGTTCATGTCACTGGTTAAGCATTAATGATTATAAGACACCGTTTCACATAATTAGGTCGTTGGTTTGTTGGCTTTGTCTCTTGTTCTGGCCGAGCTGGCTGGAACTATTTCTTTCTTTGTGCACTGCTGTAAAGACAGTTATCTGTATGTTTAGCTGATGTATGAGAAGAATGCAGCAATCAGCCTTTGTTTCTGTGTCTGCTGGGAGGAGGTGGTTGGAAGAGTACAGTCTGCTTATATAAAGAAAATGTAGCTTTGACAAAATACGTTGCTATGTTGTGGGATGTTTTTATACATTTTCTAGTAAATGTATCCTTAATTTTGAAGAAGGTGACGAGAGGTGAGGATGACCGAGGCCGAGGTCAACCTTCTGATGGTTCCTTTGTGTTCTTTTTTTATGGTCCTTTATGGTTCACCTCAGCCACTGTATCAGTGAGTGGATCATCATACCCCCAAATCTCTAAAGGTGTGTACTCGTCCCTCACTACAGGCAGATGAGTAAGGCTATTCATAGATCATGTTCAGGTTTCAAGTATTGTGTGTTACCCTGCTGTGTCATACTTTAATGCGGTTTTGTTCATGTTCGTGCTGTACATTGACTGACACAGAGATAAGCGGTGTGGGTTTGTAGTGGTATAGGACCACAGAGCGTCTTCAACTTACATTAATTTACACCTTTGTCATCGCACAAAAGATTTCTCTGATTTAGGATGTAAGGCTTGTTGCTGTATGAATCTGTTTTATAATATGCTGTTTGTTGTGAGGTCTGGTTAGACTGGTTAGCTTCAGGCTAACAATTATAGAAAAAAACTGAATTTGTGGCAAAGTTCTTCTACGTTTATGGTGCAAGGGATAAATAACTCATGCTGCCGTTATTAATTATTTAATTTAATTATATTAATTATTAGTCTCCATTAGAAACTGGCAGGAGAAAATACAAGGTGACCAGTCATAGTTCTTCGGTTATGTGAAAATGTCACAATGCTTGCATTATGTCAAAACTTCACCTCACAACATGTTGTGAAAGGGTCTGCTTTGATAACACAGACTATGATATTTTACTAACCCTAACCAAGTAGTTGTCCTGCCTGAAGGTAACCAAACCACAACTAAAACAAAAGCAATGATCCAGCATGGAATCGGCCTTTATTTTACCTTACCCTAATGATCATATATCTCCTTGAACAGCAATGCTGTTATACCTTGTCTGTTGCAAACATGCAGTTGCCCTCCTTGTAGCTACCACCACAGCATATGAGCATTTCTGTGAACTCATGATCCTAAATGGGAGTTGACTGTAGTGGGTCATCTCTACAAATCCAAATCCTTTTTTCTTTTCTTTCTTTTTTTAATGTCTAAAACATTTAGAAAATGCACATTTTAACACAGTTTATGCACTCTTTCTTCTCTCTAAGTAACCCAGCTTCTTGACTTGGCTAAACCCACTGCAGACAGTCAGTCTTTGGTCTGTGCATTCTTTCCCTCATGAAAATCAATGAAATAAATAGGGTGCATCTCAGCACAGGAAACAGAGGGAAGGCTGCTCTGCAGGTTATCCAGAGTGCACATTCAGAAGCTCAGACAGAAACAGATGAGCCACAAAGACTGATGAAGGTAGAGACTGAGACATTAGAGCGAGAGGGGGAGAGAGAGAGACGGAGGAAACAAGGCAGCTGACACAAGGCGGGGGAGAGAGAGAGAGAGCGAGAAACAGATGAATTCAAAGCAATGGAGAAACAGTGTCCAGGGGATGAAGTTAAAATGACAAAGGGGACTTTCTTAGTTCACAGTGTGCAATGGAGAATTGTGGGGGAAAAAATAAAGATTAAAACAAAAGGAAAAAACCAAACAGAGGAAGGAAGACAGATGTGAGTGGAATGAGATGCACAGTAAGCAAATTAAAATGACTGATGTTGGCTGTGAGAAATCACATGCTCTAAAGGTGAATACAAGTCCGCTCTGACAGCAGGCAGCACAGAGACATGGGGAAGGGAGAGATAATGGAGAAGGATGAGAGAGAAGTCCACAAGCAGCTCTTTACGATGGCCATAATCATCATTATTTAGTGCGGTGCTTAGGTGCAGGGGCGGCGGCAGAGAGGATGACTTCACCAACTGGAGCTTCGTCAGGAGATCAAACACAGCAGCTGTCCAGGCTGCTGGTGACTCACAGCGCTCGGCTTAACTCCACTGATGTGTCTTCAAAGCATTAGAGCAGCAGAGAATACACACAGGTAGATACCACAGATGCTCCGGTGCAGACAGAGGAAGAGCGGAGTGGTGGTTGTGGTCTTTATAACACTTTTTAATCCCTAAGTGCCCTGCTCTCAAAGCTGTGCTGTTGCATGATCAACATGTCGGAACATATGATTGTATTCCAAGACATCATCTGATCATGTCCACATTAGGAGAGGGGGTAGGCTGGGGATGCTGGGGGTACATGCAATGCAGTGAACAGTGGACACTTGACTTTTCCATATACAAATGGGGGGACCTGTAAAACTGGGCATATTACTTGACTAAGTTGGAAATCCTTGGTGCATAGCCAAAACTCTCCAAAAACTTTTTGCACTTCAGCTTAAGTAGCATGGCCAGCATTAAGCAAAGCAGTTGGAAAATCCATAAAGCAGTCTTGAAGGTGTATAGACCAATGTGCAGTGCTCCACAGTGTTTCATTGCAGCCATTGATCTGATGCTTTGAAGCATGTATGCTGGCAGCTAAAAGACACAACCACAGCCCCCCTGTTTCTGTCTCTGTTTCTTTCCCACAAAGGTGGAAAAAAGTAACTTTATAGATCTTTATCTTTATAGATGCATTTTGGTTTCCATGTTCCCTTTTATGTCATTTGTGAACTTGTTAAACTTTGAATAGATCAAACTTTAAACTTTGATCTATTGGTAGTAAAAGTCTCAGGAGACACTGTTATATGAAACTGAAGTAGAGAGGTTTGGGGATTCATCAGTGCGGTGATGGCAAAGGGTTAAAAACTTGGATGTTAAATCTGGCTAAGACAGCAGGGAAGATGAGCAGTCAGAATTTTATCTGCCTTCTTTGTGTGTTGAGCTCCGAGTATGTGCTAATGAATCTGGAAGGTGGTGTCGGGTTGCCCTGTGTAAGCACAGCATCGGTCCCTCTATCAGTTCACAATTTATTAATGGGCACAGATTACTGCTGCATTCACTGGCTGTTCCTCAGCATGTGAACAGTGTCTGCTGCAATGTGTTCACAGAACAATGTTCATGAATGAATATATTAATATATATTTTTTTTATCCTGTACGGGGTGACAGGCGCCTATCCCTATGGTCAATTTAGAGTCCCCAAATAAGCGAACATGCATACCTTTGGTATGCAGGAGAATGCCAGACCCAGAGAAAACCCGTGTGTGCACAGATAGAACAAAAACATTGGTCAGATTTAAACCAAGAACCCTCTTGCAGTGAGGCAGTAGTGCTAACCACTATGCCAGCTAGTCTAGCAACACAAATACATCATATTTGTACTACTGTTTTTCTAGACTTATCAATATTTGTAATTGACTAATATCAAATTCCATACTTCGTATAGTGTTGGGATCTTATGATGTAAGCATATATATTGGGTTTTCCTTATTGCAGTTTAAAATACACCATCATACTGTTAGCTCCATTATTTTTAATATAATGTATAAAAAGATTATACTGTACATAAATGTGAATTGATTCTCCTTCTCTGTCCATGCATCCCCAAGTGTTCAATTACTGCATGTTGCATGAACTGTAATATCCATCCTGGCAGCACAGTATCCACTCTTGATGAATATTTATTATAGTTATGTTTAAACACTTAAAAAGTTTCTAAAAAAGTTAACCACAGTGTTCCCCAATCCGTAACCAAAGCCAGGTTTCCATACACTCCCACAGGCCAGGCATGATGAGAAACTACTGCAGAACAGCAGTGGAACAAGGGCTCTGAATGAAGTTCCAGGGAGGTTGTGTTACTTCCATGAAAAGCACTTGCAGGATGGAACTTTGTGAGGGTTCAGGAACACAGTCTTTATGATAGACTTTGCCAGCTTATTTAATACTTATTGTTAAGCTTATGCTTCTGGCTTGCACACTTATTACAAGTATTGTTAATATTGTCAGAAGTACAGGGTCAAAGGCAGGCTACAGCCTATTCCAGCTGTCAATGGGTGAGAAGTATACTACACCCTGGACAGATCTCCAGTCTAGTGCATCTACCATATTTTAAAACCTATGCCTAGCCTATCAACACAATAAACTGTAGGACAGGAAATCCAGGCGTGGATGGGAATTTAATGGGAAAAATCCATGACAAGAAGTTCGATCAAAAATAGTAAAAGAGCTCTACTTGTTGAGACTTTATTTCCCTTATGTTGGAGTGCAAATTAGGCATTTTTTGTTAAATGGTGCTGCCCTGGTAGTACTTCAGTCCTCCTAACTCCTGATTAATCCAAAGCTGGGTAATATGGTGGAGTGTGTGACCACTGTGGGAGCAGACAACTCATGATCTGTCACTCAAGAGCCTTTTGGGTCCCTGTGGGAGGTTGACTGCTGCCATGTTGGCATTGTCACAATCTGCCTAATCTTACAATACAGACAAACGAGAGCCAGCTCAAGTGGAGCTGAAATGGGTGGGCATTTGTAGAAGTGAGTCACACTGTAAATTGTCACCTGCCGATAATGTAAAGCACCGAAATAGTTGTCGACTTGTCGAATTTTTATGTGACATGAGTCAGTAACATAAGAAATAAACGTCATTAATGGAGCTTATCAACAGTGGTCATTTTTATATGAGACTGTAACATTTGGTATTTTTACGCAGGGACTGACTGCTGTTTCAGCCAGCCTCCAGTGGCCACTAAAAAAACTGCAATTTTGGGATAAATCCATATGGGCTTAATTTCTCGAAGTGACACCATTAGGTTTAAAAATACACACATTTATGGAGTCATAAAAATCGTTATGAAGTGTAAAAAAATGCTAGACTAGTTTATCTGCTTGCATGTTATTGTACTGTCTGCTGGCACAGACAGAAAACACAAACTCTACATAATAATAAATATTGACCTTATGGAGCTTTTGGTCAAATAGTTTGACTTTTATTATCCAATCATTTCATACAGCAACATCACCACCATGAGAGGTAATGAGACACAAGAGTCAAATTTTAATATTATAGTGAGTTAACTGACTGTCAGTGTGATGAGCCAGGATTGGGAGGACTACAGTTAAAATCTGAAGAGATGCCAAGAGATCTTTGTAAAAGTAACACAGATTGCTCTTAAATGGGGTGTTAGAATCCTTTCTATAGAAACCTTCTTTATTCTTTCTGCTTATGTGGCTTTTAAGTTAACTTTCTGGACTGAAAACAGGCTTGGAGTCCTCAGTGGATTCTGCTATCAGTACTAAGACAAAAAATGCTCTGGAGATCAGGCAGTGTTCCATCGCTGATGAGTCATTGACCTGCGGGCCAAACAGGAGGTGATAGTGTGTGTGTGTGTGAGAGAGAGAGAGAGTCTGCATCCATGAGTGTCAGTGTGTGTGTGTGTGTGTGCGTATTTTTTAAAAATACCGGCAGACCCCTGGAGCCTCTGTGCCGGCCATCGCTGACGCCACCCTGACATCGTCTCTGAGGTGGTGCTCTGAGAACGGCGGTGACGCCCACTCTGAGGGGCTGTACCTGGCACCCATCACTCTGCACCTCTCTCTCTTTCACACACAAATGGACACACACTTTTTCGCCCTTTTGCTGTCGTCATCGGCTCATGTCGTACCCATCGTTGCATTTTATACACCCGCCTCTCTGTTTTATTTTTGGCAAATGTCCAACATTTGTAGGTAGTTGCTGGTATGTAAATGTGCAAAATAATTAGCTACGGACTAAAATGGAGGTGTGATGAGTTCTAAGAATAAAAAAAAGTTCATTAAGAAGTTAAAGTGTTTTCAAACACTGCTTAAAGATCTTGCTCAACATGACCAGCACTGAGGCTGTGTCCTAAATCAGTCACTCACTTCCAACATGTTAGCAATTTAATTTATGCCATTATAGCCCAATAAATTATTTCTAAAATACAAAATAAAACAGACATAACGGTCATGTTGCAATATTAAATAGATATAGAATAATAGATTTTATTCGTAAGACAGGTAATGTAACTTCTGTCCCCGTGCTTCTCGCCAGACAGCACAATGCATGATGGTACATCATGTAGTGACTATCGGTTGGACACTAATTTTCATGATGCATTGTGGGATACATTAAGGGCCCGACACTACAGCACGACAAAATGGTGGAGGCACCATATAGGGCCATATATAGTGATTAGTGAGTGATTTCGGACACAGCCTTGAGTGTATCACAGATGAGTTCGTCACTTTTTGGTTTCCTTCTAGAAACATTTCTGTTGTAGAATCTTTTGTTAATGTGGTGTTGATTTGGTGTAGGTATTTCTGACATACTTTGTGTTGGTTGCAGGGCACCATTGATGTTTCTGCTCTTTTCTTTTCTGCTGCCTTTGCTGGGGCTGAACATGTTAAGTTTGCCCTGAGGATAGGAACAGGAATCTCAAATTTTGTGGAGATACTTTACGATGTAGGTTCTTTCTAAGCCTTTATTGTCAAAATTTTACATTTGGTTCTGTGTAAATACAAAATGAGTCTGCATACTTTTAGCGAGGCTGTGGGTGAATTGGTATTAAGATTTGAATGTACCTTTGAGGTGTTCAGCATGATGGTGCAATCCATAGCAATGGCTGCAAAGAAGGTAAAAGGTCGGTCGTCTGTACCACTATCATGATCCCCAAAGTGGGACATAATTTCTTATAATGAGACTGAAATGCAAGGTTTCTGTATATGTTTATGTTGCCATAACACTGCCGCACCACTATCCGCTCAGCTCAGATGATAACACTGGTACGTGTGCTGCACAGTCCTAAGAATATAGTAACAATGGAGCTCAAACTATACCATCTGTTCCTGTTTTTTTTCATTTACAGTTCATTTGTAAAAGGGTGACGTAGGCAAAAAATGTCCTCTAGTTTACCTCAGTTCATCATATGACATACTCCTACGCTGTTTGATAGGACACATAATGTGAATCAATCCACTGCTAAAAATAGTTAAAATTTATGTACAATTTCTGTATCTGTTGTTGGAGAAAGTGTGGGTATTTGTGAGATAAACACAATGAATCTAGTCTTGGCTTTTCTATTAGATAATACCCTGAATCAGACTTAGGTGACTTTGGGGTTAAAACACAATAATGACCTCTCTAGCTACGTTTTTCTTTTTTCTCTATGTTTCTCCTTCTCTGGATCAGAGAACTTTCTTGTAGATCCATTAGATTTTGTATTCCCCCGTAACTTCACTCTGCAAGAGTCATCTCCAACATGTTTCTCATCCTCAGTAGTTTAGTTTCCACCTCTGTTTCTGCACCTCTCTCTCCATCTATCTGCTGCTTTCACCGAAATTTAATCCTCAAACCTTCCATTTCTCAATCCTCCTTTTTTGCAATTTCTCCCTCTCTGTTCATAGATCTCCTCCTCCTCTCATCAACTCTTGTCTTCACCCATTCCATTCCACGCCTCCTCCTCCTCCTCCTCAAACTCACCCCCCCCCCCCACCCCATTCGTCCCTCATCCGAGAGGCAAAGGAAGGAGGAGGGTGGGGGGTGCGGGGGCCTGCGGGGGTTGAGTAAGCCTGGACTTGACCCCTGCTTTCTGGGCTCCGAGTAGTCTCCTCTCCACCCTGGGCCAATGACGGATGGAGAGACAGCAAGGCACACACACTCATGCATGCACCGACACCCTCTGTTACACACACACGCACACACAGGGAGAGTGATCTTTTTTTTTTTTTTTTTTACAATGCTGTACTCCCACAAGTAAAACAGATAGTAGCCATCCTGGTGTTCAGTCTGAAACACTTTTAGGTGGGAATTTGCTGCACATGTAAATAACAATCTAATACAAAACCAATATGATCTGTTCAAACAAGACATGGATGCATCACCAAGGAGGATCTAACCTGCTTTTTTAAGTAAACAGCCGTGTATTGAGGAAGATGATGTGCTATATAATATAGGTCATTTAACATCATTTCACTTTCAAACAAAACTGTTCCTTTCTGCCATCCCCATTTTTTGGGCTACCATGGCAACAGGACCACCATTACTAAAGTGTACATGCATGTCCCACTGCAGACAGTGACTCCACCAGCTGTCCCTGCATTGTACCAGGCTGCACAGCTCTCCTTAACTGGCTGATTTTGGAGCTACAAAGGCTGGCAAGTCAAAAATATGCAAATAAAGTTTTTAGTTTTAACAGCAGCCCCAACATTATAAAGGACAAATTTTACACCACCTTAAGACATTATCTGCTTACATATATTTGTCCATTGTAATGGTTTAAAGCTGCTTCATTTCCTCCACCAGCCTTTTTGTAGGAAAATGCATAGTTCTAACAGTATGGCAACTATAGCCCTGATACAGAGTGATTCCAAACATACACTGAGCAGCAACAACCTTAAACCCTTCTGTTAATAAAGACACAGACATAGGAGTGGAGAGATCAGACAAAGAAAACAGCACCTCCCACATCTGGACCAGGAAGCAAAATGTGGAAAATGAATCCAACTCACAGACACTTGTTTCACTTGGACTCCTAAAGAGCAGCTGGTGTCAGCTGACAATAAATATCAGAGCAGTGTATATAATGTACATACAGACTTAAGCTGGCCATGGATGCCGATGCCAGATGCTTTAATTATTACTGTTAGGAGCAGCGTTATGCTATGGGGTGCTACAGAGCTATAGGTGTGAGGCAGGTGTTGACTGTAGACTTAAGCAAAGACACATCATTCATGTGGACGACTGTATACAGTCTGCACTGCATGTAACTGCACACACGCACACACAGAAGGGTTCTCTATTGATTTCCCATTCAAGGCTGGATTCTGGAACCCCCTCCCCTTTCTTCCTGTAGCCTTTTTTTCCCCTCAAGGAAACAATCAAACTCACGGTCACGGAAGTCATCGTTCTCGTTTGTCTCCGTGTAATCCATCACCCCGTTGTTTTCCGACTTATTTTAGGCCGCGCTCGGCCTCTGCTGTTGTCATGTTTTTGTGTTTTTCTGCCTAAAAATGGAAGAATAAGTCTGTGAATACACCCAGTCTGGGTGCTAATAATATCAGTAGATCGTGTGATTCATGGTCTTTGCGCAGAGAAAATAAATACATGTGCACGTCTGCCTGCTCTTTCTTTTTCTCGACACATGGAACGAGGTCATCAGGCCTATGATGAAACATTTACCAGTGTGTAAGCTCTCCGTTGCAGTATTACTGCTGTGCATGCTGAGCACTGTTGACTCTAGATAAAGGTATAGCTGAAGCACATATAGCTGAAGTGGGTTTGCTGTGTCCCTTAAATAACCTGTCACTGTAGTACCTAATCGTTTGCCAGGGCCAGACTGCAAGTAGCTTCAACAGGTCACGTGGGCCTTGCGTATTTGTAGATATGCTCTCATCTGTTTACTTGTTCTTTCGAAGAATCTGTCCTTAAATCCACTTTGGATGCTAAGACTGGGCTGGAAACCAAGAGGCAGGAAGCCTGGGTTCACAATCAGCAATGCTGCTACCAAGTCAAAATGACTGCAGTAGTCATAAGCACTTATCAGCCTCTAAACCAGGAGCTAATTGCTATTTGCAAAGGTAACCTGATGTTATGTGGCTGGCCCCAGAAGATTATGTTAACCGAGGAGCAGCACGGTGTTGCAGCACTGCTGCTTCACAGCAACATTCCTGGTTAAAATCCGACTGGGACCTTTTTTTGTGAGTGTTCTCCCGGTGCCTTTGTGGGTTTCCTCCGGTTACTTCTGCTTCCTTCTACATTCTGAAGATGAAGCTGGGGATATAGCCATAGAGTGAGTGGATTTGATTAAAAAGAAACTTTATCAGAGGGTAAGGGTCAGAGAATTAACAGTGCATGCTTGTGTTATGGCAAATGTGGGGCTCATAACTATACTGTAACATGTACATGTACATACATCATACCTGTGTGGCTCTGAGGCCGTGGGCAATTAGGCAAAATGTATGTGGAGATTTTTGACTGTTTACCTTTTTGACAGGAAAACAATCATAACTGGAAGCTTCTGGGTTTAAAACACACGTTTAATTAGGCATTTGTGAAAATTATATTGCACAATGTTTAAATATATTTATGGATTTAAGAACACATTTGTCTCATCACACACACACACACAGACACCCCCCCCCCACACACACACACATTTTTGACTGTTTTCAGACTGATTTCACACCATAGACATGTGTTTGGTAAATACAGTGACTCTTTGCCCTCTAAAATTCCATCTGTCTCTAATCAGGCAGCATTCACACATTATTCATTCAGTGCTGACTTGAAAATATAAAAGTAACCATAAGGTGAAAATCACTGGCCTCTGTTTAGTACTAACGGCTGCAATGGGTTCTATGAGTGTTTAGATACATTTACAGTCAAGTCAGGAATGTAATGAGCTGCAGGTTAATGAGGGGGAGGGAGACACATAGAAGTGAGGAATGAGGAGCAATGGTGAAGAACAATGCTCATCTCACCTCAGAGCAGAACAATGGTGATACCTCAGACACCTCTGTGTGACCCCAAAGTACAGGTCAGGC
The DNA here is from genome assembly GCF_900634625.1 of Parambassis ranga. NCBI lineage: Eukaryota > Metazoa > Chordata > Actinopteri > Ambassidae > Parambassis > Parambassis ranga. The sequence goes on along the minus strand of NC_041028.1, from coordinate 18,053,516 downwards.
AGAGGGCTCCTGAACATCTTTTCTAAAATAACTGAGCTGATGTAGGTCCTTAAATACATAATTGCTATTTGTAGTTTTTTGATTTATTCAAAAATATGTAAGTGTAACATGTTGCAAAAATCAGCATGTGTTCTCCTGTCCTACCTCCTCCCTACTTTGGTTTATGGAGACAAATTATGTGCTGAAATACAGCCAGCCCCCCACCCCACTATCTAAGAGTGTACTGCCACCCAAGCCTGACCACATAACCTGCAGAGAAGAATTTATTGGTCACTACTCTTTCTAACCAGTCCTGACTATGAACTGTCATCCAACCTCTTCTGTGGGGTGTTGACATGGTTGTTGACATAGCCTATATAAATGAGTGTTGTCTATAAATAGCACTGTAGAAAAATGATAATTCTCCTTTGATGGCTTGGAAATATTCTGTATTCCCATAGTGTATGCTCCTTATTTATTCAATTTACCTGAATATTGGCATTAATTAGAATATGGTGTCCATGTAAACATAGTCATCCCTGTACCACCAGATGGGACAGTGAGTGGAACTGCTTTGGATAAGCTAATGGCTAACTCAGATTTTTATCGAAGCAAAAGAAAAGTAGCAGGCTAAGCTGCACTGACTGGCTATTCCTTTACACATACCCACTCGCGACTGTCACTAGACTTCACTAAGTTAAAGCATGAGCAGCCATGTTCATCATTCATTTGGGTTTCCATTAGCAATAGGACGTTTTCTGCATTACAGTATGCTGAGCTCTCAGTTGCTCTGAGTTTGTACATTTTTAGAGACTTGTGTTGGAGTGACAGGTCTCTTGGGCGTGTTTGTGTCTTATCTCTTTAGTCCCGAAGAAAGAGTGAAAACAGTGAAAACCAGAGACGCCACAACACACAGCCAGTGATTAGGGCCGTGTGAAACAACACATCCCACAAGGAGGACGTCAGGATTTGGCACAGGAAACTTTCTTAAACATACAGGATATCTAAGTGCAACACAAAAACACAACACACAGTTTTGTTCCTGTCACGCAAATTGATGAATAAGACGTCAGGGTGAATTGCTGCGAAAACAGCCTGAATTAATGGAACGAATGTGACACACACATGTTTCTTTCTATACTTATGAGGATACTCATTGACATAATGTAAAGTTTATTTATGCTATGTTAAGATTAGCCCTGTCTTGTGGCCTGCTGATGTGCAAATGGAGATCTGTGGACATCATGGACCTGAATGTACTCCCTAATGCATCTTTAAAGTCTTAAAGTCTTTAAAGTGTTCAATTGACAGACATTTACAAAGGGTTGTATAGTTCAAAAACTCAACAGGTTGCATTGTTGCTTCTGCATATGTGCACCTGGTGCCATTGCAGGGATGGCCTCACAGCACCCCATCATCACCAGGACAATGTAATATGAGGTCAATATATCAGTCATCAAAAATGAAATGTGTACGGGCCACATCTCCATGGGGCCTGGATTGGTCGCCATAGTAGCCAAACTGTAGTGACCGTAGAAAGGGACAGTTCTTCCTCTAAAATGTGTTTAATGGTATGAATTTGTGTGTGTTTTTTTTTTACGTGAAAAACCTTGGCTAATCCTTTTGACTAGTAAATTTAAATGCCTAACCCATATGAAATTAAAACGGAAAAACTTGCACCGTCAGTGGGATACAAACCCTTCGGAGTGAAAGTTTGGCATGCTTCCAGTTCCTCCACCATCACGAGCCTACAGTCCCATAATCAGATCAAGGTGATAACAAATGCCAGATAATAAATGTAAGCATGTGTCCTACATGGTGGATGTTTTAATGTCTAAATCTTTTTCGTTTTTTTCATAAGGGTATATATGTTTAAAAGGAAACTGTTCACACACACACATGCACACACAATGAAAATCCTGCTTGGTTAAAGCTGATATTTAAATGGAGCTTTTTGGGAAAGACAAAAAATAAAAAAGGCAAAATCTCAGTATCGGGAGTTGGTATTATTACTGGACCGTGGCCCTTTCCCCCATGTCTGTCCAGGAATTGAGCTGTATACTCTCACACACTCACATATTTAGCTGTTGTGGAAGACGAAATGCTGTCTATGCTGCTCAGAACATAAGGGGAAGGGAAAAAAATAGGATGTACACGCAGTGAAAAGGAAGCCTCTCTTTTTTTGAAGAATGAGTCAGGGTACGGGGAGCTCTCTACGTGCCAAACTTAAAAATTGTTACAGAACCACAGCAGCCCTTCTCATGGTCGTGACCCCAGCCTTGATGTTTATAGGTCTAAATCAAATCCAAGGTTTCTCTGACAGCACTGTCAGTTGGAATGAATGTATTAGTTTACTTAACCTAACAATTGTAAATTAGAACACACATGTGTATGACAGAAAAAAAAGCAAAGGTGGGTAGAGAAACCTGTATGCCAGCCTGTATGTGTCAGTGAGAGAAGGCAACAAGTTGCTGCTATCATAGTTCAAGCCTGATTCAATTTTACAAACATGGCCACCATGATTGTCTCCGAGAAGATTCTGGCAAACTGTCAGGCAGCTCAGGAGGGGGTAGCGGTGCTTTACTAACACTGTGTATAGTGGGGGTCGGGCGCCTGTGACCTCGACTGTTAATGTTATCAGGCGGTAGTACTTCAAGGAGTACTTTGAGGATCTTCTCAATCCCACCAGCATGCCTTCCTTGGAGCCCATCACTGTGGCTGAAGTCAATGAGGTGGTTAACAGAGGCCACAGGGGTGGATCCCTGGGTCCCCTCAAAGCTCTGGATGTTGTGAGGCTGTCCTGGCTGACAAATCTCTGCAATGTTGCGTAGATATCGGGGGCAGTGTCTCTCGACTGGCTGAACAGGGTGGTGGTTGGTCGCCCACTTGTAAGAACTATGACCATAGATCAACAGACAAACCAGTTTGCTCCAGACCAATGTGGTGAAGAAAGAGCTGAGCCAAAAGGCAAGGCTCCTAACTTGCAGGCCAATTAACCGAGGAGTTCTGCAAACAGTCTGGTTGTCAATCTGCCTGCATCACATGGTCGTATATCTATCCAAATGCATCCAGAGGCAGTTTATCCTGCATCCATTGTGAGAGACCAGACCAGATTCTTTGGATAGAATACAATAATAATTTGTTTGGCTGGCTAGTTTGGGACAAATGTTGATGCAATGGTATCATAGAATGAGACTTACAATGGCAGATTTGATGGGTGGGCCTTTAGCCAGGCCCATAGTCCCACTCTGTGTCCTCCTCCTAATATCAGTACCTTTGCTGTCTGTGTCCTTACCCTCATGAGGCTGTACTTCAGACAATGATAACATTAAATGTAGTGTTATAGCAAGTTTAGTCTCTTGTACTGAGGTCAATTACTCATTTGATACTGTTAAACATACAATAAGCAGATTGTACTTACCACTTACTGTAGCTCCTTATGTGAAATAGTATTTGCTTGAGGCCTGAAGCAGTTGATTGTTGAATCATCTGTAAACAGAAACAACAAAACTATGCACCCGATACATCATTTTTCCTTTTCCATTTCTAAAAAACTGTCCAAACTTTGATTGAAACAGGTTTATTTGATCTGAAAATTCTTGAACCACCCCCTCCCATTCACCATTTCCAGCAGCCATTTTATTCTTCTCCCTCCCACATTGAAAATGCATGTGTCTGCATCTTTACATTGCACTGCAACAGGCCTCTCCCAGCAACAGATAAGACGGCAACATCTCAGCCAACAGTCATAAAGCTGGGCAGTGTTGTTGGTGCAGAGGTGCCTGGATGTCGCCAAGGCGGCAGTAAAGCAGCCAACCTTGTTGCTGACAGGCCTGTATTTTCCTCCACCGTGCGGCCACTTCGGACCCGGCTGCCATAAAGCAGAGTTGGAACTCAACCTTTGGTCTATGCCACGCCCTGCCTGTACACACAAACACCTACGAATACACACATACATGACAGCATGCAGCAGAGCTTGCATGGGCAAATATATTTTGGTTCAATAAATGTAGATGCACAAATAACTTTTTAGCTGATTAGGAATGCCTGAATGAATATGTTGGGTACAATAAGGCCATCAGTAGCTTAGAATGAGTGGAGAGAGAGATATATAGATATTTATAAGTTCTCCCTGCAGACATGATGATCTATATTCAAATAACTGATCAACATACAGTGAGTGTAATACTGATTTTCACAATGTCTATTTTAATATATTTTTTTAACATTGGGAACAGTGATGTGCATGTAAACATTTAAAAACTGATGGTGTAGTAGAGGTGATAAAGCTGTGTGTGTGTGTGTGTGTGTGAGAGAGCGAGCGAGACAACAAAAATCTTCGGCATGTTCATGTACTGTTCTTCATGTGAAGGAGGATACAATTTAGCATCTTTTTTAACAATGTTTTGACAACACTGGTTATTAAAAGCTACGCTTATAATAGATGACATGCTAATGGATAAACAGTTAAAATATAGAGCATGAGTAGTTAATTATTATTGCTAGAAATTATTTGCAAAAACAACATGTAGTCAGCTAAGAGTCAAGAAGGCTAGCTAACATAAATTGATTGATGAAATTGACATTTAAAAGGGGCTAGATTTGACACAGCTGTTAAAAATGCTTAATTATTTCAAATAGTTAGATTAAGTTGGGATTGTTGAAACTGTCAATGGCTGGAATTAGTACCAATGAAAGGACTGACATTTGAAATTGCTAAAACAAAGCTGCTGGGTGATGTTGCATACATACACTTTTTGTTTGCAGTGAACATGAAGCCTCACCTATGTTAAACTGATTCATTCAGTTTGTAGTGTTGAATGAATGTAATGTGGTTCCTGAGGAACAGGCTCTTCTGTGGTCAGTTTACATATTATATATGTATGTATATATGTATATATACCTATCCGTCTTACACTGTTATGCCAGCACAATGTTGTCATTATTCGTTTTTACAATAAAGAATTACATTGTAAAGAACTATATAATCAATACCTTTTATAAATAATATAACAGAATTACCAAAATGCAAATACATAGTAGCTAACGAATGCTAACTGAAAATGCTAACTAACAAACTGCTAATGGTAGTGGAGTTGAAAAAGATAAGGCTAATATTAGCCATGGTGCATAGTACGCAGACAGCATAACAATTAATGAGTTGCCTTAACACTGAAAAGCATCATGGCAAAAAAGGATCCTACAAAGTAGGAGCAGGACACAGCACAGTTATCAAAGAGCTTTAAGTTTGAAGAACTGGTGTAAGATGTTTTATCTAGAAGTTCAAAGAGAGCCAAACAGAACAAGAATGGCAGAGGTAGGAAGAGAAACATCTGGAAGGCTGAAAGAGATGTGAACCTAGAACAACTGCCAAGACCAAGTCTAGATTTGAAGTGTCAGAGAAGACCGTCACTAGAGGTCTGCACAGGAATAGACTACCAGCAAGTATATTAGGGACAAACCTGGAGAAACATTACACAGAAGTGTGTGTGTCATTTGGTCAGATTAAATAAAGCTAGAAATCTTTGGTCACAGAGATACTGCCTTTGCTTGGAGAAAGAAATGAGCAGCATATAAACCCAAAGAACATGGTTCATACAGTCAAACACGGTGGTGGCAGTATGATGCTGTAGGGATGCTACAGTGTGTCTGGAATTGGATATTTCGTCAGAGTGGAGGTAATGGATGAAAAAAGAAGACTATTTGAATATCTTGAAGCTGTCAGTAGTAAAACACTTCATGTGGTGCTGGAGCTCAACTTAACATGAAAGTCTATCTCTCAACACAAGATCATCATCAACAAAAACCTTCTACAAATCAAATGTATAAAATGTGAATCAGTTTATTAACCTGAAGAGATTCCAAAGAGCATTGAAGAAACACAGGAAAGTTCTTAGAAAATTAAAATTCCCTTACATATTGACAAAAAAACAGATAATAAAGTTAGATTATTAAGTTTAGAATAATTTCACACTCTATGTTTTGCCTTCATTTTTGAGAAGAAGAATTGCACTTTCATTCAAATGTTTAAAGCAGTAAACTTCTGATATGTAGTCATGACATTGGAATCAAAAGGACCGGTCCTGATTTTTTTTTTTTTAAATGACTCTTACGAGACAATGTATCTCATAAAAACACGTCTAATAATGTCATCCAAGCGTGATAGCTCAGACACACACAGCACTGCTCTACATGGGGAAGAGTGAGCAGTGGGGTTATAACTGTCTGGTTTTAGTGTCCACAATGACTTTTAACTGTCCTTATCTCAACATAAATAATGTGCCTATAAAAGTTAATCATCTACTTGTTGGTAATGAGGCTTAGTCATAAAAAGGTATTTTCTCTCCATTTTTTTCTGGTTTTCTTTGTGCAGTTGTGACAATAACATGTCCAAAATGTTCTTGAAAGCAGCGTGATGATATCAACATAATATATTTATGAACTTTGAAAATGGGCGACTGCGCCCATGTCTCTTTACATTCCACTTGCATTGGTGTAGCTGGTGTTGTAGCATTAGGTAGTCCTTGTTCTCCTTCTGAGAGAAGTGTGGCTGGCTGGATGTGAGCTCAGGAGAGCCCGTCTCCTGTGTGCTTATCTTCACTGTGTTCAGACCAGGTGAGCTGTGTTGGACCCGTCACTGGAGCCAGTGTGTTACAGTGTATAATACAGCAAGTAGATCAGATGCCCTCAGGCTGAAGTCTTGTTGCTTTTAGATATACCACATGAGCTCCAAAGCAGTCGCTGGATAGAGAAAGCTGGCCCCTGTTGATGAGTTTAGTATAGCAGTCCCTTTTGGCTGAGGCGGCTCATGCCTGAGACAGAGCACACCAGGAATTCTGTGTGGACATAGAAGTCGGAGTAAAGGGATAGTCCTCGTATTTAATGTCCACATGTCCAGATCCTGTGCTGTCTAAATGAGAAGTCGTCTGCGGAAAGGAAAGACATTTTCAAATGAGTAAATGCAGGATGTTAGTGATACATTCAGTTTTAACTAACATTATAAACAGATCACAGGTGATCCATATGTCCTAAAGGGAGCCTGTAGGAGGCTCTGGCTCAGAATCAGTGGAATGTTTGGTGGACATTTGTAGACAGAAGTGGCAGATAAATAAATACAGGGTGGTACATGCAGTGACCATGATCATTACCTGAAGCTTCTTTATCCAAATGAATAAAATGTAGAGGAATAGTTCCCAGTTTTGAGCTATTATGGTACTGAGTATCAACTTGGCTAGCTGGTGTGTTAATGGTTAGCACTCTAGCTATGACTTTAGGTGAAACTCCATACAGAAAGGCTTTGGTCAGATTTGAACCAGAGCTGTTCTGTCTTTAGAATCAGAATCAGAAATACTTATTTGATCCCAGGGGGAAATGGCTTGCATTCCAGGTGCTCCATACTCAAAAATAGGGTGACAGCGCTAACTACACCAACATGACTTTAAGCCCATTTCAGACATTGTGGTTTCTAAATAATCCTTTTATCACTCAAAAAGTTTTCCTACTAAAGGACAGCACACAGGATAACAATGCGTCTAAGTATGTTTATAGTCTTATTATCAACTTTAGACTAGGTAGTGGACAAGTCTACAACACTACACACCACCACAACCGTGTTATTTGAAATACTATTCAAACAATCTTCCCCTAGAAACAAGAATTCTTGTGTAACATCAGACCAATTTTCAAAATTAAACACCTCTTCCACACTCCTGTGTATTGAGAACAGCACTGAACTCCAACATCCACCTCCGACCTCCAATGCTACTTTATAGAATACATGTAAATCATTGCTCCACAATGACAACTTCCTGTAGAATTAGTACTGACAGAAGGTTTACCTGAGAGGCAGATGTGACGGTCTGTCCAGCATATGGTGATGGAGCCATGGTGGGTTCACTCTTAATGGTGGAAGCATGTTCTGAGACTGAGAGGGAGGGTGGAGAGCTGGTGTCAGAGGTGATGGATCCTACAGCATCAACAGGACAATCAAGGGTGTTATTAGATCATAACATTGTCTTGATTGGTTGTTGATCAATACAGTAATGGATGCTGTTGTGCTACCTGTGGATGTTTTATTCTTGGGCATCTTGGGTTTGCGCTTCCTGGTCTGAATGCTCTCTTTCTTCATGGCCAGAGGTCTCGGCACCTGGAGGGAGTTACAGCAACACTCATTAGATAAGCACACCTCCCAGTCCTGAATGCAACAAAGGCCATGGTGTCATGACAACCCACACAAGCTCTCCTCCCACACTGCCGCTCTGATACCAATGCCCTGGAGAGCTAGGTAAATAACAAGCAGCTCCCTGCTGCAGCTGGATGCATCAGGATCTCAGTGCCACCTACCCCATGAAGCTTCATGTAGAGGCCACAGGCGTTACACACAGGTTCCCCCTCAGCATTGCGTCTCCACAACGTGGTGGTGCTGGTGTGGCAGTTGGTGCAGCAAAGGCCGGCCCGGCGGGAGGTGGTCTGCTGCAAGGAGAGGGAAATGATCAGCTGGCTGAAAATCAGTCTCAAATCACAACTCATTTGTATGTCCAACACGTACAAACAACAATAATATTTCTCCTGTGAGTATCAGCTTTCTTTGCAAAGCTCAGACGCAGAAAGTCACGTTGCTCTGCCGAGCCCAGTCTAAAAACGACTGTGCCAAGGGCAAGGTCAGTGCATGACAAATAAAAACAGAGAGCGCAGCCTCTTGTTGAAAAGAGATTGTTGGGCAACTCGCAGCCACAGCTGCTCTGGAGAGACAAGGTCCTGGGAAACACACAGCCGTGAAGCACTGACACACACCAAAGCTGTCCCCATTTTGAAATGCTCGCTTAAACTAGTAGTAGGACCTGTTTGTGTAATTTACTCAATCAGAATGTGAGCATGAAGGTGCATCTCCAGTACTGTCTAAGGAAATCAACCTGTCATTTTTCAAGTAATTTTTATTCCTTATGTTATCAATTAAGGGTGAAAAATAGGGCTGTGACACTTTTTTTTTTTAAACGATTCTGCCTGGAAACTCAGAATTCTAATAAAATCATGTGGTTTGAAAATTCTGACTTTTTTGGCAAGTTTTATACCAAATTAAAAAAAATGTTATTGTGTTCCTAAAAATAAAAAACGTGTATTTATTTAGTAAAAATAATCTTAACTTCAGAGCCCTGCAATAACAAGTCAATTCATTAATTAGTTAATCTGCAGCAATTTTTGACTATATTTGCATTTATCTGTGTCAATCCTAAGAAAAAAAATTGACAAATATTTACTGGCTCTCACATAGTGACTTGATCAATTTCTTTATTGCATGTTTTAATAAATTTAATTTTGTACTTTTAGATCAGATGGATAAAAATAGGTATTTAAATACCACCGTTTTCATCATGGCTTATAATTGTGATGCAGGTGATAATGATCTAATGATAGAAATCATCCAGCGCTTATGTCTAAAAATGACTTGGGACGTGGGAAATTTAACTATTTGTTGTGATGACATGTTGACGTGTTTGTTGTGCACATATGTTTGACACGTGCGTAGTGAACATAAAAAGCGTGCGCGTCTTACCAGTCGTTTCTGCGGCTTGATGAGCGGCCTGTTGATGCCGTTCATTTTGTGGTAGAGGCCGCAGGCGTTACACAGGTAGTGTCCGGTGCCGTCCCTGCGCCACAGCGGCGTGGACACGGAGCCGCAGTTGACGCACTCCCTGCCCTCCGTGCTCATGTCGTCCACCAGGTCTGTGTGAAGAAGAAAACACGCTTTACATTAACACACCACAACACGAGGACTCTACTTGCGATGGATGCTAAGTTTCATTAGTTTTTCTGTGGATTTATTTGAAATATATTCATGTTATTTATGTTATATTTGGGGTCACCGTTGTGTGGCCCTAAATGTGTCGATAAAAATCCCTCTAACGCGTGAAACCCATCTCACTGTGACCTGGACGATGTACAAAATAAAAATAAACAACATTCCTGTTTATGACATCTTCCTTTTCTCTGAACTTTTAAAACCCACTCGGGGGCGTGGACGCTGGGGTTCTGGTTACGGGCCATTGCGTGATGAATAGCCAGCAAAGGAATTTAACCCCTCTCACTCCATCCTTTGTGATGAAGCGAGATCAAACCCTGTGAGGATGAATCAACGGGGAGACAGACTGACGGAGGGATCTGTTTTTGAAGGGCTTGTGGGGTTTGTGGTTATCAGGTCGAAGGATCCAGGGGTCCCCCCCCCCACCCCTCCTCCCCCAGCCTCCACCCTTCATCCATCACAGCTCTGACACACGACGGACTCCTGGCAGTAATTGCCCACATTCCTAATCCTTCAGCTGAGAGAGAGAGAGATAGACGAACGGACAGAGCTGCCCCCCAGTCCTCCTTTGAACTTGTGATGTGCTTCCAATTCATTACTGAAAGAGTGCGCATGCGTCTCGGATTACTATGATCAAGTACATTGGACTGGGAAACCCTGTTATAAAACTGTTGGAGGTGACATTGTACCACGCGGTAAAGTCCCACTTTATGTTCCATCTGACTCACTGAAATCTCACCTCCAATTATGACTCTGCGTTATCAGAATACATGTAATGCTCCATCAATAATAATTCGGATTAATACGTTCTATAACATTTGCAACAATCAATCAAAAAAAAATCCACACAATTTGACTGAAAGTAAAACGTCAATCAATTCTCTGGATTAATCAATATTCTGTTTTATATTTCAAATGAGCTATATGCATATTATCAGCATTTCTATTTTTACATTTATTTTATTTTATTTATTTGCTTATAAATAGCACTGAATAAATGAGGACACTTTCGTTGTTTGATCTCTAATTCAAATAATAATAAAATATTCCTTTACTCACCTACAAAATTAGGTTTTTTATTTGTTAATTTTTTTCACTGTAAATAAAACATATAAAACTAGCGTGAGAGTAATACAAAATAATAAAATGACGTCACCTTATTGTTAATCCTGTCTATGTGAGGCCCTTAATTAAAGCTAGTGAAGATTTTAAAGTGCCACAACACACACACACGCACACACGCAGGTAGAGACGTTCAAGGCCCTGACTGTCTGATCAAGGTGATAAGTGCTCTTTTTTTCTCCATGTGTATTGAACTCTGTCATCAAATCCGTGGGATTAAATTAACATTTTAATTGATTGTTTTTCGCGGCCCCTCTCTTCTGAAGAATGTGTATTGTTTCCATCTAATGTGGGATTGTTTAGAGGACTTTGAATGGGCGACCCCGTCAACACAGCATTACTGTTCTTTATCAGCTCCTGTAATAAATAACAACGTCATATAACCCGGCCTCTACTGCTCTAATGTTAGGACACACATACTTATAAAAGATTTGTTTTCAGTTATCATAAAGCGTTTTTTTTACAGAGAATGTTAAATTAATTTGTATTTTTTTACAGTTTTGTGCGCGTTTTAATCGAGTATTGAAATTGTACAAATAAAATATTAAATATGATTTTCTGCGGTTTTGAAAAGATCCTTCTCCTTTATGTATTTGTTCTGCAGATGTTATTTATAATTATTAAAAGATAAAGTATGACTTGTTGGAGGGGTGCTTTGCTTACCCAGGCTGGACCTTCTCCCAGACAGACCTCCCTGTCTGCCCTGCAAACTGATCACTCCGCTTTCGAAGGGTCCCGGTGTCCAGGAGGACGTTGCCATCTCCGGGCTCATATACGCGTAAGGGCTGGAATACGAGCCTCCAACCGAGCGCACCAGTGCGCCGCCGTATTGATCCGCCCGAGCGCCGTTTCCCAGAAGCAGAGGACTCTGGTAGCTCGCGTCCCGCCCGGTATTGGTGCTGACAGGCGGACTGTGTGAATAGGAGAATCCGTGCGGAGGATGCGGGCTACTGGGTGTGAATGAAGAGCCGTCCGTGCCGGTTTGGGGCCATCCATGGTGTCCGCCGAGGCCGTGGGACTGATGGGGAGAGTCGCAAGTCTGCAGATAGGGCAGGGTGGGCAGCATGGCTGGGACTCTGGTTGGGGAGACGTAGACCGGAGAGCTGGCCGAAGGGTGGATGTAATTCCCGGTATCATGCGCATAGGGGGACTGGTTGGAGGACAGGGCTAGGCTTTGATACATTTTCACAATTTGTTCAGGTCCTTCGTGAAAACTGGGAAACACAGCTCTGACTTCTGACTTCGTCTTTCTCTTTCTGAGCAAATACCTTTATAAAAAGTTGTGGAGGTTCATTCCCTGTAAAAGAAAGATATAGAGACGTATTTTAGCTGATGTTTTTCAGTCACATAATTCCAACATAATGATGCTGATCCTTTCAAAGGAAGGAGAAAACATCGGACAATCACTCAGTACCATCGGCCATATTTCATTTGTATCACTCAGACTGACGTATAATGGATTAAAATGACATTAACAATCGCCGATATCTGTGCGCGCAGATAGAGGCGACTATCAGCGACCCCACAGATATCCTGCCGATCCACTCTGCTCATTAAATCATAACCATAACGGAAACCAAATCAAACAACAACAGATAGCGTTCCCGTTCCATATCTAGCATGCATAATTTTTTTATCAATAGTAACTCAAATCACATAAAACCTTGATAGTAGCTCTGCGCTGCGTACGAGTGGAACACAGTTCCTTTCCAAGGGCTCTCAGTGTATTATCTCACCAGATAAGGACGGTCGGGTGATAAAGCAGTCCTGTCCCTTAAGGCAGTCCAAACGCAGTGGGCAAACTTTGTCACTCCACGCAGAGACGGACGATGGAGCGCAGCGGAGCCTCTCCAAACAACTCGGTTTCAATGCGTAAAAAGTTGTGCGCAAAGGTTTGAGATAAATGTTAAGCCAAAGTTATTTTTTTAAGAGTGCGCCTCGGACATCTACAGCGTTCCTCTTCCTCTCACTCTATCTGGAGATAGTTACAGTCGCTGATAATTGCTGATATGGGTGTGCTCCTATTCGCTCTCCTACTGGAAAATTTGTACGGGAGAAAAACACGTGATGCAGCCCGCTGCTCCGAGGTAGGCCTAGGTGGGGAGGAGAGAGGAGGGAGGGAGGGAGGGCGGTAGGGAGGGGAGGACCCCTCTGTGTGCAGTACACGGGAGGAGAGGGCCCGAAGCTCAGGATTGAGGGGTGCAGTTTGAACCTGTATATACAGGATTGTTTGATTTTAAAGGATCAGGCCGCATTTCAAGGCGCTTTTATATTGACACATTTTTTCATTGTTGATTCGCAGGGTTTTAATTGTGTTGTATTATTATTATTATTCTTATTATTATCATTCTTCTTCTTCTTATTATTATTATTATTACCTTGGTGCTTTAAATTAATTCAAAATCTGACTGAAGAGCAGACATCGAAATAAAAAGCGCTTGTCAAGGAGTTCACTTTAAAAGATGCAGTCAGATTAAAAAATACAGCCGACCACCCTGGTTAGATATGAATAATGAGCAGCAATTAGACTATGATAACTATATTAGAAACCCTTTTATACAGATAATCAGCGCATATTGATAACGAAAAATAATTCACAGACAACCGCCTTATTAAAAACTAATAATAATAGATATTACCTGTTTATAAACATAGTTACGTAATTTTAACGAACGTATGCAATAAATACAATCTAAATAAAGAAAATAAAATATAAATAAATAAATAAATAAATAAATAAACAAATATAATGTGATGAATAGGCCTGTCTCTGAGGACAGGCCGAGTACTGTTTAGCACTAATAACATTAAGGCCTGTCGCTGCTGATGTCTCCTGTCTGGAGGCCATTCATTAATCCTTCCGTTAGTCTTCCACATCCGTCCATCTCCTCGGAGGAAGAGAGTCTGCCTGAGTCTGCTTCCCTCCTTCTTCTAATGGCCGAGTACTTGATGCCGATTTGTGAAAGGCCTTCTCACCTCACGTTACCTCAAATCATGTAAGGGTATTTACTGATTCAATTACGCAGCCAGGCTTTTAGTTTGAAATATATTTCCGTCTCCGCGCTTAAATTCAGATTTGAAAAAATCTTTAAAATTTCTGTGTGACAGGCCCACAGTGGAATAGAGAAGTAAGAAAAAAAAACAACAAGGCGTGAGCCTGAAACAAATGTTCACATCTCTAACCTGATACTGTCAGTCATTAAAGCCAATGGATCAATCAGGCCTGATCAAACCAGTAGCATTTTAGCTTAATCATCATCTTTCACTAATTAATTGCCATCCTTAGATCGTTTATTTTCACTTTGACTTCATGTATTTATTTTGCAGGGAAATAATGATGCATTTATTAGAAATGTATGTAAGTTTAGAAATAAAATTCATACCGCTAATTAAATGAGCTGAGCTAAAAATAGACATATTAAAATACAAAAAAGAGAAAAAAAATGACGATGATGATGATGCAGAATTTGATTTGATCTTCTTTAATCACAGGATTGCTCCATCTTGCTGTGTGCGAGGCAAATATTGACAAAATACATTTCTGGATATAGCACAGGTAGGCTAATGTAACAAGATAGTGATTAAAGAAGGTTAAATTAAATAGCATTAGATGAATAATGATGAGTAAAATGCTGAATGCCACTCTATGCTAATTAAAAAGGTGGTGCCAAAATGAAGTTAGCTCATCAGCATAACATCAGTCTAAATGTCAAACCTTCATTAGGTCATTGATGAACATGTTTATCTGTTCATCACCTTGGTAACGATAGTGCTACAGAAAACCCCTAAGAGATGGTCCCCCTGTAAAGTCATACATACATCCACATGTGATCCAGGTCTGTTGAGCTGTTGTTACAGCCTCATGGTCAGCCTCTACAGTATGATCAAGTCCCACTATTCAGAACGTTTGGTGTTTTTGTCACAAAAGCTGACAGTGCTGAGCAGTTCTGTCATCGCTTATCTGAGCACATTACACCTACAAGTACTTTTAGGGGAACATGGCCTGCAAGAGTACTGTGAGTAAAGGTACTAGCTATAGAGTCCCAGAGTAAAAATATAGATCCAAAGTTACATTTAATACCTCACCTTTGATTGACAGCATCCTCTAGTGACTTTTGTAATTATGACAGGAAAAAAGCAAGACATAAAAACCAACAATGCTATTATGAGCAGGGATGGATTATGAGTCAATGACCGGGAAAAAACCCAGCCATATTATTATGACATGTATAACACTATACAAGGCCCTATAAGAAATATGGTATTAACATGTATGCATTAACAACATGTTGTATGATCCACATGCCCTATAAAGGTATATCACACAACATAACCAGTGTTACTTACAGGACTCTATTATATCAGTTTGGATAGCATAGTAGGGCACAGGCTTGGGCCCCTGGGCCCGGGCCTGGTAGGCACATACAGTAATCCTTCCCTGATTGTGTGAGAGGAGGTTGGGGTGGATGAAAGATATAGTCGATGAGTGTGTGTTTAAAAAAAATGCTGTTCTGCATTGAACCTGTGACTCAGGTGCTGCAGCATCATGTTACTGCAATAAAGTGTGATTTGAGTAAGGCATTATAACACTGCCACAGCCAGGTTACAATGCAAATAACTTGTAAAGTGAACATATTTGTATTGAGTTTATCACTCTAAAATGCTGCCTTTTGTATGAAAGTTAAAATATTTTATTTCGATAACATCTTGTTTGGTGTAATTTCTTTCTACAGTGACTGACTCTTTCCATGTCTGCATTCACACGCTTGTTCTGAATTGGCAATTTTTAAGAAATGTTTAATATATATGTAATCTATAATAATTTTAATCACTTTAAAGTTGTGTGTTTAAAAACTTTATAATCAATGTTTAATACAATTTTGTTTAATTAAACACACTTAATAAAAATATCATATTTTGCTGTCATTTTTTTTTAAACAAACATGTTTACCAGGTTTGACTCTGAAATGTGCTTTTGGTCAAGCTTTCCTAAAACATAGACACATGTCATTATAGCAAATGCGATGGGTGTGACTGACGACACATCAGCTGTCAATTTTACACAATATTTGAAAAATAATACAAATCAAGTGACATCCTAAAATGACTCTAAAAATACTTTACAGGCAAGATTCTTAGAAAAACACCAAAGACTTTGGACTATAGAAAACCACTCTTCTTTCATCTTTTTAACCTATTTTCTGCTTCCGTTAATGTGATTCACTGAAGCTGTTTATCGTCACAAGACCTGCAGCTTCTGCTTACCAAAGATCACACCATAATATTAAAGGACAGTGCCGTGTAGTGTGTGTGTGACAAACAAGTTGCATGACTTGCATGTCGTTCTGTCATCGCTTATCTGTGCTACGAGCACATTACACCTACAAGTACTTTTAGGGGAAAAAAGAGCAAATTGCAAAGCAAGCACAAATAGATCAATAAAATACACTGAAATATATATTTTAAAATGCTGATTTGTTGATATCATTGCAAGATAAAGTATGTAAATACTTTATCTTGCAATGATATTTGGTGTATTCTGAACCTATCAAAATGTAAATTGATTTATGTCAAAATTGATATATATATATATATATATATATATATATATATATATACACACACATACATTTTGACATAAATCAATTTTGTTAAATGAAATAATATATGTATATATTTCGTGAAATGAAATGAAATGATGATGATCATTTAACGAAATTGATATCTATTTAATTTTAAGCCTTCAAAGTATCATCAAAAATAAAATAAAATATTCAGATATTCAGAGGTAAAATTACACACTGTTTTCATAATTTATTTTTAACTGTAATTTTAAGGTAAGATTTTTTCCCAAATTTTATTGCTGTAATTTTTGAAAACCTCTTTGTTTCTAGTGTTTAACAAAAACAGATTGGAAAAGATCATAAACATCTAATTGTATATAGCTTTTTGTAGCATGTTTCCACCTGTGTGCAACATGCTGCAACACCACTCCATCCCTCTGGTGAGGGAGATGGTTTAGCACTTGGAGTAATTCTCGTCTCTCAGTACAGAAGTCAGATAGTGGCCTTATGAATGAGGTGATCAGTGAGGGCCGGCTCCACCACAGCTTCGTCCTGCTTCCCCCCGGTCAGTCTGTGGTTATGTCAATAAAAAGTGGGATTCACAAATGCACCACATTCCCACTGCAGGCTTGGTATCTGCTGTTTATGTCAGTTTTTGGTCATGTTTCTGTGAGCTGACTGATAGGTCTATCCTCCAGGGAGGCAGAGTGTGTGTGGATAGAAATGCCTTTTAACTTTGATCACCCTCAAATGCGACGCCACTGTCCTTTACGGCTGCATTCTTTGGACTGGAGTGGAATTTCAGCCTCTATCTTCATTTTACATACAAACGGCTGCAAGATAAGTGAGGAATTTTCCAAAGGTATTTATTGTCTATGAAGGCAGGCTAACATTATGCTCGCTGTGTGTCTTCTTTTAGACCCCTTTTCCTCTAATTTCTTGTCAGTGGTGCAAATTGATGCTCTGATCACTCCAGATAAGATTTGCCCAGTCTTCATTCATCACAGACTAAGTTGTGTTATCAACTCAAAAACCATAATGAGCAGTTAGCAGAGACATGTTGAAATAGTTCTGACTGCTGATGGTGTAAGAGAGGGCTAACAGAGGAGCCGATGCTCAGACAAGGAGTGAAGCTCAGATAGCAGCTATCGCCATGGCTGACTCCAGCTCAGCAGGAGGCGCATTTCTCCTCTTAGTCTGATGGCAGATGACTGTGTTGCTATTTGTAGGGAGGGGGTTCACATGTAGTTTGTCTTCTGTAGCTGGATGTGAATGATGTGTAAATAGGGTAATTGTGATGTATGGTTACAATCAGTGTGTATGCATGTGCAAGCAGAATGTGTGTGTGTGGATGTGAAGATAGCACTGTTTTAGAAGAAGAAAAAAGAAGAAATAAATATTTGGACAGTTTTTTGACATTATGAGAGCTCACTGCTTAAGAAAACACACATGAATACAAAATGATGCAATAATGCAGATAACAACAAAATTTCCAGCATTTTCAGCATACATACTAATGCATCTACATATGATGTGTCCAAGGAGAAAACAACGTATTGGATTAAGGCAGGAGGAATTGAATTTTTGTATTCCATGTCATATCCGAAAACCTTATTGTAAGGGTTGAGGTTTTTAGTACAGATAAATATAGCATTATGTCATCAGCATCTGCTGTGTTACATAATAATAGTGGCTAAAGAAAGCATGCATGAGGTGAATAGTATTCATCCTAGAACAGAGCCCTGTGGAATGCCATGGCTCGTTTGTATGTGCCTAGCAGGACAAAGGTAGCCACATGCAGGTGGACACAAAATATGACTTAATAACTTCTTAGGATTACCAACAAGTTTTGATAGTTCATGCAAAGACTGGTGCTTTAAGGTGTATAATCCATTTCAGAGTGTTATGTTAAACAGTTGACACACTTGAGAAGTACATTTAGTCGGTTTTCTGATGTGACCGCTGCAGGGAGAGCCTTCGTTTGCGTGTTGTGGTCCAACTTTGTTCTTCCTTTGTAGTTCCTCTGCTTCACAGACTTCTCCCAGAGACATGTCCAGTGCACACAGGGAGCAGAGTCGGAAGGATGGATTTAAAAGGCTGGAAAGCCAAGCAGCCCTGGTGCTTTGCTCACAGGGGAATGTGAAGTGGGAGTCAGCCTAATCTCCAGCACCCATGAGAGACTGGCTCCTGTCTGCCTGTCTGCCACTTCCCTATCTGTGTGTTTCATTTCAGCCTGTCAGACCCTATCTGGCTAACCCTAACCCTGCTACTGCTGGGTTCAGGCCCTGGGACTGCAGGGCACGACATGTATATCTTTCAATGTAATACTGATGAAGGTGTGCCCTACACGATTAAAAAAACATACTGTACCATGATGAGAATCCACCAGTGACAAAAAAAAACATCTAGAGGAACCACCACTGACTACTGCTATGGATGATGCTCTGGTAGCAGGGGGATATGTCATTTTTTTGAAATCAGCTTTTTGTGTAACAATATTGATTTACTTGTAACAAAGATAGATAAAGCACAAAAAAATCTGTCATTATACTATACTATAACTCTATTAACGCTCTGTTAAAGGTTTGCATACAATTTAATGATTAGTGTTGATGTTGCTGCACGTCTTCACCAGGAAAATGCAACATGAGGTTTGATACTTTGATACTTGAAAACAAAACATGCATATTTCTCTGTTTGCATCTCAGTGTGTTTATGGGGCTCGGTTTTGTCGCCATGGTAACCGAAAATGGCAACCGCAAGAAGTATCTGTTTGCATTGTAATTTGTGTTTATTGTTTATTCATTTTAAGACATACTGTGATGGTTAAAACCATCCATGTAACAATGTGTCATGTCTGGGGGATGTATTATCACCCAAGTGTGCGTGTGTTTTATATGAGGATAGACTGTTAAGTAGCTACGTGTTGCTCTTAGGTCTTGTATGATGCAAAAATATTGCCATCAAACTAGATCCTAAACCTAACTGAACATTTCTGATGCCTACCCCAATCCAACTGAAAACTGAAAATATGCAAGTGTACCTAAGTCACCAGGGTGTGCCACCTGTTCTACGTGTCGTTTCCTTTTCCTGTTAATATACTACCTCACCCAAGGTATCATGTTGTTTTGGAAGGTACTACCAGGACTCATGGTACACATGGTAGCATAAATATGGTAAGAAAGCTTGTTGCAAATGGGAGAAATTAACCTTAATCCATCCATTACTGTGTCTGCATCATCTCCCCATTTGCAGATTTGAATGGTCTTTGTGCTAGTTTAGCTATCAAAGTATGTTGTGTCAGTCATTGGTATCTGATGCAGATGAATGGTTTTGCAGATTGTCTTTGTTTATTGAAAATGATGACATGTATTCCAGAAACTCCACTCCATATATCAGTGTAATGTATGCCTGAAATAATCTTACATTTGCCAATGCATTTATCTTTATAAGATAAAATAAACACTAATCAGTCACCAGGAGTAATGATGCAGCATCCATGTGTGAGGCATTGCAAAGTTAAAAACTCTACTGCATGCACCATCATCTGGCAGTCATGGAGTCTCCTTTGCAGCTGTAAGCTAATTTCAAGGCGTCTTCTAACAACTGTAAATAAAACAAAGAGCTCAGATGGTGCAATTACAAATGTTCTCTAGATGTTTATCTAACAACTACAGTACAGCTTTAACAGCTCAGCAGCAGATTCCTGGTAAAAGCAGCAGTAGTGCTTCTGAGAAGGTATGACACTGTTGTGAGCTGTGTTTCTGCTGCCTGATGAAGAGGACACATGTCTTCATGTAGAAAAAACAGTTCACACAATGGTCAACAAAACACACATGTTAAAAAGTTAGTTCATCATCTTTTAATTTTTCTTTGTTTTTTAAAATTGTATAAAAATGATCTTATTGTAGTCTTATGATCAGGCAAATATAACCTCAAATCAAAATGTTCAGCCCAAGATCAGAGAAATACAAAAAACCCAAGAGCTACATGTCAGAGTCTACAGACCTCACTGAGCATGCTCAGTGTTAATGTGACAACAGAATTAGAAGAAGACTGAACCAGTACAGTTTGTTGGAAGGGTTACCAGGAGAAAGACTCTTCGGTCTAAAAAACACATGGAAGCAGGACTGAGGTTCACTAAACTGCACCCGAACAAAGAACAACACTTGTGGAACAATGTCCTATGGACACATGAGACCAAAGTGGTCTTGTTTGGTCTTAATGCTAACATTACACACTGTCAAGCACGGTGGTGGAGGAGTGATGATTTGAGCTTGTGGCTGCAAAACAAGCAGGATCCTCTGTGTATCAGAGTATTCTAGAGGCATCTCTCTGACAGTTAAAGCTTTGTACATACTGTGTCATGCAACAGGACACTGATCCAAAGCACTGCTAAAGGCTCTGGTATTGTTTGAATAGGCTTCTGCATTGTCATAAGATTTATTTCCGTCCAGTGTTGCATTCATTTTTCACCAAGATCTTGTATTAATCTAGGGAAGAAAATATGATAACGTTGTCATTAAGTATATTCAGGTAGTTAGCTGACCTCATTCTTTTTGCCACATGTTAGACCTGACCAACTGCAGCAACCCCAGACCATAGCACTGCCGCCACAGGTTGTACAGTAGGCACTAGGCATAATGGGTGCATCACTTCATCTGCCCCTCCTATCTTACACTGATGCGCCCGTCGCCCAATCTTTTAAAAGTAAACCCTTTGTTTTTGCACATTTCTTCTTGTGTCTGATTTGTACTATGACTAACTAAAGAGTACTTTCAACTTTATAGTTGAACTCTGTTGCAAAACATGTGTTAATTGAATGTTTATCCTTTTTTGATGGGAGTCTTTCCCCAGTTTCAGTAACAGGCCTTCTTAAACTTTCATTCATCCCATTTACAGGTAAACAAATGCTATGACAGCACTGTCAGCTGAGTAATCACATGCTCATTTGTACATAGACATAAATCAATAATCTTGCCCTCTAGCACACATTATCAGCACTCAGCTCATCTCCTGTGGCCTGTGTTTGCATGGTGTGACCTTTGAGAGTCGACAACATGCACAGATCAATCCCACCATGCATGAGTAATTCTAGAGACCACTCGCATAAAAAGGATAGCAATATTAGCACCCAGACACATATGTAAACATAAGCTCTAAAAAAGCACCCATGGGTGTGTCTCTCATATTCATGTACCGGCAAATCACATCCCCACTGTCAGTGCTGCATGTTTGCCAGCAGCATGGGCGACAGCTGGCTGCAGCGCTCCGTGTTGTGGGATTGAACCGTGGGTAAATGAGCTGTGCAAATTGGTCTTTTATGGGACTGTGGGGAAAGGTGTTTCACACCCTATTTACTGCTTCATCATTGTTTGGACAAAAAAGAGTAAATCTGGAGCAGATTAAGTAGAGTAATGGTAAGTAACAGTGATTCATTAAGCATTACAAAGTACAGGGGCACAGAGAGGGATTACACAATCAAGTGTTTTGGATGCAAAGGGAAGGTTTCAGCAACATAACAGGAAGGCTCTAAACTGGGTTAACATCCACAACTTATAATGTTCAGTCATTTAAAAACACTCTGCCTGGCCAAAATAAAAAAGTTGGCACTTGGATTTAACTAAGCAAATAGTTAATGGCTCCTATTAGATAATTACTGCATGAGATATTATCTTTCATGTGGTAACAAGTTATTTAACCCAATCTGATGCAATGAGTAGCTTCTAGTTTCTTAAGTGACCATGTAAGCATTTAAATTCCATTTAAACATGGCAAAAGAAATAAGTTTAAACTTGAGTAAAAGGATTGTTAATGTCTACAAAGCAGGAGAAGGATATATATAAGTATATATATATAAGTTTATCAAAGAGCTTCCAAGTTTTAAGAATTGCTGTGAGAGGTTTTATCAAGAAGTTCAAAGAGAGTCAAACGGAACAAGACTGGCAGAGAGAGAAACATTTGAAAGGTTCTGGAAAGTAAACTAGTGAGAATGTGTCTAAAGTGCCTAAATCTACTGCAAAGGAACTACTGAAGGATTTAACTAAACCTGATCCTGCACAGGAATGGACTGCCAGGTTGCAAATCAAGAAAAAAAACTCCACTTGTGTAGAAAAGACACCTCCAAGCCAGACTGAAGTCTGCTAGGGACAACCTGGAGACAGATCACACAGACTGGAAGTGTGCCATTTGGTCAGATCTCTTCAGTCAAAGAAAAAAGAAGACTATCTTAATAGCTTGAAAAAACCTAAAGCAGTTTTAGTCGTCATTTTCTCTTCCAACAACACAACAACTTGAAGCCTACGTCTCTTCTAGTGAAGAAGAGGAGAGCAAAATGAACATTATTGACTGGCCTGCACAAAAGCCTGACTTTAATCTGATTTAAAAACCCATGGGGTGTAATAAAGACCAGGGTCCATGCCAAGAGACCATCAAACCTTGATAGATTCACCAAAGAAGAGTGGGCTAAGATTCCTCAGGAGATGAGCCTCAAATTTGCTGAAAAGTGTTAAAAAAAGACAAGTATACGGGGTGTTAGCTATATTACCAAATCCTTTTAACTTGCCTATCTGTTTCATCTCCATTCTCCATAAGCAATACAATCCCTGCAGTGTTTCGCCTCTTGATGACTAGACGTCTAAGTCCATTGCCTCTTCTTCTCACGATAATGTCAGGGCCATTTACAACTGTTTGATGCAGCTATACTCTATTATAAATCTGCTCAACTGCAGCAAAACCCTTCGAATGGCCATCTGAGGGTGGATTCCAGACCTTTGTGCTAAAGTGTTAAACTTCACAGCAGAAATAAACATGTCTACAGTCTGGCACAAACAATATAATTTGCTAATAAGCTGAGCTCAGTTTTTACCTTCTAGTTTAGGGCTTTGGAAGTAGGTGTTGCATTCAGGTTCTGTTGTAAATTTAAATGTGTAATGTAGTTTTACAATTATGAAAAAATGTCATCCTCGAAGTGATCCAGTTAGCAGCTTATAATCAGTGAGGGTGTGAACTGGAGTTGTGTTGGATGGACTTCACATCAGAGTCCATTAGTCCACTGTTCATCATCTAACAGCAGGATTTACTGTCTCATTAGGTAAACCATAAACAATCTGTATAATGCGTTTTATTGCTTCCATGGTGATATACAAACATATATGTCACTCACTACTTTAATTTGCTATAATATTTGGCATTTGGCTACTCAATAATAGGTTTTGGTTAAAGTCTGGTTTTAGAGCTCTTCAATAACAAGGGGCTACACTGTTGCATATTCATACAAAAACAACCATTTATTGACATGGTGGCTGCTGTGTTTATAACTACTTGGTGCTAGTTTCGAGTTGCTTCTCATTCATGGTGGTGTAGTAGTATATCAACTCTGCAGTGTATGTGTCTGCTGTAAAACACCAATATATCGAAAGAATCTTATCTTGTGCCACCTAGTGGTTGTTAAGAGACCAGTATTATTGCTTTAGACATTTCCCAATCACCTTTTCCCTTGTTGTTTAGGTCATGTGACTTAGCAGGGTTAATGGCTATGTCTGTAATCCCCTACCACTCGATGTGTAGTACAGTGCAAAATGTGCCTATTTTGTAGTGCTGTCCAAATATGTATTGAGACCCAATAAACCATATATATGGTATATATAGATGGCAGTCAGGGTACCTCTAGCTAGCATATGGAGGGCTGTGCCTCCAAAGAAATGCCTCCCCACACCATCACTGACCCACCACCAAACCGGTCATGCTGGAGGATGTTAAGGGCAGCAGAACGTTCTCCACAGTCACGTCACGTCTGTCACATGTGCTCAGTGTGAACCTGCTCTCATACATGAAGAGCACAGGGTGCCAATAGCAAATCTGCCAATCTTGGTGTTCTCTGGCAAATGCCAATCGCCCTGCACGGTGTTGGGCTGTAAGCACAAGCCCTACTTGTGGATGCCGGGCCTGCTGCAGGTCATGTTGCAGGGCTCTGGCAGTGCTCCTCCTGCTCCTCCTTGCACAAAGGAGGAGGTAGCGGTCCTGTTGCTGGGTTGTTGCCCTCCTACAGCCCCCTCCACGTCTCCTGGTGTACTGGCCTGTCTCCTGGTATCTCCTCCATGCTCTGGACACTGTGCTGACAGACACAGCAAACCTTCTTGCCACAGCTCTCATTGATTCATCCTGGATGAGCTGCACTACCTGAGCAGCTTGTGTGGGTTGTAGACACCGCCTCATGCTACCTCTAGGGGTGAGAGCACTGACAAAATGCAAAAGTGATCAAACATCAGGCAGAAAGGGGGAGAGCAGAGAACTAGTCTGTGGTCAGCACCTGCAGAACCTCTCCTTTATAGGGCTTGTCTTGATAACTGCCTCTCATTTCCACCTGTTGTCTGTTCCATTTGCACAACAGCAGCTGAAATTGATTCACAATCAGTGTTGATCCTAACTGGACAGGCTGATTTCACAGAAGAGTGACTGACTTGGAGCTACATTGTGTTGCTGAAGTGTTCCCTTCATTTTTTGAGCAGTGTACATTGGTCCTTCCTAACTCTACACAATTCAGACAGGCTGCAGCATAGAAAAACAGCTCACACCTGCATGGCCTGAGGTGCCTTGCAGACAAACACAGAGGCAGGGCCACATGTCTTATCTTGAGTAAATGGTGCTCCACACATTTGTCTGTCGCCCTGCCTGCCGGAGAGCTGTTGGAATGCCCAGGTAAGCCTTTCGCCTGGCTCACCTCACTCTAAAAGTCACCTTATGTTTTCAGTGCCAGCTATTCAAAACGTAACAATTCATCAATTCATTCTTAGTCATTGTACCTTTTTTTTCTCTGCCGACCATTCAGCACGTAAAAATGTCACTGCACAGTATTACAAAAAACACACCTTTAACAGCAAACAGCATTGGTTATTAAGCAGGTCACACAACATTAAATCAACCATCTGCTTGCTGCCATGTACCTAACTGATCATATTAGTCTTTATCGTAAAAGTAAAGGCTCATAACATGCCTGTGTTTTGGGGGCGATTGTTAGGAATAGACTCGTAACCATGGCAACTAGTATTTTTTTTTTTCCTAAACCTTACCAAGCAGTGACTAAAACTTATTGAAGAAAGTGCCATAAAGCAAAACTGTACCCTCCTGCTCAAATTGAGGAATATACAGAGCTTTTATTATGAAAATTCATAATCATCAAATCATGGGCCATTGTATACTGTTTCACACACATTTTATATTTTTTTTTATTGGCTAAACTGTCATAAATTACAAACACTGGACCCTACCTACAAATAGTAATTTATCATGTACTTTTGTATATACTGTCAGAGAAAAACATGTTGACCACTGTTTGCAGACTTGTCAATGCTGAAAATATTGCATCCTAAAATGTTATAGAGTATATATCTGAAAATGAAACACAATGAATGAGCATTTCTACACAGTCTGAATTCTGTACAAATGTTCTAATGTTAATGTTACAAAAAAACACATTTAAGGCCTTGGTGTTAATGGGTCATTCATACATTGTGCGTCCACAATACAGTAAATGCAATTGTGCTCAAATGTGTGCAAGCGTGCAAAAAATCTGTACAAAAGTCAACACACACACACTCACAGACACAAACACACTAACTGATAGTGAAGTGGGAAATGCTTGCAATAGCCTGCCTGACCTTGAGATAGAACAAGCACACTCAGCAAACCACACAAACACACGTATGAACCATTTGGCCCCTCAGTTACAACAAACACGACTTCTATGCTCCACCCGAGTGAACAGCTGTGTTGATGTACATGACACTGGGTCATATTTATGCAAAAATAAGAACATCGGCGTAACACTGATTACACAGTTTGTGTGCACAAATGGTTAAATAGAGAATTTTTGGGCTTGTTTCTGAACCCATCCTCTAATCATTAGCTGAGGTTATGCAAGACTTATCACCTGCATCAGCTTTACCTGGGTAATTACGCTGACCGTTGGCTTCTCTTATCAGCAGCACACACAAACACAAATATACACGGAGACAATTCAATGCAAAGGGGGTTTCAGGATTTACATTGTTGCGCTGTTTTATGGGGGAAAACTCTAAAATAACTACCATACATGCAATATATATACAAGCCAGTCACTGGTGGTAACACATGCTGATTTTAGCTACAGATTCACATGTGTAAATATAACAACATAAATAGGTATATAATATAACCAATACTAGTCGCACAAACACTGTTTAAAGGTTAATCCTAGGTACCTCCTAAGTGACTAGGAGACACAAAATCTCACAGATACTCTTGTGATTAAACGTGACTTCAGAAGTTAAACAAAGAACAGCTCTGTTATGCTTCACATGAGACATTATAAAGTCATTCACCATTAAGCAGGCCTTCTTTTTCTATATTATATTTGGTTGGTATATTTGGACATCTTACTGGATGACATTTCCTGGGTATTGTGGGTGTGGCTGGGGAGGCTCCGACTTCATGAGGACATCATCAGGATCAGTAAAATATTCACACTTGAAGATTATTTGGACATATAATCAGTTGCAACACGCATAGATTCTGGATCACCTAACCCAGCATTAGGGTAGAACTGATTAGTGTGTAACTGGTTTGTGTTTTTTGTGCTGCCTCAGTCTTTCTCTCTCTTTTTTCTTTTTTCTTTTTGTGTGTCTTTGTGTGTTTTTATCCATTTGGCTGGCAGTGTGTGTTGTGAGACTGTTTTGGATTTGTACTTGGGTTTTTTTCTACTACTGTTCACCTTTGTATAAAATAGGTGCTGTGAATGCAGTCACCAGAAGGGGGCAGTATGGACATTCCCACCAGTGCGGTGAGTGGTCCCTGCACTGCGTCTACACGCTGAAAGACTGCAGTCAAGTCACAGTAGCTTCTGTGGGCTCAGTGTTCTGATTCACTACTGCATATTTACTCTTTGAATAGGCCAACAGTCCGTTTAAACAATGTCTGCTGGAGTGTTGCTGCCTCTCGGCTCTCAGAGCACGCTGCTGTGGGAGGAAATCATTATAAGACATCCACAGAGCTTCTGCAAATAACCAGAGTCAGCGGTGTAATCTGAAATCAGTGAACACAAGAGTGTGACAATGTTTAATCTAACATTCACCTGCACTTTATATACAAGCGGTAAGTTAAACATATAGTTCTATAAGTTCCATTCAAAGCAAAATACAAAAAATAAAAGTGAAAAAGCAAGCACTTAAAGCCACCAGATACACACGATGCACATTTTATTTAAATACTACTTTTTGTCAGCATTTACCTGCTAATTCATGCAATTATTCAGCATTCAATCCTGCGGCAGAGTAACCCTGCGTTTACAACAGCCACATAACGTTTGTGGTGTGTTTTTGTTGTGTCTTCAGTGCGACATCAATTGCCTGCAGACACGTTTCTGAGGCATAGTGTGTATCTGTGTGTATGTTACAATCTACTGTGAGATTCACAAACTCATGTAGTAACCTGCCTGTTTTCCTGATGGTTAATGTCCTCTGCACATGTATCACAGAGCACGTTACTAGAACCTCTGTTTACTCAACACACATACATACAGGGCAGCTTCTCACCTTCCACTCTGAGAACAGTGGCTATTTCTGTATAAAAAGCATGTTATGTCATATAAAATGCTGTTCCTCTACTTCCAGATTGAATCTCTCCTCGTACATATCTGTGGCTGTTTCTCTGCCGGTTGCAAATGAGTAAGAGTTCGCTCATAGCTTTTTATTTTGAAAATCTAGCTACGCTTCTGGGACACTTCTGAAATGCGCTGCTACGCGTCTGGTGTAAATACTCTCATTGACTAAAGTGGAAGTGTTCCACAGTTGCAGTCGCTGCGTTGCTTACGATATGTATCTGTTACGCAGCCGGTGTAAATCTGGTGATAGTCTCATGGGTATGGAGATTGTTGGTGCCAGACATGATGGCTTGCATGTTTCTGGTCCTCCTGATAAAACCTGGAATATTTACCACAGCAGGGTTATTGGTCTCCTAAATAAGTAATATTTGGTATTTTTTCAGCCCTGGAATTACCATTAACACCATGAAACCACTGACCCAGGTGTCAACGCTTCACACTGCTGCTAGTGGTGTTATGTTTCTTGGACACTTTGGGCCTGTTCAGGCCATAATCTCTTCTTATGGCCCCTGTTTAACCTAGTGATTAAACCACTGATGCTTGTGTGCACAAGAAGGTAAATGTGGAGTAATATAAAGTGCAGTGAGTAGGTGGAAAGATTGACAATTTTGGCAATAGAGCAAACCACATGATCTGTTAAATATGGAGTATTGACTTTTTTAATTCAGGCATGAGTGTTACTACTCAATCATAGGCTTTAGTTTTTGTTTAACATGTTTATGGAGGCAGTTTATCTGAATATACCAAATATATATTATACATAAAATAGTCACCGAACACTGAAAATTCACTCTTATTACAAATACTTGCACACGTACAGAACACATAAGCTACTTTTAAATACAAGGATTTTCTATCAATCATGACCGTTGTATGCATTCAGTATACTTATCGATGCAGGACTAGTTACACATTAGTAACTGTAATCATAACTGCTCATCCTCTGCTTATCTCTCAGTGACATACATGACACATCACAACTGAGAGCGCTTTGATTTGTCATTTCAGTGTATATGAGCGCCAGTTAGGGTACAAAGACACAACCATACCTCTGTGCCTTTTTTTAAATTATTATTATGCATAATGCTCTCCTCACATTGGACACAGACATCAAGGCTGCTGACTGCCAATACCACATTAGGTGTGACCTCTATGGGACAATGACAGATGATCAGTTATGCCTGAGCGCAGGCTTGATTATTTGTTATGCCTGAAGAGGTCAAGTGTATTGGTGTCTTCTTTTTTCTTTCACACTAGTGATATTTGTGATTTTTTTTTTCTTCCCGGCTCTCTTTAGAAAAAGGGGTCGGTCATTGGGGACTTGGGTAATAGCTCCCAGTGTGTTCTCTGGTGTGAGAGAGAACAGCAGGCGTGCTGACCATAATCATATTAGGCAGCACTTCACTAAATAAAGCAAAAGGCCCTTCTCATCAAATCCACACAGCCACTAAGTGGGCCTCCGAGGCTCTATGGCACCCCACTCAGGTGTGTGTACAATCGCCTGTGTGTGTGTTAGAAAGCCTAGAGAGAGAGGGAGAGGGAGACAGAATTTCAATTCTTACCAGAGCATGGCAATTTACAACACAAAGCAAAATGCAATTTATTACTTCGTGTAATCATATATTTGGGTTATATCTACAGTCCTCTAAGAATTGTAAGCAGTTTATGTACAAGTACGCTATACAGTGCATACACAGACAAACTCTCTGTCTAATAATAAATGCTTCATCGGATTCTGAGCAGCGTGTCCTTGCAGCCCTGGGCCGTTCAGGTTTGCTGTCCAAAGCTGTTTTTGACTACAGGGAGTTCCTGCATGAGGGAAATTTGAGCTTGTTATAAAGAGAGAGAGAGACAGAGAGACAGACAGAGAGAGAAAGACAGGAAGTTTGCATGGATACTGTTCTAGAGATCCCCATGCTGTTTATTAGAATGTGGCTCTAGGGGTTCTGCTCAGGTTGGTATTCTTGGACAGTACTGGGGTCAGCATATCAACGGAAACAAGACCTTTACAGGCCTGGGACCAGACTAGCAGCTGTAAAGTCCACACTGTGCAGACACCATTATCAATACAAAGAAATAGAAGTATAAGCAGTTGTCAAAATAGCTGCTATCTGATGCAAATACCACTAAAATTCTATGATACAAAATTCATAGAGATTAATATCAATATCAATTCAATTTCATTATAATAGTCTCTTTTACAACAAGGCGTGTTACAGAAAGCCAGAGTCTAACCCCCCGGGTATGTACTTTAAGGAAACAGTGGCAGGTAAAACTCCACTTTAACAGAAAGAAACCTCCTGCTGGGGACCCTCCAACTGATGGTCCACCATAGTCGGCCATTTTTCTTCCATGCAATTGATGACAGTACATATTGCTAGTGACCATCAATTGTACACTTGTAGAGAACTACATTATGTTGCTCTCCAGACCCATAGGCATCGTGGGTTATATTACATAAGCACTGTCTGATGAGGGCTCGGAGGGATCTTGGCAGTAGGCCATCTGCCGGGTCCAGGAGGGAATATGGTGTTTGTATTTGTTTTTGTATTGTTATTATTGGTTTTGTTTTGGTTACTATCTTAAGATTATGAAGCCTTTGACCCTGGATGAACTCTAAAAAGAGCAGGAAGTGATGTCATACAGGTGCTTGGAGGTGAGCGTCTCGAGGAGTTCTGCTGCTGGAGTCGCAGGGAAATCATCTCAGGGAGATTATTAATCATGGGATTGTTGAGGACTATTAATTTTCCCCGGCAGATTATCTTTTGACTCTTTGACTCTGGACTGAGGGCCCTTGTTCCAGGGGAAGATGTTAAGCTGTGGAGTGGACAATCCCTGTTTCTGTTTGTTTGCTTAATTGAATGTCTGTGATAATATAGTCAGACCCTCTTATTTAACCCTCATAACCCTCTTATTTTGTTTATTTTAGTTATTGGGCAGGGACAGGGATTTATGGCCACTAAATTATCAGGTGCACTGAGATAATATATTTTGTAGTGATCTGCCTGCAACCTAATTGTGGCGTGCTGTGGCGCTTCACCTCTAGAAGTGGAGGTGAGCTGTTACACACTAATAATTCTTATGATGCATTGTGGGATACACTGAGGGTGCTGTATAGGGTCTAAACATTCTCACAGCACATTCGGACAGCACTACAAAATGGCTTCCTTATATATTGACCAACTCATAACATCACAAGATGGCAGTTTTATTCATAATCAAGGCTACTCTCCTTAACACTGCAACAGGAATGTTCTAAAATAAGAATCCATGTTTGCATCCCTAAATGTGCTACCCAGGTGTCTGCTGATATCAAATGTCAGGTGAGATGAATTAGGGGGTGCTCAGTGTTTGTACAGATACACCAGGTGTGTGGGCTGCCCCCTGCAACAATAATTTAAGCAGTTGTGCTTATCTGCTCTGGACTTTTTTTCTGCACCTCAGTTTGGAGTTGGGCAAGCTGGACCTTTAGTCTGGTCTCCTCAGTAGGACCAGTGCTGACAAATAAGAGCGAAACACAGCCACCACAGCCACTCAATGCATACCTTTAAATCTTTCTTTAGTCCTACTTGAGCTGCACCTACACCATTGTTAGGCAATCTGATTTAGGTCATCTTAAAGATCTAGCCCACCACACCAAGCATCACAACCCTTTCTATATCATAGCCAAGATGTCACCATAGCTATACAGGACATTTGGGTCCTGTATAGCTATGGTGACATCTTGTTCTTGGCTGTCCTCTGGAATAGCCAGGGCAATATCTGGTTCCCTGATGTCCTCCAATGCAGGCTATGGCTTTTATTAGCAGGTTGTTTCCTTCTGGTGCATTAACAGCAACACCCGGCTCGTTGTTACTCCCTCGTAGAAGGAGCTCAAAATCGAATCCTTGGTAGTCCTCAAACATCTCACCCCAGCATATAGATGGCATTTGTTCTCTTCTTCTAGAGATGGTGAGGTCTTGTGTTGTAGCTATTGTTTTAATCTTCTTGACTGACTTTTGTTGCCATTTGGTGCGTTTATGACAACATCTGGCTCTGTGTTAGATCATCTCTGTGGTGGCTTGCTGCAAAAAAACGTGTACTGTAACACTTCTGTGGGCTATTACACTTACCAGGAGAGACTGGTGATGGTGGCATCCTGATCTCATTGCCATCATGACCACAATGTCATCAAGACAACCGAGTGTGTAGTATGATATTCATACTCATTATCAATGTCCTCACAAGTTTTGAATCTCCACAGCTGTTGGCTGTCTTCTTGACGGTGGGTGTAGAACTGCGTTCTGTCCCCATGATCCAGAACGTGGTCTGCTGGCTGGCCCCACGTTTCTATTATGAATCTCAGAACATCATAGAGCTCATCACCAGAGTATGGTGATTACGGGCCAGTACCACAGCTATCACTCCAAGTGTCCACAAGTCAATGGCTTCATTAAAAGGTGCTTGCAGATTCACCGCTGCTGTGCCAGACCGAAATCAATGATTTTTTAACTCTGATCAGGTTATCATGATCATCCACATCACCTGACAGTGTTCGGGCATGGACCGAGACAAAGACTTATTATACAGTTGAGGATGAGGATAAACCTTTCTGTGGCCACATCCTCAGTATCATCATCCTAGGAACTGAGCATGTGCACAGAATGTCTATGACATTATCATCATGATATCATCAGCTGAGAGCTGAGGCCAATATCGATGAAATTCATGATGTATAATTTATTAATTCGTACATTAACTCCATAAATTAAATCTATGAACTTGTACCATTATTATAAAGTGTTTCTGGAAAACATTAAAAAGCCATATTTGGACAGAAGGGGGAAGTTATTAGGGTAGAGTTGGGGTAAAAAAACTTAAATATATTACCTGTCCAAGAGAATGATGATAAAATATTAAAAGTATTTATGTACTAAAGCACTTGTCAACATGTTTATGCATTACACTGACACACTGTCACATGATTTAGCATCAATTTGACAAGAGAAAACAGGATTTTCTGTGTGAACACAAATGCCCCTCAGTGCTGCACAGATGAGTTACAGCCCATCACTGAGCTTCTGATAGTTACAGACAGTTTAACATGAGACACTGCCAACAGTGCTGCCCTCTGCTCTGACCCAGGCTTGTCTTGGTCTGGTGGAGGGTCAGCAGCCCATGACCGAGGATGTGCAGGGCTAGTGACAGATTCAGTCTATGACACTGATGAACAGACTGCTGCCCCATCCCCAGTGAGCAGGCAGCAGGCAGCAGCAGCAGCAGCAGGACAGTGTAGCACTCTGTCTCCTGTCCTAAGGACAGGGCAGCAGTTGAAGCAGCACTCAGAGAACCCCTTTATTTAAACAGAGCTGACAAGTAACAGGACCGCAGAGTACGACTACAGTGATACAGTATAATCCTGACAACTGGTTTTATAGCATAACACCATCAGTCACTAGCATCCAGCAATTATGCCATTGCTAACTGAAGTCCATTCTCTGTGCAGTGATAATGAAATTACATTTAATACAAGAAACAAACAACAAAGCCTATAAAGATTTATTAAATCACAGTTATTGACATTTATATCACATTGTTGTTAAAGTGCTTTTAGCATCTAAAAGAGAAGGTAGGGACCACACATCTGTATAATGTTTTATCCATTCATTTTGCACTGTAATGATGTTGTATCTTTATTACAAACACTAGAAAGTTACACACTATGCAAGAAAGTGCAATGCATACCACAAAAGTATCTATAACAGGGGAGGCCAATTATTTTATTTCCCAAGAGCCACATTGACTTTCATTATAAAAAGCAAAGCGCCAGTTTATTCTCTACTTTTCCTCATAGTAAGGTATCTGGTTTTATAAATATACTCTTGTTACATTGTCATCACTGTGAGAGGCCTTTGCTGTCATGGTTACTACATTGTCTTATCTCCCAGCCCTGTGTGTGTGTTTCCACATCCACCTCAGTTGAATGCAGTGTTTTAGGAAAAAGAGTCTCCCCACATACACAGCACAGAAAACTATTAAAGACAACTATTAGTGTTAACACTATGAACCAGTTCAAACCTTGTGTGACACACTGAAGTCGCACGGGGGACCTGTTCCAGCCCACAGGCCGTACTTTGCTCTGGTCTGATTTTAACACAAACTATGCTGCAGGGTTAATATTATACAGGCCAAATAAAGCCAGATTAGAACTGTAAGTACTTATTGTGCAGAAGTTCTAAATTAACTGTTAAACACAGAAATTATTTTAGAGGCTTTCGAGTTTCCCAACAAGATCAATAAAGTCTCATTATTACCTATATTAATATATTGCAGCTCATTAGTTCATTTTCTCTAATGGAAAAAATATAAAAATGTCTCTGAGCTCTAGTAGGAGTTTGGTTTAAAGGCCGGGTATTATTGATGTATACTGGGGTTAACAGTGGCTTTTATCTGATGAGGCGATGGCTGTGAGCTGCTGCTGTTCAATGGAAAACTCAGCCTCCATTTAAAAAGCATCATGTTTTACAGAAGCATCTTCTCCAACTAGTAGGAAACAGTAGAGAATAGTACTGTGAGGATGGTGGTGATGAAGTAGAACAGGGAGTACATAATGTACAGTAGCTGAAGATGAGTGTGTGTGTGTGTGTGTGGTATGAGTAACTAAATTCACACTGTCTGACTCACTAATGAAACTATTAATTGAATAAATGGAGAATGTTGTTCAGATCTCCATTTCAGTGGTCCATGAAATGACTGACTGTATTGTGTGTATGTGTGTGTGAATGAGAATCTGCGTAGCTGTCCTTGCACAGATTTGCTTATGTGCGCCCTCTCTCTCTCTGTGTGTGTGTGCTCAGGAATGTGTGCCACAACAGAGTGACAGTGCGCCCAGTAAGCACATTTCCAACAGGCTAATTAAAGCTCCTCCGGAATAAGGCCAGGCTTATTAACATCTCAACACGGCCACTAAAGCCTGCTCATAACCCAACAAGGATCAATGCTCTTCATTAGGAGCCGGACCCAATACTGCTGCCCTGCCAAGACAACCCAGCCACCCAGATGAAGACTACAGAGGGAAATGCAGAGCTGGTGAAAATGCAAGCAGAGAGAGAGAGAAAGAGAGAGAGAGAGAGAGAGAGAGAGAGAGGAATGACTGGCAGTGTGGTTGTGTGTGTCTGTGGGCCTCTTTGTGTTTTATAGTTTCTTAAGGAGGAAACGGTCCATAGATATCAATGCAGTGTTGGTAATAATAACATGGATATATAACATTTTCTGTTGCAGTTTTGCTTGTCTTATGTGCCGATGCTGGACAACACAGCATGATGACATACTGTAGTAACTTTACTTAATGATTCCTCTCTTATTTTAGTCTTCTGTGCCATTCTGGTCCAAGCTTATGAAAATGATACATTTTGACAACAGTAGCAGCTGTGGCATGACAC
Organism: Parambassis ranga; assembly: GCF_900634625.1. Taxonomy (NCBI): domain Eukaryota; kingdom Metazoa; phylum Chordata; class Actinopteri; family Ambassidae; genus Parambassis; species Parambassis ranga. The sequence goes on along the minus strand of NC_041028.1, from coordinate 18,017,993 downwards.
AAAAATCCCAAGTCGCTCATGCAGGTGCAGGCGAACAGCTTTGCACGGTATCCCTGTCAACATTTGTGTGTGTGTGTGGTGTGTGTGAGAGAGAGACTAGTTGATGGACGAGCTGTGTTGGACCACCGTGGTCATAAAACTGCTATATAGGTGCAGGCCAGCCACTTTTTGTGCCGCATCTTTATTTGGATCCACATAGCGCACTGTGAAAGTTAGCTTTTATCATTGGCAGCAGGTGCACCATTGTATTGTCAATAACTGTGGTATTAGAAATATTCACATAACGGGCAGCAGTGGCTCAGTGGTATAGCAGGGTTGTCCAATAACCGGAAGGTTGGTGGTCCTCCCTAAGTCATTGTTGTGTGTCCTTGGGCAAGACACTTTACCCGCACTGCCTCCAGTGTACTTACTGGTGTGGCGCGCCTTGCTGGTCATTGCATGACACTGCTTGGCAGCAGCCTGCAAGCGCAGGCAGTTGCAGTTAAAGATGCATTTGACTGACAGCATCCTTCTGTCCGACGCTGCTGTCAAGGAGTCCAGCTCCACCCCCACAACATCACCGGCCCTTCTGATCAGTTTATTGAGTCTGTTTGTGTCTGCTGCTTTCAGTCTGCTGCCCCAGCACACCACAGCAAACCAAATGGCACTGGCAACCACAGACTCATAAAACATCCTCAGCATAGTCCGACAGATAAAGGACCGGAGCCTCTGCAGAAAATAGAGGCCCTTCTGGCCCTTCTTGTAGAGGGCTTCAGAGTGTCCACACTCTGACCACAAATGATAGAATATTTATTCATTTTTATTGTTTAAATCAGAATAGTCGCTTTCTAGCCAGTTTTACTCACAGCAAAAATAGATCACATAATACTGATTATGAACTGGTATGAGCATCTAACCCTGGCTTTGATTTTAGAAAAACTGTAAATGTTTAGCTCTTCTCTTCTTCTGTGTGGGCGCCATAAGTGTTTAGTCTTCTGATCAGAGCTCCTCTCTTCCTCCTCCTTTTATCTGTGTGATTTTATCCACCATCACGCTCTGTTACTACATCACTTCCCCCACCACCACCACCACTTGCCTCCCTCCCCGTCCTCTCGTCCACTCCTCTCTCAGCCTCCTCAGGTCAATCTCTGAGGCTTCTTCAAAGCGCTGGCTGCTGCAGTGTTTTCCTTTGGCTCGCCGACCTGCTGACACTCTCAAAGATCAGAGGTAACTCTGGGTCTGTGCTCTGCTTTTCCCTTCCCCTCTCCCTCAGCAGGGGAAAAAAGAAAAAAAAAGACTTCCTTTACTCCTCTCCATCAATTAATAATACACTCCCATGGGACTTATAGCTTGTGTACATAAGCAGAACACATACTACCTCACACATAGGGTGTTTTTTTATTTTTTTCTTCTCACTCCATAAAATTAGTAATTCATTTGTAGGGAATGCAGATTTACCGACGTGAAGGCGAGAACATATTTCTTGGGTTCCCCTGAGGGCGTCGTTGCTGACTCGTGTCATATTTACTGTGTAATTGATTTTTAAACACACTCGTCTCTCTCCATTCCAGCACTATTTTTTTCCACTGTCCCCCCTCGTTGCCCACAGCAATTGATCCTTCCAATACGATTGTGTACCTCGCTGCATTATAAGATAAACATCATCACGTCTGCATTTCTGTCTTTGTCATTATATATTGGTTCCTCCTCAGCCCTTCCTGCTGTCTGACAGCAAAGCATCAGAAGGGCTAGAGAGAGAGGGTAGAAAAAAAGAGTAGAAGAGTGACACAATTGACAATGATAATGTCCAAATCACATATTAAAAAACAGAACAAACTTGTGTTAACCCATGTGGTACCAGTGCTAACTGTGCCTGTGAGAAAGAACATGGTATAGGCACAAGTACACGTACGCATCTGGCCCCTGTGTGGAGGCCTCTCATCCACTGACTCTTGTCTGATGCAGTTTCACCTTTACTATGTACAGAGCTCCTCTGGTGACATGATCAAAAAATAGATTGTGGCCACGAATTAGGTATAACATGCGCACGAAATACTAATTTGTGGCCAATTTGTGTATTATTATTAGTAGTAGTAGTATTAGAATTCATGGTCAGGGGCGCACAGGAGTGGGATGCACGCCCAAGGAGCACCCGCCCCAGGCAGCAGGGAGCAATGAGCGTCCCTTTTCTGGGGAACACGCTGGAGCACTGGAGAGCTCCAGGAGGGCAGGGTGCCTGGCCAAGACGCACCCTCCCCAGGCAGGAGGGAGGAATGAGCGTCCCTCTCCCTGTCCATCGGTCACTTTAGCCCCTCTAGAGACTCTACCTTTGACCCTAGAGAAGATGCGCTCGATTTGTTTACCAACTTGTCCAGGAATGATATTAATAGTATTAGTAATTCGTGTTCATGTTATACCTATTTTGTGGCCACTTAGTTTTTCGTGTGAACTAATTAGTATTTCATGCCCACCGCTCCGTAACTATGGCGTTTAGATTTAGAAAACATCATTTTTTGGGTCTTGGTTACCATAATTGTTCCCATTGAAAAGTGATGGCAAAATGCTAACTTTATACTTTATATTTGACTTTTCTAGACCGCAACCACATGTGTGAGGTGATCGATTGATCGGATGTGTATCAAAGTGCATTAACAGGCTGATCATGATTTGTCTAGTTTAGCCGTGGTTCAATGGAAGAAATGCAGTGAAACGTAAATCTCATCTATGCTGTTAACCACTTGTGTCTACTATAGATGGAACTTTAAAAAGTAGGACGGTTCAGTGGTTTCACTGTAGGAGTAATTGTGCAATCAGCAAATATCAGAAAAGAGATCAGAGAAGAGGAGAACTGGAAAGAAAAGCAAAAGAAACAGGTGCAATTACAGGAGAAGGAAGCAGAGGACGAGAGGAGAGCAGAACGGTGAGCAGGAGACCACAGAGCGAAGCCCTCCTTCCTGAGGGGAGGTGCAGGGCTCTTCTAATCAATCCATGGATGCATTGTAAAATCAATGCTCTGTATAATTAGGGCAATCCAAGGGTAAAAAAAAAAACACCCTGCACTCTGCATTTTGCCTCCGTCTGCACTCAGTCCCTGCTTTCTCCTATAATAATGCCTTCATTGTAAACGGCTCCAGGTCACAGTTACATTATTCCAAATTGGGTGGTATAATTGAAAAACCTCTAGGTCCTTGCTATATGACTTGTCACAAAGTGCAATAGCCTTAAAGGTAACAATGTGCCATGATAAACTTTAGCTAAACCCACACTCTTAAACAGTCTGATGGTATTTTCTAATAGTTTTTTAGCTCCCACAGCCAAGCCACAATCAATACATTCTCCCAGACCTGCTCATCTCATCTCGCTGAATAGTAAGGATCTCCACCATTGGTCCCACACACAGACTTACCACTTGGGAGATGGTGAGGAAATTTATTACTCTCCACACACTGTTCTTTTTTCTATATCACTATTGATTAATCCCAAAATGAGTATAGCTGAGGCAAGCATCTTCTGGTTTTGACAGCCTGAAATGGTAACCACACCCTTAAATATCCTTTTATATGGATTAGTTAACTTGTGGTCACTCCAGGAACTACAGAGATTATGTCAATGTTGTACTGGGAGATGTCGTTAATGATGTTACTTTGACACATATCAACTCTCTAAACATGCATAGCATGTGGCAGGAGGTCTTAGTGTTGAGGTTGGTAAGTATAGCCTGTAGGCTATGACCATTTAAGTTGCTCATGCAAGCCTATTACAAATCAAATTTTTGTTGTTATATTGTGCTCTTGCATTCTGTACAAATGCACTTTTGGGCCATTTTGTGGCCCAAAATTCGGTGCATCCCTTTTAGTTATACTACAAATAAACAATTGCGCACACAGGAAGTTGCACTGTCTAGCCAGGCCAACTGATTTTTCAGAATGGTGAAGAAGAGAGTCCCAGTAGTTTAGTGTTAGCTTCAAGCTAGCAAAATACCCACCAAAAAGTGAATGGTTATACTGTTGTCACATCAGACAAGTCCGCTACTTCCTCCTTGAATGCTAATTGGTCCAAACCTGTGGTTTATTCATAGACATTACATGGACTATGGATGAAGCTTTCATGACATCTCCCCTAGTTTTTAGTGGCAATCTCCAACTGTTGCCATGTTGGCAGCATCACAGTCCACCTAAACTTCTAATACAGGCAAAGAGGTGGAGCTAAATAGGGCAGGTGGTCAGCTCCCCTGTAGAGTTGTCAAAAAAGGGAACCATCAGACTGCAAACATGTGTATTTCTGCTGTAAACTTTGCAATTTTAACATAAAGGTCTATTAGGGATTGAGTCACGTTTGCAGCCAGCCCCTAGAGGCTAAGAGGAGAACTGCAATTCTTAACACTTGGGCATTGGTTTGTTTTCTCAGCCCTGCAGATTTCCATTTGGTAAACAACCTGTAGTGAGAGTGTAGCTTTAAAGTGATCACATATGTTTATCATATGTATCTGTAAAACATACTGTATGAATGTGGTCCAGTCACATGCCTACACATAGGCCTGTTAATTCCACCCACTCTGCACTCTCAGTGTGTGTTCCTGCTGATGTCACTGTGTGATGAATGGAATAACTCAGGCCCAGTATCACTCTTTGTCCCAATAATAGTAGTTTAACACCTTTTCCTGGTTCCACAACACTGAGCGTCACTGAGGCAAACAGTGTTAGTGCTGACAGTGGAGTGATGTCTTTCTCATTGAATACCTATGAAGTCCTCTAGATGTCCATTAATGATAGATTCCATACGTAATAAAAACAGGGCCGACCCACCACTAATCCATAATGGATTGCCGGGCAGGACCTGAAACTGATCCAAAGCCCTGTCTGTGACACACACATACACACACAAACACACACGCCAGCACATTTGCAGACATACACATAAAACAGAGTCCTCACTCATCTCACTGTGTTTAATCTCTCTAAGTGTTTTTCCACTCCTCCTCCTTCCTTCCTTCCTTCCTTCCTTCCTTCTTCCCTCCCCTCTCTCCCTCTGAGCCATACCTCACCCTCCTAGATGTTACCACTCATACTGCCATCAGCTCCTCCTTCTGAGGGGAGACACTGACACCGGCTGCTCTGTAATGCCTCTGTCTTCTCGCTGTCATAAATCCCTCCCTTTATTGCTGATGCCGGTGTCTGGGGTAAAAGATACGGCCGTGCAGCGCACCAAATCACTTATCAGATTAGATTGGTGCTTCGTTAGAAAACAAATAAAGCGAAGCATCACACACTGTATTTATACCTGGGCCTTTGTCGCTCCTCTCCTTGTGTTCAACGCGCTGATTGAAGTCGTACTGAATGGTTGTGCAAATTAGCCATTATGTCTACTATATGAATTAGAAAAAAAATCATAAATCAAAGCTGAATGCAGCGACCAATCAGAAGAGAATGTGCAACACAGCTGTATAATAATATAAATGAAGAATGAATGAATGAATGAATGGGTCCTTGGAACTCTGACCTTCAGCTTGTCATGATTCAGACAGAATAGAAACACACACACACACACACCTGAACTGAAGCAAACGGCTGGATCTTTTGATGAAGGCTGGTTGTCAATCAGTTAAAACCTTCAATAATGGATATTTAAATGTAAAATTACAGGCTTGATGTAGAATCATCTTTAATCATTTAAATAATAACTGTTAGTACTTTCAGTTACTACACATTCTTCTCTCTATCGTCAAACAGTCACATCCTTTGTTGCATGAGCATGTTGATCATCTGTGTTTTATCTCCTTCATATAAAGTGTGTGATCTTGACTGTGATGCGATTTCTCTGAATCTTCTATATTTGATTAAGGTGGGTATTGTTCATAGCTGTCCAGTTTGCTAGCTTCAGACTGGTAATCTGAGTTTAGCCTATACTGTATGTCGTATCTACATCGCATTGATTTAAAATTTTAGTCTTATTTATTAGATTTATTGGTCTTATTGCTTGTAACAACACGATAGTAGCTGGATCATCATGTGCTTCATCATTATGCAGAAGTCGTCTGGATAAATAAATAAGCATTTTTCTACCTAAATTTAATGTAGCTTGAACGCAAACACATTTGGCCCGGATGTTTCTTCTGTTGCAATTCATGCAAGCATGCAAGTCAGCATAGTCTTCTCACCCACAATCCTCTGCACAGGGGAAAATAAATAACACACATGAGACAACATTACAGAAACAGAAGGAATCAGCTCAGTGTTGTTGATAATATAAATGTTAGCACCATGTTTTGTGTCACATTTGTATACATACTCATGCACAGCATGTTCTTCATGACAGCAGTCATAAAGTGAGCTTGTAAAGCTTGAAGAACAGACACTGGAACATTGCCATGGTTTGGCAGCACAGGTTGACAGATCAAAGGTCATTCATCAATACGTAAACAAAACAGCTGTGTTAACCGCATACACGTTTATTATAATAGAAAATACCATTTACAATATGCAAAATGATCACATTTGAACCTGTTCCATGGTGAAGACACACATTTCTGTAAGTGTCAGTCACACAGAAATCTCCCCCTTAATCCCTGTTTGGTGAATTCACTCCGGCACACTGTTCCCCTGGCAGGTATCTACCTGCCACTTTCGGATAGGTAATAGGGATGGATGAAGCCAGAGACTGGTATGGTGGGACTGGAGGGTGTTGGAGGAAAATGGATATGCCGTAAAAAAACAAACTTGTGAATAGTAGAGGAATTCCACTGAGCCTCCGCTACATGGCTGCAGCCAGAGGGAGACAAGGCATCGATCATGAACACGGAAACCTGACGTGACAGGATTCAAGCAGCTATACTCGGCACAGGTTAAAAATACACAGTGTGCACAGCATCAGGTCCTTTCTCACATGACAGTTTTTCATATATATAAATCTATACATTTTTTATGACCTATTTTGATATTTTGCTTTCTTTATTGTGGATTTGTTGCTTCAGCTGTGATTAATTCGAGTAATTTTTCTGGACTTCAGTTCAGAATGAGTTTTGGTTAATGTGCATGGGGTGTGTACTTTCTTTTTAAATTTACAATTTACATAGTCAGAATGGAAAAGTGGGTTTTCTAGCCTGGTTTGCCAAAAAAGTTTATTATAGCAAAATGCCTGTGTATTCTGTTAGGACAAAATAAGATAAAGGAAAAAATGCTGATTTTGCATGAATTAGTATGAGGTCTTTAAATGCTGTTTTCAGTTTTACTTTACTTTAAGTCTTTTTTTACACAAAAATCCATGATGTCCAGTTAAAATGTAACATTTCATAAACAAACATTGACCTATTGTCACATACAAATGTACCGTAGCTAATATCATATATTGTAGCTTTGAAGTAAACATTCAAGTAATAATTGAAATACACAATAAATAAATAATATACAGTGGGGAAAAAAGGTATTTAGTCAGCCACCAATTGTGCAAGTTCTCCCACTTAAAAAGATGAGAGAGGCCTGTAATTTTCATCATATGTATACCTGAACTATGAGAGACAAAATAAGAAAAGAAAATGTAGAAAATCACATTGTAGGATTTTTAATGAATTAATTGGTAAATTCCTCAGTAAAAGAAGTATTTGGTCACCTACAAACAAGCAAGATTTCTGGCTCTCACAGACCTGTAACTTTTTCTTTAAGAGGCTCCTCTGTCCTCCACTCGTTACCTGTATTAATGGCATCTGTTTGGAGTCGTTATCAGTATAAAAGACACCTGTCCACAACCTCAAACAGTCACACTCCAAACTCCACTATGGCCAAGACCAAAGAGCTGTCAAAGGACACCAGAAACAAAATTGTAGACCTGCACCAGGCTGGGAAGACTGAATCTGCAATAGGTAAGCAGCTTGGTGTGAAGAAATCAACTGTGGGAGCAATTATTAGAAAATGGAAGACATACAAAGACCACTGATAATCTCCCTCGATCTGGGGCTCCACGCAAGATCTCACCCCGTGGTGCACCCCCCTAGTGAATGACCTCCGGAGAGCTGGGACCAAAGTAACAAAAGCTACCATCAGTAACACACTGCGCCGCCAGGGACTCAAATCCTGCAGTGCCAGACGTGTCCCCCTGCTTAAACCAGTACATATCCAGGCCCGTTTGAAGTTTGCTAGAGAGCATTTGGATGATCCAGAAGAGGATTGGGAGAATGTCATATGGTCAGATGAAACCAAAATAGAACTTTTTGGTAAAAACTCAACTTATCGTGTTTGGAGGAGAAAAAATTGCTGAGTTGCATCCGAAGAACACCATACCTACTGTGAAGCATGGGGGTGGAAACATCATGCTTTGGGGCTGTTTTTCTGCAAAGGGACCTGGACGACTGATCCGTGTAAATGAAAGAATGAATGGGGCCATGTATCGTGAGATTTTGAGTGAAAACCTCCTTCCATCAGCAAGGGCATTGAAGATGAAACGTGGCTGGGTCTTTCAACATGACAATGATCCCAAACACACCGCCCGGGCAACAAAGGAGTGGCTTCGTAAGAAGCATTTCAAGGTCCTGGAGTGGCCTAGCCAGTCTCCAGATCTCAACCCCATAGAAAATCTTTGGAGGGAGTTGAAAGTCCGTGTTACCCAGCGTCAGCCCCAAAACATTACTGCTCTAGAGGAGATCTGCATGGAGGAATGGGCCAAAATACCAGAAAAGTGTGTGAAAACCTTGTGAAGACTTACAGAAAACGTTTGACCTCTGTCATTGCCAACAACGGGTATATAACAAAGTATTGAGATGACATTTTGTTATTGACCAAATACTTATTTTCCACCATAATTTGCAAATAAATTCTTTAAAAATCCTACAATGTGATTTTCTGGATTTTTGTTTCTCATTTTGTCTCTCATAGTTGAGGTATACCTGTGATGAAAATTACAGGGCTCTCTCATCTTTTTAAATAGGAGAACTTGCACAATTGGTGGCTGACTAAATACTTTTTTCCCCACTGTATGTAGCTAAAACTTTACTTTTTAATAATAACCTTATAAATCTTCAACAGATGTTCTTATTTAAAAAAAGTACAAAATAGTGAAATAGCCTGGCCTCTTCACACCTTGTTCACATCTAATCTGTACTTTCATCTTTACTTTCGTCTAGATTACTGCAGGATCCCAAACAAAAACCAGTCGCTGATCTTACATCACTCCTGTCCTTCCACTTCTCCACTGGTTTCCCATAAAATCCAGAGAACACTACTAAATCCTATCACATACATATTACATACATTCAAAGCATTAAACAAATGCCCAGAGATTCTTCTTTCACACTCCACCTCTCAACCACACCTTTTGTCTTTGCTGTTCTGGCCCCTACTCCCCCTCTTAACTCTTAAAACCTACCTCTTTTAGGTCAGCATTCCCTGGGTTTATTCATTTCGAAATTAAAATGCTTCCACGTGTTTATTCAGTATCATCCCACCACTTTTTGACTTAAGGCAGCTTTCTGTTGCAGTAGCACAGCAGTGTCAGCAGAGGGAGACTGTCACTGATCACCTCCACTGACAGCACACAGCCTTTTTCTCTCTAATTACCAAACCATAGCAAAGTACTTCTTATTTTAAAATGTGAAGTGTGTGTGTGTGTGTGTGAGGCAGATATACTGTTGTGAAACCAATGAGAGCAAGTGACAGAAGCAGAGTGCTGACTCCAGCTGAGGCAGCCTCTGCTCCCTGGCTCTTGGCTTGAGCCATTGATTCTTCTAGATCAGGTCCTGTCAGGGGGATGTCACCACACACACTCATGGATTAGTGTACGCATTGGTGTGTGTGTGTGTGTGGGTGTGTGCATTTTATACTAGTACAGTAGTCACTGTTCTATTCAAAGAAACAGTAACAGTTTGTCCTCCATACTGCTGAAAAGGGCTTTCACACACACGCACACATCCTATAAGATCATATGAGTGCATGTATTACTAGCTGCACACAGACATCCATGTAGAGGCCTACAGCCAAAATATATCCCACATGGACACTTGTGGATGAGGAGGGAATAACACCAGCATCTTGTGGACACACAATCATGAAATTTCCCAGCTTGGGATGAATAAAGTCATTTCTATTCTATTCTATTCTATTATAGCATCTATAAATGTTTTATACTGTTTAATTTTTACCGTTAGAGGTATATTTGTTATTTTTTTGGTATGCTTGAGTGACTGTATTTGGCTGCTGCAACAGTGAAATTTCCCAGCTTGGGATGAATAAAGTATTTCTAGTCTATTCTATTCTATTCTAAAATTATAGATACTTCAACACTTATTCAGATCCAGTGGCTGTTTTCCAGGTTGGTGTCTTTGGGTCTTGTGGTTGTAGTGTTAAAGGTCGGGTAGGAGATTTCCTTCTGATGCACTTTTTGTTAAATTAGTGTAACTTCTCTTTACAATCCGATAGCAACCGATTAGTTTGGCAGTTTTGCTTTAAAACGAAGAATATGAATCATCTGTGTCTATAAAACGCTAAAAACATCAGCCAATCCTACGCCCCTGCGCGTAGAGTTGGCTGGTTGGCTGCTCTCTTCCTGCTCTGCGTGCACCAGAGAGGTACGTGCATGATGGCTGAAGTCACAGACTGGTTGCCAGGCGATGCTTCGGGGTGAAATCCGAGAGAAAGGGGCGTGTGTTTACTTTCAAAATCTGGCTGACTCTCACTGAGTTTTCAAAATCTCCTACCCTAGCTTTAAACACTAAACATGGACATCACATGCATGTGCATGTACACACACACACACCATTTGACACATTTTCACTGGTCGAATGACCTGATGACATGCATGATGATGGATCTGAACTCTTATCATGTAGCTACACTGACCCTGAATACAACAATGAACAGCACAACTGGCATACAGAGGCCAGACAATATGGCTGCTGTCCTTTTAAAAACTTTATAAGTTTTATATTTGAAACAGAGCTCACTCCGGCGGCTCAAGATGTTAAGGACCATGTCATTAAAGTCTGGTGTTCTGATGAACTCCCACTTGATACAGAGCATAGCCAGGGCATTGAGTCTGTCCTGTCCCATTTAACTTCATAGAAAAGAATTAATCTGTTAGAGTGTGCTGAAACACCTCCACCTCATTTAAATTTATGGTTTTTTTTGTCTTCTTATTTCGTTCTTCTTCGTCTTGTTCTTCTTACATCGGTGTTGGGCTAAATGAAATCAGCCCAAATGACAAGTAGATCACTGGGGCGTGAAATAACACCTGTCAATCATCTACCCGGTAAACGATCGGCCTGTGGGCTAAATGAAGTTAGCCCAAATGGACAGTAACTTGCGAGGGCGGGACATGATACCCGTCAATCATTTACACCTGGAAAAGAAGTAAGATTTGAGCAGACTTGATGCGCTCGGGCTGCATAAAATGAGCCCATTTAAGAGGTATCCTGTGTTATTCTTTAACTGTTTGGTGCTGTTGCCACTTTAGGTTTCACTAAAACTAAATGTTAAACTTCTTGTGTATGTTATTTAGACAATTACTTTCTCATCTTTATTGCGTAACATAGGGAGGGCTCTGCCCCACTAGCCTATTTACACCAGCCGTCACTGAATATAACTATGAATTGTGTCACTATAACAGGGGGTCTGTTGTCTTTTAATAGTTGGCTTAGCATATACCCCTGCACCCACGTTATACACCTATTAAATTAAAGGACAATTTCACAGATTTTTAAGTCTTTGTCCAGGTCATTCTTTCTTTGCTGCAGGCTGGAAGCACAACCCAGAGTGTGCATGTTGAGAGGATGTTGTGTATAAGTAGTACACCACATTTGGCACATATTGTATGTCATTGTAAAACACTAAATGACTCACTAAGGACATGGAATCCTTCCTCCAGGTTCCTATGCAGTGCTGAAAAGTAACACAATGACTGTGAGTGTGTTATCAAAGACAAGAATCATCTTTTTTTGGACAAGAACATGTTTTGTGTTCCATGTCAGATGGTTTAAAACATTTATCAAGGTTTTTCTTTAGAGTTTGAACCCCGCTTTGTTTACATGCCTGGTTGCTAGCTTGCAGTGAGATTATCCCTCAACTTTAGTGGTATCAGAATTATTGAAGACTTTTTTATTCCCACATGTTCCTATTCAGAGAAATATCTTGATCATACACTGTGTGTGCAGTATGTGCTGAAATACTAAAGCCACTTACTGTGTGATGTGCTGTGTACACATTTATACAAAAGAGTGGACTTAAGCAAACAAATATACAGTGTTTTGTCACACACAGTTCAACATCATTTGACACAAATGATGATTAGAATAAGAATAAGAATAAGAATATTTTATTATTTGTGTAGTTAGGTTATCACCTGGAGTGGTTTGCCAACAGTCTTGAAGGGCTAGTAGACTGACTAGTAGAGCATTTATTATAGTATTTTGTCTTCACACTGCAGTTCAACTCACTCCCAAAAAACAGTTTAGGTTGGGTGAAATAGCCCTGACATAGCCTGGAGGTGTGTTTGGGATCATCGGGCCTCATCACTCAACGATCATTTGACGCACAAATCCGAAATTTAATCATCAATATTTTCTTACTCTGCAAACAAATTTAGAACTGGCTCAGACCATGTGTATATGCACAAATGAGGAAGGCCGAAACACACCACTTTAAAGTACATTAAAAAGTCAGTCATTAAAAAAGATATAGGCTAATTAACATTTTTAAAATCATTAATTTACTAATATATTGGCCAAATGTATTAAACAAAAAACAAATGAAATTGACACACTCACTCTGACCGTTGTGACAATTAAAATATTAATTGACAACAACAGTCCTAGTTTATAAAGGAATATATGAGAATGATAAGATGGACCTTGTTGAACCAATGTTTTATCACATGGCCACAGTGTGCTTCTCCGGGGATACTACTACTGGTACATTGACGGCCTCGTTTGTTGTGTAAGAGCATCTTTTTTTTTCAACCACCGTTATTCCTGAGGAGACACACAATTGTTTCAATTTCTGTGGTTGTAAGGTTCTTTCGTTTTTTGCCTATTGGAGCCGTAGCATCTAACAAACTACTACTGAAACGCTGGATCTGTGTGGATCAAATGCTCTTTATACAAATATAAAGTATATGTTTCTTCACTGTTAATCTACAATATAGAAAATAATATAAATTAAGAAAAGGAGAAAGAGAAGCTGTGTCTAAACGTTTGGCTGGTAGTGTATGTGGGAGCTTCTATTCTTAATAATGAATGCATTGGACTGGTCATTAGAGAAGGGTGATACAAAATTGGCATGTTGGTGGAGCATTTATTTCCTTGGAGGGCGCCATAGAGGCTTAGTTTCATGCTAAGTAAAAATTCATATCAATGTAAATAATTTACAGCGCGTGAGTCATGTGTTCAGACAAAAAAACTGCAGAGAATCATGTACAGATCAGCAGGTCTGTGTTTTCTCCCACTATCGAACAAGCTAAACTCTGATAGTTTGGGCTAAACTTTTAAAATATATATATATATATATATATATATATATATATATATATATACAGCTGCAAACACTACAACACATAGAGGTAGGTAGGTAGGTAGGTTGCATTCTGCTGTTCATGAAGGTTTATAGAACGGAGATCCTGGCAGGCACTCAAGCATGTTCCCACTGCGGCTGCTATACACTAACATTCCGTGCTAAGTCGAGTCTTCTACTGGTGCATGGCCTGATATGAAGATGGCAACAAACACTGCAGCTTCAGTCCGTAGAGCAGTGCACCCAGAGGTTCACCTAAATGAAAATCAATTCCTTTTGCAGGGCTGCACTCATGTCAATGTGGACTTTTAGCATAAAACTCTTACTCTCCTGACATTTGCTTTTCCCTTCTGTTGCCTTGTTGGAGTTTAACCTCCGACTAGTGTGTGTCAGAATGTGTGTGGGTGAGAAAGCGGGAGAGAGATGGGGAGCATAAATTTGACATGACCCGTGATCAACCCTGTGTTTTGGGCCTGCTGGAGCAGTCATCCACTCACTCACAGTCGCAGAGGAGCGAAACGTTGCTGGCTGCCATTTGCTGCTTCTCATTTTAATGATGTATAATGACATTTTGACCAGTAGTTTACACAAAGTGACGTTAGTGAGCACAACAGGGACAAACCGATCAAAGTTAAGTGTTTTTCAGGTGCTTTGAGGATTCCCAGAAACACATGAGCGAAGGGCTGTGTGCAGTTTTGTTTTGGTGATTTTTCAGTTGGTTGCTGGCAGATGTCTTTGGTAAGAAACATCTTTGTTGATCAGTCTACATTAGTACACGACATCATTTTTCAGTGCTGAGCAAGAACTTTAAAAACTGCTCTGTAACAAAAGACAACAGGTGTGTTTTAACTGCAGGAACTGCAGTTTAACTGCTGTTCCTTGTAATGCAGTATGTTGTCCTTTCTTTACACTAGAAGAGCAGTGATGGTGCTCAGGGCCACTTCAGAAGCACACACTCTACTGTAGTGTCATTGTCTTTCTGGTTCCTTGTTGACACATGAGTGTGCATGGGTCAAAATAAAAGGAACACACTCCTGGACAGTCTGTGGTGCAACGTGGCGTTGGTGGATGGAACGAGACATGATGTCCCAGATGTGCTGGTTTGGATTCAGGTCTGGGGAACGGGCAGGCCAGTCCATAGCATCAATGCCTTCATCATGCAGGAACTGCTGACACACTTCAGCCACATGAGGCCTAGCATTGTGATGCACCAGAAGGAACCCAAGATCCACTGCACCAGCATATGGTCTCACAATGGGTCTGTGGATCTCATCCTGGTACCTAATGGCAGTCAGGGTACCTCTGGCTAGCACATGGAGGGCTATGTGGCCCTCCAAAGAAATGCCTCCCTACACCATTACTGACCCACCACCAAACCAGTCATGCTGGAAGCACCTGCAGAACCTCTACTTTATAGGGGCTGTCTTGATAACTGCTTCTCATTTCCACCTGTTGTCTGTTCCATTTGCACAACAGCAGCTGAAATTGATTCTCAATCAGTGTTGATCCTAACTGGACAGGCTGATTTCACAGAAGAGTGTCTGACTTGGAGTTACAATGTGTTCTTTAAGTGTTCCCTTTATGTTTTGAGCAGTGTACTTGATTCCATTTGTGGGATTATTTAATGGAATTAGGCCTGCTACACTGATCTCTTCAGGTGATGGTTGTATGTGCTAAACACTAGGGTAAGGTGACCTATAACTAGTCAACGAAGTGAAAAGTATCCCGGTATTTAATCATTTCCTAATACAATATCTTAATAATTGTAGTGTATATTAATCCAATAACATCATCTCTCTGGTAATAGAGTAGGGCTGATCCATCCAGATATCCATTTGTCAGATGGATATCCAGTTTTTTAGTTTATGTTGGCCATAAATAGATGTGTTCTATTAATTATATTATAATATAATCCTTTGCATGACATATGTTCTAAAGTTTGGAGGACTGCTGTGTATGCTCTCTGTCTTAGTGAAGCTCCTGATATTTTTGTAGGTTTCTACCACAGCTTAGAAGCTTATTTTGGACCAGGGTTAAAATACAGGTTAAAAAAATGTGTCTTTAAGCAATCTATCTAAAAAATACAAATTTGCCATCAGGCTGAATGAAGGTTAGCAAAGGCAAGGTCGAAGAAAAAAGAAAGAAAGAGGAAAGCCAGAGGTTGATTTTTTTTGAGGGGAGCAAGTGACCTGGAAAGCTCAGGAAAGACTTTTGCTGCTTCGCTAACACGCACATTTCAAACAGGGGAGGAGGGAGGGTGGTGGGGAAGCATCTCTTGGTCCAAAGGAAGTTTTAGAAAGGAAAAAAAGTGGTTGTAGGTGGGTTGAAGGTTGGAAGGAAGAAGAGGTAGATCAAGATCAAAACAACAGGAAGTATGGCTTTATGGCAGGAATGGGCAGAGGTCGGAGGACTTGGAAGGAAAATCTTGGAATCAATGAGGAGAAGCAAGACTGCAGGGAGAGAGGAGTGGGCAGGAAGTGGAGAGAGGAGAGATGAGCGGATATATTTGTTGGGTTTGTGGTCATTTTGATCCTTGGTTTCTAGTTGTGTTTCTAGTTGTTGGTGTATTTGTGTTGTCCTGGGTTTTGGTCATGGTTCCTGTTTTATTTTGAAAGTCCTGTTCCCCTTGTGTATTCTTGTGTGTTTTACTTCCTCCTGTGTTTCCTGCCTCTGTGATTACCTGCCCTGATGTGTGCCACCTGTGCCTGATTGTGTTTCCCTTCACTGCCAGATGGTGTGTCTTCCCGAGCGTTCCAGCCTTTTTGGAGCTCTAGTTTCCCTGTAGATAACCTGATGACCTTTCTTTTTTTTTTGATGTCACTTCCCGTGTTCGGTTTGTTTCTTTGTTCATTTTTTTGATGGCTTATTAAAGTTCACTTTACTTACAAGAAAAATAAAAAAAACTGAACCAAAAAGAAACACTGAGCCCTACAGAGTAAGTAATAGATTAGTAATACTGCATGTGCAGACACAGGTCACAGGTCAGCCATTATATTCTTTCTTTTTAAAACCGTTACAGTTAAAGAATTGTAATCCTAAATGATGTATATAATTATAGTATATTAATCTAATTCAAAAATGGTATCCAATTATAAATCTGCAGAATTCATCGAAATGACACACAGTCTTGCCTTTCCAGAAATGTCATCACCTCATATGATAATACATGCCACATATTTTATATTATAAGGTAAAAACAAAAAAAACGTATTAAATTACATACATTATGCTTTTGTTGTTCCTATATATTCATATATATATATATATGAATATATAAGAACTATATATATATATATATATATATGTATATATATATATATATATATATATATATATATATATATATATATATATATATATATATATATATATGTGTATATATATATATATATATATATGAATATATAAGAACAACAAAAGCATAATGTATGTAATTTAATACGTTTTTTTGTTTTTACCTTATAAAATATGTGGCATGTATTATCATATGAGTTGATGGCATTTCTGGAAAGGCAAGACTGTGTCATCACACAGTATTCTGTATATGTTGAACCCTCATGAATCTGTTTCCCAAACCAAATCTGACCACAGACTCACAGGTGTGAAATGAATCTGGCTCAGTGACTGTCAGTAAAACAAGCAAAATAAGCCTGCGCACTGGATCATACTGCACATAAACACCAGTGAGAGTGCACACAAAGAAATGCACTACATCCTGTACACATCAGGTCTGTGGATAAACAGGCTGTGGTTTGTTCTCATGAGCATTCATGAGCATACACAACTGCAAACACACTTTGTCAAAGTCACAACGACAGCTCTGTGGCAACAGTGCGCGCTTGCAATGCATGTTGTGTGCATGTCTGAGAAGGGGCTCTGATGCACACTTACATGCAAGCGTACATAAAAAAACGACTTAATCTACATGTTTGAATTAAAAATTTACATAAACAGTGTTCACTAACAGTATTGTGTAAAAAAATTGAAACGATCCTGCATTCCTCACTACAACTAGAAAGCTGTAATTGACTCACTTGCAGTCATGTTGTTGTCAAAAATTCAGTGAGTCCCACCGGGCGCGTTTGCAATGCTTTCTAGCTGCACCACACCACCCACTATTGATCGCTGCCAAGCAAGTCAATGCATGTGATCCATGGCAAGCCAGCCATGCCACATTTGTCAGTCTCAGAATCTCCTAAAATGGCGATTTTTTTTTTCTGCACAGCCAAAATGTTAAATTTTATAAATGAAATAGATTTAACAAGTTTATCACAAAACCATGGTCTGCTGACATTTATTGTGCTATTTAACAAAATGGGGGTGGCTTGACTTAGTGTCCCACTAGACGTGCCGTTTCAGAAGCCTTCCAGAAGCAACCCTCCACTCTGCATCCCATCAAACAGCAAAGAGAATTCAGTCAGTTTTTAAAATAATAATAAATAGGCTTGTGAAAAAAATACATTTAAAGCCAGATTCACTGTGGCAGTGTCTGCATTTGTCACCTTTGTAATGTTTGTGCTGACTTCTGGCTGCACAGCAGTCTCTATTAAGATAAGATAAGATAAGATAAGATAAGATAAGATAAGATAAGATAAGATAAGATAAGATAAGATAAGATAAGATAAGATAAGATAAGATAAGATAAGATAAGATAAGATAAGATAAGATAAGATAAGATAAGATAAGATAAGATAAGTTTTATCATATCTATCTTATCTTATCTTATATCTTAATAGCCACAGTTGTGCAGCCAGAAGGCAGCACAAACGTGACTAAGGGCCTAGTGAGCAAAACAATGGAAAGACTGGTTAACAGAGGCTGTAAAAATGCAAAGTCAGTCAAATTAATAGTCAAACTATAGCTAAAGCTGCTTGGATTGGGAACACCTGTGGGCACATAGCTTTCAATCCTAATTCTAATTTATTTGGATCAATATCCAAAGCAATCCAACATTGACATAACACTCAACACATATTCATATAGTGCTGTTTCCTTAGCGTTGCAAGAATTTACTTAGGCAGTGAACAATGAGCCCATGTTTTTCCTCCTCCTCCTCCACCTATCATCCACCACTAGAGCAGGGAGATCTATACTGCAGGGTTGTGTACTGCTAATTTCTATTTAGATGTCTGGGTCTCCCCTGGGAGCACCATGATGGATCTTTCTTTCATTGACAACTGTTCTGGGAGGAACCACGTTTCCTGCTGCAGTGAGCATGTGCACTTTTTTTTTTACCTTTTAATGCATCATTTTCTCTGCCTCCCAGGACAATTAACCCCAATACAAATGGAAAAAGAGTATGCAGCTAAAAAGAGAATTGTGCAAGAGACCACGTTTGGTTAAGTCTGATGGCAACACAGGGAGCAGTAAGGGCTCTTTTTAAAGCTGCTGTGACCTCTGATATTATTACTATTGATTATCATCACATCTTGGCCTGCCAATGTAGTTCCTGAAACATAGTTGGTAGGTCTTGGGGAGGCCCTTCGTTTTAGACTTTTCCTCAACAGAAGGCACTCCGATGGCAGTTACAGCGGTGCTGGCGGCTCCCTGGCAGGTATGCGAACAACCCCCCCACCGGGCCTAGTTTGGCCCACGTTAGCAGCGACCTTGAAACGCAACAAGGAACAATAAACCATAAATCAACGTAGAATGAGAGTGGGGGCATAGTGGGGGTGAATAAAAAAGAGTGGGAAGAAAGAGAAGAAGGAAAAGTGGCTGGAGAGGGGAGGCAGAGAGGACCCAGCGACACCTGTCATTCCCTGTTTGGTTTATGGACATCAGTGGGCAGCCGGGTCGCAGCGTAGAGCCACTCTGCTCCAGCGTTTGGTGGACTCAGCAGAAAGGGAGATCACTCACCAGGAGCTGACCTTCAGGATCTGGGGGAGGGAAAGGGAGGGAAGGGGAGGGAAGAGGAGGCACTCTTGAGGTGAGGAGGATGTGAGCAGAGAGGAAAAAATAGAGCATCTTACTGAGCAGGAACGTTTCACTGCCAATATCCGATGTCTCTTTCCATTAATTTAATTTTATGTTAGAGAAATTGTGTTCCTGCCAAATAAACTGTACTTTAGTGTGTTTATGTAAATCACTGAGTCGCAGTAACTAACAACTGGAGCAGGTCTGAGTCGTGCTGAAGTTTAGCGTCATCGGGCGTCCTTTGCCGTTCAGTGTACAGGAAATGGCGAGAACTGATAATTGCTTGCAACTGGCTGTCAGACAGATAATGTTCTGACACAGGATGTTGTGTGAGCTTATTGCGAGGATTACCTCCACAGTTTGAGTCCCGGAAAAGGAAATCATAGACACCTTTTCTATGCCTGACTCCTGAAACTGGGTAATTTCTTCCTGGTTCTAAGAAAAGGAGGACCACAAAGGTGGTTAAATGGCTACATGCCAGTCACTGTCAACACACAGAAAACCACTGACAGCATCTCAATGTATTAATGGTCTTTTTTTTTTTTACAGCAGATCCTGAGAGCTTTCTCCAGTTATGCCCCGTTTAGACTGTGCAAATTTGGGCTATCGCAAACGAAAGATGACAATAGCAGGAGAATCATGGAGAGATCTTTGGTCGTGGCTTTAAAACGGTCGTCATATGTCGCACTGTGAGGCAGGTTTGACAACGGCTGTTGTCAGCATCTTGCGACCAAAGATAAGCTGAGATAAAATTCTAGCGGTGTCAGAAATTTAGGATGACTGTCTCACAGTGTGACAGCTGCTACGACCTGTCACTCTGCATCCACATCCTCCTCCTTGCATTTGGATGTACATCATAACCTGTGATCGCCTGCGATTCAGTGAATGGTCATCATACAATGTGCACGCATCAAACTTGACGTCGTACCAAAGTTTATTACATTCATGTCGTATAGTGTGTCATGCAATGGTCTTATCAGATTGATAAAAATCACACCGTGTAAACCAGGCATAATAGTAGAAAAACTCATAGGATATAGGAGAAAACTCATTGACAGTTCTCCAACTAAGGTAACATGGGTGTCTTACAAGGACTTTGGATTTGAACTAGTCTAACTCCTGCTTTAGTAACATGATTTAGCACTACTTTTTCCCAAGATGAAGGACAGTGATGAGGACATTATCACTATCACTGTGTAGAGGTTCAAGCCTTGCACAAAAGTCACCTACATGGATCCAATCCCTGTATTATCATTGCTGTACTTAACACTATGTTATTAGCAGCTAAAAAAAGCAGTTATAATCAACATCTAGATTTCAGATCAAACTTTTTCATTTAGATTCTAAGGAACATGTTGAGCAGCAGATGCATGGGAAGGCCTGCATGAAAAATAAAAAAATAAAAGCAGAAGACAGAGAGATGAAAGGAAGGAAGGCGAGAGGGTGATAAATTCACACCCAGAATAAGTGTCTAAAAAGCTGCCATGTTTTATGAAATGCACCCATAAGCTACACTAAGTGAAATGCATTAAAGAGGCTGTGATTTGCCTCTGAGACCATTAATAAGGTAAAATACATGCATGGCTAATTTATTAACGCACGCCTCTTGACATTCATTACCACTGAGGCAGCAGCCCTGAGCTCTGCTGGGGTGCCTCGAACACATACGTACACACACACACACACACACACACACACTCTCTCTCTCTTACACGCATAGGTTTAGGAAAGGCCCACTTTGAGTGATACACCTCGGGCTCTTTGCAGTTAAAAGTGTCATCATAATCGATTGGCGAAGCGGAAAGACAAACTGGAAACTGTCCAAATTACAAATTGAACGGAGAATCCTCTTAGCCAAAACTTTTAACGTTTTACCAAACAATTAATTTTAATGAGCCGACTGTCCATTGTGCAGAGAAGACCACCCATCCCTCCTCTCTCTCTCTCTCTCTCTCTCTGTCTCTCCCTCTTTATCTTACTTATTCTCTGTCTCACTGAAACTTGCTGATAGGGGTGGAACAGTAAAACAGATTGGAACGTCTCTATTCTCCCATAACTATTTGGCTGACCAGAGGCTGACCTCGCTATTATCACTCAACATGCGACAGGGGAAATTGCCAGACCAATTTAGAACTTAGAGATTCTCCGAGGGATGACTCTGGACCTGCGCTCGATGTTCTTTGTTTAGGGGACAGATAGAAATCTACGCTTAATGCAGCACCAGTGGATACATGTGTTTAAACAGACACACAACACGCCCATGTGTTGATGACACAACATTTGTTTTTTACCATGTAAAACCTTTTTTGCGTTATGTTGAGCACAATATCTAATATTTCCCTCAAGTCACTGATGGATTGATGGTTGACAGAGCGGCACATTAAAACATTAAAATTACAATTAAAATGCAACAGTGGAGTTGGAAACAGTTTTTGGTATTAAGGGCTTGCTGGTATCCATTTTTTGGTCCAGCTAGAAGTGTCCTGTGATACTGATACGAGCTTTGGTTGCATCCTGTTCAACAGTCTAAATAAAGAACAGAGTACGAGAGAGAGAGAGAGAGAGAGAGAGAGAGAGAGAGAGAGTTGTAATGCAAAGTCAGCAAATAGTAGAGAAAACACAATAGCAGGTAGTAGCAGCAATCACACAGCAATTTCACTTTCAATTTCACTTTCAATTTCACCAATTGCAGAATCTAATGTCAAATATATAGTGTGTGTGATTTTTACTGTGTGTTAAAAAATGTATGAACTTACATCCTTATATTTTATGTATTAGGACTAGTTGAACAAGTCATAATTTAAAATGTGATTATGAACTAGGAACAAGTAACACAACAATATTAGCGGTTATAAAAGTAAAGAATTGCCATAACGGGTGCAGAGACACAACATATTTAAACATATGTTGACCTTGGATTCACATTTGGATCATGCTTCATATATACTGTTTGTACACACACACCGACACACACCGACACATGCACTTTGCATTTTAGCAGCTGAAGCAGATTTGTTCAAAGCTGGACGAGTGGCAGAGCCAAATTGCTGACAGCTGTTCGGATATCAGAGCCTCGCCTCCACCTCCACCTCCTCCTCCTCCTCCTCCTCCTCCTCCTCTGCTCTCATAACAAGCCCTCTCACCCTGTGTGCACCCTGCATGGACTACACACACCCTCCCATCCCTCCCTCACCCGGCCCTCCTGTCCTGCTCTCCTGCTGGCCCCTGCACCCAGTGCTGTTGTGCAGGGGCCAGCAGGGACATTACATTACTATGTCACTGTTGCTGGGCCTCACATCCATCCACACACTCTATGTCACTCTATGTGATGCATTAAAAATGAGACATAGTGTTTCAGAAGCTCGTGTTAAAAATGTATGGAGACATTAGTAAAGAGGATGAGTACAGAGAGGAAACTGCTGCAGGCTGTAACTTCCACAGTGCAACGTTTGAAAGAAAGCTCCTCTACTTTAAAGTGAAAAAAACCTTAATGATAATGACCCTATTAAAATCAAATCAGGGGACTGTGGTGGCATTGAGACGACTGTGTGATCTGTTGTTTCCGCTGCAGAGTCCAGGGCCGGTCCAGTCCTGATGATCAGCTGCATATCGACTCAGACCTCAGGGTCACACAGACAGGAATTAATCAATCAATATGCTCACCTCCTTAACAGTCATGTGTTTGTGTTTGCATTTCTTATATGTGTGTGTTGGTATGGAAGGGAGGACTGATACTGATCCTCATTAGAGAATGTAAAGCGGCTCTTAATGCTTGATTCAGCAATATTGACGATCTGGATCAGATGCCAAGGGAAAATGGACGCCAGCTGCAGTTTATTTATGAAGTTTGGGGGAAAAAAACGTCTGCTTTAAAAATGCTCAAATGAAAATGGAAAATGTTACTTTTTTATAGTTATGTTATGGATCTCATCCACTGAGTAACCACATTCTTCAGATTTTACATGACTGTGTTCCACAAAAACAAAGAACAAGGAAGAAATGAATGGAATTAAATAAGTTAAGCAGAAGCAAAGCCTGTGAGGCCTCTTTATGCAGAGATCGCTCTTACTCATTCACACAGTGCACGGCTTCAAACTGAATGTACGCGAATAATCTTATATGCTGCTTTATTTCCACTGGTGTGCCATGTGGATCTGTTTTGAACCTCAGACAGCCCCTGCAAGGTCGGACATTTTAATTGATCAAACTAATTTATTAAAATCAGCTATCAGAATAGCGTAAATGTCTGACTTGGAGAGGAAGATGGGGAATTTTGATTTTCCAAAGCTGATAAGAAGTTTTCCCATATACAACTGGTTGTATTCATTTTGCACCAGCCAACTAACTTGCAGATTAGGATTATATAAAGTTAAGAAGGTTTTAAATCAACCATGTTGCAGCAACAATAATTTGTTGCCACTTCAGAGTCCCTGAAAAAGGTGTGAGAGAATTCCAGCAGTTTCCTATTGGTTGTTTAGAATCTGTGGATTATTTACATAGTTTGTTTCGGATCCTTTTAATTCCTGCATTTGTTTGTTTTTTAATCCTACTCTCCACTGTAAAAAGACATTTTACTGAATTGTGCTTGCTAATGCTGAAGGACAGGCGTGACCGAACACGCGACAGTTCGTCCGTGCTGTTTCCATCAAAGGGACACACAGCCTTCCAGCGCCTGCAGAGATCAGCCTTCACAACCGTTTACCAGCTCTCCGCACACACACACACTATGAGAGCCTCTCAGTGCTGAGCAGCCAGCGCACATCAGTATTCACTCAGCTCTTCTGTCAGAAAATGTTGATAAAATGACATTTTCATCACTCTGAATAGGAGCACCATCCCTCGCACACACACACACACCTACAGAATGCACAGAAACCTACACACACACAATATCTTCCCACTCAACACTTCACACCATTTCTGCTTAACACGTCCCATTTAATCTGATAGTTGGCTGCAGGGAAATGTGGCAGGAAAATAATTAAAAACTGTATGAAGGAGAATAAAAGGACAGAAGAGCAGGAGAGGGAAACATGGCAGGATGAATAATACCAACAGAGAAATGGTCCTTCTTCAAAGAAGAAGGACCACAGTGTGAGGCAGTGAGCTAAGTGATCATACAGTCATGGAAAACATTACAGACTGACTTGTGATTGCGATGGGCGGTATTTACACTCAGGCAGTAAGTGTCAAACAAACCAGAAGAGAGTTGTTCTCAGGTCCTCAAATAATTCCTGTGTTTGAAAACTTTGGTGAGTGAGCTGTGGACTGCTGGGAATCACCTGTGTTCTCCCTGTAATTCAACAAGCTCCACTGCAGTGAGGAATGCTGGGTATCTGATGGGGTTTTTGAAGGTCAAGGGAAACATCGAGGGAGGAACAGGATGAAGCAGACACTTGACAAGGAACACAGAGATACATCCTCACCTGAGCTGCAGCATATGAGTGCAGTCCAGGCTTCAAGGCGGCTTGTTTGTACTGTAGGACTCGGTTTGCTCCTGACTCCTGTTTGCCTTTTTACTTCAGAGGTTTTCAGAGTAGGAGGCGGGCATTCCCAATGGGGCTCCAAACAGTTTCATGGGAGACTCAGGCACATTATGGCTCTAGGCTTGATCCTCCACACTTCTTCTCATCTGAAACCACCTAAAATAAAACACAAATATATAAATCTTACAAAATAGTTGCAAACAGTTAATAACTTAATATCTTGATTGACCTTTTTTTTACAAATCTGTTCTAACGCTGATCAATGTATGTGACTTGGTTGCAGCGGTGGAGTCAGAAAATGTTTATTTTTTCATGTATTCATCAGTCATGTCATGTTTTTCACCTTAAATACTGGTTATCTATGAGAATAACACAGTAACCATCATAGGTATTCAAAACACAGACGTTGACAACCTCTGTCTTGTACGTCAAAATAAAGACGTAATTAATGCTAGACATATGACTATGGTCTATAGCCTTTTTGTCACTTTTTTTTTCTAAATGACCATCCCATGGGATCCACCAGAGGGGGCTCTTTTAGTGTTCCAGAGGGTATATGCTGATGGTGTGCAAACTGTACGGTATATGTAATACCCCTGTGTATCTCTAGATGGACTATTGAGTCAGCATGATGTCAGCCGCCTGTCCAATGTGTCCCATTTCTCTCTTTTGTTAAAATATATTTTCAGTATTGCAATGTTAGAAAAAAGAGGTATTGTTAATAAGTTACTTTATTGGATATTTACAATCCAAAATATAATTCATTCATTAACATTTAACCTCAGATTAATCCACAGTCACTGCGAACGTTTTTAAATTTAATACTCCAGGATTATTTTCCTGACACTTTTTCTGATGTTTACTTGTAATAGACCTGTCACAAAGAAAAAACAAATTGAAGTTTAGGAAGTTGTTGGAAAAACACTTTTTTCCAGCTTTGTTTTTTTTTTATACATTTGTTCCTATATACAGTGGCTGTAGCCGTCCATCATTGTCTCTTTTTGTCTTGTTTTTCAGGGAGAATTAAATGTCTTTAAACACTACAGCTGTCTAAAGTGGTACATTGTCACGGTCTTGACCAAATAAATGGACACAAATACAAATAGCTGCGTCAGCGTTTTTGACTTTTTAAGTAAAAATTAGTGTGAAATGCTTGCACAAGGATGTATAGACTTTATTAGTTTCTTATAGAGACTTAAGAGTATTTGACAATGAAGGTAGTGGACCTGAAAACTAGCGATGCTGAGCGTAGCCTTTTCCTTTTGTCCAGTTCAGCAGCATCAGTTAGTGCGTTTTGAAAATGAAAGTGGGCAGGTTTTTTTTCTCCTTCTTCTTCTTAAAGGAGACTATACAGGTCAGACCCATCTACTACCTGGCCTGATTATTTCCCCAAATTAGCCACATTAATTACCGTCATCGCAGTGCTGTCAGCACAGCTGGTCTCAGTCACTGGCTCTAGAGGATAAGGTGGAGGATGGGGGACGCTGTGCAGATATAAAATCTGAAACTGGAGAACTTAGAACATCGGAAAGGATGAGGCACATTAAACAGAGAAGCAACAGTGGTTTAGTTTATGAGTCTGTGTGCTGTGCTCATCATGAGGTTCCTTCATTTCCTCTTCTTTCCTCAAATAATGAGGTTATTTTTATGGGATACTATGTGATTTTTAGCAACTGTTGTCATACATAAGACAGAATATTTGTTAGGGTTTCTTTTCAGGTGTAAACTGAGGCACATTTGTTGCAATAGTCATATAAATGGGACCTAGTCACCATTACCTTTAGTATGTTTATGCTGTACTACGCTGTACTTTACACCATATGTGTTTCCTAATTGGTACCTGCTCTGTGGTCCTTTATTCCATGTGTTACTTACTCTGTATGTTACTCTGTATGTTACTCTGTTCTTTGCTCTGTGTTACTAAGTATGTTACTAAATGTCTGTCCTTAAACCTTTGTGCTACTCTTGGTTTTACTCCATACTAACATACAGAAAAACACACCAGATAATGTGTGGATTAACACAGAGTAAAGCGCAGAGTAATATACCGTATGGGATTACACACAGACTATCATACTACATCATATGGACTAGCACACAGAGTAAAGAGACAGTGTAACAACCAGAGAAACATACCAAGTTAAGTGTTGAGTGACACACAACACAAACAAAGAACAATGTACCAATTAGGAAACACATATGGAGTAAAGTACAGTTTAGTAAGGTGGTACACATTGGGAAGTGTGGAGAGACAGATGTGATGAGCTCAGAAAAGAGATGACATATTACTGTGTATAAAGGTGGCATACATATGTCAGTCTGTGTCACTCCACACTTTGTGTGGTATGTAACTCTGTATGATAATCCATCGTATAATCCATCGTTTACTTTGTGTGTTACTCTGTCATTTACTCCAGTATTTACTCAGAGTGTTACTTTGAGTTACTCTACATGTTACTGTCTGGTAACATTACTTGGTGCATTATTTCATATGTTGTACATCATGTCATTACTGCGCTGTATGTTGCTCTACACTGTGTTGTGGTTTCTGATCGCACAACCAAATCTTTAATTTGCCTTTGTTATTTGTTGTTGTAAATCATTTAATAGCACCTCTGCTGTACTTATAATAGAAAAACAGTTATTGGCTGTGATGCTTCCTTTGAAACACATGCCAGAGAGTGTTTTACACACAACCATCTGGGAAGTCCTCATTTGATGAAAACTGTTTGCACACTAAAAAAAAAACTTGGCAGGTGATCAGATCTAACAATATAAATAGACATTACTTAACTGCTCTGGTTCAACTATATGCAGGACAATAAATCTTTAGAATAGGAGTAGATTGAGACAGGTGTGAGGGGAGTATATGTACACTGACAGGCTGCTGCCCTGCTGTTTCTTAACATTAAGGTGACATTGTCCCTGGCAGGGTGTCCCAGCGGCCTCTACCACCAACCCAACACAACCCAGCTGCCCCCCCCCATTAAAATCCCCGGCTGTGTGTCCCTGCATGGCTCCGATGTTGGGGTCTTTCTTTAGCTCTGGCCATTCAGTGGCCTATATTGGCAGTCTGTCTTTAGCCCTGGCTATTCAAGGATGCACAGGCAGGGAACTTTACTGTTCCAATACTGCAAAAGGCCCTGACAACAGCAGACTATGCCAGCTGTTGCCACCTTTATATACAGCAATGTGTCATCTCTTTTCTCAGCTCGTGTCATCTGTCTCCCCCCTCTCGACCGGCGCTCTTTCTCCCGCCTGCTCTCTCTGTCTGTGTTATCTTTCAGTCTCTGTCATCTCTTGCAAAGTTCTGTCTCTTAGGTTGTCTACATTAATCTGTCTGTTTATCCATCTGTCTT
The DNA here is from genome assembly GCF_900634625.1 of Parambassis ranga. Lineage (NCBI taxonomy): Eukaryota > Metazoa > Chordata > Actinopteri > Ambassidae > Parambassis > Parambassis ranga. The sequence goes on along the minus strand of NC_041028.1, from coordinate 17,989,769 downwards.
CTTCTCTCCACTCTGACTCGCTTTCTTCACCCTTTGCTCATCCTCTCACTTTCTCTCTCTTTCTGTCTCTCCCTTGCTGATTATGGCCTCCCCCATTGAGGCAGTGCGGTGTGTCTTTGCGCTCCGACAGCCTGCACACACCCAGAGTATTAAATAGCAGCCAGGAAGCAGGAGATGAATGTACATCGCTTCAGATTAATGAAGTGATTTTCAGGACAGTCCATATTACTGACAGAATCCTAAAATCACACACACACTCTCACACACGCATATTCTTTCTCTGAACTAAGCATTCAGATACACACAAGTGTGCTCCGGCTGCTTGTCAATGAAGGATAGACCTGTGTGTTAGGACAGGGTGAGGTGGGGTTGGTGAGGGGTGGGAATAAAGCTACTGAGCAGTATGAGTGATAAGACATCCACCATAATCATTCTCTGCTATTCATTCAGCCTCCCCCCTTCCTCCCCCACCGTCACTCCCTCTCACCTCTGCATCTCCCCATCAACTCATCTCCTGCGTTTTATTACAGGTTTGGGGGGGAGGTTCAAACTTTTTTTTCTTCTCAGGGGGACTGTATTTTCTCTCCAACTTTCCCCTCTGCTGCATTTGCTGACTGCGGTGCAGATTCTACAATATAAGCTAATGTAACAAAATATTACCCTGCTTTTTTTTCTTTCTTCTTTTGCAGTGAAGTGACCAACCGTGTCTGTCACTGTATTTTTTTATTTTTTTTATTTCTTTCACCATGTTATTTGTTAGAAAGCTTTTTGGCAACGTCTCCCTGCTACTAATGGATACTAATTTTACAATAATTTGAGGATGGTTTTAAATCTTTTCGGTGACTTGGATCTGGACCCTAGCCCAGACTTTGAAAAATGGCACTCTAAAGTATGTCGCTCAGATATGTTTTTACATGACATTTAATTGGTCAGATTTTTTTCACAAGCTGTGTGAGTCATACATCAATTTCTCAGTTTTTTTGGCAAAGCTCTTTGTGCCACAAATCCAACAATTCTAATGACAATCCCATAAATACTGTTTAAATTATGGTGGTTTGAGCCCCGTAGCTTTAAATCAGATGTAGGCAGCTATATAGCATAAAAATCTATTAGCAGCCTCTTTAACCTCTCACCTGAACCTCTGCATAGATTGTATTAATGTTATTTATACAGCGGTGTAAGCACATATTTGAAAACTATGTTGTGTATTATTGCATAATAAGTCCTCCATAAGGCCTCCATTTGCTCAGGTCACATTATTTGTAGTACAGTGTCTACAGAGGAAAAGAGAAACAATAAATAAAAAAAAACTCGACATCACTCATTTGGTGGCCATGGCTCAGGTTGTGGTGCCCCATTCAAGTGAGAGTACCTTTATGTGGGCAGAAAAACACCATATAAATACAGATAATTCACCATTGTGGGTCAGCCATTGTGATCTTTGTGGTAAAGGTAGGGTAGGAGATTTTGAAAACTCAGTGAGAGTCAGCCAGATTTCGGAAGTAAACACACACCCCTTTCTCTCGGAGCTCACCCCGAAGCCACGCCTCCCAATCACATGGACGCGCATTTCCTGATGACGAGCTGTGGTCTGTGACTTTGGCCATCATGCACGTACCTCTCTGGTGCACGCAGAGCAGGAAGAGAGTGACAACCAGCCAATACTCCACGCAGGGTCCACCCGGAGGATTGCCTGATGTTTTTAGCGTTTTATAGCTTCCACAGATGATTCATATTCTTCGCTTTAATGCGAAACTGCCGAACTAATTGGTTGCTGTCGGATTGTAAAGAGAAGTTACACTAATTTAACAATAAAGTGCATGAGAATGAACGTTGGTTTCTGAAGCACTGTTTTGAGTGTTGATGGGAAGCTCCGGGACGTCACAATGTTGACAGCATAACACACAAACAAATACAGACAAAGAGGGGTTAACACAAGAAGGAAACTGATCAATTGAGAGCAGAATCGTGTTTTGAACCAGGCTGTAAAAATTTCGTTTATTTCTGCTGTAAAATTGGCCAGCCTTAATTAGACATTTGAAAAACTGCAGTTTTTGGCACTTACACTGTATAACTTAGCCAAGGAGGTTTAGACTCGGTGGACACTTTTAATAGCCCAGACACTGAAGTGACTAGACTGCAATTGTCATATTGGTGTATTTACACAGTGAGCTATTGGGCAAATCAAACCCTTCACTTTAGGCATCACCACATGTAACACACACACAGAGAAAGAGAGGAGTGGAGGGGCCATGCTGGGGGTCTCAGGTATTGTGCCTGACTTAGCTGTGTTGACATTGGGCTGTGGACAGTAATGACAGCCAGTGACCCCGACACAGCGACATACAAACCATCCAAATGAACATCTCTCTCTGCATGTCACCGATCCATCTCTGTCAATCCTTCTCTGCCCGTCTGCCCGTCTATTTATGCTCTCTGCCTGTCACCTATCCATCTCTGTCTTTATCACTCTTTCTCCCCGGCCCACTCCAGCTCTCACTCTGTCACCCCCCCTCCCCCCCCCCCCACCACTCACTCTCTCTCTCTCTCTCTCTCTCTCTCTCGCCGTCTCACTCTCTCGCCGTCTCTTTTTGAAGTTCTCTATATCTTTGCCCAACTCTTCGTCAAAGTCAAGGTTTTTCGCTCTCACTCAGCTTTAGCCCTCATCAGTTGAGTTTCATTGATGTTTTCCTGGACGCCCTCTGCTTCCCACCAAGGTCTTTCCTCCTCCACCTCCCCTCTCTCTCTCTCTCTCTCTCTCTCTCTCTCTTACACACACACACGCACTGAGCCAACCACTCTGTCTTCAGTCACTCTGAATCTGCACAGGAATCAGAAACACACAAATTGAAAACATGAAAAGCACTAAAAATGCAGCAAGGCTTTAATTTACTCACAGCGTGGTTGCACACCATGCAATAAATAATTATGATATTTTATGAAGTTGGGAAGAAAAGATAAACAAGCGTTTTTATATTTGGATTGTAATTATTGAGGATCAGGATGCAGCATCTTTACACTTTACATTATAGTTTGCCCAGTGAGCTGAAGTACCACAGGAGTGTTGTGCAGCTGGTAATTAAAGAAAATTTGCAACTTTCCATTTTGTGTTATGTATCTTTCATGGCTGCACAGAGAATAAGAAGTGTGATGCATGCGTGCATATACATGCATGAATAAGTGTGTGTTTCAGCGTGCCTATGGGACAGCTTACTGTACAGTATATAGATATCTGCATTGGCTGTTTACTGCATTGCAGGAGATCTGTCCCAACCAGGCGGGGGTACAGCCTCCTGATGTGAGCGCCTCCACACCGACGTCAAAATCTGCTTTAAACCTTCCAGCTTCAGATTGCTAACAGAGGAGCTGAGATTATAAATGAGTGCGGGATTCGCAGAGGGATGACAGACGTGACAGTTGGAAAACTTTTTCCTTCTGCCTCAGCGTTTCTTTGCCTTTGTAGCTGTTTGTCTCGTTGTTTGGCGCTCATGGTGTGGTCAGGTAGCTTGTTTGTTCACACCACTACAAGTTTTTCTTGTACTTATCTTTCTATTATGTTTGGATCCATATAGTCTCTGAGGTAATTATGACACTATTGAATTATTGCTAGAGGTAAAGACTTAAAGGTTGCTTAAAGGTACAGACTTCCTGCTATTAATATTATTATTGTGGAACAGGATTTATACATATGCTGCTTTATTTTAGTTGTAATTGGGTGTGCAGGGTCCTAGATTTGCCTTAGCATTTTAGCATGTCTTATAACTCTGCATTTACACTGGCCACGTAACAACAACGTAACGTAAGCAGCGTGTCTTTGTTGCATCTTTAGTGTGACATAAATTCCCACTAAAGCATAGTGTATCCGTGTGTATGTTACAAGCTCCTGCGAGATTCATGAACTCACGTAGTAATCTGCCTGTTTACCTGATGGTTAATGTCCTCTCTACATGTATCAGGCACGTTACTGAGACCTCCCTTTACTCCATCAACACATGTATACACAGGATAGCTTCTCACTTTCCACTAAAAACAGTTGCTGCTTCTTTCCCTGCCTTTTCCTTTCCGATGTTGTCCATATAAAAACTGTGCTATATCATATGAAATGATAAACATGAATCTCTCCTCGTACATGCTGTGCTGTGTTTCTCTGCCGGTTTCGATATTAAATGAGGGAGAGGTCGCCCATGCTGTTTTATTTTGAAAATCTACAAATTCTCTCTGGTGTTCTTCTGTTACATGGCCGTTGACAGTAAAAAGCTATGGACAAAGCTTGTGTGACGTCACCTGGAGTTTTCTGGAGCACCGTTGTGTGAGTGTGTCTGTCGGAGGCTTTGATGATTGTCATGTTGGCAGTGTCACAGTCCACCTAAACTCCAAATACAGGTAAAGAGGACAATCGCAGAAAAAGCTCAAATTGTGATAGGGCACTGCATGTCATTCAAAGCCCATAATAATGCATAATTTCAAGCCCTCATTCAATTTAAAGTGAATATAAAAATATTCACCTCCTGCACATGTCATTACAAGGAAATGTATTAATAGGCTCCAGCTATGAATGTGAATATGGAATATAGAATATGGACAGCAGTAACAGTAAAGGTCCTGGTATGATTCTTATTGTTGCATCCCATGAGCTAGTGTTGGGTTAAGGCACCTAATTAAATAAATTCTATAGATGCATCGATTTCTGATTTATTTTTTTGAATGAATGAAATAATGAATCATTTAAATATTAGTCGTTTTTTTAGCAATTTAAAAGTGTATGAAATTATATGTTACCAAAAGGGGGCCGACTTTCTAACATGCATCCAGATCATTACAATGCAATATCAGAACATATAAAATGAAAGGGTTACAGTAATTAAATTACTGTGAACAATAGATGGGTCATTATTTATGTTAAGCCATGTCGGAAGAAACATATAAATGATTTGTGGATGTGTTTATGTGTCTGGTGCATGAGCTTCCTCTGTAAATATGTATTGACGACCCCTGCTATAACACAGTGGAGGGGATGAGGCGTAGCCAGAAATCGAACCATGTGAAAAGTAGTGGTAATGACATTTCCCAGCAGCCATTGCATTAAGTTGTAGTTTATATAGCGCAAAAATCACCTGGGAACAAAGTTACATGGGTATTATTATGCAAGAGTTTGCTCTGTGCTGGGCAACACTCTTCCTCCTCCTCCTCCTCCTTGGTACATGCAAACGTTAGCAAGTATTAACATTTTGAGGAAATGTGTGTGTGTGTGTGTGTTTGTGGGGGGATTTGCTGAAGCTCTGGTATCAGTCAAACTGCCTTCTTCATGCATGAGTGACTGGTCTCAGCTAAGGCCTAATGTGGAAAACTGACAGGAGGAAAGGAAGGGATGGAAGAGTAAGAGAGGAAAAAGGAAAACCTGGGGACATCGAAAAGAATATTTGTAGAAGTAAACCTGGCTAAAACAGACACACCTCTTTGGGTGTGACAGTTATCCTATCAGACATGATTATTCAACATGTCACTCTTACAGCCTGTCATTACCTGGAAAATGTAACATGTGTTTGATATTTCAGTCCTTCAAAAACAGCTGACTAACTTAGCAATGAGTGAAAACAAAGCAGCTCACAGTGTCAGGGGGATTTGACTCATTGAGGTTCGCCGTGCTACCTGCACCCTATCTATCCAGCCCTACATTCTCAGGCAGTACCATTTCCATGATGGGATGATGTTGGGCAATATATCCATATGTTCTGTCTGTGTGTGATGTTCCAGCTGTTGCTATCGTCCTAAACTAACTGAGCGCCAGTGCCAAAGATAAAATCTTCTCAAACAGGGCACAATGCGGAGCTCTACAACTGGTGCTAATTCAGCAGCATTTGTTTGGATGTGTGGTGTTTTTCCACAAATCTGCCTGGAAAACATACAGATACATGTATTACATGTGATATACCTTGCCTCTCTCAGCTCACCTAAAGTATTATTTTTTCTAACCTTTCTTCGTGTGGTGAATCTTCATGATATGCAAATCCACCAATGGAACCACTGCTGCTTACAGTTTTATATCAAATTTTGTAGGCTACTGTATTGTTGTTTTGTACACAGACAGCGATGCTCTTGATCAGTGTTAATTTTGTTGACAAATCATTTTCATCATAGTTTTCGACCTTTTTTTGCGGATAAAAATTAGACGATAACTAAATATAAACTAACACACGGTGCCAAAAACGAAGACGAAATGTATTGACACTTTCGTCAACAAATAAAAACGAGACAAAATTATTGATGGAGACGAGATCCAATCAGAGCAAATTTTGTTTGTGGAAGGGAGGGATGAATCAGGAGACAGTGGCAGAGAGCTAATCAGAAGTGATCTCTCTGCGTCGTAACACCAGTGTTAATTTTGGCAGCAATCTCGGATTTAGTTTTTATTTTAGTCTTGTGACTAAAATGTCATTTGATTTTAGTCACGTTTTAGTCATCAACATTTTTAAAGTTTTAGTCTAGTTTTAGTCGACTAAATATCAAATAATTTTAGTCGACTAAATCTGCCGTGGATTTAGTCGACTAAAATTCTATGATATATATTTTTCATGAAATATTTAAGGTTTGATTGTGCAATAAAAACAGGCACAGCTTTAACTTGTGTTATTTGAAACAAACATCTCTTTATTTAATTGCTATTACCTTTTCACAAAAGCAGCAGTGAACAGTGAGCTGCTCTCCCTGAATACACTGTTCAGTCATGACCTTCTTCATGAATACTCCATAACTACAGCAAAACACTTCAGTGACAACTTAGAAACAGGTCGCATGCTGTAAAACCATCAGCAGCGGTGTCTTCATTTATAGATTTTGTCACGTGTATCTTTGAACGGAAGTTAAGATGACTCGTCTGCAAATGTCGCTTCAGGTTTATTGTTTTTACCGCTGATAGTCGCTCCGCACGGTTTGTAAACCGTCTTGATTGTCTTGAAATTAAACGTGTCTGTGTCTGTTCTCCTGTTTTGTGTGACCATGCATGAGTACGCCTTCTTCCAGCAAAACAACTATATATCAAAGAATTTTAGTCGACTAAATCCACGGCAGATTTAGTCTAACTCAGATTCAATTAGACTAAATTTTAAAAAATGTTGATGACTAAAATGTGACTAAAATCAAATGACATTATAGTCACAAGACTAAAATAAAAACTAAATCAAAAATTGCTGCCAAAATTAACACCGCTCTCGATGCTATATTTGGACAGTTTGACATGGAGGTCTGTGACTATTGAGTACATTTTTGGATTTACCCCTCAAGTGGACATTTGAGGAACTGCAGTTTTCAGCTTTCTGCATTAGCACCATCACCGATCCCTGGAACTGACAGCTCGCGCCAGTTGTCCACATTACAGCATGTCTCTGGCAGTCCGCTCCACATCCTCTGGAGTCCCTAAAGGGGAAGTGAGTAAAGGCAGCAGTCAGAGCTGGCTGGTCTATTCCATTTGAAAAGGAAAGCTGTTAGGAGGCAGCACTGAATCACCCATTTAGGAATCTTCCCCACATAACCATGGCTTGGCAGCTACCACATGCTGTGCTGTGGACTAGATACTTCCTGAGCTGTATTCATCAGTAAATTGGAATTAAAATAATATGTGATCACCGTGTAAACGTGCATAATGTAGAAGGGATGGTTTTGAGGAGCAATGCTGACTCAGCAGTCCGTCAAATTTTTTTAGTGTTTTTTTTTTATCCATGCTCCGTAACATCCATACCTTTTCAGACTTATCCTTAAGTAAGGAATTTCATTCATGTTAATGGATGGATGACCTGTTTGATATATAATATTGTATTCGAAAATTGTAGCATGAATTATGTGATTAAGGATTCTTTGTCCACCATTGGTTTATTATAAATTCCAGTTGATTTTTTTTAACATGAAGAAGTGAATATACTGGTGCTGAACAACCTACCATGAAACGTGCTGGTTTGTTTTTATGGTAGCAGCCCAATTTCAGCAGTATCAGCTGTGTGTGTGTGTGTTCTTTTTTTTAAATGGTGAATGTTCCTGGTCTGTTTGTGGTTTATCTCTTAAGCTGCAGTGTGTTAAGCTCTTAGGGCCACCACATTATTGAGACACGAGACTCAATTGATGTCAGATCAATAGAAAGGGGCGGATGTCTGAAAGAGCTTCGTTGCACACACAGACACACACACACACAGTCGTACACACTCTTGCATAGAGATATATATTTACATGCTATAAACACTACAAATTGGCAGGACCTATTTTAGTCTCCTGTGAAAGTTTAGTAAACTCAGCTGGCCCTTTGGCCCATATCCTCTTGCTGCCTTATCCTTAGCTTTTGTGTGTGTGTGTGTGTGTGTGTGTGTACGCAGTAGCACGCAGCCAGCTACATCACAGGCTGACAGAGCCCTTTCCTTTTATAGCTGCCCCCAGAGTAACCAGCCCAGAAAAGGGAAGAGGACAGGGGACAGACACCGTGTCACATTCTCACACACACCTGCTCGGCAAGACTCACACACACACACACACACACACTCACACTATCTGCAGGACATTGGTACATGGTGCATATTATGTGCACACAGCAATTCGTATTTATGACCTGATGCACATGCAAACAGCTGCACATACAAGTGTACGGTGTCTGATTTGGATGCACACAAAGGCCAGAAACATTCTCATGTAAGAACAAAGGTGATCTGAGATATCCCCCCCCATGCTGCTGATCTACGTGTTTTGTAATTAACAACAATAATTCCTACCTCTCCTCTATTTACTGCTGCGGTAATAGGGGATATCATGACAGGTATTAACCCAATTATCATGAGAATTATAGCCCCCTCCCTTCATGCCCTAGCTGTGTTCTAGTGTGAAACAGTAACCATCACCATCCATCCTGCCTCTATAACAAAGCCCATTAGGAGCCCTCACAGCCACCGTTATGGCCCAGTGGATGTTTGCATGTCAGGAAATATGCTTTATCTAAATAGCTCATGTTGAGATTATAGGTATCTTAACTTTATACGGTTGTTTCCAGTTTTAATTATGCCTTGAGTTGTTGAATTGTCTGTTGAATGACAGTGAAGACACCACTGGACATTGTATTTTGCATCAGTGCTTGGTGACTGTTACAGCAGCACCAGATCCTCCAAAGAACACATGTCCGTGTGACATGGATTTTTACAGGGGAACAGTGGAAGACATGGACGTAGCCTGCATGCCACATCTGTGTATCCACACATTTCTGAGCAGACTTAGCAGGACAAGCTAATACTTAGCTACGGAAAAAAACGAGCTTTTAGTGCTCTTTTGAACCAAAAGAGAGGTGGTGTGGTCTGGTGTCGATAGATAATCTGTAATCCATTTCTTATTCAAAAACAAGAGACCTATTTTATTTATTTATTTTCAAAACAAATATTGGAAAACAACAAAAACAAAAACAAACAAACATTTTTTTTTTTTTATTATTATTATTAATTTGTGAACAAAAAATGGTGGTCACAATCTAATTCCTTCCTTCAAAATCTAATTCCTAATCATTTTAAATTTTAAATGAAAAGAAAATTGCATGATCCTGTGTTTCTTTTGTACTTTGTTCTGCTTGGTTTGGTCTTCTGATTAATCCTGTGTTCTGTTATTATTTTCTTTGTAGCTGCAGGTTTGGTGTTTTGTTACTCTGGGTTTTTATTTAGTTCTTAGTGGCTCTTTTCTCCCGTTTGAGGTTTTCATCCATGCCGTGTTGTTGTTGTTGTTGTGGCTAGTGCTTCCTGTTTTACTTTGAAGGTCCTTTACCTGCTCCTCTGGAGTCTGGAGTCTGGTGAGTGATTTTGTTGATGAGTTTAGTTACTGGTCTTTAGTCAGCCTAGTCTTCTCAGTATCTTTGAGTTTTGAGTGTTAGGCTGTGTTCGAAATTACTACCCTTACCCTATGTAGTGCCTCCGCCATTTTGTAGTGCTGTCTGAATTCTTAGTGAGAAATTATAGACCCCATATAGGGCCCTCAATATATCCCACATTGCATCATGAAAAGTAGTGTCCATCCGATGGGCACTACTTTTAGCAATATGTACCATCATGCATTGCACAGACCGGCAAAAAGCATGACCGGTTGTGTTTGCTTTATTATTATGTTTTGCCATAAAACGTTTGTTTGTGAACAACAATGGTCAGACCACAAGCTGTTAGAGTGTCAAAGTAAAAGCCTATAGATAATAGAATGGCCAAAACAGACCCTCTCACTTTTGACTACAAATACACATCCATATACTCTCTCTAAATAGGCTCTCTCTAAATCATTGTATTATCATCCACCTGAACAAATTGGAGACATTTAGAGGTTTTTTGGTGTTACAGAAGTAATTAGTAAATTACACATAAACAGTTCAATATGTAGCATACAGCATGTTGCCTATTTTCCTCCCTGTAGTCATTCTAATGATTCTTTAGGAATCTGTTACCGCAGCTTCTACGTTTAATTGCTAGCAGAGCTCTGCTGTATCTTTATTAGGCATTGTAAATTATGATTGTTTACTGTATTAAATATTAATATACGGTAGCTAAAATGCCTCCAGCCAACTTTCAAATGAGATATCAGAGGGGTGGCTGTCTGCTGTGTGAGGAAGTTAAGATGTTCTTATATACATGCTCATGCAGCTCCACGATGACTTACTGTAAACCTACCTGACATCAATGTGCAACTGAAGTCAGCTGAGTACAGCCATCATTTTCCATTCAGAGATTTAAATTAAAGTTTTGTATCCATCGTGACACCTAACAACACAAGTCCGTACGTAGCTGAATTTTGACTGTGCCACTCGGATGTATTCAAAATCACTGTTCAATCACATTCAAGAGCAGAATGTGTGAGAGAACTGGCAGGAAGGGGTTTGCGTTTAGCGTGACATGGCCACAGGGATCCCTGAAGTCAATCTGAGTTGTACGTATTATAGACTAATATAATGATGTCATATTAAATACTATGCATTTACATTAATGATTTTTGTATTTATTTTAACGGTCAACTGCGAAGTTTCAGAACATGTTTTGACAAGACAAATGGTCTCTATTTATAGAACATTTAAGGTATATAAAGTGCTTCTTTTCCAGTGGGTGGAACTGCTACGTCCTATGTCCAAAATCGCCCAGTTATTCCATACCAAGCATATAGGAATTTGTTTTCATGATCTCTTTTAATTGCATCATTGCAGTCACATGATTACAACATGCACAACGGTCATAATGCATTGTGGGATACACTGAGTTAACGTTATAGGGTTTATTGATTCTCACTACACATTTGGATTTGCATTACAAAATACCATAACACACTGTACAGGGCACTATAAAATGAACAGGGGTGATATATAAAAACAATAGTGTATCATCATGGAGGTTGTGTTTTGTGCTATTTCTATGCTATACCGGAACACAACTACACTAAAGGATGGGTAGGTACAAATGAAGCAACTCAAGCTCTATTTTGAGTATTTAGCATCATAGCATTAAATGACGTGGTGACAAGGTTGACCTAAACCATTTGTTTTCCTCTTCATCATATATAAAAAGCTAGGGTATGAACTCCATCTGACACTACTGAAGCTTCATATGCCTATAGGCTTTGATATATGCAGTGGCCTGTGTAGTGCATGACAACATTAGTATGAACACAAACATCAATCTGAGCTCTCCAGCATATGAGCTGTGATGTACTGTAACATATGGATGAGGGGACACAAAGAGAGAGAGAGGAAGCCTGTGAAGGATCTGATTGTTAGGAGAGGATGGATTTTTAGAGGGGAAAGTCAATTACGGCTCACAAAGCACTTGGTTAAAATATCAAGGTCGCCATACGGGGATAGGCCCTGTATCCGTGCTGTGTCAAAGTGCCATTTTTCATCACTTTGTCTCTCTTCTGGAGGTCAAACCCATTTGTGCTTCATTTATTAACCCTAAAGTGCTGCTGCTGGCAGGAGCCAGGCTCTCAGCACTGTGGGGCTGGGGAGCACAGCAGAGGTCGGCCATGAGGAGAGACAGAGCAGTGCGGTGGAGCTTATGTGTGCAGCAGCAGCACCACCACCACCGGTGTGCTTGGACACGTAAGTGATACTCCATCCATCTAATAGAGTAACGGACACAGTGTGATGGACAGAGGGGATGCTAAAATCCACACAAACTCAATCTGCGCTTATTGTCAATAAACATTAAGAGAGATGATCAGGGAAAAGCAGGGGACGCTTGTTTTTATTGCAATAATGACAGTGCTTTAGAAGATTAAAAATCAATGGAGCCCAGCAGCTCACAGAGAAATGGTGTCATGGCATAGATGTGCTGTGTCCACCACAGAGCTCCCAGGTGAAGGTGGCTCTACTGCTCTGACTATGAGGAGCAAAGGCCCTCTGGTGGAGGGGGTTTCAAAATATGCATGATGTTAATGCGAAGACATCGCTGTTGGCAAACAATAGGTCCATCAAGATGGAGATATCTGCAATTAATTGACACTGACTATTACTCACTGGGACCCTAGTAGATGCATTAAAAATGACATCATTACATCAGTGAGTGTGTAAAAAATAATAAGAATATGCTAGCATAGCTGCTGTCTGCTTGGGATAGCTATGTATTAGGGGTGGGACGGTTCAGGAAAAAAATCAGAACCGTTTGGTACACGTGTTTCGGTTTGGGATGCGTGTTCTGTTCGGTTCTGGACATGCGCATCAAGTAATACAGGGAGGCATTTTTACCACAGCATGGAGACGAGTGTTGGCAACTTGGCGTCTCTCTCTCGCTACATTTGGTGACTTTCCCAACTATTAAAAGCATTGCATAGCTTAGCGTAGTCATAGAGTTTAGTCGATCCAACTAGCATGTCATCAGCAATGGTGGCAAACAACACAAGTTCTCTGTCCGATGGTCAAAGTATGTGCACACATGTGTCTGTGTTTGTGTGTCTGTGTACACACATCGTGCCTCTGTGCGCAGACAGCAGCGGTGAATTGTAAACACACAACCATGCAGACAGAAATGACATGCTGCCATGCAAATAAGATATATAACATGAGCTGTTTAGTTTGTTTAATAAAGGAACAAGGTGTAGACCTGTTCTATAGGAAAGGTTTTCTTAAATGGCTTCTGTTATGATCTGGTGCTATATAGAAATGAAAAAGAAATGAAATTGACTTGACCTGATATAATGATATGGGAAACACTGAACTGAAAACCGTGACCTCAGAACCGTGATACCAACCGAACCGTGGATTTAGTGAACCGTTCCACCCCTACTATGTATTGACATTCCTTCCACACTGCAAGCTGATTAAAATATTCACTAAAAATATTCTCTTTGATTAAATCATTCAAATTCTTTCTTTGATTCTTTTATTTTTCATCATTCCTCTTCCTTTGGAGTGTTGCTAAAACACCGGATAAAAACCAGAGGAAGTCACAAAGTGTCTATCAGGGAAGGTGACAGCAGCTGCACAGAGCGACCTGCCCTCCTGTCCAAAGGCGAGGAAGACACTATTATAGAGGCACTACACTGTCATGGATTTACATAAGTGTCTGCTGCAGACATACAGGGCTCAGTAAGTCAGACAGCTTGTCAATAACAAACTATGTGAAGATGATGTGCAGCGGACTGACAACATAGACTTCAAATAGATAAAGGTGGACGGAAGCTGTAGCTGAAATATGCTTAAGTGATTTGCTGTGTGCACAAGCCTCATCAAACCTTCTTCCTTGGCCCAAACGGGAAACTCTGAATTAGCTTCACAGCTACTAAAAACCAATGCCAGTTTAAATTACATTTTGACACTGCACTAATCTCTTATCTTAGCTTGTTTGTACATTAACATGACCAAGAGTTTACAGCCAAGGTAGCGTCTGACTAAGCTTCAGGTTAATCCAAATACAGGCAAGTGGAGGTAAGGTCAGCAGCAGTTGTGGATTCAGGAAGTTTGTGCTAGAGTTGGTACCAGCCTGTCATTAAAGTGAGAGTTATGTAGAAATTCATGAATTGATCAACTTAACAATGGAGACCAAAAGTGTAAACTGTAAAGTTTACTGTAAAGTTGGACATGTTGGACAATAAGGTCTGTAACACTCTCCCCTCAGACAATATAAGGCCCTGTGAGAGGAATTGCAGTTTTTGACTCTTCCTCATTGGCTCCACTCCTCGGCTCCAGGTGTTGTTAGTTGTGTGGCATCATAAAGATACATGCTGCACCAACATTATTTCTCACTATTTTAGATATTTTCCTCCATCCTTGAAAACAGCCTCAAAACAGACAAAACTTACATACATGTGTAATCAGGTCATAATGTTTTGCGACACTAGGGGGCACTGTTAGATAAAGGGTGCTGGTGGCTGCCGCGCTGCTCTGCGGCAGAAGAAGTAGCCGGAGACATTCGGCACTGGGCGCTAATCCTTGATTTCTTCTTGTCATGTTTAAGGTGAGTTAAGTATACTAGGTATAATTCTCATGTATTATAGCCTGTTAATATAAGTGGCTACTTGTTTTACTTGTTTTGTATTTTCCAAGTGCTTTGTTTGATAAAGACTGTGGCTAACAGGTGCTAGCTAGTTGTAGCACTGTGTCCTGTTGAATGTGCGCCATAGGGCTAACTTTTGTTTTACATGTTACACTTAGATTGGTCCATGAGCTATTTTTATGGAAGTACGTGGGTACTTCCATAAAAATACAGATGATATGATGCTTCAAGCCGGCTACTGTTGTTGAAGAATATGTTATGTTAAAGGTGTTGTGTTAGCGAATTATTGAAGCAAACACTTGCAATTGATAGAAAAATAAATTGTTTAAATAATAACTGGAACCTTAATAAAAATGTGAAGTTCATCGTAACAGGGGCAGGTAAAAGTTCAAATGATAATAATAGTTGAAATGAGGCAAATGAGCCATTAACATTGTTGCCCATGTGGAAGGCTTGACACATTTATTTTCATTAAAATATTACTTTGACAAAGTATTTTGAAGAAATCATCTGCAACCTTAAACATTTGAAAAGTAATCTTGCAAACACTTGGGATTTCTAGCATTGTATATCAATGACAAAAAAAATGCTGAGGCACTAATGACTTGTATTAATACTTGGCTTAAATTACTACACAGCTTATAATGAAGTTTTTAATTAAAGCTGACCCACATGTTTGTTAGGTTTTTACACAAAGCTTTTGGTCTTCTCTGAACATTTTCAACAAAGGTGATTAAGTTAATGGTGCCTGCTTTAGAGCAGTCTGTCGGGGGAAAGCTTGGCCAAACCAGGTAAATGTCCTTGGATGTACCAAATCAGGGAATTAGCTTTGATAATTAATGCAGTGTTAATGGTTGGGCTTGTTCTTGTCTTTTGTGTTCATTGTGCAAGTTGTCATGTTTGATTCATGCGCTTTAAGTCCTTTTGTCCTATGGCAAAGTGAAGAGTGAAAGCCTGTGATTGATCAGTCCTGTGTACTGTGCCTTACGTTCTGAAGAAGCATGGAGTGGGACTTAGTTTGTGTATATGTGATCATATTTGTGCATGTCGTCATGCACTTACAATTCTGGCTCATTGGTAAAAAGTGTCCAGAAATGATCACAGTCCATAACGCCTATCTCTTTAAAGGTGATCCAGTGCTGACTCACATTTTGAGAAGGTAGTGATTCTTGAAGGACAGTCCACTGATGATGGACTCCCCCTTTACAACCCCCAACCCCTGGAGTGAGGGATTGTGGGATTGGGACTACAACCTCCCAACCCTGCCCCTTCAGAAAGGGGAACTGAACAGCATAAAATGCTGATGTGAAGAATAAGGGAGGTAACCATGTTAGGGTCAAGGAGAAGAGAAGAAGAGAGAGAGAGGTGTGAAGATTTGACTATGGTGCTTTCCATGAGAGAAAGAGATGCCAAAGGAATAAGTAAAGATGGAGGGAGGAGAAGAAATGAATTGTAGAGAGTGAAAAGAAAATATCCAAGAAGATAGATGAGTGTGTGAACAAGATAACAGAAAGAGGAGAGGGAGATAGAGAGTGATGCGTATGAGCAGGAAGTGCTCTGATATTATCCCACACTCCCTTTATGACAGTTTTTCTGTGATAAGAGGTGATAGCAGGGCTGTTAGAGGTGTTGTCTTGAAAGCCAGATTGAGAAAGAAAGAGAGACAAAGATGTAGAGAGAGCAAGAGAAAGAGGCTCAGATTAAATGGAGAGGGGATAGTGACATCACTTAGGAGATGAAACCAGCCAAAGAATAGTGTGCCCTTCAGGCTGGAGCACATATTGTTACACACACACACACACAGTTGTGTTTCATCACTTCAGAGGACATTACTCTGGCCTGCATTTATTTCTTAGAGATTTATCCAACCACAACTATGACTTTCTAACACTAACCTTAAGCTAACCTGTCTGTTTATAGATTGTCAACGTTCTATGTATACATGACATAAGGCTAGGTCCAGGGTCACCTTGCATCTGGTAGGTTGGTTGTTGGATGGTTTTCCAGATTTGACCTGTAGCCAAAATTACCCAACTTTTCCAAATGTCCTCACTTTAACACTACTTTTACCTAGTACGGTCTAGACATTGTTAATGTGGTAAATGACTATTCTAGTTAGAAAAGGCTGATTTTTAATGGAATATATACAAAGGTATACAGAGGCACTTTCCCAGCAACCATCACTCCTGTGTTCTAATGGTATATTGTGTTAGCTAATCATGTTAAAAAGGCTAATTGATGATTAGAAAACTCCTGTGAAATTATGTTAGCACAACTGAACTGTTATGCTGATCAGAGAAGCTGTAGAACTGGCCTGGTGACCCCAACTTTTGAGTATATATTGAGTTTTGTGTATATATTTGTGAATTTACATTTTAGTTAATTACATAGTCATTATACTTTTTTAGCATGTTGATATTTTTGTCCAGCACTAAATGATAGCAACAGTGAAATTTATTAAAGGCAAAAGTAAATCAAGTTTAGTTTTTGCTAAAAATTTCCTGGCATTGTTTGATTGTTTTTATTATGTATTGTTTCTTCACGCTGATGAAGCTGAGAGATGACAGATGAGAGTGGATAGTGCTCCTTCAGTGTGGCAAAGCTTGGAGAAAATCATGTGAGGTACTGCCTCACATAGCTTACTTTGCCTGAAGGCTCAATGATACACACGGAGAGTGAAGGCTGTTCTGTGTGGACTGATCCAACAAACCAGCTGCTGTAGTTAAAACTGAAAACGTTCCTGCTGGTTCTGATAGAAAGGTGTCAGGACACACAGTGGTTCACAGTTGGTTGTGTAGCTGCAGAGCAGTCCATGCTGTTTGAACTGTTTGCAACAGAGACATCCAAACTGGACCACAAAGCAATGAGAGAAGGTGGTCTAGTTGGATCAGATATTGAATGATATTACATGGACCTAGCTAACATTGCTGTAGTCTAGGCCCACACTTTGCTGCTCAGATCTCAATTTAAATAAGCATCTGTGAGGTCCCTCCTCACAACTTGCAGAACTTAAATGATGTGCTGGTGCAGATAACTAAGCACACTTACAGAGGTCTAGTTGAGTCCATACCTCCATCCTGTCTTGGGGCTGTTTTGAATGTGAAAGGGGGGAATTACACAGACAGGTGATCAAAATGTTTGAAGATATTGGTGTATGTTAAGATAACTATGATTTCTGAAGTCCGTAATTATTTTTATCTGGCTCAATTTTCAAGGTTACCGCTAGTCACTAATTATTGGCAGGTGTGAGTTGGCTGATGTAAAGGAGAGAGAGAGAGACATGAGGAGAGTGCTCAAGTGACGGATAAAAAAAATGTACTGCCTGTCTCTCTCAAGAATTCGATTTTGCTTTAAGTTATTGTCTTTGTCCTACAGTCGATGAACAGGACACAGAAATGTCACACCATGAGGGATCGCCACGCAGCCTGGAGCTGCTGGAGTGGAGAGCCACTGGACGAACACCACACACAGAGGATCATATTGGACCCTGGTACCAAAGACTAAGGTACGCCCTGTACTTACATAGAGCCTGACAGCCATTTTCTGTCTGTTATAATTAGATTTGCACATTAGAACTGTACCAGTGCCCATGCTAATTTGGAAAATTTTCCTTTTTTCAGAATCACTGAATTGATAGTCAGTTGGCTCACAGTTCAGTTCCTTAACGAGGCATCACACTGTAGATGTTGCATTTAGCATATATATATATATATATATATATATATTTATTAAATTTATTAAAATACTGCCAATCAACAAGCTTTTTGTGTAACCACATCTCGTAATGTTATGGCCATACTCTCTATAGTTTACTGTCGCATTCTGAAACTGGCAGCACAAGCACATATAAGTCATATTTACACACGTCAAACATAACTCCAACACCATGCAAATCAATTATCATCAAAATAAAACTCTCATATCAAAGTCAACCCACATGGTTATTGCTAGCTCTCTGATACTTCAAGCTCCACAAACAAACAGGGTATCATATGAAAGCTGAGACTTTCACAATTCACACTGTTACATTTGTTTTGCTGTATTATGAATATTCAGCAAATTAGCGGCCAAAGAATATAAAAGTAAAAATTGCTAGTAATAAAAAAATCTGTCTTTCCTTTGGAAGAGCAATAAATTTGAGAGCATTAAATGCTTGGTTCAGATAGACCATAGTCTGTGCTTACTAAAATTATTAGGATTTGACTTTTACTTTGTTTGTAGAGGACTTTGTTTTGGGGAAGTATGTGGCAGTGGTCGTTTACACACAATGCATTTTCTTCTCTGTGGCTAGCCATTGGTGAGTTAAGCACAAATAATGATACTGCCCTTCAAATCTATTGGTTCTGATATGTCGATAGAGGTGTCAATCATCCTAATCGACCGGACTATTGTGAAGCTATGAGCCTGCGTAATTGTCGCAGCATTACCTGCAATATCTGGGCATTAATCTCCTACGTTCTGCAGAAGAGTACAAAAGCGCACGGAGTGAACATCAGCAGCCATTCTGTGAGCAAGCGTCAGACAATTTGATGTAAGTGGAAGTGATGAACACCAATAGTAAAATAAAAGGGAAATATATAGTTTGGTGCTGCAACTGCATAATTTTCAAAGAGAATTGAATTTTCGACAGAAGAAAAAAATGGTTCATTTTTGATTTGTGCCATCTTAATTTACACAGAGCCTGAGGCATACAGACTAATACTTACACATCAGATGAGCAAATCTCCCAGGCGTTCCCTTTATTATGCTAAAATGATTAAAATGATTAAAATAGACCTGGTGGTTGCTGAGATAAACTCGATTCATTTTGGGCATGCCATTTTCAAGCTGATTCCTTAAAAATAGGGTTAGGATATACATGTAAATAGTGGAAGAAAGCCGCAGCAAGAGAAGCACTGATGTCTCCTTTTGTTTTGTTGGATTGCCAGTATCTTGTCAATAGTCTTGCACTCATATGTCCATCCTGTAGTCCACTCTCAGAAGAGACTTGCTTTTCCATCTGGGTTTCTGACCACATCCGTGATTACCGCTAACAAAATGTCAGGGAGCAGTGTAGCATATGACAGGACAGAAGTCGTCTCCTCATTACATCCATCCCTTAATACTGCAGGCTTTTTGTCAGTCGGTTCATATAGTTGTCAAAGAATGTTCTTATAGTTATGATCTGGAACTAATAAGAGGAAATCTGTTTCAGTGTGCACACTCTGAGACCTTTTGATTCATGCTGCCTCTGTGATTGATCTACTTAGCTTCTGAACTGGAAGCTTAGTGTGTAGTATGTTGCATCAGAAGAAAAAGAGATGAATCGAAACAGAGACAAATGCAGCCAAGGTGACAAATCTACACATATTTAATGCATTATTGAGTACATCTTGCTAGTCCCACATCCATGGTGTGAATCTCTGGTTCCACCGCATTCCAAAGGTGCGCTATTAGACTGAGAAATTTAACTGTGGAGGACATGTGAGTAAGTAAACTCACAGTGTATAGGATGATCTTAGCTTTGTGGTGTGGTGTTGTGATGCGTGGTCTCATTTTGTTGTGTTGTGGGTTTTCTGTTGGTTGAGTCATTTTACGGTTTTGGTTCTATTTTGGTTTTATTTTGTTTTTTGTAATTATGCTTACCTTATGTGAAATCAGCTCAGCAGTCTGCATTTGGGTCCTCATTAAAATTGTACTTAAACCATAACAGAATGAATTGACTAAGAATGGATCCAGCAGACTACATTTTTGCTTTAAAGATTTTAGAGTGCTGCCCAATGACCTAGAGGACATGCTGGAATATATATGTCTTGGCTCCTTCCTCAGTTTGAGCCACTTATTGCTGAGACCCGCCAAGCCCTCAATCCTCCCTTATTCATATGGGGGTTCTAGTGGACATCGTGATTCTCGTCATCCAGCCAAAGCTGCAGCCAAGGCTTCAGCTCCTTCCCCAGTGCCTGCTTATGTTCCTGGGCTTGCTCCACTGCTGGTGCCTGGTCCAGTTCTACTCCAGGTGCCTGCTCCAGTCTCCAGTCCAGCTCAGCCGTCTGTGCTGCCAGCCGGTGGGGTGTCCTCCACGTTGCCAGTCCCTGAATCAGCTGGGCTCCCCTCAGCCTGTCTGTGAGACACCATCGAGTTTGTTCTCCTTATCTCTTGTCTATTGTCTGTGGGGATTGTAGCCTCAGTGTCCTGTTCTCAGCTAACAGGAGTGGTCCTGGTGCTCTGCTGCTGTAGACCATCTTGTTAATCATTGTGCGTATAAAGATGCTGAGGTCACTATCTTCCCCATTTTGATGCTCACTTTGAACTTCAGCAGGTCGTCTTCACCATGCATACATTTAGAACTGCACTGAGCTGCTGCCATCTGATTGGCTGATATGATTTAACGAGCAAGTGAACAGGTGGCAATAATAAAGTTGCTGCTGAGTGAAGTCTTTTAGCACTTCATGTCCATTTTTTAAGGACTCAAAGACAAGTCCTGTTTCCAGTTTAGCTGAGCAATCAGGATGAGTGTGAGAATTCCAGACAAAAACATGTTAACAATGTGATAAGAGAAGATTCTTGAAGTCTTACCATATCCCAAACATTCCCAACTGTGCTTGGGTTAGCATGTGCTGCTCTGCACTATTTACATGAACGCATCTAACTACTTTCTGACTTTTCTTGTTTACTTTTATTTGTCTTTGACACACATAAGGAAACAGACACAGACAAAGGGAAAAGCTGGAGGTTATTCATGATAAATGCAGCACTAAAAACGTCTTATTGTCATGCAGACATTTTAAAAATACAGCCATGGTGGTGTTGCCAGGAGTGCCACTTCCTCAACCAGGTGGACGTCCTCGCCCTTTCGTCACTCGGCTCCCTCCCTCAGTCCTGTCTGCCCTTCTTTCTACCAGCAACTTGATTATACTGAAGACAGTGAATTTCTTAGTGAGTTTCCTAAATATTTTGTAGCTGGAGGTCCAACTTTTTTTTCCCTGTATGAGTGGGTCATAAAATTATTATGAATCTACCTGTTATTTTTTTCCATCTCAGCCCTAAAAAGAAATTATTACCCAGAAAGCCGTTTGCGCAGAGCCTCTAGCTCTTCTTCAAGCCACTGTCTCAGGGTGTGGGAGTGAATCAGTGCATGAGGGATAGTATTCTTGACACAGCTGTGTGCATGGTTGTATTGTCGATTTATGAATATTAATTGAGGTTTGACACTATTATTGCCTGAAATGCATGCTGAAAGATGGCATCTTGCCCAAATCATCTACACGGCAATAAAAACTTAAATTGGAGTGCTGCACCGTATTCTTTATCTATGATTTATGCACTTTGCCATGACTGAAAATAGAATCTGAGGACAAAATAAAGCACCTGAATGAAAGCATCTCAAAGCATCTGCTTCTAACATATCAGTAACAGGCCAACTTGGACAGTTGTTTTTTTTTGTTTATTTTGTTTTGTTTTTGATTAGAAAATGTCACCTTTCATCACAACTGGTAGGTAGCTAAAGGAATAGTGGATTTCTCTGATGCTGCGAAAGTTATCCACTACCAGTGTTGGGGAGTAAAAGATTACATGTACCGGCATTATGTAATTAGAATACAAAATATGAGTAACTGTTTTCCATTACAGTTACAGTCTAAAGAGATGGTAATTAGAATACAGTAACATTGTTGAGATCAGTGGATTACACAATGGTACTTTCATGTGTTTATTCACTCTAGTAAATAAAAAAAGTCATTGTGTTCGGTGCAACAAAGATCTTGTTTACAGCAGATGTCTGACTTTCTCCTGACCGCTTGTCTCATTGTGTGGTCATGTACATGTGTATGACTGTGAATAGTCATTGGAGTGAGAGCTCTTACCGTCAATACAACATCTTTGATCAAAGCTAAAGTTTTTGGGCCATGTCAGCAAACTGGACAGAAAAATGGATGCTGCGGGTGACAGAAAGGACAGTGCAGCCAGACTGATTAAGATTAAGATTTACTTTGGTTGGTACTGTGATGGGGTTCACAGTCTGAGGATGAGGATGAAGAATGTCATCTTATAATGCTCCTCAGACTTGATGCCGGTACATTGTTAGCATCACTTGAGTGAATTAGTTAGCTGCTAGCTAAGTCAGTCCAGAACAGGGGCTGATTAAGATTAGGAGAAGTAGGAACATGTGGCGTAGGTAGTTCTATACATGGTAAAATAAAGAACATCTGTTTTATGTACATAATCAAATTGTTTTGTGTTTGTAAAAATGACCTTTGGTTTAAAAAAATATGTTAGGTAGACATTATTACATTTTGTTTCCATTTCTCTAAATAGAATAACATTGATGTGAATGCATTAGCTGTAACAATCTGGAAATTGTGACCAAGCTCCTCATCCTATCTCTAAAGGCTGTTCCATACTCCACGAGAACAGAGAACTCGCTCCACGGGTGGTAAGAGTAAAAAAAATAGTTCGTTTCGGCACGGAGGTACCATACTCTGCGAGAAGTGTCAGCACTTAGAAATAAGTTTACAAACTCTACCTTTAAAAATGGGTTACATGGCTGCCATCTAGCCCTTATGAAGCTGGGCCTTGATCCCTGGGTAGGCACCTTCATTTTTAACAGACATATAAAGTGTATCAGTGGCAGCCCAACAGGCGTGAAATGTGACAAGAAGACTTTCGAGGACAGAAAATGCAGAGGACTCAAATTACACCCCTCATCGCTTCGCACTCCTTTGTACAGTCACCGCTCTACCAGACACCAAAATGCCTTTTAAACCATCGTTTAATCCCACCTAATGAATTAGAATCCCCTATTCGTTTTGTTGGGTAAGTAGGGCTTAACAGTAATTGAATGGGTAGTTTTACTATGCATAATTTTTCTTATGCTAAGAAAGGGAGGAGGTAAAGTAGAAAGATATGTGAATTTAATGTGAGCTTACTAAGGGAAAACTGGCCTTGAGTCTACAAAACGATCTTAAGAGGAGGGGCGGGGTGCTGCTCAATTCCTGCCCGTACCACCCCTTTGCTGACCTTTCTGAAATGGACTTTAATGCATAAAGTGGAATAAAGCCGAATTAATCATGTGCAGCGACTAGGTCATGGACAGGGGTGTAACACAGATGGCTGAGTAGCACTGTTCGGGCGTGTGTATGTGTGTGTTTGTAGGCTAAATGCAGGTGGTGGTCGTGACCACCACCCAAACACACACACTTTTATACACCTGTAGAGTTATTTCACATTGTTTGTCAAATGAAAGTGCAGACAAGGTGAATAAACACATGCACACGCACACACACAGACACACACAGACAACTCTTCCATTTAATTGCGGTGTTTGAAGAGTTTCAAAGGTTACCACTGCAGCTGTAGCTAAGTGAAGACCTTTCTTTGGCTTTTCTTTCTACTGGGTAACTGATTTTATATGCACCGATGAGGCATAGCATTATGACCACTGACAGGTGAAGTGAATAATACTGATTAACTCATCATCATGGCACCTGTTATTTGTTGGGATAAATTAGGCAGCAAGTGAACAGTTTGTCCTCAAAGTTGATCTTCGAATCTTTGACAAATTGTGATGGCTAGATGACTGTGAAATCTGTTCGTGTTGAGGAGGAGGAGAAATTTGGACCAGACTTTTCATACTTCATGAGAAACAAGTGTGCAGAACTCCTCATACGGCTCTTCATTGGAGCGCACGTAGCATCACACACACACACATACAGGTTTTGCCGCTATTTCGCTGCTAATCATCGCCTGCGTTATGTCCTTCCAGCGCTTACTTTGCCGGTCATAAGGGACAGAATGACTAAATGCATCGTGGATTCTCTGCTGCGTGGAATTCTTTCATGCTAGAGGAGACTTCACAGTAACCGGCGTTGTGGCGTCGCGTCTTCTTTGGCTTTCTTCGTACTCCGGCTTATGGTGATGTTTCAAATGATTGAACAAGTTCGTTGTGTTACTTACCTGCAGTTTTCACTGTGCTTTTGCACACCTTGCAAACAGCCCTACTCTGCTCAGTGTCAGACGTTTCAAACCCAAACCAATTCCACACGACAGACGTTGAACCTCTTTTAGGAATGAGCTGCTCTGCATCATTTAAATGAATATCACTGCCTTCC
Source organism: Parambassis ranga (assembly GCF_900634625.1). Lineage (NCBI taxonomy): Eukaryota > Metazoa > Chordata > Actinopteri > Ambassidae > Parambassis > Parambassis ranga. The sequence continues at coordinate 17,965,210 of NC_041028.1, read as the reverse complement.
GCCATGTTTGTTATCGTGGGCTCACATGTGCGTGCTTGCGGGTGATGTCAGAGTACGTCGCACACAAAAATGCATCATCATGACGAGGCACTAATCACCGTAATCGTGGCAAATAATAATCGGTGACAGTTTTTCTGACGATTAATCACGCACAATACGATTTTGCACAAGCCTAGAACGGAGGCTGGCCTTTGTGCTCTGATCCAACAGACGACCTTACCTGAGGAACACATGGCAACACCTATAGGAAGAAGGCAAGCTGGCAGAGGTAGCTTGATGTTTTGAGTGCTGTGTTGAGCTGTGAAAATCTTGGGTCCTGTCATCCTTGTGAGTGTTACTTTGACACCTAAGACCTACCTAAGCATTGTTGTAGATGATATTTACCCTTTCATGGAAACGGTGTTCCCAATGGCTGTGACCTCCTTCAGCAGGATAATGAAGGAGCACAACAATGAGATTATGATGTTGACTTGGCCTCCAAACTCCCCAGATCTCAATCCAATCAAGCATCCATGGGGTGTACTGGACAAACATGTCCCATTCATGGTGGCCCTAACATGCAGTTTTACAGGATGTAAAGGATCTGCTGCCAAAATCTTGGTGCCACGTACTGTAGCACAATTTTTAGAGAATAAAGTGATGAAATATTTTAAGCTCAAATTCGGTCATACTGTATTTTCCAACAGAATTGTACTCCTGAGTCTGGACGCTGTAAGGTAGTGTGAACTGATCACTGGCCCAACTGCAAACACATGTTGCCAACAGCCAATTAAAAGAGAGGGTGGGACTTAGGAAATAGTGTCAGTTGTCATCAGTGTTTGTTTACTTCTTCTTCCTCGAGTTTGTTGGCAGTTGCCAAACAACAAATTGATGCTGATTGATTGATTTATTGCCACCAACTAGTATGTTTGTTTGTTTATCCTTTAAACTGTTGCCATTGCAAGAGTTTGTGTGAGTTTGATGTGCTAGTTTGACAAATCATGTAGTCTGTGATCCATCAGATGCAGTCGAAGTGTGTGAACCCCCAGTCTTTCCGTCCTCATACAAAAATCTTTTTAGACCTTGAAAGTTGTGTAGTGTGTCTCCAGCTTAAGGATCATTTTTACAATTTAACAAAAGGCATGCACTCTGACACACAGCAGTGTGATGTGTGGAAGTGTGGAGCTTGACTTAGGAAGAGTTGTAAATGTATGATTCCAAGTTTGAGAATTACTAATAAAAATACAACAATGCCATCTTTTAAATGCATTGAAATGCTGACAGTCAGCAGTGCGTGTTCTCTGCTGTTGTGTGTCAGAGCTGTTAACATTTCAGTATTCAGGTGAACAGCTGGAGCAGTTGGCTGAAAGTGAGAAGGGCTGCAGGTCTATCTCTGCTCTGATCCGGCGAAGCCTCAGGGTTAGAGACATAAGTAGAGGGATCACCGCTGTAGCTCCGAGACCCCCGTCACTCTCTGTAGGCAAGAAGAAGCTGGACGCAGCCCAACAGGCCTGGAGGAGGAGAAGGAGGAGGAGGAGGGAGGACGCAGTAAGGGTTATGTGATCCTCTCAGCACAGGAGAGCCACTCTCTGGTGTGAATGTGAGAAAGGAAAGACGAGTCGGTGAGGGTGCCGACTGTGAACAAGAAGAAGTCATAAAGAATAAATCACTGAGCTAAATGAACAAGGGAATGAAGGAAAAAAAGAGACGGTAGGATGTGGAGAGAAGTCAGTCAGATAAAGAGTGGGGACAGGTGGGTGGACGTGTTCGGTAATGGTGCACAATGACCTTACTGCAGTGCTGCTCTGCTGTGTGTGTGTGTGCACAAATGTGCATTGCAGGAGTAATACACAGCACAGTGCATGTCCATGTGGTCATACAAAAGAAAGGTCAGGTAGTGGCACATTGTAAACTAGTAGTGCAGTCAGGCAGCAGGCAAGTGTACCACTCCTCCTCCTCCTCCTCCTCCTCCTCCATGTCCGTCTGCCACCTCACATCAGCGCCGCCCTCGCCATCAGATGTGACAGCCACAACCGTCCGCTAAAATAGCCACCATACGGCTGTTACAAGCCCCGGTGGCAGAGCTCTGCTTACAGTGGCTGACAGAATCACATTTCAGCCATGACTGGAGACACGGAGGGAGGGAGGCGGAGAGATGGAAGGAGGCGGAGACAGGCGGGAGTGGATGATGTTACTGACATGACTGTCTGCAGCTTATTGCAATAAATTAACTTCACAAATGTTTGCAGCAAGACATTTGCTTAAAGTGAACGTTAAGGGTGACAGCATTTGCAAGACTTAGCACAGTTAGCTACTCTGACTGGTGTTTTAAACAGGTCTCTATCTTATAGCACTAAATTCAGCGCAGACAACAAGATAAAACGCAGGAGCTTCACCTTTCCTGCAGTGCCAATCTCTGCAGCGTCTGACCCCTGAACTTTAAAGCCTCCTCAGAGCTCTTCTCAAAAAAAAACTGTAGCCCTTAAAGCTAGCCTGCATGTCTGGGGAATTCTTGCCAGTGCAGGTGCACTCTGTAACTCCTACAGTCTTTATTGCTCCCATATATCCCGATCCTTCAAGCCGCCAAATGCTGCTGATTCTAACTTTACCATCTCAAATGTTCCATAGCGATCCTTTAAAAAGCTCAGCAGTATCTCCTCTAAGGTCCTGACATGGACTTTTGCTCACACGGAGGTCTCGAACTTCACTTGGGTGGCTGTAACGTCCTGCAGTGTAAATGACACAGTAAAATCAGATCTTGGTTGAAATGTCATCGATTTTACTGTGGTTACTGTGGTAAATGATAGATGGGGAGTTCAGTGCAAGGAAAAAGACGCTGGCCTAAAGCAATGTAAAGCACCATTACTGGACTTAACACACAACAGTGTGAACCAGGGCTGCAACGACTAGTTGACTAACAGGCGACAGCAAAATTCATCGACAACTAATTCTACGGGTCATTAGTGACGCCATCACATGCATGCAAGTGTAATGCATTAGCAGTGGCGGATGATTCTCTGGCTCGTGGTGTAGCGGGATGACTGGTGCTTCGGGTGCAAGAGGTCTTGGGTTCAAAACTCGGATGAATCAGTAGTACAGATACCTGGCAGCAGCATGGAGGCGGATGATGCAACAAGAAATTAGCGGTCCAACATAGTCGACTATGGAAATAGTCACTAGTTGCAGCCCTAGTGTGAAGCTGAAGAGAGCTGACTGTGCCTCTGTTTATGTTTGACGAATGAATACTGATCTTGATGCATTGAGGACCTTCTCTGTGTCTGTGTCCTAACTCAACCAGCTTGGCCTTTTCTTTTGTTGTGACCTTCTCCCCCTCCTCCACATCCTTACTTTAAATGATTTCAATGTAACCTTCCACAGGGAAGGTGATGTCCTCCACCTGGAAGGCTGTCTCCTCTTTCTGGTTGCCTGCCCTGTTGGTTCTTTTTTCTCTCTTTTTCCTCCCTCTCCTTTTTCTTCATTCTCTTACTTTTCTTTCCCCCTCTTGTCTCCTTGTCATCTTCTGTTTTTCACTTTCCTCCTTTTTGCCTGTCCTCTCTCTTATGTTGTTTTTCCTCATCCTAACCCAGTTATATTTCAAAACAAACACCCAGTCACACTCAAATTAAACCGAAAGCTGGTGTACGAAAGTGGCTAACATTGTTAGCTAGCACCACCTAGACAGGTCCAAGATCCTTTATATTCAATTACATTAGTGTTGGACAAACGTGTGACAAATGTTGCTTTTTAATAGACAAGAGTAAACTTTAAGGTGTTAACCTCCTCTGTTAACACCCAAGTCATCTCCTGCTTCCTCCTCCTCATCCTCCTCTTCCTCCCATTCAAGCAGTCCTGTGTAAGGTTATCTATAATGAATGAGACGAGCAGGATAGGCTCTGCACATATTAATAAAGCTTTACCTTCTATACGTGGAGGGTGAAATGAAAAAAAGACTGAAAGCTGGAGACAATTGTATAAGGCATAAATAAAAATATTCATGTGTGTATTAAATTAGACTGAGTTTTTTTTTTATTCACCAAGGCTGTCAGCTCTTTCAAAGGAAATACATGATATATCGCTGTAAAAGAAGATTACGGTCTTGACAAGTGACTTTTTTTCTCTCCCTGTTTTCCTCCCTCCATCCATTCATTCTCCAGAGTGCGTCGCTCACAAGACAGAGTGTGCTAAGAGGAGAACTATGCGTTCCCCCTCACTGGAAACAGAGAGTCTATGAATAGGTCAAAGGTTGTTAATGAATGTTGTTTTCCTCCTCCGCTGATACTGTCCCACCGCTAAGCCCTTGTGTTTAAAGCTGTCAAGTGGCAAGCCAAAACCATTATGGCCTCGGGATAAATACAGAACTTTCACAGTAATCCTTAGTGTCTGACTCTGTGTGTGTGTGTGTGTGTGTGTGTGTGCACCTTTTGCCAAGGCTGATGTTGTCAAAGTCATTGTGCTACATTTTGAGGACAAAGAAATTGGGTTAAGTCAAGAGAAATCTATGATGCACGCAAACAAACACATACACACACATACAGATGCACTTGTAGGAAGAAATAGTAGTGTGTGTGTGTGTGTGTATAAATATCCGCTGTCGTCAACGGAGCTGTGGAAGACAGTGTCTGAGAGTGTTTTTGGAGCCTTGTGCTCATAAATCATAAGGAACAAGAGAGAAGGAAAACAGCGGAGGATATGTGGAAACTCACTTGGCCAGAGCTGGATTTTTATTATTTCAAACCTCCCCAATCTTCTACTTTTCTCCTCCTCTAATCCTAGCTTCTTCCTCATCTTTGCTTTTCTACCACCTTTCTCTCTCTTTTTTTAACCTTTTCTTCCATTTTCATCCTCCCCTTTATCACCCTGGATTATCCCCTCCCATTGCTCTCCTTGTCCTCTAACCCTCCTCTACTCTTCTTCCCTCGACTTTCATTGTCTCTCCAATCATGCACCTCCTTTCGTCCATTTTTTTCTCTCCCCTCTTCGCCCCACGTAGAACTGATATCGAGTACACGCGGTCCCAGCCAGCGCCAATCCATCTCTTTACAGACCTGCAATCTCTGATATCCGGACTCACCCCCCCCACTCCCTCTCCCCTCCTTCTTCCTCCATCCGCACCGGTCGTCCTCGCTCACATCCTCCTGCTGCCGCGCACCGCTTCCAATATCCATTACTCTCTTCGTCAGCGTCTTCAATTCTTGCCGCTCTCTCGCAGTCAAGCAGAGATATAAGGCATTCCTTTGCCTGTCCAGTGCACATCCATCTAGAGCTGGAACGTCAATCTGCTCTGGAGGTAGAAAACACTGAGGTCCTGATTCAGCTACTTAATCTGTTCTGAGAACAAGAGCTGTCGAAGTTAGCATGTTAGCACGTGTGCATGTAGATTTCAGGCAACACAAACATCTGTTTAACAACAACAATCGATGTGGTTTCGATGTTAAATTGACAATTTTTGAAACAGAATCTAACATGTTCTCAATCTGGTTCAAAATGTATTTTCATCTCTCATCTATAACAATGCATAGTTATCGGTATGGCTGCTTTTAATGGCAGGTGCGTGTTCCAAGAGCTCAGGAGCTGTTTGTCAAAGCAACACCACACACTCAAGTCACACTCCACCTCTACCTCTTTGGCCAAGTTGACGACTTGTAGATGTAAAAATTTAGTTTTCTGAGATATTTGAAAACACTTCAAAAGTCAATTTAGGTTTGTTGCAGTGGCTCAGATTTTGGGTATATATTGGCCACATCAGCAAAGAGCAACACCCTCAGATAGCCTTTCCGTCAAGGCTTGTGCTGCCTTTAACCATGATGGTTGCTTTGCTGTGATCAACTTGATACGTTGATGAGTTGAGGGGTGGCAAAGGAATACAACTCACGACTATAGTTGATAGTTGAAAGTTATAGCTCTAGCTACCAATATGGATTGTACCATCTGAAAAACAAGACTATCTGAGGCTATAAAGGTCCTAGGACACGTTGGTCCCAAGGATGATGACCGCACACAAAGTAAGCTGACATTGACCTTCCTACACAATTAGCAGCCCTTAGTCACAAGAAGAAGGCAAAGAAATATATAATACAGGCAAGAATACCAAAAACGGTTTCACACAGACAGCTGGAGCAACTAAATTAGTTTTTAATCCACTTTTTAGGAAAGCTTATTTTGTCTGAAATACCTGACATGTCAAAGTAACTTTTGAGGACTTTTGAGTTTAGCATGTCACCAGCAAATGTAGCTAATGCTAGTATTTAGGAAATACAGATGAGTTTGATATAGTGAAAGTCCTAGCTAGGTGTAGTAAAATTATTGCTTGCTCACATGTTTAGAGCTGTCACATGACCTCCAAAATGGCTAACAGCCAATTACTAATGGTCTCTGAGGCTCAGCCAGCAGAAGTCAGCAAGCTTAGAGGATTTATTGGTGGAATAGGATGCATCATCAGCACTGTTTGCTCAGATATACTCTAAACCTCCACTGTTTATCTAAGATTGAGTGATGTTGGTATGTAAAAGCATAGCACTAATTTGCTCAATAAGTCATTTGCGTTAGTTTTAAAACAAAAATGCGTCTTTCATTAGTGGAAGTAGGAAAGGAGGGGAGAAGCTCTACACAGTAATCTTTATTGTCCAACAGGTGAGAGAGAGAGAGAGAGAGAGAGAGAGAGAGAGAGAGAGAGACAGTGAGACAGAGTGAAGAAGCGGGGGAGAGAGAGCAGTTAATGCTGTAGAAAGGCACTTTATATTATCTCAGTGCCTTAGCCCCGGCAGCGTCCGCTGTGGGCCCAGGACCCGCCATATCACACCTATATCTCAACAAATTCTCCCAGCCAGACCCTTCAGCCTTTTCATCATCAGCCGGAGTGCCGCTTCTCATAATGTCCTCAGGAGCCCCCTGCGCCCCCACCTTTCTCCTTTATAATAGCCTCGTCCTGCTGCGCTCTATCATTCAGCAAATATTTTGTTCATCCTCCAGGAGGTGGATGTGCACCTTGAAGAAACTTTTGTCCCGAAGGTAACAGTGTTTCTATGAGGTCTGCTCACAGCTGCCGCCTGACTTAGCCTGGGAGAGAAAGTGTGTCCAACACACAGATCATCACATGAAACCCAAACACATTAAATGCATGCAGACGCAGTTACCTTAGCACACACACACACAGCTGCAGACACACAGTTTGTCACCATCGTTGAAGTCCGGGGGGTGGGGGGGGGTCCATCTTGTGGAGCGACTTACTAATTTCAGGACCTTGAATAAAGTGTTGGTGATAAATCAGAGCTGCCAGCACCAAAATACACACAGATTCATCACTGGATTAGCGCTCTACTTTTATTCATCTCTCTTTCTCTGTCTCTCTTTCTTTTACTCACCACACACACACACACACACACACACACACACACGTATGTAATTCTTACGCCCCTCTTCCAATGCCTGTTACATTGACATTTAAATTAAAGGATGCACTTTTGCCGTTGACGTAGTTGGACATTTACTTATATTTTAAGATGACACCACCATCCCCATCCCATCTGGAACTTGGTGAAATGATTGTTTACAGAGCTAGGGTCCAGTCACAATGATTATAACATTTATCTATTTATATATTACATATAGGTTAATTTAACACTTTTTTTCATTTAATTGTATTTATTTAGTTAAGACCCCAACAGCTGACTCCAGATGACTTTGGGTTAAGAGACAACAACAGATTGTTACAGCAGATCATTGGGACTTGTTAATGCGGTTTACAGAAAGTTAAATAAATACTAACAGCCTTCATAAATAACAGATATACCTTGCCCCCTGTGGAGGTACTGTGTTTCAACAGAGGATGGATTTTAAACTCTCTTCATATGTTGTGCAGAGACTCCTTTTCAGGTCATTCTCCACCTTTTTGAGAGATTCTGAGTGGAGCATCAACCTGTCATTTGTACATTTTTTTGAGTTTAGAAGCTAATTCTTAAACAGCCATGTCACAATAATGAGAAACATTTGTCCAAAAAAGAGTTCCTGTATGTTTCTACAAGTACCTGGTAGTTGTTTGAATAACACTGGCTGCGTCAGTCACAACCAGTCACAACTAAAACACTTTACTCAAAGAACTCTGATTGGTCCATACCACTGTGGGGGAGCCACGTAAAGACAAAAGCATGAAACAAGATGAGAGTATTATGTGATCTTGTATTCAAACTGAGGTGATTCTGAACCAACTAAAAGCTGCTGGACCCATTTTTGTGTGTCTGCATTGCATGGCCACCGTATGACAGTTAGAACACCATTTTTAGGGTATTTTTTAGTTCGACATTTTGACAACACATCCTTGATGAATATAATGAAATTGCACTGATATACATGTGAAAGTCTGTGGACCTTTGTGCAATATTGTACAATACAGAGAACTAGGTGATGTTGCTATACCGACTGCTGACTGGCTAATGACCCAATTTGGACCAAGCTTTAACTGTCAGACAGATGGCTTCATATATGCCCCTAAAAGACTTTGGTATACAGAGTATTCTATGACTGCAAGGTGTCCAGGTCCTGTAGCTGCAAAACAAGCCCAAATCATCAGCCCTCCACCACCATGCTTGACAGTGTGTATGAGGTGTTTCTGCTGAAATGCTGTGTTTGGTTATTAGCAGACATGGTGGTGAACAAACAACTCTACTTTGGTCTCATGTGTCCATAGGACATTGTTCCACAAGTGTTGTTCTTCCATGTGTTTTTTAGACAGAAGAGTCTTTCACCTGGCAACCCTTTAAACTAACTGTACTGGTTCTCTGGTCTTTTCTAATTGTGCTCTCACATTAACACTGAGCATCTGTGTTGTTTGTATGTATCACAATCTGCAAACTTATTTTTGAGAGCCAAAAGGGCGCCTTGAATGGTCGCCCTGGTGCTTTTAGTGCACTCTTGCGCTAAACACGGCAAGGCATATTCCTAGTAATGTGATTCCTCACTTACATGGCAATAAACTTAATTCTGATTCTGATTCTGATTCTGGTAACCCTTCAAACAAACTGTACTGGTTCTCTGGTCTTCTTCTAATTGTGCTCTCACATTAACACTGAGCATGCTCAGTGAGGTCTGTAGGCTCTCACATGTAGCTCTTGGGTTCTCTGACCTTGGACTGAATTAGCTGAGACTTCCACTCCTGTGAAGATTGACAGCTGTCTTTAATGTTTTCACTTGTGAATAATCTCTCATTGTACATTATTGAACTCCAAATAGTTGGTTGATAAAATGATGAAATGGCTTTCAGATTGATGTGCAGCAACAGCTGCTTCTCTTACACCATTGTTTATGTCTTTCTCTCTTGTCATTGTGTTAACACACACCTGAATGTTCCAGAGCAGCAAACTGTCAAAACATCTGTTTTTATAGAGGTCTGTACACCAGCTGATGATCGATTAAGATTAAGATTAAGATTTACTTTATTAATCCCTGTGGGGAAATTGAGTTGTAGTAGCAGCATTTTAAAAGGATAAATACAATAATCACAGCAAAAACTCTTATATACCGGACAATTCATCAAGGACTGATGAACAGCAGCACCTGCTGCAGCTCACACTATTACATCCTATGGAAGCTGTAAGAGGGGAATACATGTTGTTGTTCACCAAAGTTAGCTCACAATTCTTCAGCTGTGAAAAGATTCTTCATCCAGCATGCACTTAAACCTAAATTTAAAGTAAAAAAGGGATCCATACGTAGTTTGTTTAATACCACTGTCATTGCACTTGCTCTAGTATTTCTTTTTTGTTTAAGATTATGAAGCCTCAGCAGCACTGTGAAATCAGTTACAGCTGACGCAGGCGGATGTGAGGGAAATTAGGGTTTGTGTGTGATTAGTTTAGCCAAGAGTGTCCATTTGTTTTAAAACGGTTACAATATCTGAGAGCAATAACAGAAGAACAAACAAAACGGTACCATATTCCATTTGAAATCAGTACAAAACTGCAGGGGCAACACCTGATAAAACAAGTGTCACATTTGTACCATGCTGTGCCGGCTCGTAGCGACAGCCGCTTCTTGTGTGTGCTTGCTCTCTCATGCTCAATTGGTTGCGTGAGACACTGATACACAGCGATCCGCCCTAATGGACTGTACTCTGCCGGGAGTCCTAATTCACAGAGAAAATGATCACCTGGCGGCGCCCGGCTCAGAGCGAAAGGGGAATGAATGAACAGATGTACGAGGGGAGCGGGGTAGCGTGTTAACACACATGAGCCGCTATCGCCAGCCGCAGCTGCAGCTCTGATCTCCTCCCCAACCCCTCACCATGCACAGCTCCCTTGGCCCTTCTTTACACGGCCCGCCCCATCCACCCAACACACCCACCCAACACACCCACCCCACACCATATCCCCCCAACCCCACCCTCTGACTCCATCCCCTCTCTCGCCTTCTTCACCATTCCTCCATCCGAGTGCTTTGCATCGCTCAGCTCTCTCTGCTCTTTTCCCTTCCTCAAATAATGCACCGCTCGGCATTCTGGTTCTCCCCTTGTACAGTTTTCATTCTCTAATTCCCCCCTCTCTTTCCTCTGTTTGTCTCTTTGTCTCTCTTCCTCCCTTTCTCTCTGTCCTCGAGTGGCCAGGAGAATGATTATGCGAAGCAGGAATCAGATCCATCAATGTGTCACTGGCTCATTCCCCAAGTCCCCCTTCGAGGGGCCCACCTCCTCATCCTCATCCTCCTCTGGCCCTTCTCCGGCCCACTGACTGGCGGCGCATTAGCATGGCGGAGAACAGTAGCAAGACAAGGCACGCTTTCGCTGACAATAAGGATAATTGAAACTCGCCTTGATTTAACATCGTTCTCATTGGTTGTTGTCTCGCTGTAATGCAACGCCATATCTGGGATCAAGAGAGGAGGGGGAGGAGGAGGAGAGAGTGTGTGTGAAACTGTCACATGACCTTGCCATTGAGACAGTTATATATCTGTGTGAAACAAAGGGCAAGTCAATGCTATTCTCAGCCTGAGGAAGAAGTGCAAGTAGACACAAAAACACCTCATGCTACAGAGAGCTCTGGTCAAGCCCTTCTTCTAGTATGTGTGTGTCTGTCTGTGTATAGAGAGACAGCAAGACTGGGAGATTCCCTTTTTCTCCACCGTTGAGTGATAGCTCAGTCAAAGCTCAGCAGTGCAGTAACATCAAGAACGCTCATTGTCTCCACACACACACGTGGATGCTCTCATCCGATGGCTGGATTTTTATTGAAAAATAAAATGGGGATGATTTTGTCAGTGTTACATGAGACAAGTTTATATTTAGATGTGTTCATCGATTCGCAGCTGACACACTACACTGGGGCTGTCTGCGGCCCATAACTCAGCCTGTGCCACGAAGATTGGCCAAATCCTGCCGCCACTAAATCACACAGCCGGGGGAACAGAGCGAGAGGACAGAAACAGACTTATGAATGATTTCTGAATGCACATGTGCTAGGGAGTGATGTCACCTGTGGGAAATTGAAGTGTTATTTGTAAAGGAGGGGATGAAGTAGAGATGTACTCTGTGGTTAAGCTGTGTGTCATCATAGTAATATTTCACCAGTGGAGTGAAGTATTCACACACTACATGGCAAGATCCTATTACTACTTTCAAAATGTTGCATCAAGGAGATGCACCTGGAGTACAAATCTTCAATAATCTAAGGTCCATTTTATCATAAATCTAGTTTAAATAAAGGCTTCAATAGTAACCAGTGCCAAGAATTATGTTAGCATGCTAACCTGCTAGCCACAGGCTGTTTCCATGTTTTGTACAGCTTTGTACAACTGGTGTGTTAATGTGTAATGTGATACTAAGAATTTACCTGCGATCGTGTCAAGCAGCATACAGTGCTGGGAAATGTAGTGTGACAAAAAACCTCTAGGGTCTGGCTCCAGAAGTGAGTCAATCCATCCATCCATTTTCTTCCGCTTAGCTGGAGCCGGGTGGTTGAGGTAACAGCCTAAACAAGGAAATCTAGACTTCCGTCTCTCCAGCGCCTCCTCCAACTTGTCCAGGGGGATACTGAAGGTCAGCTGAGAGATACACTCAGCTGACCTCAGTGGGTCTGCCACTGGACCCTCATTTTTGTTTTCTAGTGATGCAGTTCAGTGAGTTCTTAGCTCTTAAACCCACAATGCAGTATTACCTTGTTGTTTTCCCAGGTGGAAATGAAGCTGAGCGCATTTAGCCTCTTGTTGGTGTAGGGCTGGGCAATTAACCGAATATATATCGAAACCGACAGCTAGACCCTCTAACCGGCGTAATCTTACTCATGTCGGTTAATTCTGTTATTATTTTTCTGTGATGTCCCCTTGTAAAAAAAATAAAATAAAAATACTTTGTAGAGATCCTCATACGCCTCATACGGCATATCGCGTGCACACACACACACACACACAGGTTTTGAAGACGTTTCGCTGCTGAACAATGGCAGAAGCAGCAGTTTGTTCGATGTTTGTTCTACTTAATTAGATCCACCCGTTTAACTCCTGTTAATGCAAAATCTGATCAGCCAATCAGATGACAGAAACTCAGTGCATGTATTTATGTAGATGTGGTAAAGAGGACCTCAAGGTTAAAGTGAGCATCAGAAGTAACTTTAAACCTGGTCAGCGAGCAGCAGTTCTCTGTTGATGTCAGAGGTCATTGGAGTATGGTCAGACTGGTTGGAGCTGATACAAACACAACAGGAACTCAAGAAGCACTGGTTCCAACAGAGGGCTGCAGAAGAACAACTCATACATACAGCAGAAGAGCACACTTATTGCTACTCCTGTCAGCTACGAACAGCAAACTGAGGATGCAATTCACACAGACTCACCAATATTGGACAATAGAAGACTAATAAAAAGCTGCCTGCTCTGATGAATCACCATTTCTGCCACATTCAGATGGTCGGCCCAGAATTTGGTGGCAACAAAAGCATGGATCCATCATACCTTGTATCAGCAGGCTAGGCTGCTGCTGTAATGGTGTGGGGAAGATTTTCTTCACACTTTGGGCTCCTTAGTACCAACTGTCCATCCTTCCATCTTGCAACTGCTGGGCATGAGCATACCAGTCTAAGCCGGGACGGCCAAACTTCCCTCTCTCCAGACACTTCCTTCAGCTCTCCCGGGGGAATCTGAGACATGGCCTCTCCATCCCAGGTCTTCTCCCAGACATCCCCATGTCCCAGGTCTTCCCCGCGGACTCCTCCGAATGAAACATGCCAAGAATGGGGGGTGAGCAGGAAACAGATGCCCGAGCCACCTTAGCTGACTCCCCTGGATGTGGGGTCTACTTCAAGCTTGTCCTGGGTGACCAAGCTCCTCACCCTATCTCTAAGGGAGTGCCCAGCCACCCTGCGGGGTTGCAGGTGGGGTCCATCCATGTATGAGCACAGACCTCTTCTGATGGATGCTTCAGCAGGATAACACACCATGTCACAAAGCTCAGATCATCTCGAACATGAATATGGATTCACTGTATTTAAATGTCCTCCAGTCACAGAACTCAGTTCCACAGAAAATCTCTGTTGGATTTTTGCATTTTGCATTCATTGCATTTGTGCCACACAGAATATCTGCAGTTCTGATTGAAAAATATGGGTCCAACCCACTTACCAGCAAAGTGGACCTAATAAGTTTAAGTTTAAACTAGAAACAATGGATTATAACGCAGTATGGAAATATAAGAAACTTTCTTTCAATACTATTGAAACACAAGGATACTCCTCACATGTTCGTTCCATTCTATTTTTGATTTTCTCGAGGTTGGCACGAATTGTGATTAAGTGTGGTTCACTGGGGGTCGGCTCTTACTCTCCTTTTGTTCCTGTCAGATGGAATCTCCTAAATTAAATATGAATATTGGATTCAGTTATATTTACTGCTTTCTGCTAAAAGTTTCTTTGTCCTTCCCCATCCACTGTGAACAGTACAACAGACTTACTGCATTACCATAACTTGTAGGCACAGCAGTCTGTAGTGTCCATTCACAGCTCACCAAGCCCACACTGTAATGGCAAATTCATTGAATTTTTATAGTAGGTTCATCAAACAGGCCCATAAACATAAAACTGATATGGGAACAGATGGGTGGCATTTCATACATTGTATCAGACATAAACCTCTGGATCACAGAGACAAGTGGCTGTACTGCACAGTCCAACGCTATAGTAAAACAGAGAAGAGGGGGAGCAGGATTATTCTGATCCAGCTTTGACAAATTTAGACAAAAAAGAAGAGGTGCATGAAACTGAAGACCTTCCAACACACCTATGCAAGATGTTGAATACTGCTTGTATTGTCTCTTCTTTCTGTGTCTACCTGCCCTCTTGTTCCGCCATCCAGACCCACCATGCTTCTGGTTCACATTACTTTCTAAACTTTTCTTAAAGTTACAGTTGTTGTTGTTGTTGTTGTTAGTGTGTTTTTAATAGCCATCATGATCATGATTCTCTAAACTGTAGTTTTTAACACCTCATGGGGAATTCCCAGAGAGATATAATCCCTCCAGCGAGTCCTAGGCTGGCTCCAGGGCGGGAGGTGAACAAGCTGGGTCCTCTCAGTGTGAAGTTGGACCTCTACAAGTGCAGTGTCATCCTTGAAATTTCTGTAACACAAGAAATGTGGAAAATGGCTTCCAAAGCTGGTTAAAATGTGTATCTGAACCATGGCCAACAGTGATGTAGATAGCATCTCTGCTAGCTGCTAGCTACCTTATTAATGTGCTGTTTTTATTAGGTGCAAAGAGGTGACCAGGACACAAGATGTACTGAATTATGAGTGGATTTGGATTTCTTTTGTCCTGAGGAGGTGTAGTTTATTCCCAGGAGCTTTATTTCCAAATGGTAGGATTTTCCTATACTGGTAAATATAATCATGCTAACCAACTTATGTAGGCCACTGTGACATTGTCTTGTTATTTGAATGACAGGTGGGTGTCCTGCCCTCTTGTGCTCTGGGAGTTCAGGTGGCATGCTAAACAATCTGTGGTAGAAAGAGGCATTAGTTTATACAGTGAGCATAACAACATCAGTGGATACATTTTTGACATGAACCCCAAAAAACACAGACCAACAATCAATGGAAAAACTAAAACAACAAAACATTTTTTTTTGTGGTGATAGAGTACAGTTTAGGCTTGGAACACTCACCTACCTCCAAAGTGCTTTATGCCAAACCTGCTCAAGTTGTATATTCTCCTCAGCCGTTTAACTCCAGTGAAAAAGTCTGTGGTGCCACCGACTAAAAAGTTGAAAGTGTTTATAGCTTCACCTCGAAACCTCCACTTGTAACAGTGTCTGTTTGCTGATGCAGCTCCTCCTAACATTGAATATTAATTAGACGCTGTCCTGTGCTGTCATTGGATTGAAAGCTAAAGCGATATCTCTTTTGAAAGGGTTTTTTTTTTACTTCAATAAACAAAAGTTCTAATTTAGCTTTAACCTTAAAAAGCACAAGGTCACTGGCTGCTCTTCAGCAGCTACAATAGACAGTAAGAGCTGGATCCATTAATCTATTTGGTATTTTATTTGCATTTTGCTACTTTACCAATTGAGTTGCTTATTGACCTCTGAGAGCATCTGCTTACTCTGGCTCCGGCTCCACAGCGTGGACATGAACTGTGAGCTAATTGTCGTTTATGGACATGGAGGGGAGGGTGGGGGGCACCTGCAGATCTGTCCCCGTTGTTTGTGAAGTGCGTGTGGAAGGCCCATGCAGACAATTAGCATTAGAGCCAAATCGAAAGTCTTTTTCATTAGATTGAAAACCTCCCCTGTGGTGACGTATTATCCAAAGTCATATATTTAACTTTGCTCTCTGGTTGTGCTAATTAAAATTACAATCACACATCAGACTCTCTTTGTCACCATACGCCTTCTTTCTGTGTTTGTGGCACCTCCCCTTTCATTTCACATTTACTTTTTTTTTTTTTCTTCCATTCCCACCGCTAGCTCGGATCTCTCTCCCAGATTAAAAAGTGTCTGCAGGATCAGTGCACTGTATCCATTGCTTCTCCCCTGCCACCAGGTAATGCAGAAAAAGCATTCATCTCCTTGGCCATTTCACATGCCAGCTAAAGTAATGGTCCCCCGGGAACTTTAACTGCATCATACAGAGAGGAGGAGGAAGTGAGGAAAACAGGAGGGGGGAAAACAAGAAAATATTTTGGTGTTTTGTCTCGCCGGTTGCGGTTTGTCTCAGTTGGGACTGCCCTGTCACACAGAGATGAGAGAGTTTGAAGGAGCTTATTGTTTTGATTTTTTTTTTTTTTGTCCTACAACACAACCTTATTATTCTGTCTGCTCACCAAGCCGGATCAGATGAGTGTACAGAATCTAAAAGTGCCCATTGACACTGTGGGACTCACAAACACACAGATCAGCACACGCAGGCAGCACTGCAGGTACAGAGCAGACCAGCGTAAATTAAACACACACACACAACAGGCAAACACTTCAGTCAGTCAGTATGTGTGTATTCAGAAATTAAAGATGTAATCTAATTCAACACAGTGTCTCACACTGACCCAATCACAAAGACAAACACTTCACAGTAGAGGAACACTTCACTTCCTCTACTGTGGGAACAGCCCCTACAAATTAACACGCCACCCAATTAATTGGAATTATTTACGTTTTACTAATTTACTTGATACTGCAAATATAACTCTTATATGTTAATATTGATGTAGGCATATGTCACCACGGCCTATATGATGACTAGTTTGGACTTTTATTTTGAAATTCTCATACATTCACACTAATACATTTTTTATGTGAGAATATGCACATATTTTAATTGTGACACCTGTGGTTGTTGACATGAACTGCAAGTAGGCTTTGCATGATTTTATATAATTATTGATATAATGACAAAAATGAGTTAAGTGTTATGAAGTTGCCTGATTATCATTTCATAGCCTCTGCCCTGAACTTTGTCCAAAGCATGAGCGCTGTGTTAACGCAACCTTTAACCTTTTTTTTAGCTAGCCTGCTGTGGCGCTCATACCTGTTTACATATTGATTATAAAAATAGTTTAATACAATTAAATTTTTTCAAATTGTTGTTAGAGAACTGTTAAAATGCTGCAGCCTAGTTGCACATATCATCGCAGTGGTCAGTGCACTGCTAAAATGTCCCTTTGTCAAGTCAGAATGCTCCACATTACATCGTTGAGTAAAGTACTTCTTCGATTAAAAAACAAAAGCAGAGATGAAAGTGAAAAAAACACATATACAGGAAATTAGACAAAAAAAGAATGTAAGGAAGTAGAAAATAAAAGATTAGGGGTAATAGAACTAAATGGAGCAGTGGAATAGCTACAAAGAAGGTTCATGGACAAAAATGAATAGTTTAAAGGTGTTATTTTCTCCTTTGCTCTGCACACTATCTCAGTTTTTTAACATCATTAACATTCCACAACAGTGTGTGTGTGTGTGTGTGTGTATCAGTGTCTCTGCTGTGATCCCAGGACAGATCGTACACACAACACACACAAGCGCAGATACACACTTAGTCCCTGGAGCTGCTGAGAAGCGGAGATTGCCTCTTTAAGGTGGAAATCAATATCCTTTCTTTCCCCATCTCTCCTCCCCTTCTCCTGTCCTCTCAATTCCCAAGCCCCCTCACCCTCTCTCTCTCTTTCCCTCTCTCCCACCTTCTTGCCATGTCTCTCAACCACTTCTTCACCAGATATATTCAGCTCACCTGAGACTCTTCATCAGCTTGAAGACACACGCAAAGTGAACACCTCTCGCCCTGCTTGTCTATATGAGGTTCCCTTTCTGTCCTCATCTTTAGTCCATACATATGTCGCACCACCTCAAGGTGTCTCCAAATGTGATGCAGTCCCAGGTGTTGAGGATCAGATCAGTGTGGGGGAGGGTGTGAGTGATACTTTGGACGGGTGTTTGGTGGTGGCAGGCCTTGTGCCTCTTATTTGGCAGGGCTAAAAATACAGCAGGGCCATTCAGCAGTGGGTGGCGACTGGGGGATAAACACATTGGTGCTTCAGGACGCATTGGCAAGTCCAAATTCTGAAAATTTGTCAACTTTGAAGGGCAAGACTTTGAAGGATATGCATTTACATTTTTGCTTAGTCACATCTGTTTGTCACAGTCCATTCCTGTCCTTGGAAAATTCATGAAAACTATGTAAGAATGGACCCCACCGGGTGAATTTGCACAGCGATCCTGCGGTTTCATTCATCTCAAACAATAGTTGATCGTGGGTAGTAGTCAGTGTACATCAGTCCCACCAGACACACCGAATGCTGCTTCAAAAGCAGCCTTCCGCTTTGCTTTGTTAAAAAATATATGCAGTCTTTTTTTGGCATTCAGCCACAGCCGAGCCATGTCAGTCTGCAAATGGAGCAGGCAGGAAGTCAGACACTGGAATGGCATAGAGAATCCTGTCAATTTCACGATAGAACATCATCCAGACGTTTGGAAGAACTTTGCTTCTGAAATGCTCCCTTTAGTGCTGAGGATTAAAACACATATAATTGGGAGCCTCTAGACCATGCATCAGAACGACCACGCCTAGCACCTAGCTTTCAAATTAGGTTGCGGTATATTTGTGGGGGCGTTGAATCATTGTTTGATTGTAGGACTAAGACAATAATATTTATCAGCATCAAAATGGGTTAGTTTACAGTCAACCCTTACCCTAACCCGATCCTGACTTGACTGCATCAGTGAAGGAAAGATGCTTGGCCAAAGCCTGGGATTGTTTTTGATGTGACAGGCTTGTCTACTGTGGACTTAGGAAACAGTAAGGTCCAGTACATGTGTCACACTTTGGCGTAACAATGCAAGGTACTGGTGAGAACCTACAGATAGGGACAAACCATGAAGTGATAAGAGGTGTTGAGGGATGAGCTTGACTGTTTTACTTCTAACTTCTTGTTGTCAGCTGCCACAAGACACCTTCAGAGGTCTTGTAGTCCTTGGCCCATTTTTATAGCATACAATATCTGTGCATACCGGACAATGTGACATGTGAAATGTCAATGTGACAATGATGATTGATGTAACCGTTCGAGTAAGGATTTATTTTAAAAACATGAATTTCTATCCCAGAGTTTATTGAACCCATTAAATATGTGAGTGGAAACCCTTACTGGGGCTAACTCTGACTTGGTTAAGGCGCCCAAGAACTGACTGAGTGGAAAATATGCTGTTATTACCCTTACTACTACTTCAGCCGCTGGTGGTCCAACCCCTTGACATTGATAGGCTCCTCAATAATCAGGTCTCTGATTAGAAAAAAACTAGCCTTCAGAACCCCAGCATGCCAAAACTAGTGTTGTGCACTGGAATCTGTTGGACAGCAACACAACTCACTGAGAGGTGACAACAGGAAAAACATAGATAGGCAAGTCAGGCCAGACTAGTCAAAGAGCAGACAGAATGATTAAAAGTGAACTCCACCTCCACCCAACCGGACCCTTCATGACACCCGCCCATCCTTCCTCACCTCCTAGTCTTCCCTCGCCCCCTGTCCCCTCCCACCCATCCACTTTACCAAGACACCCCCCCCCCCCCACCCCTTTAGCAGAGGCTATTTTTTGCCATGCTTCACTAAATAAGGCCGTGGAGCATGGCCGTGTGGGGTGGAGTGGTGGAGGGGTGCGCGTCTCCGGTTCTTACCTTGGTATAAAAACCCTCGGACAGTGGGGGTTTCCTCCGATTTACGCTCAAGCTCTCGCTCGCTACCCCTCCCCATGATGTCGTTTCATTCTGACTTGCTTTTTTTTGACAGTCAAATTGAAAAAAGTATAAACACTACCTGTGAGCGGTATGAGGTGACCTTTTCTCTCTTTTTTAATGCTAAATGTTTTTGCTTGTTTAACCATTCTTTTGGGAGGAATTGTTTTCACTGATCTGGATTTCTTGGAAGTGGAGTTGAATATGGGAGCAAAGGACAAGAAAGACAAAACAGTAAGAGTTTACTTTTAACAGCTCACTATTTGTTCTCTCTCTTTTTTTTAACCTCCTTTTACTTTTTCTTTTTGCTTAAACTTTACCCCCTGCCACCATGCTCTGTCCTTTCTCCCATCCATCACCCTTTTTCTACACAGTGTTTCTTATTGCTGCCTTTTTTTCTTTACATTATTTTTCCTGTTTTCTTCACCGCTGTCTCTGTTCACTCACTCTTTCATTCTCTCCACCCCTCCCTCTCTCCCTCCCTCCCTCTCTCCCTCCCTCCCTCCCTTCCTCCTCTCCGTCCCTCTTCCCGATTTGTCCTTCAGCTCTGTCAGCACTCACTATCTCGCTCCATCTCCTTCTCTGGCAGTCTGATCAGCTGTCTTCCTTCTAACTTTACATGGCCTGGTGTGTGGTGTGTGAAGGGACGGGCAGCTGCCGGCTGACGCATTTCACCGCTCAGTCATCACTTCTAAATCGAATCCTCTCTCTCACACACACACTCTGCTTTTTTTGCTCTCTTTTCTACATGCATGGGGGGTCTGTGATGTATATATTTTTTTTTATTCCCACCTGTTTTTTTTTCCTCGCTTTTATCCAGTGAGAGAGAAGTACAAGTCCTGTGACCCTCCTCTTCTTCTTTTTCTTTTCTCTTTTCACTCCTCCTCTTCTCCCTCTTCCTCCTCCTCCTCCTCCTCCTCTATTCTCCGCATCCTTAAACTCTCCATCGCTGATTCAGCTCCCAGGGAGGAGAGAGACTCCGCCTGCAGTGACTGCTCCACTCTGCATGGGCCACCATCCCTATCTGGATCACCTTTACTACGGTAGGTGTGGAAGTGTTTCTCTGTGTGTGTGTGTGTGTGTATTTTTGTTTTATTTTGTGCCCACTCATTGCATCTTTTTGTGAATGTGTGTGTAAGCATTTTTTTTTACACACGCTTCTTTCTTAGCTTCTGGTAGAGAGAAATTGTAACTTTTTTTATGGCAAAGAAAACGAAGACAGCTGCGGCATGATGGGAAAAAATTGTCTGTAGTCATTCGCATAGGGTTAAAAGGTCAAAGGTTAACCCTGAGGTGCTGCACTCACACTGTGTGTTGAGTGTTTTTTAAGCAGGTAGTTCAGCCATATTGAAGTGGTTACATGCATTTCATGTGTTTATGAAACTTGTGTGTAGAATTCAGTTATATTCATCCTCCACTGTTACACACTACATCCAAAATATTCCTTTGTACATATTCCGTTTTAATTTTAAGCAGCACCCTCATTTCTAAATATAACAGCATTCCATATGGCAGCAGAACATACCATGCTGTAATATATCTGCCTACAGGACAGGTGAGCTTTATCGGTGTGTTCTAATGTGCCCCAGTGTCCAAACAGGGCCTCAGCTCTATCTATAGACGGGACATGTGTCGCTCTCCAGAGAGAGTGAGAGAGAGGTTTAAAGTGGAAGCAAGCTTCTAAAAGTGTCTTGCATTTGCTCCTATCCTTCTGTATCTACTCCCTCCCTCTCTCTCTCTCTCTATCTCTCTTTTCCTGCTGTCCTGTCCAGGCTAATTTTACCCAGTTAGCAGATACCAGGGAGATCAGCAGTGGTCAGCTGTCTGTCAAGCAATCCAGAGCCCTGACAGGTTTCACGGTGAATTGCCCGACGTGGCGAAGTGTCGGGTATCCCAGCCCAGCCCTGTAGGACACCGCCAAGCGCGGTTTGTAGCTGTTATAGTAGACACGCAGCTGTCTGAAGGGAATCTGTCTGTCTTTTAGTCGAGCAATTGATCCCATGCCGGGTGTGAAACTTTGCTGCAGCTGAGTGTACAGAAAGAGGAGGGATGAAAAGGGAAGGATTACAGAAGTCATGCCGTACAATTCCTGCAGGTGCATTTTACACACTGTCCTTCTCATGCAATGTGGTCCATGGATAATTCCTACCTGGGATATTGTGAAAGCAACAGAGGCCGGAGTGGATAGGCAGCTTAATTCTTTGTAATATGTCTGTGTTCAAAGCCAGGCTTGGAGTGTGTGTGTGTGTGTGAAGTCCCCCTCGTTTACCAGCCCAGGCTAGTGATTTACAAAACCTTTCGTTCCATCGCTGCAAGAGAAAAAGATGGGAGGAATGTGAGAGAGGACGAGTGTGATTTATGGAAGAGACTTTTAGTTTAATTACTGGGCGGGCTGGGCTGATGTGCGCAGCCCCTATGGCACTGGTTACACAGTGGTAGGAACACACAAAAGGGCTATCGGGTGGGGGTACGGAAGATGACATATTCACGTTGTGGCTACACAAATTGGGTTCAGGATGAGACACAATTGTGTAATATGTGCACAGAGCTTGACAAAAATGCACAAATGTGTATTTGCATGTACAAGGATGTAGATTATGGAGACAGTATTGTGCTGTGTCAACCTAAACGTGAGCTTTCATGGAGATTTGATTAGCTGTAATTGTCATTCAAGGTGAGAGTTTGACTGTCCAAAGGTGCAGAAAGACTTTGAGAGCAGTGCATGCTGGGACATCTCTGTATTTAACTGCTGTATCCCTGCTTAACTAAGTAGCCTGATATTAGTAGAATGCTAACAGGAAAGTACTGTAACAGTACACACACACACAAAACTGCACAAAGCTCCAGAAATACACACACTCTCAATAACCCCCCTCTCTATGCTGCTCCCGCCATAGGTTTTCTTAACGCCTCTCTCAGAGCCTTCATTAGATGCCTGACGCTAGCAATGGTTCAATTCATTAAAAGCGCGACTCAGCCTTTGTGCATTTGCCTGTAAATTGGTATTGATCTGTAAGAGGACAGAAGGGAGGGGGGAAGACAGAAGGGGGGAGGGTGAGGAGGTATGTATATGTTGAGGTGGTGGTGGTGGTGGTGGGGGGGTTGCTTGCAGATCAGGGGCTAAGGCTAATGGGTGGGGGTGGGGTTGGGGTCTCAGGTGAATGGGATTCACCAATGCAACAAGGGCAATTGAACACACACACACATACACATGCTGACATACATTTACAGATTGACACACAGCGTATATTGACATTCCTTTAGTCTACTGTGTGTGCCTCATCACCACTGTCCACTCAGCATGGGACCGCTACTGTAGAAGGAGAGAGAGAGAGAGAGTGTGTGTGTGTGTGAGAGCAGGACAGAGAGAGAGAGAAAGAAAGAGAGGGAGAATAGGAGCACATGCTATATAGAGGGGAGTGGGCAGTGAGGGGGCGACTGCATAGTATGGCAGCCTATAGACTGCATGGGACAGTGTGTGTATGTGGGAGAGAGAGAGGAGATGAATGAGGTGAGGGAGAGGAGAAAAAAAGAGGAATTGCTCTCAGTGGTGGAGGACCGGTGGGAAGAGCAGCTGTGTGCCGGACTAAAAGTTTTCAGTGTGAGGAAGAGGGGGGAGATTAAGGAGAGAGAACGAGAGAGAGAATGTGTGTGTGTGTGAGAGAGGGAGAGAGAAAGAGAGAGAGAGTGTGTGTGTGGCGAAACAGAGACTGCAGAGGCAGCACCTGGGACACAGACTGAGAGAAGAGAGAGAGAGAGAGAGCGGAGCACTTCTTCTTCTTCTCCCTTTTTCTTCTCCTGCTCTTGCTTTATTGCTTCTTCTCTTTGGCGCATCAGCCCGGCTGAAGCAAAGAGGAGGAGGAGGAGGAGGTGGTGGGGGGAGGAAGGAGGAGGAGGGCAGAGAAAGAGAGAGAGAGAGAGATTTCTAGCCAACATCTGCCTGTAGGTAAGTGCAACATCTCCCTCATTTCCCTTCATTCTCTAGCCCACCCTACCCCTCCCTCCCTCCCAGCCTTCCCTCCTACCCATCACCTCAGCTGCAGCTGCACCTCTAAAGCATGACACTCAAGGTGAATCGCATGCCGGGGTGCCTGTGTAGTGTGTGTGTGAGTGATATAGAGAGGGAAAAACTGCTTCATAACGTACAGTATGTCAAAGCTGAGCGGACACATGGTCGCTGGACAAGGTGTAGTAATGCAGTTTAAAGAGAGAAAAGTGGGTATTTAATGTGGAACAAGAAGCAAAGCTGCCAGAAAAGTTGTCATTTTTGTGCACATTTGTATGAACTTATTGATGCTTATTGATGCTTATGGAAGGTGGTGGGGGGGACCCTGAAGGAGCTTGGAGGTGTGCAACTCAGCGGTGTGTGTGTGTGTGTGTGGATCCTGATTCAACATTTTTTCCTCCCCGTTGAGTGTGTGTTGTGGGTGGGTAGGTCGGGGAGGGGGTTGGGGGCCCTGATGCGCCACCAAGGACAGTGGCCTGCTTGGGGGACATACTTCTTTATATGCCCATATGAACAAGAGCAACTATGGAATGTAAAGAAGTATGTATCCCAGGTTGGGATACATTACAGCGCCGCATCTGAAAGAAATGTTTACACTTACACACAAAAAAAAAAAACACAGCGGAGGACATGCTTTCAGTTCATATGTGGTGTACTTTGTGGCCCAGTTGAGTCCAGTCAGCTTGGTGCTGCAGAGAGATGCATACAGTAGAAAAAGTGTGGATGCAGCTGCAACAACTCTGGTCAGCAGTTTCCGTTTTTCCCTGCAATAGAATTTTTTTTTGATATCTCTTTCACTCTCTTTTGTGGAGTTTTATTTTGGGCGGAGATGTCAAGAAGATCTTTGCTTTGTATGAATTTGCTAATACTACACACACACACACTCACACACTCAGAGACATACACACTCCACAGACAGACAGCAGTTTCCAGTAAATGGTGCAGTGATTAAATGCTTGCTAATGGATAGTATGGGTCAGAGAGAATGGTCCGAAAGAGGAAGGAGCAGAGCCTGGCTACAGGCCTCTCCAGCAGATTACGGCGCTCAGACGCCTGTGTTGTAGTCACACTGTCTGGATCTGGCCTCAGTTGCAAAGGCCTTAGATTTGATTTTTTTTAATGGCATTAGCTAAGAGAGAGGGGAAGGTGACAAAAAACATGACATGCCTAAACCACAATGTCAGACTACATGATATCTGTTTCAGCCTGCTGAGCCTGCCAAGTTTTGTTGTTTTTAATTCTTTATCTCTGATCAGGTATGGTGCAGCGTGTGTGTGTGTGTGGGTGCTGTAACAATCCGGGTGTGGTTTGGGAGCAGGCATAACAATCTTGTCAGGTTTTTAGTGTATGTATTTTGGCCTACTTTGTATATAAATACTGTATGTGACCTAGTTAGGGTTTACCTGTCCCTGTTTAGGTGTTATTTGGGCCAGTTTCAGTGCGGTAATATGGCCTTCATCAGGTGGAATGGGAGGGTAGATTGCACCTCCTGCCAATCTTATTTTACAAGGAGAGAGAAAAAAAAACATGTTAATAAAGGATCATGAAGGAGAAGAGCCGCTTTGTGCCAAGAAGGATTGTTTAATGTTACAATGCGCGCAGTGTGTTACAAAACTAATTAGCCATCAATATGAAAGACAGCTCAAATCTTAGCAAGGAAGAGGACGTCAAAGTCCAGAAATGTGTGAAACACAACTGAGCACAGAACATGAGTGTGTGTGAGTGTATTTGTAAGCACAAGCGTGTATGTGTTTTTATGTTGGAGGGATTTATTGCAGTGATTTGTAAGAACCAGAGGGAAAGGTCGTTGTACTGTGGGAGAATTCAAAGATAGAAGGGCACACAGTGGTGAGGGTGAGGAGGGGGGAGAGGAGAGGGTGGGGGGGGGGGTGACAAAAGGGAAACGAGAGAGCAGCGTAGACTGAAGTGGGATCGGAGCGGAGGGAGTTGTGGCGAGTGAGCGTGTGAGATGAGGCGAGGCGAAAGAGGCAGAGAGAGAGAGTGGATTGATGATGGTGTTCAGGGCCTCTGTGCATGTGTGTGTATGGGTGTGAGTTGGGTGGGGGGTGGGAGGTTGGGCGGGTATTGTTCTGTCACTTTGCCTGTGTCAGCAGGTGGAAGCTCTCATCAGGACATTAAATATGCAACAATGCTGACTGCGGCACCGTGCTGAGACAGCCAAAGCCGGACGACCGGGGGGGCCCCGCTAAAAGTAAACCGACGGCAACGCGCTAGGCAGCCATCTATCCACGCACAAACACACCTTAAAACCTTCTTCTCAGGGCTCCCATACCCCCCCTCTCCAACCCTTCTTTTTGAGCTTGACCGGTAAAGCTGGCTGCCTGGTCCACCGGTTCTGGACTCCACGCGAGGGCAAAGGCAGAAGCTAGTAATCCACGGGCCCAGTGAGGGATTAGAGGCGGTTACATACAGATCAGTCATGTGGAACGTTGACTGTCACAACTGAACAAAATCTGCCTCTGTGAATGTGGGAGTTTAATGCATGACCTACAGTGCAGCTGACTGTATGTACAGTATGTGTGCAGGAAAGTTGCATTCAGCGCGCTCTGTCAACTAATCCGACTGAGATTATGAGTGGGAATGTGGGTCCTAAATGTAGCCACATGTGCATTTTCCAGATTTATGAGAGCTGTATGAACGACGTTTTATTATATGATGCAGGCACAGCCTACGTATAAGATCTCGATACTACTCATCAGAGCTGTCAATGAGAAGATCAGAGGATGAAGTGTACTGAATGTGCCATACAGAGAAACACTCTTACATGAGATTAGAGATAAAATATTGGATTTTTGCCCTATATCTGACCCCTGTTGATGTTTAGAGATTCTCACTTTTCCCTTTTTTTAACCTTTTTTTCTCCAAAATCAGGATGAACTTCTTAAATGCTGAGATTCATGCCTCATAATTCTCACATTCTTAATTTTTAAAAAGAAGTGGCATGAATCCTCCTCTTTATCTTACAGGGTGAATGGTTGTATAAAATATTTTACTGCAGTATTTATTTTATTTATTTTTGAGTTGATTGGCTGTCAGATAAACCTCTGGTGTCACCGTCACAACAACTGAGGCCCTTAAGTGTGTAAATGTCTAAAAATATATCATAATATGTTTATACACACATTTATTTAATTTATACTGACCATCATACATCCCTACATGTGACTATTATACACAGTGTGTATCATGCATATTGATGTTGTGTGCATACCAGTAAGTAAACCTGTTATAAATAGTAGAGCAAGTTTGCAGTTGATAACAATATTTGAAAATGAAAGTGTCGATTGTGTAGTAATGGGGCTGGATGGGTTTCTTAAATATGCACCTGTGCCACTGTATACGTCTGTCTGCTGTATGTACATCTACCAGAGGAGCATGGTGGAGATGAGACTGTGAAGTCAGCCCTTTTATATTAAGTGTCAGAGTTTATTGCCAGGATTTTCTCTCTCTCTCTCTCTCTCTCTCTCTCTCTTTTAATCATGTTTATAGTAAGTGTGCATCGCCAGCAATCCGCAGAATATAATAGGGGTAAAGAGTAATGGAAGTTGAAACAGATGCAGTGGAGTGGTAATGTATGTGTCGTCTCGTCCTGATACAAGGACACAGACGCAGCCTATTATATCCCATTCTATGTTTATGTCTCTAAAGTGAATCTCTGGGGAAATGTACATCTGAACCCACCACAAAGTCATTCCTCAAACAATGGGGCAGACACACACACACAAATATGTCACATGTGCCGCTGTAAATAAAATGCATATGGACACAGATACTTGGCAATTTTGCAATAGGACATATGTAGCATCACCAGCAGCTGCAGTATTGATTTATCTGGCTGTTTATGTTATTTTCTCTCATATGTGCACATTACATGGATGTAATGCATCTACACCGAGGGCAGCAGCTCGCTGATTTGTTTCCTCAGATGTAGAAGCTGCTTTTATTTATTATTTCTTTCTCGTTCTTTTTTCTTTTTCTCTCTGTTTTGTTTTCTTGCTTTCTCTTTTTTACTTTTCCGTTGTTTCTTCCTGCTACTTTTTCTTTCTCTCTCTCTCTCTCTCTCTCTCTCTCTTTCTCTTTCTCTTTCTCTTTTTTTCCTTTCTTTTCATTCAACACCAGTGATTTTAGCCTAAAATCAACATATTCTCTGACTGGCAGCCATGTTTCTATACTTTTGCACTGGTTGTGATGTATGTGGCATTCAGTGGTGTCATGTAGTGAAGTTGTATTGAGGTTGACCCTGCCTTGCAAAGTAGAGAGGAGCCATTTTCTTTTTCTCGGAAATATTGAGAATTTTTATAGCACAAAAGTGTAACTTTCGTCAGTAAATACTATGTTTTCATTAAAAATAATAATAATCTGAATATTACTACACCACATAGACTATCCTAATCCTAAATCTAATCTTAATGCTAATCCTAAAAATTACACTTTAAAAGATAATTATTTAAATCAAGAATGTTACAGTAATAACATGAAAGGAAAAATAGTTGCATGCTTTCTCCTTTACATGGCAGGAAGAGGTCCCACGTGTCATTAAAATGATGGCAGACACATTATATGAAAAGAAAAGTGACTAAATGACAACAGCTTAAAGAAAGAAGACAAGGCCCAGATAATAAATGACTTATGATATCTAATAAATTGCTCATAATTAAGGGCCTTAAAAGTCAATCAGTTAATTGGCCCGCCATTTTAATGTGAGAATAATGGGGCATCGGTTCTAACGCCATCGATTAAGAAAACACAACATAATCTGAAAGCAAATTTATCATTTAGCAATTAAGCTGTACATTCTGTATGAGTGGTCAGACAGCATCTTCCTGCTCCAGGCACACACACACACACACATGCAGTGCACCTCCAAAAAATCCGATCAGTCCCTTACACCGGGACAGGGATCAATGTTGAGGTAATTTGTTTCGATCAATTAAACAGACATCTGCTTGAATTAGACTCCAATAGACTGCAAAGAGACCCAGCCCCTTTCCTACCCACTGTGTGTATGAGTGTGTGTGTGCACAAATAGTAAGATCACAGTGCAAAAAAAAAAAAACCAATAAAAACTCTATTGTAGATTGTAACAGTCGCAGGACACCAGCTGGATTTGTATATGGTTGTGCTTTATTTCCACTTCTTCTCCTGTTTTTACTTGTTGCCATGCACGTTTGAGGCCTCTTAAAGATGTGACGCAGGGAGGTAAAGGAAAAACTTCACATCTGGACTGAGCAATGCTACGGGCTACTTCTGCTCTTGTTTATTGTTTATGGTGCAGTAGAGGAGGAGGAGGAGGAGGAAGAAGACAGTTGTATTAGCTGGAGTCTAATTTAACGGCTACATCAAGTGATGTTGCTGACACCGGAGCCT
This sequence comes from Parambassis ranga, assembly GCF_900634625.1. Lineage (NCBI taxonomy): Eukaryota > Metazoa > Chordata > Actinopteri > Ambassidae > Parambassis > Parambassis ranga. The sequence continues at coordinate 17,936,146 of NC_041028.1, read as the reverse complement.
GTCCATTACTGTACGATATGAGGGGAGAGGGTCGCTCCCTTTCAAATGAACACACGGGATAATTGTTATGCAGTGAAGCTGTGAAGCAGAGGGAAGTAATTAAAGGAACAAGGGCACCGTGGTGGCGTTGGTGGTGGCGGCGGCGGTGGGCCGCATCCTCCTCCTCCACCTCCTCCTCCTCCTCTAATGTCCCCCTCTTTTTGCGACTGCTCGCCAGAGATTAAGCGTTTTCACACGCACGTTCCCACCCCTCCCCGTAATTACTGCCAGAGTTTACAGTCATCCTAATACTCTAATTACACTCTGTCTGTGTTTATAAGGTCATAACATTTACAATTTTACAACACAGTAATTGTCAGTTGACCAAAAAATGAGAAAAAGTCTTTTTTCCCCCCCACCCACCCTCTAATTTCTTCTCATGACAACACACGTCGGACACTATCACTCTCCCCAGAATAAACACATTTTTCTCTAATTAGTTCAAAAATGCATTTGGGATATTAGAATATACATTCCACTATCTTTTATAATACACCCCCCACCCCAGGCTCAGAGCACATCCATCTCCTGCAGTATTTCAAAAATATATTGCCTGGAGAGGCATCTCAGGGAAATATAATGCAGAGTTTCAGTGATGTATCTCATAAGGTATAGCTGGGAATATAATGCATTCCAGGGCACATTGTTATTTCCATTATTGGTTATGAGAGCAGTGAATGAAGAGTGTGTGTGAGGGTTTTTTTTTTTTTGGGGGGTTGGGGGCCCATGAAGTGGGACAGGGACAGGAGGATCTGATTCTTGCAAAGTTGAAAAGATTTCTTCTGGTTTATCTGTTAAAATACAGATAATCTGCCGATCAGATTTGTTTAACAGCAACCCGCTCAAACCACTGACAGCTGATTTTGTGTTAAAAAAAAAATATGGGAATGTACAGTGTTATCGGCAAGATATTGGTAGCTGCATGTGAGCGACCGTCAGCCGTCAAAATGGAGATTTCGGTTCTGACATGGACTAAAAGTGACTTTGTCTGTATTATAAAATGATGTCATTGTGTTAGACTGTGTATGAAAGGAACAAAAATGTCTGTGGTGTGGCAGCTTTGGAAGATGATGTCTGCTAGCATAGTGGCTGTCTGCTAGTGATAGATCAGCGATCAGCCCAGTGTCGTCCCATAGATTCATTTCATGTTGAATCTTGACTCCTGCACAGTGACACAAATTAACCCAGCACTTCTGGGTTAAGTTCCATTGCAAGTAGGAGCCATACACAGTCATTTTATGCTGTAAAATGGTTGATTCACAGTTTTACAAAACAAGTGAAGGATTTGTGCACGAAGCGCTACATTACGTGGCGTGTAATGGGATGAAATTGTGTTGCGAAGTTTCGAATGTTACTTACAAATGTGCATTTTTGTGTATTAGCTTTGTTATAAAAGCTTATCATCAAATTACTGTTCCTCATACACCATGATGACAGTCATGCAGGGTGTAATGTTGGTCCTTCCGTATTTCCATCTGTCTGGCCTCTCTGTGAACCCTGTCCTCATATCCTCATGTTGTCTCTTGCTTCTGCATGGGGACAGTCTTGCATCTATTAGAGTCACTGTCTGTGTCATGTAAAGGTCTGGTCCTCAGAAGTCCACTGACGCATAGACTACTCTCTTGGATGTAATCTTGTGTCTATCCATAACTGTGTGTTCAGAGTTGTGTCGGAGCTGACTCCTAGTAGTATACATCGTACTGACTTTGGTGCAACTTGTGTCTTTCAGCATCACTGTTAGCTTGATGTTTGTTTTAAATGCAATGACAGTGATGTGATTTCTTTTAAAGCTTTTATACTCAAAGCTAAAAGCGCCACAAAGAGCTTTTAGCATGGTCTTTCCTGTCGAAAGATTAATCCAAAATGTCTGGTACTAGCTTCATGGATGTGCATTGGAATCTAGAGTGGAACCCGTATTTGTTTAACTGCGTGTGGTTTGTGTGTACAACAACCCCAGCCTCGCGTATGCTAACGTGCCTGCTGTCTGTAGAGGCCTTGTGCATCCATCTCCCTCCAGACTACCGGAGGAGGCGTATAATTGGGAGCAGCACGCAGGAGTGTAGAGTGTCAGGGAGTCAGCAAGCCAGCCTAGACGATACAGGACGATAGAGGAGGAAGATTAGTGGAGCAGCCTGCAAGGCAGCAAAAACAGTGAGTCAGTGGCGGCCTGTCAGCTTTTAAAATGACCGTGTCAGTCAGGGAGTCTGTCAGTCAAACAGGGGAGCACAGAGTCGGTCCTCTCCTCCCTCCTGTAAGTGCATATATATCTAAGGGGAGGAGAGTGCAGCATCAGGACAAGGCTAGTTAGCATTCCTCTGTCATCGCCCTCACTGCTCACAACTTGTGTTATTGAGGAAGGGAAAAAAGGAAGGGAGGTGGAGGACAGGAGCGGTGGCACAAAGGCTACATCAGATCTGTGAAATGCATATGGAAGGTGGGTGGGGGGGGGGGGGGGGGGTCATGGCTAACAAGAAAGCCAAGGAAGAAATGATCAATAGTGAGCGGAAAAAGAGAAACAAAAGAGAGGAGAGGGTGATCGTAAAGAACATGAATTACACAGAGAGAGGGAGTCAACCTCAGAAAGTAAATCTCCCCAACCCATAAAGAGTTATGCGTTGTGATCTGTTCCACCGATCGTTGTGTGCTTTGAGATAATTGCTTCCATTTTGTTGCACTGAGACTATTACAGTATATGATAGCTGGATTACCATCTGTAACAGTGGGCTTTACACAGCACAAGTAGTGCTGTATCAGCAGCAGCAGGGCTACTGTGGAAACTATAGGTTTAGTGAGTGGTGTGAGTGGGGCTGTGTGTTAGCCCGGGGCTATTGTAGTAGTTATGGTCTCCTTTCAAAGGATTTCACTTGATGGAGTGAAAACATCCAGCTTCTGTCAGATCCACGGGCATCAACACATCACCTTGATGCCGTCAAATATTGTTTTAGGTCAGAGGAGTACAAAGCAAGCCTTCCTCCACAGTGGGTATGACTTTGTACCTAATAGACATACAAAGGCAAGCCAGCCTGGTATCACCAAAAGGCATTTAATATGCATGCTAGTTTCTGAGGTCATTTATGCTGAGTTATACCTTATTATTATTATTATGCATTTTTACCATTTTACATATCATTTCATGTCCGTTTAGTTTCCAATAACTTGTGTTGATGCACCATCATATCAGCAGAAGGGGGTGGTTTTCAAGCTTTCTAGATCTAACATGGTGGTCTTGAGGGGGACTCACAGCACCAATATCCTCCTTCCACGACTTTCCATCTACCTTCACTCCACTTGCGTTCCACCTCTTTGCCTACCAGGCTACTATGGTCACAGTGCACAATCTGTATGTGATAGAAAAGGGATAGCATTGAAACAGGAAGTATATGGATTAAGGAAATGTTTTTAGCGCTACATGTGCTAACATTTGCTAACCTGGAAGCTGCATGTCACATACAGTAATGTAATACACTCCCCAAGGTTGCATTATGGCAATGTATCTGTTAGATGTGATCCTTTTATTTGTCTCCAGCGGTCAGCCTGTGGCCAGACACACAACTGAGAGGACTTACTCTGAAGCCAGGTCATAGCCGTGGCAAGGCAGAGATGGAAAGTTAAAGCAAGAGGAAGGGTTCTTGTGGAACATTAAAAGCTGCAGGGCAACCGCAAAGATCCCTGAAGGAGGAGAGGAGAAGAGTGGACATAAAGAGATGACAGAAAAAAGTCCCATAGTCAATGAGATCAGTCTTTTTTTCTTTTCTTTTTTTTAAATAATTTTCAAAATGTGCCATTTTTACACACATTTTTTTTCAAGTTGACTTCATCCCTCAATACACTGTAAAAAACACAGTGTATGCTACTGGTACATGTCCTGTAATAGTGCAAGCAACAAATGACATTTTGATGTGAAGCATAACAGAATACAGCATGTAGTAACACACTTTAAGTTGATGTAGTGAATATGTTAGCAAACGGTGACACATTTACACATCCAGCGGAGCAAAATTAGCATTTATTTGGTGTCCTGTTTCTCTCCATATGATAAATATGTCCGACATTCACTTTTAGCTTGGATGGATGCTCACAAGCTAGTCGCTAATTGTGTCTGTCAGCTGTTTGGAGGCAGCATGGGAAGCAAACAATGTCTATTTAGAACAGAATAGTGAGAGAACTAAAACAGTGAAGTAAAATCAAAACACCTTAATATGCTAGAAAGATCCTCATAGCTTAGAGGAACCACAGACTTTATGTGATAATTGTCAGTATAAGCAGGCTAAGAAATCAATCATTTCATCCAAAAAATAAATCTGAATTAAGTTTCGAGGACTACTTTTTGCTCTGGATGAGCGATCAGAAGTGTCTTCATGTGTCTGTGTTGAATGTAGCAGGGGTCTGTTGTGCAGAAAAGTGAAAATTGTCTTATAAGAAAAGCAGTATCAAGCTTTGCTGACTCACTCTAATCACAATTACCCGTCCCAACCCAAGCAACCAAGCGGCTGATCTGCCACAGATTCTAATCTAGATGGCTCTAACTAGCCGGGACCTCTCTCAGTTCCTATTGTCCCAAGTTAAAACAGAGCAGTTGTAATGAAGCCTTTCACTCTCTGTGCACTTTTCATGCTCAGAGTGTCCCACTCACAATAGAAAAGCATCTCAGTCGGGGCTATCTTTACGCCCGAGTACCCTTTTCTGACTTTAACCGCATTGGATTTTTTTTTTTGTTTCATGACAGAGCGTATATCAAGTGCTCCTTTGTGGCCCCTGCCGCGGCCCCTGCTGCGGCCTCTAATGAATGCATGGCTAAAATACCTAAGTGGCGGCGGTGGTTTGTTAAAAAGGGAGGGCTGAGGATGAGGAGGGGTAAGAGGTGGAGGAGGAGGGGGGTTGGAGCGTGCTCGGAGTGAGAATAAGCCTGCATAGGTAGAGAGGGAGAAAGAAAGGTGAAGACAGGAGGCAGGTCTGCTGCGGTTTTGGCAGCCACTGCATATGGATCATGACATCATTCCCGCGGACAAAAGCGGATGACGTCTTCTCCGCTGTACACAATTCTTTTTTTTTTCCTTTTTTGTCAAAGATGCACAATTCTTTCTGTTAACTTCTGCGCTGCCCTTCACTCTTTTTCATCCTCACTTGGTAAAACAGAAGCTTCTTTCTGCACCATGTTGCCAAGAAGTTTGGAGCTTTATGGGCAGATAATTACAGCTATTTGCTATCTTTAGACATCACTTCCACTTCAGCTGTGAAACCACATCTCAGCATTTTTTCCAACACATAAAAATCTGATTGGCTGGGAGGATATCTTTGCTGCACCCTGGCACCTGATAGGTCTGTGTGGTGCTGGAAGGCTTGTTAGACAACACGTATGCCGAGGTTTAACATGCATATTCTCACTCCTCAAGTGATATTATATAAGTGTTCAAAAACACTGTTTACATGTTGGATTGAAGAAATGCAAGGGGAGGGCGAGTGTGTGTAAGCCCGTAATTAAATATATCATCTAAATAGGTATTGATCGCTAGGGCTGGGTAAAAAAATCGATTTAATCGATTTCGGATCGATTCCATTTAAATTTTGCACTATCGATTCACAGGGCATGAGATCGAGTTTTTTTGTGTTGTGTGATTTCCTCCCTCAGCGCTCTGGTGCGTGATGACGCAGCTGCGCAGTCGTACGTCGCGTCATTCAGGCACGCAGCCAAAATGGCTAAGGCAGGGAAAACACCGCTCGGCAAGCCATCCCAAATGAAATCCGAAGTGTGGAATCATTTCAAGTTTAAAAGGACAAAGGACGAAGAGCTTGATAAAACCAAGGTAGTTTGCAAGATATGCCAATCAGAGCTCAGTTATTGTAGGATTACTACAAACCTCAGAAACCACCTGAAAAGGTACCACACTACGCTAAACTTAGCTTCCGACAGTACACCGCCCGGAGCAAAACAAAAGAAACTGAAGGACCTGCCAGCATTACCGTCAGAGTCTCCGTGGCCCATAAAGACAACAGAGGCCATCGCAACTTTTGTTTGCAGAGATTTACGCCCATACTCGGCAGTGGAAACTGAAGGATTCCGGCAGCTCATTCAGGTGCTCGAACCACACTACGTTATGGTGCAGCGTAAACATCTGAATGAAACTGTGATCCCCGTGATGTATACATCTGTGAAAGATGTGACACGAATGAAAATACAGTCAGCAAATGTCAATGAGCTCCTTTTCCTCAACAAGGATCTCTGTGTGACAGTTTAAGTTTACGCTTAAGTTTCTACGATTGTTAATATTTAATACTTTTTTAAAATTTTTTCATGTAAAAAGTGCAATTTTCTGCAACATTCATATGAGCACTTTTTACATTTGCACTTTTTTTAATACAGTAGGATAAGACAGTTTTGTTTACAGTTACATGTGAACTGTCAAATTTACAAAATAAAGACGTGTATTTTGCAACGTATTGTATATTTTCATTATTTAAGAGCAGATTGAATCGATTCAGATTGAATCGAATCGAATCGAATTGAATCGTGATTAATCAATTTAAAACCCTAAGAATCGAAATCGAATCGATCTAGGAAATTGATGGTAATACCCAGCCCTATTGATCGCCTTAAGGGTGTTGCCGTTAGATTAAAAGGTTAAGAAATAAAACCGCTTTGAGGATTAAATCATCCTGAGGTAAAATCAAGAAAGGGGGAGGATAAACACGGCAATAATCACAAAGCATGAGACGTGTGTGTGACGTGAAGTAACACACTGGAGGGCCAGAGCCAACAGTGACCACAGCATTTTATCCATTGCGGAGGCCCGAAGGATGACACAAGGTCAAGCAGTGCTGTTTGTGTCCGCAGAGATACTGTCAAAGTCACGGCACATTATCAACTACAGTTAGGATGTAAGCCTTATGAGATAGAATCATCAAGCGCAGGCCGCGGTTACCCCGAGCGGGCTGATAAAGAAAGGTGCGGCACCTGAACCGAGCACCGGCGCAAGGTCAGGAAGTCTTTTTTTTTTTTAATATCCGACAGATGTGTTTTATCTTCAGGGAGGGTAAGAGAGGGAGGAAGTGGTTGAGCAGCAGGGGGATAAAGGGTCCTGTTACACTGCTGTCTCCTCCTCTGATCAACCAATCAGGCGCAGGAATAGTGCTGAGTCAGCCGTTGGGTGCTGCTCACGTCCAAATGCGGGATGCAGGGGAGGGAGGGAAGGGGGAGGGCGTAGGATGGGGTTGGAAAAGAGGGAGCCAGCCAGCCAGCCAGCCATTCAGCCAACCAGTCATTCAGCCAGCCAGTGTCTGCAGTGGACTGCAGCAGCATTAGCACTGTTAACCTCATGGCAAACGGGGGGCACATGGCCCCACAGATGAGGCCCTCCTATAAGTCCATCAGGTTTTCTGATGGACTTTTATTTTACGGGTTCGCTCTAAACACCTGCAGAGCTCACTTAGATAATGTACACTCCTCCTTGTGCCTCTAGTCAGTCTGTAATTAGCAGAAATAAAGCCACAGAAGATAAAGTTTACAGCCTGATCACAGGTCAGCTTGTTTCATTACTATACCGTGCCTTGCATTAGGCTAATTACCTACTCGCAAACATCTTCATCAGACATCCACTCAGTCTTTCATTAGGATGCTTTGTCTATATCCGCGCCATTTAAATGCCATGTTAAAGAAGATTAGGAGGATTTGAATGGTTATTTTGTGATGTTGGCCCTCAGAACTGTCAGTCGCAGTGTGTCAGGACGTTACAGGAAGTGAGGCTCTGGTTAGTGGATGGACGGAGACCCGTGGCCCGGCAGTCGCTCAGAGCCACTTCTCTCCCGATAAGGAGAGAGAAAGAGAGCGTGGTCAGAGAGTGATGGGAGCAGGTCGTATTAATGCGGTCTCGGGTGTCAGGCCGTACATCTGAAATGAAAATATCACGGTGAGCAAGAGTGACAGAGTCCGCCGCGGGACTGGTTTCAAAGTGTCACTCCTCCAGCGTACAGAGTGGTGGGTTTTGGCAGCTGCTCCGTAACACCACCTGTACTGTGTAAGTCTCCCTTGGGACGGCGCGCACCCCTGCTGACCTTCCCCACCATGACTCGCTCTCTCTCTCTCTCCCTTTTCCACCAGCGTCCAGCTGTCCCTAACCCTCACCCCCCCCCCCCTCTTTTGGTCTCCAATATAAGGGCAGGAATGCAGCGGGCAGCACAGTCCCAGAATAGACAAGTAGCCGGCCTATCTCCAGCCATGCAGTCAGCCTGATAGAGGGCACCTACAATAGCAGCATGAGTGCACACACACACACAGATGCAGCAGCCGACCCACATAACACACAGATAAAAAGACATACAAATGCACAACACTTATTGTGATCTTGACACCTGAAAGCAGCGCTGAAGCCTTCAGCAGGCATCTGAGCGAGGTTAATGATAAAACGCTATGGGTGTAATGATTCTGTTTGATGTGGGATCTGAGTGGAGGTGAGCAGGGGTGAAGGAGGTTTGCCTGTTTGATGACTGTGTGTGTGTGTGTGTGAGGCCACAGATTTGCCAGAATAAAGCGCAAGACAGCGTAGCAAAGGGATCCTCTTCCCCTAATCTACTGAAAATCCTGCTATGAAAAGGATTGCAGCGCTTCCTTCCTCTTGAAGTTGATATTCGCGCTTGAACACACACAGAAGCTCACACCTGTGCTCTGCGCTGCCCGTCTTACAGTCGTAGATCATTAGAAGTGGTACATGGGCTGGCGCCTGTGAGATCAAAAATAGAGGAGAACGTCCATACAGGTTACATGCTTGGAAGCGCAGAGCCCGGCGCACACACATGCTCGCTGCAGTGCTGCATGTTGCAGAGGTAACAACTGCAGCTCTGGGACATGTGGAAAATTCAGGCCATACACGCTCACCCTCTCCTCCTGTGCTACTTCCAGCTTTCTTACTCTTCCTCTCTCTTTCTCTTCTGTTTTTTTTTTTAAAATTTCTCACTCAAGGATGCATCCTCCTCATCAATTTGCCAGTCTCTTGGGTGACACGTTTATTAAACACAAGAGAGATGGAGGGAGAGTGAAAGAAAGAGTGAACATGCCAGTATTTAAGCTTCTTCTTCTTCTTCTTTAAATGATTTGTGTGCAGTGAGGCTGATGTATTTGTGATCTAGTAAAGGGTGGACAGCTTTAATACAGGACTGACAGTGTAATCTCTCACACACATGCACTCTTACGCAGCAAGCTGTGACTTTTGACTGTAGTTTTTAACAAATGCTACTCACCGTGGAGGAAATAGTGCATTTGATTAGGACTGTTTTCGGTGGTGGATTCATCCATGTTTTCTGCTAAACAGCAGCAGAAGCAGCATGGTGTATGTGCATGAGTGTGTGTGTGTTGATGAACACGAAGAAACATGTCAAGCAGTGGGACAGTATGGCTGACTGCGTGTTTTTAATAGTTTATTTTTTGACAGTAATGGAGTTCTAATGCACAGCAGGCTTTGATACACAACGTGAAGATTTATTTAAAAACATAGGACATAAAAGATTAGTTAAATTAAAATTCTGGATTAAAGTTAGGAGGAGGAAAAAGTATTCTGGGCTAAGGAAGTATATAAAAAGAATTCTGGGATTAAGGAAGTATAAAAAAGGAATTCTGGGATTAAGGAAGTATAAACAAAGAATTCTGGGATTAAGGAAGTATAAAAAGAATTCTGGGGTTAAGGAAGTATAAAAAAAGAATTCTGGGATTAAAGTTAGAATTTTAATATTAAAGTCATATTGAATCGTAAAGAAATAATTGAGAATTCTGGGACAGGTCAGAAATGTGGGATTAGAGAATCTGTCTTGAATCTGGCTTGAAATTCACTTGAATGTAGGGGAGGAATGTGACACTGAGAACACAAAGAGGATGTTAGAACAGTTATGAGGCTGTGTGTCATGTTTGCTGGAGCTGTAAGCCCCCCTGGAGTCCGACTATAGGAGAGATCTGGCCCTTCCCCAAGATAAAAGCCAGGTGTTGTAGTGGGTCTTTGCGGTTTTGTTGAGCATGTTGTCTCCACCTCCCTGTTGACCGGGCTCTGAGATGTTTAGCTATAGCTGCTTTGGTCCTGGGGATGTCAGAAGACAGTTAGTGTAACTGCATGCGTCAGCTTCTGAATCCAAACAGTGTTTCAGGCCATAAAACAAAACAAAAAATAATAATGAGATGAGAGACACTAAAACTCTTCTCAGAGCTGAGCAGAACTTCACAATCACAACCAAATCAAATATTTCCACATTTGCTTTTTTTCAATCCTTTGAGGACATTAATCTGATGGATGTGCTTGGTTTTGTATATTAAAACAATTATCAGGCAGGAGAAAGAAAAAAAAACAGGCAGGAAATATCAATAGCTGGGATTCCAGGGCCAAGACTCTGCTCAAACAGTTTATTTCCTAATGATTAAATGATTAGCTAGGCTAATTGAACCAGGAAATGAGTGAGTTGCTCCAAGGACGAGCAGAGCAGAGCAGTGCAGTTAGCAGGAAAGACTGCTGAGTACATCATCTCTGTGTGGTGGCACAGCCCGAACCACAGGCCTGAAAAAACATGGGATACAAGTGAGAAGAGCAAAACACAGAGAGCAGCAGCATCAGTGTGTGTGTGTGTGAGAGAGAGAGAGAGAGAGAGGGGAAGAGATGTTCCACATAGTGCTGGAGGTCAATGAGAGTTAATTTTCCTGCTGTCCTATTCGCTGGCTTCATTAGCACTATTGGCAGTCAGGTGATGAATTCATTGTTTTCTCAAGTTTGTCTGCAGCCATCGTTTATATGCACTCCTCTCTTATCTCTTAGGGCCCTGCTCCCTGTTTTTCATCACACTGTTATTCTCCTTTGTGTCTCACACTATTTTCTTCCTTTCTATGCTAATTTTTTGTACATATTTGCAGGAACACACACTCTTTCAGAGCGTCCTGATGTGTTTATGTTGATGCTACTCGTGTGTAAAGTGTCTCTTTTTCTTATCAGCCTCCGTCCTCTGCTCTCTTTCAGGTGTCCTCTACCTCTGTCACCTTTCCCACAGCACCCCCCACAACCCCCCAAAATGCTTTGCTAAAGCTGGTAAAATGGAACCAAATCAACTGTTCAATGGATTTGGTCCCCTTCAACCAGCTGTAGCTGTGCATTGATCGCTCCGGACAGAGGGACCAAAAAACAAACAAACAAACAAACAAACAAACAAACAAAACAAACAGAAAAGTGGACAGGAATCTCAGCAGAAAACTGATCTAAAGTGATGCTATTGGACTGAGACGTCTGTGGATAATACAAAACGTGCACGGATTTATCTCTATCACACAGATTACCCACAAGACACTGAAGTCATTTGCTTAATCTGAATAAAACAAGGCAGGTAAGTCATTATAGATGTTGGTGAAGTTGGACTTGTGTTGTGTACCGCTGTAATTGCATTGTACTTTGGAGACCTTTTTATTGTTCTTTTGTAGTATGTGTGTGTGTGCATGTTTGTCACTGTCTGATCAATAAAGCCTCATACAGAAGCTGATATGAACTCCTGAAGTGGTTTTTGCTTTCGTGCTTAGACTTACTTGGAGGATGTGCATACTGGGTATATGTTGGTTTTTGGGTTAGAATAATCTTTGCTTATTACGGACAAGCATGTAACACAACAGTCAGCAGTTCATTTGTTGTTGTTGTTGCTATCCAAGTGCTGAACTTCTCCACTTAATCCTAATGAAAGTTTACTTTTGGGATTCGTTAGTATTCTGAATCTAACAGTATATAATTGAACTCCTATTATTTTATTAGTTTTTATTAAAATAGTCTGTCAAATATGTAATTATACACATAAGTCAATCTTATAGCTTATATTTTTTATTTTTATATATTATTATTTACTTTCATGTTAATATTTTGTAATGATCAAAACCACATATTGTATATCCCTAAATATATATTTTTACAGTATGCACATGAACAAAACCTACATGGCAAGAAGGATTTGTCTTTTTTTTTTGATCCATGTCGATTTTATTTTGCACAGAAATTAATTTGGACAGAAAATGTAAACTTTTCACAGTCATCATAAAACACAACCTTCTCTTATTTTCTTTTACAAATTCAGGAACCTTTACTGTAGGCAGAGGTTTATGCTTATTTAAACCTGACTGCTACAGTGACAGTGACGTGACTACCTTAAGGTTGTGGACCTGTCCAAAAATTAAGATTATAGATGAAATGATGAACATCAAAAAAAGCAGATCACAGGCAGCAGTATGATGCAATGTCTCTTATAATATATATACATATATATTATCTTTGCTAACAAATTTGAGGCAGGAAGACCTCTAGTTTGGATGCCAATTCTATTTGTTTTCAAGTGTTTTTTATGTTCTATCTACCTTTAAAACTATTATTACAGATAACACAATCCATGCCTTTAAATGTAAACTGTTATTGAATTTGGCCTTCATACAACGGTGCTAAGGAAGAACTCAGTTTAACAAAAAAATATATAAAACACAATATAAACATATTACATTTCATTGATCCTCTGCGTCATAGGATAGCTACATTATTGTCGATATCTTTGTTGTTGTGTGTATTGGAATGAGGTATGAAGGGAATAAAATAATTTAGAATAATAATGATAAAACAATTGTAATAAAGAAGACAAAATTCTATCATTTCCTAATGAATCATTCTACACTTCCTGTTCCCCCAACTTTCTTTCTTCTTCTTCGGGCCGCTGTATCACCCGCTGTGCGTGGCTTTGGAGCTGTGACAGATGTTTTAATGTGGCTGCGATTCCTTATCACCACTCAGCTGAAAGCTCCATTTGCCTTGGTCCGCCATGATAGATGGGAGGCCGAGGCTCAGCGGAGAGGAGACGCTATGCTAACGAATGGGATATAGTGGAAGGCATTACAGAGGCTGTGGAGGTGGGAAGAAGAGGAGGAGGAGGAGGGGGGAAGACACGATGAAGATGACACACACTGCTGCAAATGGTAGATGTGGTCATTTTCAGTTTTTCATGTCCTGGGTGTGATGAGCAAGTGAGTAATTATAGGAAGGGGAGGTGGGGGTGGGGGTGGTTGTTGTATATGCAATTACACTGGGATGAAACAGTGCTTGTCAAGACTGGGAGCGCCGTTGCAGAAATGGAGAAATCAAGCAGAACATGCACGTTACAAATAAACTCTCAAATAAACAAACAAACCGACAGCGGTTTTGATTAAACCTCGGTGTGTTTACAACCCGTTAAATCTGTGGGATTATTGAAAATCAGTGGCATTACATCTTCTCGAGCAAGTAAAGAAAAAAAAGAAAAACACCAAAAAGGGCAGGAGCGATCCATCATGGCAGCTTACCTCAACCTGTAGAGCAGCCATGCATTAGAGAAACACAATGTGATTTGTTTGAAATCAGCACACACCTTCTCTGAGATACTTTGAAAAAATATTTCCAGTATGTAATTTCTTTCAATACAGTTTACTCTGCTGAACAACAAGTAGCTCACTGATGGTAATGAAACATGATGGAGCTGCAAAGGAAATATTCAGCGGGAATATTTATTTATTACAATCAGAACTGATGAAATTGTGGTGTTCCTCAAGGTTCTGCTTTAGGCCCATTGTTGTTTTTCTCTCATTAATCAGTCACTCTACATATTGCACCTCTTTATTACTGTGGCTGCACAAGTACTTATACATACACCTTATAGCATACATGTCTATGTAGTACCAACACAACGTTGCCGCTTTTCTCTACCTGGCATTGTCAGTGGACCTGACGCGTCCTTTAAAACTATGAACATAGTTCCCAGCTGTCTTTATAAACAAGGCAAATGGTGCTTTTGCAATCACACTAGCAGTTTCTTCAGGAAGTGCACTTTCTAGTTATGCACTAACGTCCTAAATGACTGTCCTGTAAAAAGTCTCAAATTAAAGAATTATCAGCGAACTGCACTATATCCTTATTAGAGATGTCTCTATGTATTTCTGCCATTTTTTTTTTACAGAGCGCCACTGAGCGAGTTTTTTTTATTGTTATTTAGAATTTTTATTTTATTTCACTTGCTAGTTTACCTTACCATATTTTATAATACTAACCTGTTATTATTTCTGTTCATGCATGGAGCACCTGGCATGTAAGCAGTTTCCCCCTGGGATAATTATTTCTGATTGACTGCAGCATGTTATCATAATGACATGCTAAAGTGCTAACTTTCTCCATTTTTGCTCAGTCTGTTGAGCTGTAATTTGTTAGTAAAATAATACATTAATTTTGGCAAACAGTTGTGAAGATACAGTTGCAATGGTCTGTGTTAGGATGTAGGCTTGAGATTGGGGGGGGGGGGGTGACTTGTGTTGTTGTATTTTTTTAATTGCAGTGAGACATTAAAAAGACGATAGAAGGGTTGGATCAAACTCATCCTAAAACATACAATTCATAGCAAAGTACCGACACTATCCGAAGTCACCACTTGTGGCCAGCATTCCGACAACTCCCTGCCCCCTCTGGTTGGACAAATATAAACATATGTTCTATTTTCAACGACGGAAATATCAACCTCATGTTATGTGAATATGTATGAAGTACGTAACCAAAAGGGACAAACCAAGGATAACTGTTTACACATACCAGACACATATCAGAATTACCTACCAGTCACCATTACCTGTAAGTCTTCAAGCCGCTGTGAGGTCCTTTCATTTTCAAACCGCCTTGACTTAAGGGACTGAAACTCATAAAACACTATGCCCTGCACTGTTGCCCTACACTGAATGTACGTAATTATTTGTCCATACTAACTACAAAAACAAGTGCAACATTCAGTTCAGCTTCACACACATTTCACAGAGGAGAACTTGACACAGCTTTGCAATGACTGAGGATCGAGCTGCTCCTGAGCGTGCGGCGTCCCATCGCTGCACATGATAACGCTGCCCTTTACTGTACATCGATTTATTTATCAGCCCACTGACATTGAAGAGCAAAGGAGCAATGTGCCAAGTCACATAAAACAATGGGAGACATTTTAATATAGAAATTGAAATGGAGGTTAAAGGGATCAAAAAAGGAGGGGTACGTTCGCATATGTCTGTGTTCTGTAACTGTGTGTGTGTGTGTGTGTGCGGTGCCAGGCCTCATCATTCACACTGTATTGATGTTTGACCACTTTCATCATCATAGGCTGACATGACTCCCTAAAAAAGGGAGGGCTTCCTTTCTTCAACTTTTATCCTCTCTGTCCTGTTGACTGTGTCTGTCCTCTGTGTCCTGGTGCTGTTTTTTTTTTCTACCACCATGTCTCTTTCTGCGTCTTTTTGCAAATTATGCGATGATGTCATTTAGTGGGACAGCCAATAGCTACTTCTGTTACTGAGGAGTTGGCGACACTGGAGTACTCAAGCAGTGACAGAATAGAAACTTCAGAGGGGCAAAGCAATAACTGATTCCTCAATATGTTAAATGTTTTATAATCAGGATATATATTTTATGCTGATCTATGGTATTTCCAGAGTGTTCAAAAAGTAGAAAAAACCTCAACAATGTAAACCGAACCAAAAACTGTGACATCAGAACCACGATACAAGCCAAACCGTGGATTTTGTAAACCATTCTACCCCTAATGGTCACAATACAATAAAGTAAGAACAGCTAAAGCTAATTATTTTATTTTTAATTTATACTTTTATTATCTACAGCTGAGGCATCCAAAGGGCCTCCACAAAGGGGTCTCAGATAGTTTCAGTGGACCCTCAGTCAATGGAAGTGAAAAATATTACGTGATGCTTTCCACTGGTGTACCCCAAGGCTCTATGTTTGATCCACTGTAATCCTCTGATTACTTGTAAAATAGAATGGTAGAATGGTATAACATACCCACGCAAGCTGCAACTTCCAGGGCTCAGACTTGAAGCCCATGCGGAAGTGTCAAAATGCCACCACCACTGGGGGCTGGCTCCAGAAGCGAGTCATTTCCCATAGACTCCTATGTTAAAATGGCCAACTCCACAGCAGAAATGAACATGTTTACAGCCTGGTAAAAACCGCTCTGGTCTCTAATGATAAGTTCTCTTCTAGTGTCAATTGTACAGGGGGTGAATTGTTATACTAACTTGTTTTAATATGGTTTCACCCCACTGTCCCAGAGTCTGAACTTTAGCAAAGATGTTTTTTGTTTTTGTTTTTTATAGTTTTCTGCAGTCTAGAGTTTAAGGTTAAGGTCAAGGTGAACGTTATTATCACTGGAGAGGGAAACTTGTTCTGCAGCTAGTAGTAGCAAGGTACAAAAACTGTGATAAAAACAATACAATAACAAAACGATAAAATGATAATCCATCCATCCATCATCCAAACCCGCTTTGTCCTGCAGTGCAGGGTCACACGGGATAAAATGAATATTATAACTTATTTAAACAACAGCAATAAAACATGCACGTATCTAAGGCTGACATTGGAGTAAAAAACAAAGATAGGTGGACCAGCAGAAAAAAAGGTCTCAGTTTTTGTTCACACTGTGAGTTTATTACTAAGTGGACCGGCTTCTCTTTCTGGTCCAGGTTAGACTTGTTGGGGCCTCGGTCCCCTTTCTGTTCACACCAGGTCCTCTAGTGCTGTCAGACCCTAACTGCAGTGAATTCTGGGTAGTTTTACCTTGAAGCAAAATGTCTGCTGCTATGCTTGCCTCCTCACTGTGCTTTCTGGTTAAAATTAGTGCACATTCAGTGCACTTTGTGTTCACAATGCACTGATAAGGTGAACTGTACTGCACACTTTTTAGCGGTTCATTTTAAAGGGGTCTGGGTACGGTTGGAGTGTTCAGATATGCACAAAAAATGTCATCGATCTGAGTTTGTTGAAAGGGGTGAAAGGGACCAGGTGTGAAAACTGAAGACTTCCTTTTGGCCCAGGACAACTGTATTTTTGACTTGAATGAAAAAACCTGAGAAATAAAATCCAACAATCAGCCAATCAAGGGATGATCCACTGGTCATGTGACACTAGAATTACAGTTGTGTGTACCTAGATTTTTCTGCTTATTGTTATAATCCCCGACATGCTGGACAATAGCAGGATGTAGTGTACAATACGTCATGTAAATCTTTTAAAAAGGTGCCATTCATTAACATGTTAGCGTTGCTATCATGTTCATTTGTGTAATTGTTACTGACATTAATTCTGAGGTCTCTTTACATGATCTTAATCCACAATAAGAAGCCCCCTAGTGGACATATCTCAGGGAAGATTAATAGCCTTTACACAACATCCTGTCATCGAATGCTTCCACATCCACTTTAGCAGTACAAGTAAAAAGCTGATCTGAATAAGGAGCGGGATTCCTCGGCTATGCTCTGATGGAGCATCTGTCTAAATTGTTTATCAGCCTTATTTTCCCATTTCTCGAGGGGGAGAGCAGATTCTGCAAAGAGAAATTAATGGGAAAGGAACTTTGTTTTTTGTTTTTTTACTGTGGATCGCGTTCCTCTTTAAATGAAAAATGACAGTAATATGTTTTCATTGAATAACAGAAGAGAATTCCGTAAAGTAGTTGTGCTGTGATGCACTGGAAGAAGCATCAGGCTAAGGGTGTGTTGAGTGTTTATGTGTACATGGGAGGCGTTCTTTGGAGCTAAATTAGACTCAGAATACAGAAGAAGAAACATCCTGCCATGCTGAATTACTGACTGCTTAGAAATCTGTTTAGAAATATTACAAGCGCCTGCAACATCTGCATTTTATCTTAAATGTAACAAAGTCAATCTCTGCAGTGTATATTCACACACACACTGAAACTATGTGCATGTTAAGTTAGCTTCATTTTGGATCTAATATGTGCTCACACAATACCTGTCATTAAGTTTTAGATGCTACAATATAAAAAGGTGTGCTACAGGCTCGTAAAGGGACAGTTCAGTTTTAAAAAACAATTTTTTCATATACATTTCAGCCTTTTCTACAATTTAATGATATTAAATGATGCACCATAGAAATACTCACTGTGTGTTTCCAGGAACATACAACAAAACACTTGTTTTGGTGGTCTTGTTGGGTTTTAACGTAACGTAAGAAGACAAAAAGTCATTTAAGGCAAACATGCTGTTTTGATGGACATTTTTAACATGGAGGTCTCTGGGGGTTGACTCACTTTTGGATCCACCCTTAGGACCTGAAGTTTTAACACTTACATCTTTAATTTGCATTAGGTTTAACCCTCCTAGGCCCACACTGTCTTTGGCAATATTTCACTTAGAATATAGGAGGTGCAAACAATTGTATTTTTATTGTGTGTATGACACAGTTAATACTAGAACATTAAAAAAAAACAAACCTTGATTCCTTGATTTTAACAGAAATACATTACTGGAATATGGCTTCCGACCCTTTTCTAAGTAGCCCTAAGTTTTGCCTACGCTCGGGTGACGAGTGTAGGGAAGCAGTTTTTACAACGTGCATCTTAGTGCTCTGCTCTGAAAGTGTCTCACTGGCACCTATTTCTGTTTGTCATGGGGATTTTTTGGCAATGTAAGCCTCACTACATAAGACTACAGCAGAACCACTGCAGTCCGCGCAGACACCAGTAACAGCACAGGCAGCCCAGAGACGAGAGACAGACAAGACATGAAAAAGAGCCCTCTCCTCTTCCTCCCTCCTTCCTTCCCCTCCTTTCCCCGTCCTGCGTCCTTCCTTCCTTCCTGTCTCTGTTCCTGCTACACAAGAGCTTTCAGTAAAAATATATTGATTTCTGCCTCTCTTGCCCCCCAATACACACACACACACTCACACTTGTCTCTCCCCATGCTTCTTCAGAGAAGAAGAAAAGGCGAGCAGCAACACTTCATCCAGCGTGTCATAAATAAAGGGCTGGTAGATATTCAATCGACTGATAAACTGACATCCTGTATCAGCCAAAGTGAAAGTCAATGGGAGAGCAGCCGGGAGGTCTCTCTCACACACACACACACACAGACTGCTACACACACAAATCCACGACACAGAGGCATACAAATGCCTATGGGGACAAATATGTTGATCAATGGAAGTAATGTTTCCAGTAGAGTCTGCTGACACAATATACAGTGCTGTTTTTAACTCAGTGACAGGATTTCCATTACAAAGTACATTAAAGGAGTAATTTGTAAAAAACAAAAATACACTTTTACATACACACACATGACACACTTCCAGTCTGTGTAATCTGTCTCCACGTATACTTCAGTCTGGCTTGGAGGTGTCTTTTCTTGCAGTTGGTTTGCAGCCTCACAGTCCATTTCAGTGCAGGACTCTTTAATTTAATCTTTGCATATTACAAGAAAAATATGAATTATTAATATTTGGTGTTATTTCCATTTAACAGGACAGCAGAGATACACTATTTGAAAAGAAAGGATGTATGATAAGATTATCAGTTGCTAAAATAACATCTGTGATAACAAACTCATTTTCATTTGTAAATCAGATGTTTCAGAATAATTGAAATGAAGCATGTCTCTCTCTCTCTCTCTCTCTCTCTATGTGGATCCCGTTGATGTGAGGAGTCTAGTCTATCACACCAGACCAGCTTATTATCTCCTCCAGCGCTCCCTTATCTGAATGGATGTGATGTCAGCCTCCTCTATCTATCTTTCTCAGTCTGTCTCCAGGTATAGCGCGCAGTGTGTGAGTGCCAAGTTTGGGAGTCCTTATGCAAGATGATGAGCAGTACCCCCTCACCCCCACTCTACCCCACCCTCACTCTTACCCTGACTAACCTGTGTCTCACCTGTCTCCTGTCTGTTTATCTAACACTGTTGCTGCTTCTCTGTCTTGTCCTGTCCTTTGTGTGTGTGTGTGTGTGTCTCACTTTTCTTCCCTTCCATCCATCTTTCTATCCTTCTGCTCATTCGCTGCCAAGCCTGACCGTCATTATCTGTCAGGTGCTAAAACAAATAGATAAACTGAAAGGTGCTTCATTTTTATGGTCCGGTATAAATTCTCAATCAAGACACATATTTCAGTCTGTGAATGAACGAGAAGGGTGGATGGAGGATGGGGTGAAATCATGTTTGATAGGTTGTGAAATTTCCTGCCGTGTTTCCAGCGAACTTTACGCTAACACCAATGCTACTCTTAATTATTCTCGTTAATGTGTTTTTACTTACCATTTACATTCATTAACCTCAATTAGCCCCCAGAAAGCAGCATACAACCACTGCTGGCACCTATTCCTCATGACATGCGGGTGTTTTCTACATTTGTGTGTGTGTGTGTGGCAGTAATGGAATGATAATTGGAGCAGGGAATAATTAATCAGTCATTACTGTGTACAATCAGAATGAATGTGTTGTTAACATGGATGTGACACCGGGAATGCATAAGCACGCACACATGCTAACACGTGGGAAGGGAGAGTCTCTGCTGAGGTCTTATTCAGTAGGGAAATGTAGTTGGACAAATGACTGATTGCAGACTGCGGCGTGTCTGTCTGTTTCAATGATAATTTCAATTAATGTAAAACAACATTTAATTTATTGTGTGTAAACATCTTTTATTAGGAGAAAAATGCAGTACTAAATTTATATGAAAGATAATAATAAAACCACATGGTAAATACATAGACTTTAAATAAGGATGGATAAATATCACACAGCTGCTGATCCACCCAAACAACCACCCTCCGTTAGCTTTTTGTGCATTTGTTCCATTGGCTGCTGATTGTAACGTTACTTACTCATTTGAAGCCAACAATGACTTCATTCATCTAAAGGATTTATTTTGCCCTGTTTTTGTTCTGCTTCTGTTTTATTTTTAAAGTCTTGTCTTCCTTGTGTCTCCTTGTCTGTTTTACTTCCTAGTGTTTTTCCTCCGTTGTGATTGCTTTCTCCTTCCCAATGGTTTTCACCCATCTCATATTACCCCTTCCTTGTGTATTTGAGACAGCATTTACACATTCCCAGGTATTTTGAAAAACAAATATTTCCTTCCCTCTGTTTTTCAAAATAACGTTGTGCACACATCATTGTTTTCAAAAAGGTTTCTGTTTACATTAACCCTATAAATTCGCTCCCAAGAGCGATAATGACTACGCCAGGCCTGTGGGTGGCAGTGTAGGCAGAAGGAGAAAGCTGTGCAAGCCAATCAGATCGACACAGTCTGGCTCTTTGAGTCAAGTTGTTCCAAAGTTGCTGAACCTGGAGACCTAACATGTCTCTGCTCCTCTACACAGTAAGAGGAGCTGTATCAAATGCAAACACGTAAAAAGTGCTGACACCAGCAGAAATGCAAACACTACCGGGAATGCTTCTATTACTAGACTGCAGCTGCTCTGGCAGGCGTACTACAGAAAAAAATCACACTTATCATTGCTAAAAAAAAGTTTTTCTGCGATTTTGTCAGGTTATATTCAAACGCGAATGCAGGGTTTTCCCAAATCTCCACTTAAGTTTTTAGAAATTATCATTTTCAGAGGCGGAAAAAAAACGAAGGGAAAAATCTTAGTTTTTACAGATACCCATGTATGTGTTAATGGGGTTTAGGTCAACCCTGTCTCTAGTGTTTCCAGTGTTTTCTCTTGAGTTCCTCATTTCTGTTGTGTTTTGTTCAATGTGTGGAAAGTGTTTTTTTTTCCTTTTTTTCATCCTTTGGGGATGATTGGCTTTTTGTTAATAAAGCTCCCTTTTTGTTGATCGATTTAGCATTTAGGTCCTCCTTCAAGCTGACCTCTAACATAACACACTTTTCAGTAAAAGAAAAAATGACTGTGGCGCAACAGCAATGTATTCTCACCAAAAGAAGAAATATCAACACAAATCAGCTATATTGAGTTATGTGCATTATATTTAATAATCTAAGATGGTAATTTTTTTTGGAACCATTTTCTCTAATACTGGCTTGAGTTATGTGACCTTCAAAATATGGATGCAATTAAAATTTCCAAGGGGTAATCATCATGCCAGGTTAAGCTACCACAGAGCCTGTGTGCAAAATAAACAAGTGGGATTGGAATCAGATACACAGTTTGACTTTGAAGTTGTCCTTGTAAGTATTAGGCAACCAGGTTTATGTATCCAAATCATATTGTGATCTGCTGTAAGAGTACATGAACTGTTTGTCCCAGTTTGTACTTTAAGGTTCTTGCTCATTTCCAACAGTCCAAACAGTACACTGTTCTTGACAACAGCAGTTCAGTCAGGAGAGACTAGATGTTTAGATGAGAAAGTATTTATTGAAGTACATGAGCGGACCGACATCCGATGTGGGAAAGGACATGAGATGAGGCCGCTTAGACAGGAATCCCCCGGGTCTAGACCTGGTGGTGGTGAAGGAGCAGAAGAGCAGGAGATAAGAGGCCTTGCCCTGATGAGGAACTGGTGGTGCTTGGGGTGGAGGAGGGTTGCCGAAATCGATCTGAAAGACAGCTGGAGAGGAGACGGAGAAATTTTAAATGATTTGCTGAGCAGTGATTGGGCAGGAGAGGGACGGCTCGGCCGCTGATTGGTGGGGCAGTTGCTCTATATTAACCAGCTGATTAACTGAGAGGCAGAGAGAGAGAAAAGGGGCGAGGGAGAAGGAGAGATAAGTGCGAGGAGGAAGGCGAGGGAGAGGTGGTTGGAAGAAGTGTAGAAAGTGTGAAGATAGTCTTCCTGATTGAACTTGCGCTAAGAGCTTCATTAGCATGGCTGAAGTCAAGCAACAAATTGCTGTGGAAGTGGTCGCAATGGTTTTTCAACTATCAGACTACATTGACAAATAGTGTAACTTTGCTGACTGTGTTGCCGGTTTAATATTGCAGAACTTTGTTCTTTTAGACCCAGTTCACACTGGGAAAATTAATCCGGCTAAAGCGGGATTCAGGCCGTATCTGGATATATCCGGGTAGTTTTCAATCCACCTCTCGGACGTGGATCTAGTCAGATTGGCTTAGACTGGTTTTGTACCGTTTGCTTTTTTTTTATCAATGGAGTCTGGTGGCTATAAATAAAGCACATGTCCGATATATCCAGATGACTTCAGTTGTCTGGTTTTAAAGTAAGGCAGTCATAATACACACAGTACAGTGTGTGTGTGTGTGTGTGTGTATTACAGACTAACTGTCATGAACTGTCTGTGATGTGTTGTTCTGTCTCGCTGCACCTCTGCAATGCGTCCATGTTGTACAGAAACCTAAATACAGTGCACCACTGTGCCATCCTATCATGTGAGCGGATTGCTATGGTTACAGTAGATGGACCGGATGGCAGGTTAAGTGTGTGCAGTCCAACCCCAAAGCACATACTGTGCACACACATACACACACACTCACACCTCAACCTCCTCCTCCTCCTCCTCTAACCCTGTGCTCTGATTGGCCTGGTTTAAACTGCTGGATGCATCCTAAAGAGGAGGGAAGTCCCAGTGGGCCGGCAGATAATGAATGCCCTCTATCTATCCTGGAGAGCGAGAGCCACAGCGAGAGACAGGCAGAAAGAGAGAGAGAGAGAATGAGAGAAAGGCTGTACAGTACTCTCACACGATGTGGTGTTATGGAAAGACTACCTCTCCCCAACCCCCCCCAACCTCTAATCACCTCCCTCTCCATTACCCGCACACATTCATATACATATGGGGCTGAACTTGCTGACCGTCTGCTGCACCGGCCCTGACATCCATCCATATATTGAGACTGTGACCTTCAGCTGGATCAAAGCACGCCAGCCTCTCGGCACCTGCACCAAAGCATGCAGCAGGGGCACCGGACAACGTGGCTGGAAAGGGACATAGTTAAGGCTTGAGGTACACTCATTGACATCACAATGATGATGCAATGTCCTACCTGCATGTTTTGTAGTGCAGTGTACCATCGTGACATTATCACATCGTTGTTTTTCACAACATTAGAGTAAGACTACACAAAGTCGTGTTGAATTCCTGGTAAGAATTTATTCCAAATACTCTGCCAGGTACGTCAAATAAATTCAAATACATGCTACTTAATGCATCCAGGGAATACATTTTATTTTTTAATAAGAGCAGAAATAGGAAGACAGCACAACCTTGACAACACGTGCAATTCCTCAAATGGCCACTTGAGGGTGCCTCCAAAAGTGTGTCAATCCATTTAAACCACCATGTTAACAGCAGAAATAAACATGTTTACAGCCTGATACTAAACAATCTTGGTCTGTCAAATATTGAAAAACTAACTTTAGGTACTTTTTAGCTAATCCAGAGAGCTAATTTCTGACTAGTTTGGGTTAAGATTAAATTTTTGGTGATTTATGATCCTTGATCACAGCTAAGAAAATATTACACAACAAGAATGACCACAAACAGCTCCAGTGTTTTTAATTTACTTTTTAACTGTCACCCAGAAAATCATAACAATGGTAAAGTAACTTTGCCCGTGCCAAGTCTCAGACTCATTTTTGTATGCCTTGTAGGAACTTGCATCACAAAACAAGAAAGCCTCCCTGCAGTAAGGCAGAGCTACTGGCACATGTGAGGAGCAAGTAAAGTGGTCACAAACCGGGAGAATTCACAAGCTGACGCTTGAGTGATGACATGATCTGATTTGAGTGCACGATCTGATACTTTACTAGATCAGCTGACGGCGGATCTCAACAACATTTGGACACACACACACACATAGACGGGTTACTTCAGGGGAACAATGATTCATGAATACAGTTAATAGCTCCCAATTTGAAAACATGACAAGATATTTAAAAGTAAAAAAGATCTTATTTTCAGGTAGTGACTCAACACCATCCCTGAATACATCCTGAAATGGCTCCTATACTTCACCTGTGCTTCTAGGCCTCCCTTTATAATCCTCTTTTCAGGAACAAACACAACTCGCCAAAGGACTCAGAGCAAATGTCATCTCCTCTGTTTCGGATGACCAGTCAGTAAAAAAAGTGAGCTATGATGATAAATCAACTTTGAGGTATAATAATGATGATGAATGAGTTCTTTGAGGAAAAGAGATATGGCTGACCCGTCTTTCCACTCTGTGCATGGCGGAGCAGGAAACTAGGGAGGGCTTGAAACGTGTAGGAGCAGTACTCTCTGTAAAGGCTATAAAATAAAGTACTTAGATGGATAGTTAGGGCAGGTAGTGTATGTGCCCACTGAGTGTGGCGCATGTATGTATGTGTGTGTGTGAGTGATTGTGCGCTGGGCGTCAACTGAACGACTTGATGAAGCGGTAAATTTCACTTCTCCTTCTTGCCTGTATGTTTCCCCGAGCGATCGCCCCATCCTAAACACACACACACACACACTTATACCTTACTAGCCACTCTCCTCTGACTTGACCCTCCTTCACACTTGAACTGCTCTGCCGTGGCGAAAGAACCTACAGCACTCAGTCAAACACACACCGTACACAACATAACAAGCAGTACTCTGAGATGAAAAATCCCAGCCCCTCAAGTCGCACTCGAGTTTTGTCCAAATCATCTGTCTGTCACCGACTTTGACACTCTCAAACACAAAGGCAAGAAGAGGAGGCGAGATAGCGAGAGTGAAGAGATTAATAAAGAGAGAGATTTAACGTATTGCCACGGCGACAAGATGGACTGAAGGGAGCAAGGAGGGATGTGAGGGGGGGGGGGGGGGGATGGAGAGCGGGAAAATAAAGGGGCGCAGAAGAAAGTGAAAGAATGAAGGTGGAGGGGGAGAGTGAGAGGAGTAAAAAGAACGAGCTGATGTTTGCTGACAAGGGCAGAAGCGAGGCCTCCTCTGAGAGCAGCCTGATGCAGAAACAAATGAGGCGACAGGAGGGAGCAGACAGCTCCGTCACACACTACTCTGATGTGTGTGTGTCTTTTCATAAGTGCGAAAACCCCCAGAGTGGTTGTCACTGTTTCTGACACTCAAACCAAAGGAAAACATCCACCTTCAAGAAAGCCACAACAACAGTAATGCTCATAGGTGCATTTAGCAAGGACAGAGGAGGAGGACGAAGAGGAGGAGAGGGGGGGGTGCAAAGAGGATTTTTCTGCTGCTGGTAAAAGAGGATGTTAGTGGGACACATGGGAGAGTTGGCGGTGTCACTATGCAGCACCGACCTTTCGGTCAGACACACACTCACACTCACACACACTCGGAGGCACTGAGTGGTATAAACTACCGAGCATGTGTCTGCTATGCTGGGCCTCCTCCGAGGAGCCAGTTAGCAGAATAATGGGCGCTAGCGCAGCTTGTTATAGGACAGGAGGAGATATGAAGAGACAACCTAGGAAGGTAGCAGGAGAGGAACACAGCCGCTGACATAACTGTGTAATTGTTACAAATGTGAGCGTGGGTATAGTGCAGATTGTGGGAAATGCTCTTAGTCAATGCACTGCAGCTAAAAGGAGAATCAAGTATGAAGTGTGAAAAGGGTCACTGCAGTAAACTGTACACTATACCAGCTGTAGTCACAGATACTTCCCCCTCTGCTGGGACCAAAGCAGCACTCTGATTGGCTCTCTGACAATATAAATAAATTGTCTAATAATGTCCCTTTACAAGTTGTTCATTAGGTTTGCTGTGAGAGAAGATGAACTGTAATTAGCCACTCACTTTAATTTAAAAAAATGATGTTGCAGGATGTATTGTGTGGTTGTCTTTTTGTTTGGTCTGGTTGTCTCATACAGACTGATGAGACATCTTCCTTGTTGGCAGTGCATGATGATAAGAATCTAAACATCTGGGTGCATGTCCAAGAGTTTAAATCAAAGCAAGTGGATGCATAGCTTTTTTCAGATGTGCAACGATATGGTGGGTTGGTTTCTAGTGAGAAAGAGACATATAAGGCATATCTAGGTGCATGTGCCAAAGTTGGTTCATGGCTGCCAAAAGAGCAAAAGGTAGCCAGGCCCAATGCCAGGCTGCCAGACACTAATCAGCCTGAAGAAGAAGACAAAGTACCTTTAGATTAGCAGGGGGAAGAAGGACTAGAATCAATGGTACTCTCACTACACGGGCATGTGCTTCTGTGCATGTCTTAACATTTGTGTGTGCGGTACTATTGGGACCTGTAGGCCTGCTGTGCTGCTGTTCAGAGGGCTAATATGCATAGCCACCTCACTACTGCTGCCGGGGAAGATTAATATTTAAGCCTTCAGTGGAGGCTCCTGGCTGCCTTTTCTTCACTGTCTCTTGCTTTCCGCTCTCGTTTCTTTTCTTTGTATCAGTTTCAGCATCCCACCACATCTCCATGACTCCAAATACTTCCTGCTACTACTACTGCAGTACCACAAAAACTTCTAAAGTCACCACCAGAATCACCTTTTCTGTTTCCACCTTCTCCTCCTTCACACCCTTCTTAACCCTGTCCTGTGTATATTAGTGTGTCCCTGGTGTCTTGTGTTTCCGCTGAGTGAATCATCGGTCTTCAGTGCCGCATGGCTCCATTCAAGGCTGCCATCAGTGTGACAATTAGGCCGGTAAATAAAGATAATGTGAGCCATCCGGGGTCCTTAACTGCTGCACTGCAATTAACAGAGCTGATTGGTGGGCAAAGCCTCAATGAGGATGGTGGGAAATTAGATGAGACAGAGAGGAAGTGTCTGGGTAGGCAGACTCTACCTTCATTTTCAAAGAACTTAATAAGCCAATGAGGATTTTTGAAAGCTAGCTAGCATGTTGGTCGACAAAAAGTCACTTCTTTCTGTCATTTGCATGGGCCATAGCTGCAAGTACTACGCCAGAGAATCTTATTGGTCCAAACAACACATGGTTCACCACAGGCGCATAGATGGAAGCCTGTCAAATTGGACTGTGTGACAACTTACCAAGCCTGTTACACCAAGTACATCCTTGGTTGTATCAGCAGACATGGACAGGATGAACAAACCTAAACCTGCCCTGGGACAAAGTGTTAGCAAAGCAACTGATGAGGAAGGTAGATCAAATGGAAAAAGGATCAGGAGGTATTCCACAGTTGGCAGGCCTTTGCTGTGCAGCTGATGAGACTTTACCCATTGCCAACTCTCAGATTAAATCTGCTGGCCAGTGCCAAGACTTCCCACTGCGGCTTGTGTTTCCTGACACCTGTCTCACCATGGCAACTGAGGAATCAGCCTGGCATCACAACATTAAAAAAAAGAGGGAGATGTCCAGTCTGCACATTTGGAAATTGATCTTCAGGGAAGGAGGATCTGACTTTTGTCTGTGTTTAAGAACCTGTGGGAGTTTGACAAATGAGGATGTGTTGTTTGGTAAAAAACACAAATGTGTAGCAAGTTAACACACTGTGCAAGATCAATGGCTATAGGACACACAAATGCAAACACTGTTGTTGACAAAACTGATGTTAGCCTACTAAACTGAGTGAGGAGGATAAGAGTGACAGATTCACTAGCACTACAACTGTTGCTGTCACCATGTGTCACAAATAAACAACGTTTATAACTGTAATTGTTATATAATTGTTTTATATTTATAGGTACTCTTTGCCATCTAACATCTGGCTATTATAAAGCTAACTTCATAGCAATGTTAGCATTAGGTTATGTAAACATGGAGAGAAAGTAAAGTTATTGCGTAAGAAGACTTTCACTCTCACATGAGTCTCAACAACATCTGTTTTGGAGGTAACTTCTGTTGTGACTACCTTCCATTGTCGGCATTTGCATGTGTGTTGTGGGTTTGGCCCACTGGGCCACTATAACTTCAATGTTTTCAATCTTTTCGAAATCTTTTTATGCTTTACAATTCCCTTAATTCCGGAAATCGGGCCTGATTATGAGGTTTCAGACTTGATCGGAATTGGACATTACCTATCAGCACTAAGATACACGTATCAGGGCTAGCAATGGCTCTCTGGAGGGTTGTGTATAGGTATGATCATCGCTTTGGGTGCAAGAGGTCCTGCGTTCAAGACTCGGATGAGCCGTTTCCGTTTCCCCCAGTTTGGGGGATGGATGGAGTATTGAGTAGTTTAAAGTATTGGGCCCATGGAAATGGGTAGTTGGTGCAATGAGTGACCTTCCATTCGCCTTTGTAGAGAACCCTAAAAGTATCGGATCGGGACTCGGTATCGGCAGATACTCAAAATCAAATACCTCGGGGGCAAAAACACCTGATCAGGACATCCCTAATTCTTACCTCCTCCAAAAATCCACGATAAAAATGCACATGTAGCATATTCTGTCTGTCTATAAAAGGAAATGAATAAAATTGAATAAGATTGCTTTTTTCCAGTTTTTCTTTAACTTCTCGTAATAGTATGGCAACTATCCAGCAGGAGATTGAAGTCGGGCACAGAGGCTGACACAGACTTTCCGTCTCTTACTAACCCCTTTCCTCCTGATGCTACAGCTGAGACACAGTTCCTCTCTGTCTGTCAGGTCTACTGCGGGAGACGGACCAGCACACCGGCGAGGTGGAGACAAGAGAAATCGATAGGGAGTTAAATTGAAGAATCTGCACCCATTACTTTCCCTGTTTCCCCTTCTTTTCTCCCTGTGTGTCTTGTGACAAGACTGCAGCAGCGGTGGGCTGCACATCTGCCCCATTCACATCAGTACATTTATGTTTGCGCAAGGTGTGTGCATCCTCGAGGCAGAACAGAGGATGAGGAACACATTCAAATTATTGTCTGACGGGACACATTCTAACTTTGTGATTTAACCTTTCAGTGGTGGAAACGTTGTTTGTGACTGAAGAACTCAGCACTTTTGATGCCAAGTTAAAGCACATATTCAACGCACCAGTGTCCTGTGCTATGCCTTCTCGCTTTTATATCTCCGGTCCGTCTGTCCAGCCAGCTCCACCCCTAGTCTGCAGGCTCATTACTCATTTCAACGCCAAGCAATGGTGCAGAACAATTCAGGATCACATCTATTTCAATCTGAAATAATCACCATCGTGAAATCTAATAAATTATGCAGCACTCAATAGCTCAGCACCAGCCTCCTCTGTATTAGCACCAAGCTAATGATGCCAGCACATTTTTCTCAAAGTCACTGCAGAACAACTCTGTGCACTTCTTGTCACTTTGGAAAGGTGTGGTACATTTACAGACTTGGTAGCAGCATCACTGCGACATACAATCATAAATATAATAGTAAGTTTGGCCTACAGTGATACCAACAGGCTAACATCACTATATCACTGTGCAATTAGTCACTTTTTGCTATCAAAATTAAATCTACAATAGGGTCTATATTTGAATACTTGTCCACAGCAACACAATGGTGTCTGATGGGGAACAACTGTGGGTCTCCCCCTACATTTGGGAAGCACAATTCCACTCTTGTAACATTTTCCTTCAGTATTCACTTGTGTAATTTGGAATTCATTGTTCAATCGATGCCGGGAAACCCTACAGGCCCAGATGTAGCAAAAAATATCAAACCATTACACTACCACCACCATGCTTCGTTGATGGGGTAATGCTCTTATGTTAGTATTCTTTCTCTAACATTTAAACCAAAAACAATTCTGAATGTTGGTCTCATCTGTTCACAAAGACATTTTCCCAGCATTCCTCTAGTTTAGCCAGATGCACTTTAGCAAATAGCCAGCATCATAAGCATTACGATTATCCAATGTGGCACTCATGGATATGTAATATTTGTGTTAGGATTCTGTGTTTCTTGATTTGTTTTCTGTTTAGTTTTCATTCCTGCCCTGAGTCTGTGATCTGTGTGTTTGCAGTTGTGTCTTGTGTTTACTGTTTTATTTTGATAGTCCATGTTTCCCATTGTGTTCCTGTGTGTTTTACTTCCTTGTGTTTCCCGCCTTTAGGATTGCTTGCCCTGCCTTGATGTGTCTCACCTGTGTCTTGTTACCCTTCTGTATTTAAGTCCTGTGCTCCCCTTTGTTCTTGTTAGTCCGTCCGTTTATCCATGGCGTGTTCCTGTGTGTGTCTTGCCATCCCCCTTTTGGATCTCCATTAGGTTTAGTTTGTTTTCTACTAGTTTGTTCTTGTTGGATTAGTTAGTTGCTTTTTACTCCTTTGATTTGTACTTTGTGTTCTGGGATTTTATGTTTTTGACCTTTTTGGCTTTATTAAAAGCTCACTTTTAGTTCACCTCAGCCTTTGTGTCTGCATTTGGGTCCAAGCTCCCCCATAACACAACAATTTAACCATTTTTCTAAATAATGGTCCTTTTTGGTCCCACCTCTCCTCTGTCTTTCATTCATCCAATCACAGTGTCTGATCTGCCATCTCATTACATCACCTCCCATTCAAGAATCTGCACTCCTCCTCATTGTCTGTCTTACATGTCTAGCAGGCAACCACCGACATCTGAGACACACCAAGTCCCCCAGTGGAAGGTGGACTTGGGGTGGCTCAGATGACTTCCTAATAATAATGTATACAACCACAAGATACTAACTTTAGATACAGACTATACTGCTGATGTCCTTTACAATGCTGTATACGGAGTGGCTGTACTTAAGGAATACAACTCTTTCTGCTGCTAATTAGTACTAGCATTGGTTAGAACATTATCGCTATTTCCATCCGGCTAAAGTGCCAGTGAACTCTTCACAGCTTAAGTTTAAAGGTATATTGTCATAAAGGGTGAGCAAAGACTGATGATGAAGATACATCATATATAAATGTCAGAGTATCGCTAAAGGTCACAGATCAGATGGCTTCATGTTAACTAACTCTCAGTTCCCTGCCTTCCTCCCTGAATCCTCATTTCAGTGTGGGTTAGGAAGGCTGCGACCTGGCTGTGTAAACGGCTCATTTGTAAAGGGGAGGTTTGGTCTCATTAGCACACAGCAGCAACCTTTTTCTGAAACAGAAGTTTAGAGCAAATAATGCGGTTTGATCACACCTGATCTGACGCTTCTGTATCTCCACGTGGACTGCAGGAGTGTGACTGAGAGATCAGAAGCATGAGTGGGATCCATTCTGACGTTGTTTCCACTCAGTGTGGACATCCTGTAGGCGCAGCAGGGAGGCATCAAAGATTATTTCCTCAGTTCTCACCACCCTGCCTTAGATCATAAATCTAATTCTAAGAGTTAGAAATTTAGATTTATGCACATTAAAGCCGGGGTCCCACTGGGCCCGTTTGTGCTGTGATCTGGTGAATGGTTTTTGTTTCGTCCTCGGTGTGACTTCAGGTCCCGCAGAAGAGTTACAGAAGAGGAGCGCACCCCAGCCCTCTTTAAGCCAGAATCCAGTATTGTTTTATTTCTAAAGTAAACCAGATTCTCAGATTTTGGCAGCTCCAGCTACTGTCATTTAAAAATCCTGCACACCTTCATTGTCATTCCGATCTGACCCCATCATGATCTAATAAAACAACAATTTATTGCATTGTAATGTACTGTATACTGTAATAATAGCCAAGTCAAGTATCTCGTTAAACTTAATTTCTGAAATTTTACATCAGGAACCAAAACAGGTCACACAGGCCTATAGCGGGCGGTGGGTCCCTGGATGTCAAGAAAACCAATATATTTTAATGAGGCTGAGACCTGGGGGCCAGACAATCATTTTCTTATTTGGGTCACAGGCTGAAAAGTTGAATAACCTCTGCTATAAAACATGCTGTATTTAATGGTATACTCACAGCCTGCAGGCTCCACTTATCACATTGTGGACAAAGAAGGGGGTGGCCCCGGGTGTGTGTGTGTCTGGGGGGGAGGAATTTTACAGATGTTGGTTGAGGGGAGGGAGGGGGGTCAGACTTTGTAGAGAGGCCAGCAGAGATATGGTCAGTGATGAGTGTGGTCTATTTAAAGGCCCTTGGGGTTGGACACTATCTTTAATTCCTCAACTACCGGTTGGGCTGTTATCTACTCTACATCCCACCCGCTGACTGCAGGTCACACACACACACACAGATGCCATATAAGAACACAGAGAATTAGTTTCCTCATTTCCTTACCTGCTCTTTAAATGTCTCCATAATCTACATACAGCTTCTTCACCCTTTGTCTTCTGGTGTTTAACAAGTTTATTCTGGCACCAGGCGGTGTTGTAAAACACACAGCGACAGTCACAAAGCGACCTCACTCCAAGGCCTTCCTGAGCTTTTATTTACCGAGCCTCTGTGTTTGGTACTATACATCAGCCGCTTTAGTTTGCAATATTTCACATGATTTGCAAAGCAGCAATTATCAAGCGACAACACCTAGTTTCATTCTGTGTGTTTGTGTGCAAACTGAAGAAGAAGAAGGCCGACAGAGCACGTGTCTTTTTCTGATGACAGGCAAATGAACCAGAGGAGACTGAGCAGTCTGAGGGAAAAATGAGTAGCCGCTTTCTAATCTTGGAAACACTTAAAGAGTCAGACTGATTTTGGCTGTGGTCCACATCACTCTCCACCTCCTCCTCCTCCTCCTGTCTCCATTTGGATTGTGTTTGTTTGTGATGGAGTCCTTCATAACTTTCACTGTGAGCTCTTTATTACACTCAAAGTGAGATCAGTTTATCGGTCTAGACAAGCAACAAAAACAAAGACAACACTCACACCATCACACACGTGCTTAAATCTATTAAACAAGATGAATGATGCCAAATCATCAAACCATACATAAACATAAACTGACTCATGCCTTTAGGTCTGGCCAAAAATTAGCTGCGGGAGACAGCTAGCAAACTGTGATCACTGAGTATTATGTAGAGACTGTCATTGAAGCAGGCTGTAAACCATAGCCTGTATATAAAGATGGACGACATGACAGCTCCCCAAAATTGAGACCAAAACATTTGATTTTGTATTATCTACGTTTCCTCCTACGTTAGGTCATAAACCCTGCATCCTCCATGGTAATTGAAGGGACACAGACCCAATTAAAAACTTGAATTACTTCTCAAATAATCTTTGGCTCATGGAACAGCCATCTTGCGGCTTCACCTCAGGTTTCAAGATGTCGTCTTTTTAACAATTAGAGCTGCTTCATACATCTTTATTCACAGTCTACAATGCGAACATGTGTATGTCAGCTGTAACATTTAATATAGAGGTCAGTGATTCTCTTTGTTTTTGTTGTGCCCTTATTTTGAAGGTTTTTTTTTTGTCCCATGTCGCTCGCTCCTTCGTTTTTATTTTGTGGTTTAAAAAGCAGTTTATTCTTTTGTTGCCCTGTCAAAAATAAACTCAGGGAAAAGCTGTCGTAGTTCGGTGGTTGTTTACATACGGCTTTTGTACGTAACCCGGACACTGTCCCTGTGAACCAGAAGTATCACGTCGCTAGCGGGATTCGCTAGATGGATTTGCGTTCAGACCTGAGCCACATTTGAGATAGATTCACCTCTGAGAGGTCTTAGTGTAGCGGTCATGGGGTTTAAAGATCCTTTTGTTTCTAGATGGGGACAAGATCAGCAGGATGCTGTCAGAACAGATACTAACCTGACTTTGCAGACTCATAAGAAAGCATATTCATAATGGAAGAAGCTCACAAAGAGGGTCAGAGGTCCCTGGCAAATGCAGAAATGATTACACTCAGTGTACAACAAACACAGTGAGTGAAAGGAGAGGGATGAGTGGTTTAAACATTCATTACTGCCTCTGTAGTTAGCACCCTGCCTGCAGTGATGACAGCAATTCAATTTCATACTCAAAAACCCACAGAGAAAATCTATGACAAAGCTACTCGAGATTAGAATTCCCACGTTGACAGCTGAGCACAGTGTTTCATTACAATGGTTGGGTCAGGCCCGCACAGTAAATTGAAACTGAATGTGACGTAGCTGCAGGAATATTCTGGGAAGCAGTGAAGCAGACGGTGCCGAGGGTCCTCTGAGATGCTGCAGTCTGGAACAGCGGCTGCATTCTGTAATTGAGTTCAATTGCAGAGTCAACTAAAGGAGTGTGTGTGTGTGTGTGTGTGTATGTTACAGTACATACAGTACAGCCTGTGCCTACAGTGCTGTAGTGCTGTGCACAGGCTGGGGCAGTCACAATGTCATGTACTGTAAAGTTCTCCCATCATGCCGCTGTCCTTTAGGCATAGTACCTAGTAACAAAAAATATGGTGACAGATTTTGTAATTAAGTTATGACCTGTATCCCAGCTTAATTGTGCACTATATTTTGTGGTAAATATTGATTGTGCCTGATGATAATATGAACAGCCAGTTGTGTAATAATTGTTGAGCTTTCTTGTTCTATGAAAACTATGAAACTGCACATCCTCAAATGGCCACTTGAGGGTTGCTCTGAAAGTGAGTTGATCTCCATAGTCCTCCATGTTTAAATGTCTACATCAGCTAATAGCTTTGTTATTGATCAATTGCTAACTGTGACCTGCCATCAGTTGTGCCCCTGCCTGCCCTGACCTAATGAAGGTCTTTTCAGGCTAACACTATGCCCTCAACCAGAAGATAAAGCTTATTAAACACGTTATGGTCCCTTTAATCAGTCTGGTGTTACGTTATTAACTGTGTAACACTTAAAAGTGATCACTGACCTAATAATGCTGGTTCGATCCCAACTCCTCCCTAGTCACTGTTGTGTGTTCTTGGGCAAGACACTTCACCCTAGCCTGTGGCGCGCCTTGCTAGTCATTGTATGACATGCTTGTGCAGCAGCCGTAACGAATTTCCCTCTGGGATTAATACAGTATCTAAAATAAAAATAAAAAAATAAAATGTGGACTGCTGCTCAGGTGGAGGAGCAGTTGTCTAATAACCAACTGGTTTGAATCTGGTTAGGGCCTTGCACACCCACTTTGGGTATTGTTATTGTTATTGTTGTTTGGGTATAGGTTCCAGTAGCCCCTGTGACCCTGCAGTACAGGACAAAACTGCTTCTGAAAACGGAGTGATGGGTTAATGTTCTGGCCGCAGGCCTTTGGTTATTTTGAGGGTTTAGTTTGCACCCCTGTGTGTTTTTAGTGGACCCTTCCCTTTACGTCCGCGTTGTGATGATGAGCGTCCCCGGTGCCCCCTCTATTGAAACATCAACAACTGCGTCAAGGACGACTGTGCCAATCAGCGGGAGGACCGGTAGTTTTTAAAGAAGACGCCGGCGGTTCTTCGAGGTGGCTATATTGCATTTAGTTTCTGTTATTCCATGAACCCTGTTATTTTTATTTCGGGTAATTGTCTGTGTTTTGTTGATTGTATTGTTTTATTTTTGACATTAAACATCTTGTTTAACTGATACATCTGGTTCTACTTTACGTCCCCTTTCCCTAGCCGAGCTGGGACGTAACATTAATGAGTTGCGACTGCAAGATTTAGCAGCTATCGCTAGCCCTTGTAGATTAGCACTACATGAATAATGTGTGCTAATAGAAGTATATGGAATGAACTTGTGTAGTGTATGCAGAAAAGTGCTCCTCCATGGTTATGTACAGTATGATGGGAATCACAGCGCTCGGTAGTTTCAATCTGACACCAGTGTAAATGAATATGAAAGGATGAAATAGGATTAGCCTCTTTGCTATTGATTAGCTGGCCGTGTAATAATTAAAGCAGGCCGAGCCGCAGGGCCACTGCAGTGTGTATATATGTGTGTGTGTGAGAGAGAGAGAGAGAGAGAGCGAGAGTGTGTGTGATGAATGCCAAGGTCCCCAAACTCAAGATCGTTCAACTCAGCACAATCACAACCACCTCTCTTCCTGCCAGAACTAGCAAGCACCGCATGGTCACGCAAGAAGAGGTTTATAGTGTGTGTGTTTGTGTGTGTGTGGCCAAGTCTATGCCATTTTTTTCTAATTTTGGTACTTTTTTATTATTTGAATTTAATATCACGCTAATATGATAGCAATCCAAGAGTATCACTGAGACTGCGTTTGTGTGTGTTGTATGTACACCATTGAGTCCTCTATCTCCCTGGAGCGTAATCTCTTGATTTGTGGGATTGACCCCTCTTAATTCAATGGAAGAGAATCGCTGTGACAGCAACACTGAATGGATTTTCAATGCACTGCACCTGCTCTAATAAGTTTAAGGATAACCTCCTCCTTTCTGCCACACACACAGACCAAACACAGAGAAGGGAGAGACAGATTATCACACGCACAGATACACAGATATTGTACAAACTGAATGAAGTCATTGGATTGAATCAAGCGATTGAATTCCTCCTTTTTATCCCTTTTCCTTCTCTGTAAATGTGTCTCTTCAGTCTGGTGGTTCTGATCAATGTCGTCTCAGCGGGCTCTGTCTCAGCGGACTCATCCCAGGACGTCTTCATTAGAAGTCAGTTGCCAGATCTCACTTGCAGCAAGTCGACAATAAAGCCTGTTAAACCTCTGATCCATCAGTCTGATACCGGGCTGTCAAATAGCTTACATTTTACATTAAAGGAAGTTGGCTGGCACTCTTACCCGCACTTGGAATGGATTGGAGTGTCTTTCTCTCTCTTAGGAAGGACACATAAAGATGGCTGCGAGTATGCTGATCGAACCGACAACCTATTGGTGGCCTCTTTCTCCCTCCCACCAGATCATTGTCAGAGTCGCTGGCTGCAGCCAAGCAACACCGTGACCAAATGTCTGGCGGTGAGTGTCTGCCGAGGCTTAGGGGAGGTCAGACCGAGTCCCACCTCCACACGGACCAAAGAGAGGAGGAGGAGGTGAAGGAGAAATGAAGGACAGAGCTCGGTTAATGTGTCAGGCTGCTGGGATGATCTGAAACATGCAGAGGCTGTACAGTGTTTAATGCAAGGAAGTATGCAGCTATTTAAAGGTTCCATATGAATGCATGTCTATTAACTTATTTTACTGCTATTGACTGCATTGAGTCGTTTCTGCTAGCTATTGGCTTAATTCTTCCTATGCCATGCTAACAGCATAGCAAAAGACTGTGTCCTTCAAAGACCACACCTTTAAAGGCTGTGTCCTTTAAAGGTTGGTCCTTTAGAGGCCACACCTTTAAAGGCTGTGTCTTTCAAAGACCACACTGTCAAAGGCTGTTTCCTTTAAAGGCTGTGTCTTTCAGAGGCCACACCTATAAAAGCTGTGTCCTTCAAAGACCACACTGTCAAAGGCTGTGTCCTTCAAAGACCACACTGTCAAAGGCTGTTTCCTTTAAAGGCTGTGTCTTTCAGAGGCCACACCTATAAAAGCTGTGTCCTTCAAAGACCACACTGTGAAAGGCTGTGTCCTTAAAAGACCACACCGTCAAGGGCTCCTTCAAAATTCGGTCTTTCAATTCCTCACCTTAAAATGCTGTGCACTTCAAAGTCCTTCAAAGCCCCGCTGTTACAGTCTGTGTCCTTCAATGACTTTGTCCTTCAAAAAGCTGTGTCCCCCACAAGCTGTGTATTTTGACATTTTGATCCTTAAAAGCCCACACATCCAAATAATTTGACCTTCAAAGGGGCTATGTCCACCAAAGGCTGTGTCTTTGAAGGCCACGTTGTCAAAGGCCATGTCAAAGGCTGTGCCTTTAAACGCTTTGTCCTTTAAAAGATTGTATCCTCAAAGCCCATGGCTACAAATGTTGTGTCCTTCAAAGGACTGTGTCCACAAAAGGCCGTGTTTTTAACTTCACTAATTCTTATGTGTTACAGGGGGATTTTTCTAGATTGAACAACTGAATGAAGTATTTTTTTCACTAACGTTGCTTTTGTTCATCGCTTTGCAGCAGTGCCAAAGGGATGTGGCCGACCTGTCTTTCATTTTTTTGGTGTGCATGTTCCCATAGGCTCCTAAATCTGTCCACCCCTTTTTAAATCATTTAGAACATTTAAATAAGAGAACGTAGGTACTTATTACTGGCCCTGTGAGTGTATAAAAGGCTCCAGAGCAGAATGTAAGATCTTTATCACTAGTGTAAAGCTAAAAATACAGGGGCCACATTTGACTGCTCTCTAAATTTTCAAGAACGCTGCATGCTTTAGTTTCAAAAATTAGCCACTGCTGTAGTTGATAACGGTGTAAAGGATTTGGGGTGCGCCTTTAAATGTTTATTACGGTTTTCCACAGACAGAAGCAAATGTGCAGCTTCATGTTTCTTCTTTAAAAACCTTTGTACATCCTGAAGCCACAACAAGCCCGGCTAATTGTCTTCAGTTCCCTCCTCCATTTACAATTCCATCTCTGTTATCTGTCACTGGGATCAATGTAAAAGCAATAATACTCACCTCCCAGTTAACAGTCAGGAAGTGTGTATAACAGTGATACAAACAGCTCACACAAATACATACAGCATCCTCCATCTCCTCTGAGTAATAGCCTTTTAATTACAAAGAACAAGGGGAAATGGTTGGCAATTTGCAGGGGGCGCAACTAATATCTAATACTGGAAGAGATGGTACAGAGAGCAGAGTAGGCCCTCTAGTGGTCAACGTGCAGTGTTACCTGAATCCTCCCCTATCAAAGTGAAAGATGCCCGGGCATCAAATGCAATCAGGACCACCGTAGCACGAGAGAGTCATCCTGTAAAAGTGACTTTTTTTTTCTTCTCCTACTTTGCCTCTAAAAATATTGCTCTCACTTTTAATACTGTAAATATCATCATGCTGCTCTACTGTACCAACAGCTGCCCAATAAAGCAGATGGATGGATTCAGTCTGTGGTATTCATCAGAGGAACGGAGCAGGATTATTTGTGGGGCATTACATCACTCAACTGTAAGCAATCCTTCACTTTTACATGGCACATTATCAACGCCATGTAATGCACATGAGTGCCTGCTCCTCATAAAGAAATACTGTAAAGATTCCCCAGGCCTCCTCCAGCTCCTCTTTATACAGATAGAGCAATAACCTGAGTGGACTTCCGACTGTTACAATAAAGCAGAGGGGCATTAAAGAGAGCTGTTTGATGACTGATTTCTAGAGTGTGTGTGTGTGTGTTTGCCTGTAGTGGGGAAAAAAAATCCTTATCCTTTACTTAAGTATTTGCTAGGATTGTTTATTTTATTGTATTTGTTTGTTTTTAATGTGATCATTTTAAATGTGTTGCTGCTTATATGCTGCATTGACAAAACGTCTATTATTAAATGTATATTATTTATTTATTTGATCAATTCCTGCAACTGTTTTAAATTAAAAGCACATCTCCTTTTGTATTTCTGTAGATTAATCTTTATTGTAGGCTTTTATTGTGAAAAATTTGCAAGCAAGCATACTAGTATAAACAAGGTTATGCCCAGAAACAAATTAACTGCCGAAAGACACAAAAACAGTACAAACAAGCCTCCATGGGACCCTAAGAAAGTCCAAATTTGACTTTGGGGCCCTCTATTACTGCCAATAATACTGGTTTTTGATCATTTACACACCTACTACTTTAACTTCAGCTGAGCGCTCGCCACGGCCAATCAAGTCTCTGCTTGACATATTGTATCCAAACTTGGCCCTGTGACTCCTGACCCCTTCACTGTGGGTCAACAAACTTGGCGCAATTCGACCACTAGGTGACGCTATAATTACAAAAATGTGTTTTGGCTTAATTTTCATGTTAGAAACTGAAGTTCTCCTCATACTGTTCATAGTCCCATTGATGATTCCTGCCAGCTTATCATGTCAGTGTAATGATTTGGCCGCCATGTTGCATTTTGTCAAAACATAAACACATTTTTTACAGGCCACATATTTTACCCAATTGTCACGAAACTTTGCACAAATGTTCTTCAGACCATTGCTGATAAAACTTTTTTATCTGCCAAAGCATTCAGCCATCACAGCCAATCAAATTTTATGGCGAAGACAGGAAGTCAGTTCATTTCTGTGCAGCGCTTTTCTGTAT
Organism: Parambassis ranga; assembly: GCF_900634625.1. Lineage (NCBI taxonomy): Eukaryota > Metazoa > Chordata > Actinopteri > Ambassidae > Parambassis > Parambassis ranga. The sequence continues at coordinate 17,895,582 of NC_041028.1, read as the reverse complement.
CATACCCAAACTTGGTCGCATGATCCTTGACCCCTTCCCATGGGTGTCACAACAAATTTGGTGCAGTTTGGCCACTAGAGGGCGATGTAATCGTGTTGTGAATCCTTGGAGTGCTAAAGACCTTTTCTCAGACTTAACTACACTGTGGTTACTTCAGCCTCTGTCGCTGATTGGCCACCTCATTGCTGCTATATTTTCCACTCTTGGGGGCCCCCTAGAGGCCAGAGGACCTTAAGCAAGAGGCTTTGTTCACTTATGCTTTAGGCCAGCTCTGCCTCAAAGACACCACAAATGTCTGCAAACAACATGGCTGCTTTCAGTTTGCGCATCCTGTTTTGTTTTGTCGGGACAGGGTACATGCTGCTCGCCTGTGTTATGTGGATGAGCGCCTCTTTCAGTCAGATGTTTGTGTGTACCTGTGTGTGAGCGGCGTCATGCTGCTCTGCTTCCTTTGTCTGGCCTTTTATCGCGTCCCTGGCCCTACATCACCGTGTCCTCCATTGTTAGGCCAGCATCGGAGTGGAAGTCGACAGATTTCAGAGGCCTGTGCGGCATTTTTTTTTTTTTTTTTTAAATCCCCCTCTCATTAATTCTGGAGAGAAAGACTCGATTACTGAGCTCCGGACCCCTTACTGCTGAGAACAGCCTTTCCAGCCGCACGCATTGATTTCTACGGCCCATTCAACCCTCGCTCCCTCTCTGTCCAGGCCAGCTCAGCACACACACACACTCCTCCACACTGAATCATTTGAATATCATAATACAGTCCATGATGAATGCTAACTAGACAGCAGCTCCCGCTTTGATTAATGAAGATACCGTGCTGGTTCACAACAGTAGACCTGGCGCCTCGCAGCCCAAACAGCAGATAACTCTTCGGCGGGTATTAATTATGTTTAACCAGGCAGCAGTTTCTTACAGGACAAATGAAGTAGCTTATTGTTGGACTTAAGGGTACAATCAGACCACCTACACACATACCTGCATATGTTTATTCAATGAGACTGCACAGTGCACAAGGTGAGCTTGTGAAGCGGGTGTAATTACACTTTGCTGTGCTGTTCTCACCTTGTTGGCTGGTAAGTTTTTTGATTTGTTTGTTATTATTTTCACTGAGTCTGCAGGCTCATTCAAAACATATCATTAATCTTTATCGCATCCCTTTTTTCATGGCAGCATGGAGGTAAACAGTGACTTAACCCGTCCAAACATAATTTCATTTATCTTTACACAGAAACAGTTAAGAGGTTGTTGTACAGATCTAAATATGTATATATTTATGGTTTTTAGTTCCTTGTAATGCACTTGCAACCATAGCTGAGTATGTGACCAAACTATAGGTCTGGACCAATAAGTGTCCTTTGAGGAAGTTCAGGTAGTTTTATTCATCTCCAACATCTTTATTTTTGTTTTATAGTTGAAAATGTTTCATTTTCAGGATTGACTCACTATAAGAGCCTGCCCCAAGTGGCCATTTGAGGAATTGCAGTTTCTAGCAGTTCTGCATTTGCTAATGTTAGAATGACATATTTTTTGCCAGAAGGTGGGATGTTATTGTATTTATTAATTTAGTTCTTGCAAACATATGCTCATTTTGACTTGATACTAACAACAAAATTGCAGAAGCATAGCAATACAACCATTCAGCCAAACTGCTAATCCCTTAGTCCACCTATGCACTTTATATTCATGCCTTAGTAGTTGTTATTTACTTAGTTAATTAGTTAGTTAGTAGTCAATAATAGTAGTGGATACCCTTAATTTATCTAATATTTAGTTGTGAGAAGTATATGCATTGTTTGTTTTTCATTAAGAAAAAAAACAATTGATGTCATCATAATGACAGAAATGACAGATTATTATTAACTTGTGAGGTACTTTTACATATATAAATAGAATTTTTCACCATGTGCTTGCACTGTGACCAGAGGTGCTGTCTGAGGGTTAAACACACATTGTGACCTGCTTCCCCCTCTGGCTGCTTAACAGCCGAAATGAAGGTCTTTTTTTCCTTCCACAGCCACCAGCAGAAGGGTCATAACTCCTGCCATCATGTTTATAGAGGGCTGATGCTGCTTTGAGACCGTTGACTTTTTTCCAACAAAGTTATTAAGTGTCTAATTAACACAGTAACGACAATAGAGAAAATCAGGTTATCTATATTTATTACATTATTCCCCACACATAGATATTCACACTGTATCTCAACAAGGAAAGCGAAAGTTTATTTGTATGGTTTATCTCAACAAACAGGCAAGAATGCAACAAAAACACACAATTAAAGAATATTTACACACCTAATCATTGAAAAACAACAACCACATATGTGAAAATTAATGACAGAGGAAGATAAAAAAACGTGTATATGATTAATAATAGAATAATTCAAGGAAAAAGAAGAACAAAGCTTAAACTCAATGAAAGAAAGAGAAAAATCCATAGAAAAATGTTAAACAGGTTTGGATCTAGACAATTCAGTTTTCTTAAAACTACATTTAACAACTACGTTATTAGCTATGTTTACCCATTAATCCAAGCTTTAAAAAGTGTGGGTACATACAACATAGTCTGGATAACACCGCCCTCTAGTGGAGGCAAAGCAGCATAGAATATGTCCTCCAGACTTCACAAATCACAACTCATAGATGACAAAGTCACAAAAACACATTATTAAAAATTAAGGAAACGTACACAAAAACCCAAGAAATACATGACTTTATAGCTGAAACAAACACCTTATATAGATCAGCAAACTCTCTCTCTCTGTGTATTCTGTAAATAATCACATTTTATTTATAAAAATAAAAACCCAGACAACATGCATGTATCCCTAATCTGCTGCTGGATCAGTACCAGCACACTGTCACAGGGTTGCAATCTGACTGATTGTATTTAATGCTAACGTACGCTGACACGGGCATGTGTTTACAGATCATAGTGTGGATGAGTGTCATGGTGTCAGCATCATAGAAGGACAGATTCTTGGAAGAGCAGTTTAGGTAGATGCCAACCTTTTGCAGCTTTTTTATATGTGCAAGCTGCGTTATTGGTGGGCCATTGGCAGAATATTTTTCATTGTTATATGTAAGGAAATTATCTTTTACCCCAAGTTTCCAATAGTCTCTGCTTCCAAACTCTATTTCCCAGTAATGCTGCCCTGAAGTGAACTCTTTGACACTGAATGCATCAATAGTTTTTACATAGACACTGACTGGATTATAACCAAAATCCTGAGATCCTGAGCCAAATATAGGCCCTTGGTCAGGAAATCGATCTTGCCTAATTTGTAGACCGAAAGCATCAATAGTGGAACCATTATAATCATATGTATCATATGTATCAAATGATGTATATGAATAATCCATTTGAGGTTGCCTGATTTGTGAATTACAGATCAAACTTCGCCCATCATTAGACACTAGTACATCCCGACTTCTACTAGAGAGTGAGATCCGGTCTTCTCGTGGCTGGATCACCTGAAGCATCTCCTTCCACACAAAGAACTGCAGGTGGCTTTCATAAGGCTCCAAAGACAGGGAGGTCTCCACCACTTGGAGCTTGTTTGATCTGAGCCTCTTCAGTGAATCTACTGGGGTCTTCGGGGTGTTACCTTCAGTCCAGCTCTTTAAAAACCTCTCTGGGTCTGTCATTTTCAGGACTGTGGTTGCTTTGTCCTCCAGCTCCCTGCTCTCTGACAAAGCTGCTTCTATAGCATTTTGCATCTCGCTCATTCTTTTAACGTCATCTTCCCCTTTGAGCTTCAGCTCATTCTTTATCTCTTCTTCTCTCTTTCTCAGGAACAAGTGCATCTCTTCAAACTGGCTGCTGATCTGTGCCATCAGCTGCTGAGACCTCACTTTGCTCTTAGTTATTTCTTTACTCTGAGCATCGGACTGCCTCTCTGTGGCCTTAATATGATTGGAAACATGTTGCACAAAGGTGTCCAACTCCTTCCTCAGTGACGCAGCTGCTTCTTTGATCGGTTTAAACTTGTGTCCTTCATGCTTCTCCCCATCTCTGCATATGATGCAAGCTAACTGCTGGTCGGTGACGCAGAATAATTTCAGCTTTTCCTCATGTTCAGGGCACAACTCAGCCTTCTGTAAGAAAATGTGTTATCTATTAATAAATATAGCAACCAGTCAGTATAGGTTGTTAGCATTTGCTTATTAGCATCTTGGAATGGCACTGGACTAACACTTGGCTTCCTATGCTTTGCATATCAATTTCACTGGCAAATAAGTGTAGCTAGAAAAAGATAGTTGTGACTAGAGATTATAGTCAGAGTTTATCCTTTATATTTTTCAGCTCTCGTGGTCTTCTATAAGACAGTAATACGGAGCTCTACAGTGCACCTGTTTTGGTTGCATATACGAATATGAATATTTTGCTCTGCTACTGGGGGAAAAAATAGTAGCACTTGTGTGAGTGACTTTTCTCTACACAGCCTGCTGCTAACATGATGCTCAGTCCATGAAAAAAATCCCACTTACAATGTAACAGTTTTTACTAGCTCTCTAGTAAAAATGATTCCCTGTGGTGGTGGGGACAGGCCAGTGGTTTTTGACTGGCAGAAGGGACCACAGTTTCAGTGGTTACGCTGCTGTGCCATGTACATATAATTGCTCGCTCTCTCTTTAAATAAACCCCGAAAAGTAGTCCTAAACAGGATGTACTGGATTTGAAGTTGCAGTTATCATTCACTATTATTGGTACTCACCATGAACCTGGCTGTATGAATAATAATGAATCTCCGCAGTGGGCTCATTCATGCTGGGAAGAGGGTATGACGCCCAAATTACAAAGCAGGAATCTAGTGTACAAAATTTGACTTGTTTCGGAATTTAATTTTCCATACTACTACTACTACTACTAAAGTAATCCTCAAAACAAAACAAAAAAACAACAAAAAAACGAATTGTGCTCTCAGATTTTTTACTCATGCTCTTGGGGAAAAAGTTAGCATAGAGCCCTGCTCCAGGCTCAGAATAAGCCATTTAGTGTGCAGGCCTGTATCTGATTTAACTAATGAGTTTAAGGCAAATAAAATGAGTAAGATTGTGTAATTCATACCTGAGTTTCCTCGTCATGTTCTTTCTTTATCTTTCCTTCTTTGGCCTTTTCGACAAGGTTCTTCAGTGTCAGGCTGGTCGGAAGGCTCGTGGCCTCTGCTGAAACAGAAGACTTACACAGTGGACACTGATGCTGTGTGTTCAGCACCTCTGTAATACACTGTCTGCAGAAATCATGTCCACAGAGAAGAGTCACTGGGTCTGTGAAGAGCGTCAGGCAAACTGAACAAGTCAGTTCTTCATAACTAGCAGACGCCATGGCTCCTGTTTGTCTTTCTGCCTGCTTGCTGCTCTGCCAGCCACACTGACTCTGCACAATTCATAAGTTTCACTTCCCTTGCAAAGCCACACCCCTGTGTGTCATGCATTTGTGAGTCAGTCCTTGTTTTTATGGGTTAACATTTGCCCAAACAACATTTTAGCTCCCTCAAAATGATTTACACTCACTACTGCGAAACAGGAACAAAGAGTGTTTATGAACACTGACTAGAACACATGTGGTGTGTTTTAAAACTTGCCAAAGGAACACATAATAGTTAGTGTAACAGCACACTCTTGTGGTCAGATGCTGAAAATGCAGTTGGGATGTTAACCTGAGAAACATATTATTTATACCCATGTAATCTAATTAAGTGCAAAACTGAAACTGAAGTTTGTTTAATATTTGCTGTCAAGTTTTGGTTTGAGTATTGTAGTATGGAACGCAGATAAAAAAGCTCCAGTACATTTAGCTCTTCTTTGAATAGAATAGAATAGAATGCCTTTTATTGTCACTATACACAAGTACAATGAGATTAAAGCCGTCAATCAGTTTCAGTGAAAAAAGCAATGTATAAAAACAGATGTATAAAAGATATTTAAAAACCGATATTAAAACACAACATAAAAGTGCTGAGAATATAAATATGGTCTATATACAGTATTCAAGTATGGAACAAAAATATTGCACATGTATATGTTTTGGCTCCACTGAGGCAGCGGGAGGTGTAAATGTCCATCAGGGAGGGGAGAGGGCAGCCGATGGTCTTCTGTGCTGTCTTTACAACTCTCCATAACCTCTCCCTGTCTGCTAGTGCAGCTGCCGTACCAAACTGTGATGCATTATGTCAGCCGGGCAAGGTTTAGGTTGTGCTTCCTGAGGACTCTTAGGAATTGTAGCCGCTGCTGAGCCTTCTTGACGGTTGATGTGATGTTCTCTGACCAGGAGATGTCCGCTGAGATGAGGACGCCAAGAAACCTGATGGTGTGGACCCTCTCCACACAATCTCCGTTGATGTAAAGGGGGACTGGATCGGTGCTGTGCTTGTTGAAGTTGATGATAATCTCTCTGGTTTTCTTGGTGTTGAGAGTGAGGTTATTCTCAGAACACCAGGCTGCCAGCTTCAGGATCTCCTCCCTGTAGGCAGCTTTATTCAAAGAGTGGAGAGCTACAGCAACAGGTATCTGCCGTTGGAGAGAAACAGGCTCGGTAGAGGTGACTTGTACGGTTGTTTTCTTAGCCTTAGCCTAGCGCCGGACCGGACCGGCTGCTTCCTCTCCCTAATCTGTCTGCGCCACCTCCCAGACCCGATAACAATCCACGGAGAGCCTGGCAGTCTCGCTATGTCGTCTGGAATGTTGTACAAGTGGTGAAAGTCACTCAAAACAGATATCTGGTGTTGGTTCCTGATATCCAAAAGCAACTGGCGGGTGTACTGGATGTTCACAGTACTGGTCGTGCACAAAAGGAAGAGAAACGACGAAAAAAAAGAAAATGAAAAGAGCACTGAAATGGAGCCGTAAGTCGTTGCATCCATGCATGCCGCCATCTTGACTAACAGTCTCTCTGACTGCAGTTACCACAAATCAAAGATATATCATCCATATAACAAAAGGTTTAACACTGTCAGTGGACTAAAATATTCACAATTTTATTTACACATTTCAAAACAGACAAGGCTATAGAGTACTATCTTGGTTTAGTAGAGACTGTGATATCACTGGTTTGATTGGCATTGACAACAGCTGGCATAAGCTAACAAGCAGTGACAGCTTTGACAATGACTCCATCGTCTCTCCACCTTCAGATGAGGTGTACAGACTCAATGAGTTGTTAGCATTTAGCAGTAGGGCATCAGTAAGGTAACAGGTCCAATGCCAGCTTCTGCCAGACTTCTACACCAGCATACCCAACGTCTTCGCTAGGACCAGATGGTACGATGATGAAAAAGTCCAAATATAAACTTCTATTTGTTTTTATTTTCAATGACAGTGTTACCTGTCATTGTTTTTACGTGGATAATCCATCTTAATGCTAACTGCAGTCAGTGTTTGATTTCTACTTTAAAGTGAAAGTAACTATGAAAGTCAAATTACAACATTTTGCAAAATTGATTGAAATGTAAAACCATGACATCTCATAAATGAAACAATTTTCCTGTAGGAGCCAATTAAGTTGATGTCATCACTTTTGTTTATCGTTACATGGCGACATAATACACTGCTCAAAAAACAAAGGGAACACTAAAATAACACCTTCTAGATCTTACTGAATGAAATATTCCAGTTGAAAATCTTCATTCATTACATAGTGGAAAATGTTGAGAACAAAATAACATAGAAATGATCAATGTAAATCAAAATTATTAACCCATGGAGGTCTGGATTTTAAACCATACCCAAAATAAAAGTGAAAAATCACATTACAGGCTGATCCAACTTGAGTGGAAATTCCTCAAAACAAGTCAGAATGAGGCTCAGTAGTGTGTGTGGCCTCCACGTGCCTGTATGACCTCCCTACAACGCCTGGGCGTGCTCCTGATGAGGCGGTGGATGTTCTCCTGAGGGATCTCCTTTAAAGCATCAGTCAACTCCTGGACAGTCTGTGGTGCAACGTGGTGTTGGTGGATGGAATGAGACATGATGTCCCAGATGTGCTGGATTGGATTCCGGTCTGGGGAATGTTCAGGCTAGTCCATAGCATCAATGCCTTCATCATGCAGGAACTGTTGACACACTTCATCCACATGAGGCCTAGCATTGTCATGCATCAGAAGTAACCCAGGGCCCACTGCACCAGCATATGGTCTCACAATGGGTCTGAGGATCTCATCCCAGTACCTAATGGCAGTCAGGGTACCTCTGGCTAGCACATGGAGAGCTGTGCAGCCCTCCAAAGAAATGTCTCCCCACACCATTACTGACCCACCACCAAACTGGTCATGCTGGAGGATGTCAAGGGCAGCAGAACGTCCTCCACGGTGTCTCCAGACTGTCACGTCTTTCACATGTGCTGAGTGTGAACCCGCTCTCATCTGTGAAGAGCACAGGGCGCCAATGGTGAATCTACCAATCTTAATGTGTTCTCTTGCAAATGCCAATTACCCTGCACGGTGTTGGGCTGTAAGCACAAGCCCCACTTCTTGACATCAGGCCCTCATACCACCCTCATGGAGTCTGTTTCTGACAGTTTGAGCAGAAACATGCATATTAGTTGTCTGCTGGAGGTCATGTTGCAGGGCTCTGGCAGTGGTCCTCCTGTTCCTTGTTGCACAAAGGAGGAGGTAGCAGTCCTGCTGCTGGGTTGTTGCCCTCCTACGCCCCCCCCCCCACATCTCCTGGTGTACTGGCCTGTCTCCTGGTATCTCCTCCATGCTCTGGACACTCTGCTGAAAGACACAGCAAACCTTCTTGCCACATCTCTTATTGATGTGCCATCCTGGATGAGCTGCTATCTGAGCAACTTGTGTGGGTTGTAGACACCGCCTCATGCTACCTCTAGGGGTGAGAGCACTGACAAAATGCAAAAGTGATCAAACATCAGGCAGAAAGGATGAGAGCAGAGAAATGGTCTGTGGTCAGCACCTGCAGAACCTCTCCTTTATAGGGCTGTCTTGATAATCGCCACTCATTTCCACCTGTTGTCTGTTCCATTTGCACAACAGCAGCTGAAACTGATTCACAGTCAGTGTTGATCCTAACTGGACAGGCTGATTTCACAGAAGTGTGACTGCCTTGGAGCTACATTGTGTTCTTTAAGTGTTCCCTTTATTTTTTTGAGCAGTGTGGTTGGTAGGGTTTAAATGGACACAGGTGATTCACACAGGTGAATCATGGCTTCATCAAACTTAGCTTATTAATGACTGTTAACAATAAATGGGAACCTCACCCTGTACTGGGAACGATTCATTCTGGGAACTTCAGAGTGTGGAAGGACAACTTCTCCTGCACCCAGCTGAGTGGTTGAAATATGGTTATGATGATAGTGACTACAGTTTGTGATTGTTAAATCATCATTGTGTACTGGGGGTATCCAACATGGTCATTTATTTCTTTTTCTAAACACCCTTTTGCTGTTTAAGAAAAGTTGTTTCACAACAGTGCTGCCTAATACATGTGATTTATTGTTGTTAAGTTATATTATTGATCCTTTTAAAAAGTGTATACTTTATGTGAAGGTTAAATCACAGGTGGAATAAATACAACTGATTATCTGGTTACCATAGCAACTGTCAGAGAGTTGACATTTTCTTTGAAATTTCATTCCAGAGGCTGAAATAACAGGCAGCTGAGCCACTTTGACTACAACCAAACTGTGACGTCTACACAAGAAATAGAAGAAAATGATCTGGTCCATTGATTCTTTAACATTATGTGGATAAGGTGTGTGTGTGTGTGTGTGTGTGAACACATAGTAGAATTTAACTAAATGCATGCATTCTCCAGGGATTTCTGTCTTGAAGCAGCATCTGTGACTTAAATGTTTTAATCACTTAAGTTTGTAATGAAACAATTTGTTGACATTTTTCAACAGATCTTTTCTTTGTGTCTGATTAACACATTAACAACAATAGACAAACTCACAATGTTTACATTTACTACATTATTCCCCAAAATCCAAGTTAACACATAACTCTATAGACATTCACAATGTATATCAACAAGGAAAAGGAAAGTTTATTTATATAGTTTGTTTCAGCTACGATGCAAGTGCTTCACGTCAAGTGCAGTGGAGGAATATCTCCTGTAGACTCACAGAATCACAAATGATAAACTCACAACTCACAAACTCACTGTCACAAAAACACATTATTAAAAAACAAGGATGGCACATAAAAACATGTAATATGCAACTTTACAGCGGAAATAAACACTTTATATAGATAATCTTCCCAATAATAACAACTATACATCTTAACCTACCAGAATCACAATCAGAAATACTTTATTGATCCCAGGGGGAAATTGCTTTCATTCCAGGCGCTCCATGTATATTCAAAAAAGACAGGTTAGAAATATAAAATAAGGTAAAGTAGTAAGCGTAAAACCCTCCACCTGTTTGTTGTTTTGGATTACCCAAATCTGATTTGAGTGAAATCAGTCTGCCCACTTCCCGTCAGTGTATCGTACATTTCTAAAACACATCCAGAGGGCTCTCTCACTCCCTATTACCACATTTTGCCAAATACAGTATGGATTATGCCTCAAATTTGGCAATACAATCCCGATACTGATTGGTCAGTTGTGTGTGATGTCATACAGCTGATACAAAGAATTTGCTACATAATTACCCCCATTTTTACTTTTTTTTTTTATCACAAAATGAAGAAAAAATACATGTAGTTTTTGTGCACCCTATCTTCCCCATGGCCCCCAATTTTGGGGGCTTTTTCATGCACCTAAAAAATAAAAGCCATATAACACTGTACTAACCATGTAAAAAAATAATCATATTGCATATCAAATTAAACAGGAGAAACTTTACTACAAGCACTTATAAGCCATATTTACACACATCAAACATAACTTCAGCACCACATGGTTATTGCTAGCTCTGTGATACTTCAAGTCACACAAACAAACAAGGTGTTATATGAAAGCTGAGACTTTACCAATTGACACTGTTACAGTTGTTTTGCTATATTATAAACATTTGGTAAATTAGAATCTAAAGAATATAAAAATAAAAAATCACTAGTTTAGAGTGAGTAACAAAAAATTCTGTCTTTCTTCTGTAAATTTGCAATAATCAGTCATATTTGAGGGCAACAAATGCTTGGTTCAGAAAGACCAACATGTCTGTGTTTACTCAAGACTAAAAATATTAGGATTAGACATTTATTATGTTTGTGGAGGACTTTTGTTTTGGGGGGGGGGGGGGGGGTGGCAACGGTCCTTTCGCATAAAATGCATTTTCTTCCATGTGGCTGGTCATTGGTGAGTCTAGCACTAATATCACTATGACCTACATTATGGTTCTCACCTTTTGATAGAGGTGTCAATCACCCTAATCAACCCGTCCATTGCGAAGTTATGAGCCTGCATATTTGTCAAGGTATTAGCTTAGCATTAGGTGGGCGTGGCCTATCTGCTTTATACATCTATTATAACCTATAGATGTGTAATAATGTATGTATACAAGTAAAAACTGATGTAAATAGAAGTGATGAAAGACAATAGTGACTTTAAAATGAAATATATAGTTTGGTTCATTAAATTTCAAGACCTTTAAAAATTTCCAAGATGGCCGCACATGTTTCCTTAATTAGAATGAAATAAAAACTTGGCAGACATAATGTCCACAAACTTAGCTACAGATTGAGATAACTAGATCGCTTCATCTACATCATTTGTAAGGAGATATTCATTGTAAAAGTGTAAATTTTCAACAGACAAGGACATTTTCTATCATTTCTGCTTTGTGCTATCCTAATTTACAAAGATCCAGAGGCATACAAATTAATACTTACACAACCGTGCTAATCCCCCAGGTGTCCCATTTATTATGACACCAAAAGTATCCAAAAACACCTAGTGGTTCCTGAGATATACTCAATTCATTTTGGGCATGCCATTTTCAAGCTGATGCCTTAAAATGGGCTTGGGGTGGAAGGGGTTATAAGGAGATGAGCTCTATTTAATTGAATACAGATATCCATGTTCCATTATATGACATAATAAGATATTATATTTTCTGTAAATTTCCCTTCTAGAATGTGGCATGTATTTTAGCTGTCCGTCACAACATACATCCAAGAATTTAGGACTGTTTTCAGAAAAAACTTTTTTCAAGATCTGGAAAATATAACATAAAGTATTGCTGGATCAGTACCAGCACACTGTCACAGGGTTGCAATCTGACTGATTGTATTTAATGCTAACGTACGCTGACACGGGCATGTGTTTACAGCTCATAGTGTGGATGAGCGTCATGGTGTCAGCATCATAGAAGGACAGATTCTTGGAAGAGCAGTTTAGGTAGATGCCAACCTTTTGCAGCTTTTTTATATGTGCAAGCTGTGTTTTTTGTCGGCCATTGGCAGAATATTTTTTCTTATTATATGTAAGGAAATTATCTTTTACCCCAAGTTTCCAATAGTCTCTGCTTCCAACCTCTATTTCCCAGTAATGCTGCCCTGAAGTGAACTCATTGACGCTGAATGCATCACTAGTTTTTACATAGACACTGACTGGATTATAACCAAAATCCTGAGATCCTGAGCCAAACATAGGCTCTTGGTAAGGAAATCGATCTTGCCTGATTTGTGGATTACAGATCAAACTTCGCCCATCATTAGACAGTATTATTACACCTTCACTGTTGCTTTTCAGTGAGATCCGGTCTTCTCGTGGCTGGATCACCTGAAGCATCTCCTTCCACACAAAGAACTGCAGGTGGCTTTCATAAGGCTCCAAAGACAGGGAGGTCTCCACCACTTGGAGCTCATTTAATCTGAGCCTCAGTGAATCTACTGGGGTCTTCGGGGTGTTACCTTCAGTCCAGCTCTTCAAAAACCTCTCTGGGTCTGTCATTTTCAGGACTGTGGTTGCTTTGTCCTCCAGCTCCCTGCTCTCTGACAAAGCTGCTTCTATAGCTTTTTGCATCTCGCTCATTCTTTTAACGTCATCTTCCCCTTTGAGCTTCAGATCATTCTTTATCTCTTCTTCTCTCTTTCTCAGGAACAAGTGCATCTCTTCAAACTGGCTGCTGATCTGTGCCATCAGCTGCTGAGACCTCACTTTGCTCTTTGTTATTTCTTTACTCTGATCATCGGCCTGGCTCTCTGTGGCCTTAATATGATCGGAAACATGTTGCACAAAAGTGTCCAACTCCTTCCTCAGTGACGCAGCTGCTTCTTTGATCGGTTTAAACTTGTGTCCTTCATGCTTCTCCCCATCTCTGCATATGATGCAAGTTAACTGCTGGTCGGTGACGCAGAATAATTTCAGCTTTTCCTCATGTTCAGGGCACAACTCAGCCTTCTGTAAGAAAATGTGTTATCTATTAGTAAATATAACAGCCAGTCACGTCATCAGTACAGATTGTTAGCATTTGCTTATTAGCATCCTAGAATGGCACTAAACAAAAAGATACAAAAAGATAGCATGTAACTAAATATAAATGTATCTAGATTGTGTCCTTACTATAGTCATAGAAAGAGATTAAAGTCAGAAAAAGTCTTTTAAAGCCAGATTTCTGAGTTAGTTAAGAACACTTTTATATTTTTTGGCCCTAATGGACTTCTGTATTGTACTCATACAGAGTAAACACAAACTGGGACACACCCCTGAATCACTCATTTACTGTACAGGCCTTTGTCTGGTTTAAATAATGAAGTATAAGCAAACAAAATAAGTATCACTGCATAGTTCTTACCTGTGTTTCCTCGTTATGTTCTTTCTTTATCTTCTTTGCTCCTTTGGCCTTTTCAACAAGGTTTTTTAGAATCAGGCTGGTTGAAAGGCTCGTGGCCTCTGCTGAAACAGATGAAAAACACAGTGGACACTCATGCTGTGAGCGCAGCACCTCTGTAATACACTGTCTGCAGAAAGCATGTCCACAGAGAAGAGTCACTGGGTCTGTGAAGAGCGCCAGGCAAACCGAACAAGTAAGATCTTCATAACTAGCAGACGCCATGGCTGCTGTTTATCTTTCTGCCTGCTTGCTGCTCTGCCAGCCACACTGACTCTGCACAATTCATAAGTTTCACTTTCATTGAAAAGCCACGCCCCTGTGTGTCATGCATTTGTGAGTCAGTCCTTGTTTTCATGGGTTAACATTTGCCTAAACAACATTTTAGTTCCCTCAAAATGATTTACACTCACTACTGCGAAACAGGAACAAAGAGTGTTTATGAACACTGACTAGAACACATGTGGTGTGTTAAAACCTGATAAACTAAACCCAACATTATTTATACCCATGTAATCTAATTACATGGTGCAAAACTGAAAGTGAAGTGTATATTTATAACATTTGCTGTCACATTTTGGTTCGAGTGTTGTAGTATGGAATGCAGATACAAAAGCTCCAGTATTTAGCTCTTCTTTTAATAGAATAGAATAGAATAGAATAGAATAGAATAGAATGCTTTTTATTGTCACTATACACAAGTACAATGAGATTAAAGCTGTCACCCAATTTCAGTGCAAAAAAGCAATATATTGAAAGAAATATCTAAAAGATATTAAAAGATATTTAAAAAAATATTTACAATATAGTATTCAAGTATGAAGATATTGCACATGTTGTGTATTGTCCATCTGGATATGTAAAATTGCACATTAAAACAGTGTATGTGAGAGTTCAGGGTGGTTACAGCCTTTGGAAAGAAGCTGTTTTTGAATCTGTTTGTCTTTGTCCTGATGCAACCTGTAGCTCCTCCCAGAGGGTAGCAGGGCAAACAGATCAGAGCCAGGGTGGGAACTGTCCTTGATGATGTTTTTGGCTCTGCTTAGGCAGCGGGAGGTGTAAATGTCCATCAGGGAGGGGCAGCCGATCAAGAATTTCCCCTCGGGGATAAATAAAGTAATTTCTGATTCTGATGGTCTTCTGTGCTGTCTTAACAACTCTTTCTAACCTCTCCCTGTCTGCTAGATTGCAGCTGCTGTACCAAACTGTGATGCAGTATGTCAGCCTGCCACACCTCCCGAGAGTTGTTGCTGGACAGGTGGGACTCCTGTGGCATCCTGTGGTCAGCCTTGGTTCTTTTTATGCCTCTTTTGAGGTCAGCTCGAGCAGCTCGGTACAGTGCTGTATCCCCTGGCCTGAAGGCAGTGTCGAGGGCTCTGAGGAGTGTGCGGACATGGCTGGTCATCCAGGGTTTCTGGTTAGGGAAAGCCTGGATAGTTTTGTCCACAGTCACATTCCCGATGCAGAACTGCAGTACCATTCCTGTGAGTGTCTTCAGCTCCTGATGTTCAAATAAGGTTGTGACAGTTTTTGTGGTGGGCCTGGAGCTACACTACAATGTTGTGCGTGTGGTCAAAGTCACTCGAAACAGATATCTGGGGTTGGTTCCCGATATCCAAAAGCAGCTGGTGGTTGTACTGGATGCTCATAGTACCGGTCGTGCACAAAAGGAAGAAAAACAACAAAAAAGAAAATGAAAAGAGCATTAAAATGGAGAGCCGTAAGCCGCTGCATCCTTGCGTGCCGCCATCTTGACTAACAGTCACTCTGACTGCAGTTAGCACAATTAAAATATATGTTATCCATATAAAAAATAACAAAAGGTTTAACACTGTCAGTGGACTAAAATATTCACAATTTTATTTACACATTTCAAAACAGACAAGGCTATAGAGTACTATCTTGGTTTAGTAGAGACTGTGATATCACTGGTTTGATTGGCATTGACAACAGCTGGCATAGGCTAACAAGCAGTGACAGCTTTGACAATGACTCCATCGTCTCTCCACCTTCAGATGAGTTGTACAGACTCAATGAGTTGTTAGCATTTAGCAGCAGGGCATCAGTAAAGTAACAGGTCCAATGCCAGCTTCTGCCAGACTTCTACACCAGCATACCCAACGTCTTCGCTAGGACCAGGCCAGAAAATAGTCCTAAATTCTTGGATGTATGTTGAGACGCAGCTAAAATACATGCCACATTTTAGAAGTTTAGAATGTTGACAGAAAATATACCTTATGATGTCATAATGGAACATGAATATCTTACATTTTCAAAATAAAAACAAGAAAGAATGCTTCCATCAGTGTTTAGATGTTTTTAGTTGCCACAAAAATTGCTGCCTCTTTGACCACGTCGATGTAAATAATGTATTTCTATTATGGAAAGTAACAAGTCTTACCATAGGTACGTAACAGAAAACTCATTTCTCAAGTCTCTCAAGCAGAGCAAACAATAGATAAGACATATTTCTTTAGTTTTTGCAAATGTATTCAATTAAATAGAGCTCAGCTCCTTATAAGCGTAAAAAGTATATGTATTTTTTCTTCATTGTGTCATTGGTTTTTAATTTCCTTTTTTTCTTTATAAGTGTGAATGTTGTTTATCATTATAGTGTCATTCTTTTTCATATAAATCATTAAAAATAGCTAAGAAAGTAAATTGGGGTAATTATGGGGCTTTAAATGTAGCAAATTCTTTGTATCAGCTGTATGACATCACACACAACTGACAAATCAGTATCAGGATTGTATTGCCAAAATTGAGGTGTAATCCATACTGTATTTGGCAAAACAAGAATAAAATAATAGGGAGTGAGAGAGCCCTCTGGATATGTTTCAGAAACTCACTTTACACTGACAGGAAGTGGGCAGAAATCAGTCCAAAACAACAAACAGGTGGAGAGTAGGTTAAGATGTATAGTATAGTATATTTCCGCTGTAAACTGTTTTTTATATGTCATCCTTGTTTTTTAATAATGTGTTTTCGTGACAGTGAGTTTATCATTTGTGATTCTGTGAGTCTACAGGAGATATTCTTCCACTGCACTTGGTGTGAAGCACTTGCATTGTGGCTGAAATAAACCATAAAATAAACTGAAATAAACCATATAAACAAGCTTTCCTTCATCATGCATCAATGCCTTCATCATGCAGGAACTGCTGACACACTTCAGCCACATGAGGCCTAGCATTGTCATGCACCAGAAGGAACCCAAGGACCACTGCACCAGAATATGGTCTCACAATGGGTCTGAGGCCACAGCTCTCATTGCTGTGCCATCCTGGAGGAGCTGCACTACCTGAGCAACTTGTGTGGGTTGTAGACACCGCCTCATGCTACCTCTAAGGCTGAGAGCACTGACAAAATGCAAAAGTGATCAAACATCAGGCAGAAAGGATGAGAGCAGAGAAATGGTCTGTGGTCAGCACCTGCAGAACCTCTCCTTTATAGGGCTTGTCTTGATAACTGACTCATTTCCACCTGTTGTCTGTTCCATTTGCACAACAGCAGCTGAAACTGATTCACAGTCAGTGTTGATCCTAACTGGACAGGCTGGTTTCACAGAAGAGTGACTGACTTTACATGTTCTTTAAGTGTTCCTTTTATTTTTTGAGCAGTGTGGTTGGTAGGGTTTAAATGGACACAAGTGATTCAGGCAGGTTTTTACCACTGACCTGTTTGTTTGTTTAGGAATCATGGCTTCATCATGCTTATTAATGACTGTTAACAATAAATGGGAACCTCATGCTAAGAGCACTGTACTTGGAACTATTCATTCTGCAGCACAACAGTGCTGCCTAATATGTGTGATTTATTGTTGTTAAGTTATATTATTATCCTTTTAAAAAGTGTATACTTTATGTGCAGGTTAAATCACAGGTGGAATAAATACAACTGAGTGTGTGTGCGTGTGTGTGAACACATGGTAGAATATAATCAAATGCATGCATTCTCCAGGGATCTCTGTCTTCAAGCAGCATCTGTGACTTAAATGTTTTAATCACTTAAGTTTGTAATGAAATAATTTGTTGACATTTTTTCAACATATTTTTTTCTTAGTGTCTGATTAAAACACATTAACAACAATAACTCACATTATTTAGATTTACTACAATATTCCCCAAAATCCAAGTTACCACATAACTCTATAGACATTCACCTTGTCTATCAACAAGGAAAAGGAAAGCTTGTTTATATGGTTTATTTCAGCCACAATGCAAGTGCTTCACACCAAGTGCAGTGGAGGAATATCTCCTGTAGACTCACAGAATCACAAATGATAAACTCACTGTCACGAAAACACATTATTAAAAAACAAGGATGACATATAAAAAACAGTTTACAGCGGAAATATACTATACTATACATCTTAACCTACTCTCCACCTGTTTGTTGTTTTGGACTGATTTCTGCCCACTTCCTGTCAGTGTAAAGTGAGTTTCTGAAACATATCCAGAGGGCTCTCTCACTCCCTATTATTTTATTCTTGTTTTGCCAAATACAGTATGGATTACACCTCAATTTTGGCAATACAATCCTGATACTGATTTGTCAGTTGTGTGTGATGTCATACAGCTGATACAAAGAATTTGCTACTTTTAAAGCCCCATAATTACCCCAATTTACTTTCTTAGCTATTTTTAATGATTTATATGAAAAAGAATGACACTATAATGATAAACAACATTCACACTTATAAAGAAAAAAAGGAAATTAAAAACCAATGACACAATGAAGAAAAAATACATATACTTTTTACGCTTATAAGGAGCTGAGCTCTATTTAATTGAATACATTTGCAAAAACTAAAGAAATATGTCTTATCTATTGTTTGCTCTGCTTGAGAGACTTGAGAAATGAGTTTTCTGTTACGTACCTATGGTAAGACTTGTTACTTTCCATAATAGAAATACATTATTTACATCGAGGTGGTCAAAGAGGCAGCAATTTTTGTGGCAACTAAAAACATCTAAACACTGATGGAAGCATTCTTTCTTGTTTTTATTTTGAAAATGTAAGATATTCATGTTCCATTATGACATCATAAGGTATATTTTCTGTCAACATTCTAAACTTCTAAAATGTGGCATGTATTTTAGCTGCGTCTCAACATACATCCAAGAATTTAGGACTATTTTCAGAAAAAAACTGAGAACGTTTCAGTTGCCTTGATTTAATATCAAGACCTGGAAAATATAACATAAAGTATTGCTGGATCAGTACCAGCACACTGTCACAGGGTTGCGATCTGACTGATTGTATTGAATGCTAACGTACGCTGACACGGGCCCAGTCATGTGATCACAGCTCATAGTGTGGATGAGTGTCATGGTGTCAGCATCATAGAAGGACAGATTCTTGGAAGAGCAGTTTAGGTAGATGCCAACCTTTTGCAGCCTCTTTTCAAGATCTGTTGGTAGAACTGCACCATTGGCAAAATATGTTTGATCATTATATGTAAGGAAATTATCCTTTACCCCAAGTTTCCAGTAGTTTCTGCTTCCAACCTCTATTTCCCAGTAATGCTGCCCTGAAGTGAGCTCATTGACACTGAATGCATCAATAATGGAACCATCATAGCTTTTATATGTACCATATGTATACTTCATTTTAGTTCCAAAAGCATTTGATGGAGGTTGGCTGATTTGTGGATTACAGATCAAACTTCGCCCATCATTAGACACTAGTACATCCCGACTTCTGCTAGAGAGTGAGATCCGGTCTTCTCGTGGCTGGATCACCTGAAGCATCTCCTTCCACACAAAGAACTGCAGGTGGCTTTCATAAGGCTCCAAAAACAGGGAGGTCTCCACCACTTGGAGCTCATTTAATCTGAGCCTCAGTGAATCTACTGGGGTCTTTGCGGTGTTACCTTCAGTCCAGCTCTTTAAAAACCTCTCTGGGTCTGTCATTTTCAGGACTATGGTTGCTTTGTCCTCCAGCTCTCTGCTCTCTGACAAAGCTGCTTCTATAGCATTTTGCATCTCGCTCATTCTTTTAACGTCATCTTCCCTTTTGAGCTTCAGCTCATTCTTTATCTCTTCTTCTCTCTTTCTCAGGAACAAGTGCATCTCTTCAAACTGGCTGCTGATCTGTGCCATCAGCTGCTGAGACCTCACTTTGCTCTTAGTTATTTCTTTACTCTGAGCATCGGCCTGGCTCTCAATGACCTGGATATAGTCTGAAACATGTTGCACAAAAGTGTCCAACTCCTTCCTCAGTGACGCAGCTGCTTCTTTGATCGGTTTAAACTTGTGTCCTTCATGCTTCTCCCCATCTCTGCATATGATGCAAGCTAACTGCTGGTCGGTGACGCAGAATAATTTCAGCTTTTCGTCATGTTCAGGGCACAACTCAGCCTTCTGTAAGAAAATGTGTAATCTATTAATAAATATAACAGCCAGTCACGTCATCAGTACAGCTTGTTAGCATTTGCTTATTAGCATCCTGGAATGGCACAAAACTAATATTTTGCAAATATTTTTTGCAAATTAATTACAATATGTGTAGCTACAAAAAGATAGCATGTAACTACATGTAAATGTATCTAGATTGTGTCCTTACTATAGTCATAGAAAGAGATTAAAATCAGAAAAAGTCTTTCTGGTCTTTTAAAGTCAGATTTCTGAGTTCAAGGTTAAGAACCCTTTTATATATTTTGGCCCTAATGGACTTCTGTATTTTACTCGTACAGAGTAAACACAAACTGGGACACACCCCTGGCTCATTTACTGTACAGGCCTTTGTCTGGTTTAATTAATGAATAAGTAAACAAAATAAGTATGACTGCATAGTGCTTACCTGAGACTTTATCTTCTCTGCTCCTTTGGCCTTTTCAACAAGGTTTTTTAGAATCAGGCTGGTCGGAAGGCTCGTGGCCTCTGCTGAAACAGAAGTCTTACACAGTGGACACTCATGCTGTGAGCGCAGCACCTCTGTAATACACTGTCTGCAGAAAGCATGTCCACAGAGAAGAGTCACTGGGTCTGTGAAGAGCGTCAGGCAAACCGAACAAGTAAGATCTTCATAAATAGCAGACGCCATGGCTGCTGTTTATCTTTCTGCCTGCTTGCTGCTCTGCCAGCCACACTGACTCTGCACAATTCATAAGTTTCACTTTCATTGAAAAGCCACACCCCTGTGTGTCATGCATTTGTGAGTCAGTCCTTGTTTTTATGGGTTAACCTTAACCTTAACCTTTGCCTAAACAACATTTTAGTTCCCTCAAAATGATTTACACTCACTACTGCGAAACAGGAACAAAGAGTGTTTATGAACACTGACTAGAACACATGTGGTGTGTTTTAAAACCTGATAAACTAAACCCAACATTATTTATACCCATGTAATCTAATTACATGGTGCAATTACATACGTGCAAAACTGAAAGTGAAGTGTATATTTATAATATTTGCTGTCAAATTCTGGTTTGAGTGTTGTAGTATGGAATGCAGATACAAAAGCTCCAGTATTTAGCTCTTCTTTGAAGAGAATAGAATAGAATAGAATGCTTTTTATTGTCACTATACCCAACTACAATGAGATTAAAGCTGTCACCCAATTTCAGTGCAAAAAAGCAATATATTGATAAGAGATATCTCAAAGATATTAAAAAGATATTTAAAAAAATATTTACAATATAGTATTCAAGTATGAAGATATTGCACATGATATACATTGTAGAATTATAAATATATTGCACATGTTGTGTATTGTCCATCTGGATATGTAAAATTGCACATTAAAACTGTATGTGAGAGTTCAGGGTGGTTACAGCTTTTGGAAAGAAGCTGTTTTTGAATCTGTTTGTCTTTGTCCTGATGCAACCTGTAGCTCCTCCCAGAGGGTAGCAGGGCAAACAGATCAGAGCCAGGGTGGGAACTGTCCTTGATGAAGTTTTTGGCTCTGCTGAGGCAGCGGGAGGTGTAAATGTCCATCAGGGAGGGGCAGCCGATCAAGAATTTCCCCTCGGGGATAAATAAAGTAATTTCTGATTCTGATGGTCTTCTGTGCTGTCTTAACAACACTTTCTAACCTCTCCCTGTCTGCTAGATTGCAGCTGCCGTACCAAACTGTGATGCAGTATGTCAGCCTGCCACACCTCCCGAGAGTTGTTGCTGGACAGGTGGGACTCCTGTGGCATCCTGTGGTCAGCCTTGGTTCTTTTTATGCCTCTTTTGAGGTCAGCTCGAGCAGCTCGGTACAGTGCTGTATCCCCTGGCCTGAAGGCAGTGTCGAGGGCTCTGAGGAGTGTGCGGACATGGCTGGTCATCCAGGGTTTCTGGTTAGGGAAAGCCTGGATAGTTTTGTCCACAGTCACATTCCCGATGCAGAACTGCAGTACCATTCCTGTGAGTGTCTTCAGCTCCTGATGTTCAAATAAGGTTGTGACAGTTTTTGTGGTGGGCCTGGAGCTACACTACAATGTTGTGCGTGTGGTCAAAGTCACTCGAAACAGATATCTGGGGTTGGTTCCCGATATCCAAAAGCAGCTGGTGGTTGTACTGGATGCTCATAGTACCGGTCATGCACAAAAGGAAGAAAAACAACAAAAAAGAAAATGAAAAGAGCATTAAAATGGAGAGCCGTAAGCCGCTGCATCCTTGCGTGCCGCCATCTTGACTAACAGTCACTCTGACTGCAGTTAGCACAATTAAAAGATATGTTATCCATATAAAAAATAACAAAAGGTTTAACACTGTCAGTGGACTAAAATATTCACAATTTTATTTACACATTTCAAAACAGACAAGGCTATAGAGTACTATCTTGGTTTAGTAGAGACTGTGATATCACTGGTTTGATTGGCATTGACAACAGCTGGTATAGGCTAACAAGCAGTGACAGCTTTGACAATGACTCCATCGTCTCTCCACCTTCAGATGAGGTGTACAGACTCAATGAGTTGTTAGCATTTAGCAGCAGTGCATCAGTAAAGTAACAGGTCCAATGCCAGCTTCTGCCAGACTTCTACACCAGCATACCCAACGTCTTCGCTAGGACCAGGCCAGTCCATAGCAACAATAATAATAATACATTTTATTTGTAATGCACTTTACATTTGCGAGCAAATCTCAAAGTGCTACATAAAATCAGCAAGGCAACAGTGTACACTAGTCATTAAAATTAGCAAGGCAACATTATAAAACTAATCAATAGATGCAACAATGCATGAAGCAACAATGCCTTCATCATGCAGGAACTGCTGACACACTTCAGCCACATGAGGCCTAGCATTGTCATGCACCAGAAGGAACCCAGGGACCACTGCACCAGAATATGGTCTCACAATGGGTCTGAGGCCACAGCTCTCATTGCTGTGCCATCCTGGATGAGCTGCACTACCTGAGCAACTTGTGTGGGTTGTAGACACCGCCTCATGCTACCTCTAGGGGTCAGAGCACTGACAAAATGCAAAAGTGATCAAACATAAGGCAGAAAGGATGAGAGCAGAGAAATGGTCTGTGGTCAGCACCTGCAGAACCTCTCCTTTATAGGGCTTGTCTTGATAACTGGCTCTCATTTCCACCTGTTGACTGTTCCATTTGCACAACAGCAGCTGAAACTGATTCACAATCAGTGTTGATCCTAACTGGACAGGCTGGTTTCACAGAAGTGTGACTGACTTGGACTTACATTGTGTTCTTTAAGTGTTCCTTTTATTTTTTGAGCAGTGTGGTTGGTAGGGTTTAAATGCACACAAGTGATTCAGGCAGGTTTTTACCACTGACCTGTTTGTTTGTTTAGGAATCATGGCTTCATCATGCTTATTAATGACTGTTAACAATAAATGGGAACCTCATGCTAAGAGCACTGTACTTGGAACTATTCATTCTGGGAACTTCAGAGTGTGGAAGGACAACTTCTCCTGCACCCAGCTGAGTGGTTGAAATATGGTTATGATGATAGTGACTACAGTTCATCATTGTGTACTGGGGGTATCCAACATGGTCATTTATTTCTTTTTCTAAACACCCTTTTGCTGGTTTAAGAAAAGTTGTTTCACAACAGTGCTGCCTAATATGTGTGATTTATTGTTGTTAAGTTATATTATTGATCCTTTTAAAAAGTGTATACTTTATGTGAAGGTTAAATCACAGGTGGAATAAATACAACTGATTATCTGGTTACCATAGCAACTGTCAGAGAGTTGACATTTTCTTTGATTTTCACTTCAGAAGCTGGAATAACCAGCAGCTGAGGCACTTTGACTACAGCGAAACAACGAAACTGTGACGTCTACACAAGAAATAGAAGAAAATGATCTGGTCCATTGATTCTTTAACATCATGTGGATAAGGTGTGTGTGTGTGTGTGTGTGTGTGTGTGTGCGTGTGTGTGAACACATGGTAGAATATAATCAAATGCATGCATTCTCCAGGGATCTCTGTCTTCAAGCAGCATCTGTGACTTAAATGTTTTTATCACTTAAGTTTGTAATAAAACAATTTGTTGACATTTTTCAATGGATTTATTCGTGTCTGATTAAAACACATTAACAACAATAACTCACATTATTTAGATTTACTACAATATTCCCCAAAATCCAAGTTACCACATAACTTTATAGACATTCACCTTGTCTATCAACAAGGAAAAGGAAAGCTTATTTATATGGTTTATTTCAGCCACAATGCAAGTGCTTCACACCAAGTGCAGTGGAGGAATATCTCCTGTAGACTCACAGAATCACAAATGATAAACTCACTGTCACGAAAACACATTATTAAAAAACAAGGATGACATATAAAAAACAGTTTACAGCGGAAATATACTATACTATACATCTTAACCTACTCTCCACCTGTTTGTTGTTTTGGACTGATTTCTGCCCACTTCCTGTCAGTGTAAAGTGAGTTTCTGAAACATATCCAGAGGGCTCTCTCACTCCCTATTATTTTATTCTTGTTTTGCCAAATACAGTATGGATTACACCTCAATTTTGGCAATACAATCCTGATACTGATTGGTCAGTTGTGTGTGATGTCATACAGCTGATACAAAGAATTTGCTACTTTTAAAGCCCCATAATTACCCCAATTTACTTTCTTAGCTATTTTTAATGATTTATATGAAAAAGAATGACACTATAATGATAAACAACATTCACACTTATAAAGAAAAAAAGGAAATTAAAAACCAATGACACAATGAAGAAAAAATACATATACTTTTTACGCTTATAAGGAGCTGAGCTCTATTTAATTGAATACATTTGCAAAAACTAAAGAAATATGTCTTATCTATTGTTTGCTCTGCTTGAGAGACTTGAGAAATGAGTTTTCTGTTACGTACCTATGGTAAGACTTGTTACTTTCCATAATAGAAATACATTATTTACATCAAGGTGGTCAAAGAGGCAGCAATTTTTGTGGCAACTAAAAACATCTAAACACTGATGGAAGCATTCTTTCTTATTTTGAAAGTGTAAGATATTCATGTTCCATTATGACATCATAAGGTATATTTTCTGTCAACATTCCTTCTAAAATGTGGCATGTATTTTAGCTGCGTCTCAACATACATCCAAGAATTTAGGACTATTTTCAGAAAAAAACTGAGAACGTTTCAGTTGCCTTGATTTAATATCAAGATCTGGAAAATATAACATAAAGTATTGCTGGATCAGTACCAGCACACTGTCACAGGGTTGCGATCTGACTGATTGTATTGAATGCTAATGTAGGCTGACACGGGCCCAGTCATGTGATCACAGTTCATAGTGTGGATGAGTGTCATGTTGTCAGCATCATAGAAGGACAGATTCTTGGAAGAGCAGTTTAGGTAGATGCCAACCTTTTGCAGCCTCTTTTCAAGATCTGTTGGTACAACTGCACCATTGGCAAAATATGTTTGATCATTATATGTAAGGAAATTATCTTTTACCCCAAGTTTCCAATAGTCTCTGCTTCCAACCTCTATTTCCCAGTAATGCTGCCCTGAAGTGAGCTCATTGACACTGAATGCATCAATAGTTTTTACATAGACACTGACTGGATTATAACCAAAATACTGAGATCCTGAGCCAAATATAGGCCCTTGGTCAGGAAATCGATCTTGCCTAATTTGTGGATTACAGATCAAACTTCGCCCATCATTAGACAGTATTATTACACCTTCACTGTTGCTTTTCAGTGAGATCCGGTCTTCTCGTGGCTGGATCACCTGAAGCATCTCCTTCCACACAAAGAACTGCAGGTGGCTTTCATAAGGCTCCAAAGACAGGGAGGTCTCCACCACTTGGAGCTCATTTAATCTGAGCCTCAGTGAATCTACTGGGGTCTTCGGGGTGTTACCTTCAGTCCAGCTCTTTAAAAACCTCTCTGGGTCTGTCATTTCCAGGACTGTGGTTGCTTTGTCCTCCAGCTCTCTGCTCTCTGACAAAGCTGCTTCTATAGCATTTTGCATCTCGCTCATTCTTTTAACGTCATCTTCCCTTTTGAGCTTCAGATCATTCTTTATCTCTTCTTCTCTCTTTCTCAGGAACAAGTGCATCTCTTCAAACTGGCTGCTGATCTGTGCCATCAGCTGCTGAGACCTCACTTTGCTCTTAGTTATTTCTTTACTCTGAGCATCGGCCTGGCTCTCAATGACCTGGATATAGTCTGAAACATGTTGCACAAAAGTGTCCAACTCCTTCCTCAGTGACGCAGCTGCTTCTTTGATCGGTTTAAACTTGTGTCCTTCATGCTTCTCCCCATCTCTGCATATGATGCAAGCTAACTGCTGGTCGGTGACGCAGAATAATTTCAGCTTTTCCTCATGTTCAGGGCACAACTCAGCCTTCTGTAAGAAAATGTGTAATCTATTAATAAATATAACAGCCAGTCACGTCATCAGTACAGCTTGTTAGCATTTGCTTATTAGCATCCTGGAATGGCACAAAACTAATATTTTGCAAATATTTTTTGCAAATTAATTACAATATGTGTAGCTACAAAAAGATAGCATGTAACTACATGTAAATGTATCTAGATTGTGTCCTTACTATAGTCATAGAAAGAGATTAAAATCAGAAAAAGTCTTTCTGGTCTTTTAAAGTCAGATTTCTGAGTTCAAGGTTAAGAACCCTTTTATATATTTTGGCCCTAATGGACTTCTGTATTTTACTCGTACAGAGTAAACACAAACTGGGACACACCCCTGGCTCATTTACTGTACAGGCCTTTGTCTGGTTTAATTAATGAATAAGTA
Organism: Parambassis ranga; assembly: GCF_900634625.1. Classification (NCBI taxonomy): domain Eukaryota; kingdom Metazoa; phylum Chordata; class Actinopteri; family Ambassidae; genus Parambassis; species Parambassis ranga. The sequence goes on along the minus strand of NC_041028.1, from coordinate 17,868,642 downwards.
AACAAAATAAGTATGACTGCATAGTGCTTACCTGAGACTTTATCTTCTCTGCTCCTTTGGCCTTTTCAACAAGGTTTTTTAGAATCAGGCAGGTCGGAAGGCTCGTGGCCTCTGCTGAAACAGAAGTCTTACACAGTGGACACTCATGCTGTGAGCGCAGCACCTCTGTAATACACTGTCTGCAGAAAGCATGTCCACAGAGAAGAGTCACTGGGTCTGTGAAGAGCGTCAGGCAAACCGAACAAGTAAGATCTTCATAACTAGCAGACGCCATGGCTGCTGTTTATCTTTCCGCCTGCTTGCTGCTCTGCCAGCCACACTGACTCTGCACAATTAACCTCCCTTGAAAAGCCACGCCCCTGTGTGTCATGCATTTTTGAGCCAGTCCTTGTTTTTAAGGGTTAACATTTGCCTAAATAACACTTTAGTTCCCTCAAAATGATTTACACTCACCACTGTGAAACAGGAACAAAGAGTGTTTATTTATTAACACTGACTAGAACACATATGTGGTTGGTGATGGTCATATTGTTTATGATAGAAAAGAAAAAGTTTTATTGCTTAGAGTGAACCAAATATTCATGAAACATGAAAGAGCATTCTGAATATGCAAACACAAAACAACAAAGAGGCTCTGTAAGGAAAATTTAAGCATTGTAGAAATGTGTTTACAGACTGCATATTGTGTGAAAACGACATGAAATTTGTGAAGGGTATGGTCACAACACACCGATGCTGTGCACGTTGTATTAAGAGTTCTGAAAATGTGACAATTGTTTGGACAAATGCTTGTTAGCGACTGAAAAAAACTATTTATCTCTAGATTACCAAGTGGGGAAACCTGAAACCCCACATTATTTATACCCATGTAATCTAATTAAGTGCAAAACTGAAACTGAAGTTTGTCTGGATTTGCAACCATACTCAAAATGAAAGTGGAAAATCACATTACAGGCTGATCCAACTTGTGTGAAGTTCCTCAAGACAAGTCAGAATGAGGCTCAGTAGTGTGTGTGACCTCCACGTGCCTGTATGACCTCCCTACAACGCCTGGACATGCTCCTGATGAGGCGGTGGATGTTCTCCTGAGGGACCTCCTCCCAGACCTGGATTAAAGCATCAGAGACATGATGTCCCAGATGTGCTGGATTGGATTCAGGTCTGGGGAACGGTCAGGCCAGTCCATAGCATCAATGCCTTCATCATGCAGGAACTGCTGACACACTTCAGCCACATGCGGCCTAGCATTGTCATCATCAGAAGGAACCCAGGGCCCACTGCACCAGCATATGGTCTCACAATGGGTCTGAGGATCTCATCCTGGTACCTAATGGCAGTGAGGGTCCCTCTGGCTAGCACATGGAGGGCTGTGGTCAGCACCTGCAGAACCTCTCCTTTATAGGGGTTTTCTTGATCACTGCCTCTCATTTTCACCTGTTGTCTGTTCCATTTGCACAACAGCAGCTGCAACTGATTCACAATCAGTGTTGCTTCCTAACTGGACAGACTGATTTCACAGAAGAGTGACTGACCTGGACTTACATTGTGTTCTTTAAGTGTTCCTTTTATTTTTTGAGCAGTGTGGTTGGGTAGGGTTTAAATGGACACAAGTGATTCGGGTGATTCAGACAGGTTTTTACGACTGACCTGTTTGTTTGTTTAGGAATCATGGCTTCATCAAACATGCTTATTAATGACTGTTAACAATAAATGGGAACCTCTCCCTAAGAGCACTGTACTTGGAACGATTCATTCTGGGAACTTCAGAGTGTGGAAGGACAACTTCTCCTGCACCCAGCTGAGTGGTTGAAATATCATCATTGTGTACTGGGGGTATCCAACATGGTCATTTATGTCTTTTTCTAAACACCCTTTTGCTGGTTTAAGAAAAGTCATTTCACAACAGTGCTGCCTAATATGTGTGATTTATTCTTGTTGTAAGTTATATTATTGATCCTTTTAAAAAGTGTATACTTTATGTGCAGCTGAGCCACTTTAACTACAACCAAATGTCTACACAAGAAACAGAAGAAAATGATCTGTTCCATTGATTCTCACGTGGATAAGGTGTGTGTGTGTGTGTGTGAACACATGGTCGAATTTAATCAAATGCATGCATTCTCCAGGTATTTCTGTCTTCAAGCAGCATCTGTGACTTAAATGTTTTAATCACTTAAGTTTGTAATGAAATAATTTGTTGACATTTTTTCAACGTATTTTTTCTTAGTGTCTGATTAAAACACATTAACAACAATAACTGACATTATTTAGATTTACTACATTATTCCCCAAAATCCAAGTTACTGCATAACTCTATAGACATTCACCTTGTCTATCAACAAGGAAAAGGAAAGTTTATTTATATAGTTTATTTCAGCCACAATGCAAGTGCTTCACACCAAGTGCAGTGGAGGAATATCTCCTGTAGACTCACAGAATCACAAATGATAAACTCACTGTCACAAAAACACATTATTAAAAAACAAGGATGACATATAAAAAACTCTTTACAGCGGAAATAAACGCTTTATATAGATAATCTTCCCAATAATAACAACTATACATCTTAACCTACTCTCCACCTGTTTGTTGTTTTGGACTGATTTCTGCCCACTTCCTGTCAGTGTAAAGTGAGTTTCTGAAACATATCCAGAGGGCTCTCTCACTCCCTATTATTTTATTCATGTTTTGCCAAATACAGTATGGATTATACCTCAATTTTGGCAATACAATCCTGATACTGATTGGTCAGTTGTGTGTGATGTCATACAGCTGATAAAAAGAATTTGCTACTTTTAAAGCCCCATAATTACCCCAATTTACTTTCTTAGCTATTTTTAATGATTTATATGAAAAAGAATGACACTATAATGATAAACAACATTCACACTTATAAAGAAAAAAAGGAAATTAAAAACCAATGACACAATGAAGAAAAAATACATATACTTTTTATGCTTATAAGGAGCTGAGCTCTATTTAATTGAATACATTTGCAAAAACTAAAGAAATATGTCTTATCTATTGTTTGCTCTGCTTGAGAGACTTGAGAAATGAGTTTTCTGTTACGTACCTATGGTAAGACTTGTTACTTTCCATAATAGAAATACATTATTTACATCGACGTGGTCAAAGGGGTGGCAATTTTTGTGGCAACTAAAAACATCTAAACACTGATGGAAGCATTCTTTCTTATTTTGAAAGTGTAAGATATTCATGTTCCATTATGACATCATAAGGTATATTTTCTGTCAACATTCTAAACTTCTAAAATGTGGCATGTATTTTAGCTGCGTCTCAACATACATCCAAGAATTTAGGACTATTTTCAGAAAAAAACTGAGAACGTTTCAGTTGCCTTGATTTAATATCAAGATCTGGAAAATATAACATAAAGTATTGCTGGATCAGTACCAGCACACTGTCACAGGGTTGCGATCTGACTGATTGTATTGAATGCTAATGTACGCTGACACGGGCCCAGTCATGTGATCACAGTTCATAGTGTGGATGAGTGTCATGTTGTCAGCATCATAGAAGGACAGATTCTTGGAAGAGCAGTTTAGGTAGATGCCAACCTTTTGCAGCCTCTTTTCAAGATCTGTTGGTACAACTGCACCATTGGCAAAATATGTTTGATCATTATATGTAAGGAAATTATCTTTTACCCCAAGTTTCCAGTAGTCTCTGCTTCCAACCTCTATTTCCCAGTAATGCTGCCCTGAAGTGAGCTCATTGACACTGAATGCATCAATAATGGAACCATCATAGCTTTTATATGTACCATATGTATACTTCATTTTAGTTCCAAAAGGATTTGATGGAGGTTGGCTGATTTGTGGATTACAGATCAAACTTCGCCCATCATTAGACAGTATTATTACACCTTCACTGTTGCTTTTCAGTGAGATCCGGTCTTCTCGTGGCTGGATCACCTGAAGCATCTCCTTCCACACAAAGAACTGCAGGTGGCTTTCATAAGGCTCCAAAGACAGGGAGGTCTCCACCACTTGGAGCTCATTTAATCTGAGCCTCAGTGAATCTACTGGGGTCTTTGCGGTGTTACCTTCAGTCCAGCTCTTTAAAAACCTCTCTGGGTCTGTCATTTTCAGGACTGTGGTTGCTTTGTCCTCCAGCTCTCTGCTCTCGGACAAAGCTGCTTCTATAGCATTTTGCATCTCGCTCATTCTTTTAACGTCATCTTCCCTTTTGAGCTTCAGCTCATTCTTTATCTCTTTTTCTCTCTTTCTCAGGAACAAGTGCATCTGTTTAAACTGGCTGCTGATCTGTGCCATCAGCTGCTGAGACCTCACTTTGCTCTTAGTTATTTCTTTACTCTGAGCATCGGACTGCCTCTCTGTGGCCTTAATATGACCGGAAACATGTTGCACAAAAGTGTCCAACTCCTTCCTCAGTGACACAGCTGCTTCTTTGATCGGTTTAAACTTGTGTCCTTCATGCTTCTCCCCATCTCTGCATATGATGCAAGCTAACTGCCGGTCGGTTACGCAGAATAATTTCAGCTTTTCCTCATGTTCAGGGCACAACTCAGCCTTCTGTAAGAAAATGTGTAATCTATTAATAAATATAACAGCCAGTCATGTCATCAGTACAGCTTGTTAGCATTTGCTTATTAGCATCCTGGAATCGCACAAAACTAATATTTTGCAAATATTTTTTGCAAATTAATTACAATATGTGTAGCTACAAAAAGATAGCATGTAACTACTTGTAAATGTATCTAGATTGTGTCCTTACTATAGTCATAGAAAGAGATTAAAATCAGAAAAAGTCTTTCTGGTCTTTTAAAGTCAGATTTCTGAGTTCAAGGTTAAGAACCCTTTTATATTTTTTGGCCCTAATGGACTTCTGTATTGTACTCATACAGAGTAAACACAAACTGGGACACACCCCTGGCTCATTTACTGTACAGGCCTTTGTCTGGTTTAATTAATGAATAAGTAAACAAAATAAGTATGACTGCATAGTGCTTACCTGAGACTTTATCTTCTCTGCTCCTTTGGCCTTTTCAACAAGGTTTTTTAGAATCAGGCTGGTCGGAAGGCTCGTGGCCTCTGCTGAAACAGAAGTCTTACACAGTGGACACTCATGCTGTGAGCGCAGCACCTCTGTAATACACTGTCTGCACAAAGCATGTCCACAGAGAAGAGTCACTGGGTCTGTGAAGAGCGTCAGGCAAACCGAACAAGTCAGGTCTTCATAACTAGCAGACGCCATGGCTGCTGTTTATCTTTCTGCCTGCTTGCTGCTCTGCCAGCCACACTGACTCTGCACAATTAACCTCCCTTGAAAAGCCACGCCCCTGTGTGTCATGCATTTGTGAGCCAGTCCTTGTTTTTATGGGTTAACATTTGCCTAAATAACACTTTAGTTCCCTCAAAATGATTTACACTCACTACTGTGAAACAGGAACAAAGAGTGTTTATGAACACTGACTAGAACACATGTGGTGTGTTTTAAAACTTTGCCAAAGGAACACATAATAGTTAGTGTAACAGTACACTCTTGTGGTCAAATGCTGAAGCTGCAGTTATAATAATAATAATAATAATAATAATAACTTTATTTATAAAGCACTTTTTTAAACACTCAGCTTCAAAGTGCTGTACAATAAAATCCAAGCAGGAACAGCAGAACTTGGTTAAAATACCAATACCAATACCAATAATAAGACATAAAACAATTTAAAATATTAAAAGTAGAATAAAATACAAAATAATGATAAAAATAAGAATAAAGCATAAAAACAATTAAAAACCAATAAAGTAAAACAATAAATGAATGGATAAATGAACCAGTTTATGAAAACGCTAAACAATAAAAGTGAGTTTTAAGAAGAGATTTAAAAGAGGTCACTGAGTTTGCCTGCCTGATATCCTCTGGCAAGGAGTTCCAGATTTTGGGCGCATATGCAGCAAATGCCTTTTGTAATTAGCCGGGTTTTGGGGACTGATAGGAGGAGTTTTCCAGAGGATCTCAGGCGGAGTTCAGGCTCGTGAGGGGTTAAAAGTTCCTGCATATAGGAGGGGGCGAGGCCATTTATTGCTTTAAAAACCATCAGTAAAATCTTAAAATCAATTCTAAAACTCACAGGGAGCCAGTGAAGGGCAGCTAGAACTGGTGTTATATGGTCACTTCTCCTTGTATGAGTGAGAAGCCTTGCAGCGGCATTCTGTATTAATTGTAGTCTGTGAATGTTATGTTTACCAATACCAGAGTAGAGGGCGTTGCAGTAGTCTAGCCTGGAGGAGATTAGTGCATGTATAACTGTTTCAAACAGAGGTGGGGAGAGGAATTGTCGAATTTTTCTTAATTGCCTTAGCTGTGCGAAACAGGATTGAACAACCTTGGTAACTTGAGTGTCATAAGAAAGTCTGGAGTCAAAGATGATACCCAGGTTGCGGGCCTCAGTGCATATATTTTTAGACCAGGTGCCAAGACAGGTGGAAAGGTGGGCAACATAGCTGGGGTTGGGGGTGGAAGGTGTAATGATAATAATTTCTGATTTAGCATCGTTTAACTGTAGGAAATTGCTGGACATCCACTTCTTAATTTCTGTTAAACAGGACAGGATATGTGAGCCGTCAGAGCTACCGGGTGTGAGTGGTATATTGAGTTGGATGTCATCAGCATAGCAGTGGAAGTTAATATTGTGTCTGTGCAGGATATCACTGAGGGGTAGCATGTAGATAGTGAAGAGAAGAGGACCCAGTATGGATCCCTGGGGCACACCACATGACAGGGGGGCGGACACTGAGGATGTGTTACCCAGTATCACAGAAAAGGACCTGTTTGACAGGTATGAGGTGAACCATTCTAGTGCCACTTCACTGACTCCAACAGTGTACTTCAAACGGCTGATTAAAACATTGATGTTATTTATGATGTTATTTATTTATCTCTGGATTACCTGAAACCCCACATTATTTATACCCATTTAATCTAGTTAAGTGCAAAACTGAAACTGAAGTTTGTTTAATATTTGCTGTCAAATATATAAATATTCAAGTAAATAAAATAAATTAAAATTCTAAACAATAACAAAACGTCAAGTAAAAAATGGTGGTCATATATAACTGGAATACCACAAGCAAGTATAATATAACAGCCCACAGGAGAGTCAGCAAGGACCGGGACTGGTCCCGGTCTGTTAAAGAATAGGTTTAATTCATCTGCCCTTTCCACGCTATCATCACCTCCTCTGCTAGTGATGGTCCTCATCGCCCTCCAGACCTCCCTCATGTTGTTCTGCTGGAGTTTTCAGTGGGTGGGGGTGTAGAAGTTGGCCACAGTTGGAGACACAGGTGATCCCATAGCACAGCCGTGCTTCTATCTGGAGGTGTACAGGAAACCCACACACACAGACAAGTACTTACGGTTTGATTCTCACCACCCACTGGAACATAAGCTGGGAGTCATCAGGACCCTGTTACACAGAGCACAAACTGTACCAACCAGCTCAGAGGGGAAGAAGAAGGAGCAACACCACATCAGGAAGGCCCTGCAAACCTGTGGCTACCCCAAGTGGGCACTTACCAAAGCCACAAAAACAAGACCCCCTAACAACAAGAAGAAGGACAACAACCGTCTGACACAGGTGATTCAGGTGATTCAGACAGGTTTTTACCACTGACCTGTTTGTTTGTTTAGGAATCATGGCTTCGTCAAACATGCTTATTAATGACGGTTAACAATAAATGGGAACCTCACCCTAAGAGCACTGTACTTGGAACGATTCATTCATTCATGGGAACTTCAGAGTGTGGAAGGACAACTTCTCCTGCACCCAGCTGAGTGGTTGAAATATGGTTATGATGATAGTGACTACAGTTTCTGATTGTTAAATCATAATTGTTTTCTAAACAACCTTTTGCTGTTTAAGAAAAGTTTTTTAAAGCACTGCTGCCTAATATGTGTGATAATGTTGTTAAGTTATATTATTGATCCTTTTAAAAAGTGTACACTTTATGTGCAGGTTAAATCACAGGTGGAATAAATACGACTGATTATCTGGTTACCATAGCAACTGTCAGTGAGTTGACATTTTCTTTGATTTTCACTTCAGAAGCTGGAATAACAGGCAGCTGAGCCACTTTGACTACAACCAAACTGTGACGTCTACACGAGTTATAAAAAAAATTCACCCCTGTACAATTGACACTAGAAGGGGACTTATTATCTGAAAACGAATCTTTCTAAAAACTTTTTGGAAAACGCTGTTCAATGTGAACTGTAAAAACTGAGACCTTTTTTGTGTAGTACGGCTGCCAGAGCAGGCTGTAGTCTAGTAATGGAAGCATCCCAGGTAGCGTTTGCATTTCTGTTGGTGTAAGCACATTTTACATGTTTGCATTTGCAAATACAGCTCCTCTTACTGTGCAGAGGAGCAGAGACATGTTAGGTCTCAAGTTTCAGCAATTTTGGAACAACTTCTGACACAAAGAGCCAGAATGCATCAAGGAGGCTTCTGATTGGCTTGCACAGCTTTCTCCTTCTTCCTACACTGCCACCCACAGGCCTGGCATAGTCATGACGGCTCTTGGGTCTTAGTTGTTCATCTTTACCTGAAAGAAAAAGGACACTATTGAGGACAACATGTTCACAGCTTGAAGGATGGTTGGAAGAGGAGGCAAGGAAGCCATCTACACTCAACAAAAATATAAACGCAACACTTTTGTTTTTGCTCCCATGTTTCATGAGATGGACTTGAAGATCTAAACTTCATTCCAGATACACAATATTACCATTCCTCTCAAACATTGTTCACAAATCTGTCTAAATGTGTGATAGTGAGCACTTCTGCTTTGCTGAGATAATCCATCCCACCTCACAGGTGTGCCACATCAAGATGCTGATCTGACATCATGATTAGTGCACAGGTGTACCTCAAACTGCCCACAATAAAAGGCCACCCTGAAATGTGCAGTTTTGTCTCACAGCAAAATGCCACAGATGCCACAAGCATTGAGGGAGCGTGCAATTGGCATGCTGACAGCAGGAATGTCAACCAGATCTGTTGCTCGTGCATTGAATGTTCATTTCTCCACCATAAGCCGTCTCCAAAGGCGTTTCAGAGAATATGGCAGTACATCCAACCGGCCTCACAACCGCAGACCACGAGTAACCACACCAGCCCAGGACCTCCACATCCAGCAGGTTCACCTCCGAGATCGTCTGAGACCAGCCACTCAGACAGCTGCTGAAACAATTGGTTTGCATAACCAAACAATTTCTGCACAAACTGTCAGAAACCGTCTCAGGGAAGCTCAACTGCATGCTCGTCGTCCTCATCGGGGTCTTAACCTGACTCCAGATCGTCGCCGTAACAGACTTGAGTGGGCAAATGCTCACATTCGATGGCGTCTAGCACGTTGGAGAGGTGTTCTCTTCACGGATGAATCTCGGTTTACATTGTTCAGGGCAGATGGCAGACAGCGTGTGTGGCATCGTGTGGGTGAGCGCTTTGCTGATGTCAATGTTGTGGATCGAGTGGCCCATGGTGGTGGTGGGGTCATGGTATGGGCAGGCATCTGTTATGGACGAAGAACACAGGTGCATTTTATTGATGGCATTTTGAATGCACAGAGATACCGTGATGAGATCCTGAGGCCCATTGTTGTGCCATACATCCATGAACATCACCTCATGTTTCAGCAAGATAATGCACGGCCCCATGTTGCAAGGATCTGTACACAATTCTTGGAAGCTGAAAATGTCCCAGTTCTTGCATGGCCAGCATACTCACCGGACATGTCACCCATTGAACATGTTTGGGATGTGCTTGACCGGCGTATACGACAGCGTGCACCAGTTCCCACTAATATCCAGCAACTTCGCACAGCCATTGAAGAGGAGTGGACCAACATTCCACAGGCCACAATAGACAATCTGATAAACTCTATGCGAAGAAGATGTGTTGCACTGCATGAGGCAAATGGTGGTCACACCAGATACTGACTGGTTCTGAGTCCCCAGACCGCCAATAAAGCAGAAACAAAATGCACATTTCAGGGTGGCCTTTTATTGTGGGCAGTTTGAGGTACACCTGTGCACTAATCATGATGTCAGATCAGCATCTTGATGTGGCACACCTGTGAGGTGGGATGGATTACCTCAGCAAAGCAGAAGTGCTCACTATCACACATTTAGACAGATTTGTGAACAATGTTTGAGAGGAATGGTAATATTGTGTATCTGGAATGAAGTTTAGATCTTCAAGTCCATCTCATGAAACATGGGAGCAAAAACAAAAGTGTTGCGTTTATATTTTTGTTGAGTGTATGTTAAGCTGGAAAAACCTTCCCTTAACAGAGGTGGTGGCCTCAGATATCATCTTTCTACCACATACAATGCAGCTTCCATCCATTCCCGAGAAGTTTTACTCCAAGCTACATAATCACAGCAAGAACAAAGGGCCGTCACCAGTCCCTCTCCGGCAGGCTCATAGTCGTTAGCCAGTCATTAGACACACCAGACACAGCCAGCCAGACAGGTGTGTGTCTTTCCTTATCAAGGATCATCTGAAGGATGATCAGTAGAAATGGACGCACCTGTCCGTATTGTGCACATTTTAACTACAATGACACAATTAACAGTGGAAAGACACAGGATACCCATGACATTAACAAGAAACAGGTGACAACAATGAGGATGGTGCAGCCAATCACAAAGGAGAAACACACAAAGGAAGTGAAATGCTAAGCAATACTAAATAAACCCATGGATTGTGCTTTTTGTGTTGATTTAATTTGTGTTCAGTCATTTACAGCATTTACATCTGCAGTTATTTGCTGTCAGACCCATGCCAGTGTTCATTTATTTTTTGTGTGTGTTTTTAATACACAATAATCAACAGTACCTAAGTTCTGATTTAACTCCATGCTTTAAGTGTTAAAAAAATCTGTGTTTATCTTAATAACCACACACTTTATATCTACACAATGCCGACAAATTATCCTTCAAGGTGAAAATACGTGATGGTGGAGACCGTATTAAATGAAATTATTATTATTAAATAATCTTATGTTCCCCACTCTGTATGAACCGCTGTAGTATTATTACTGTACGCCTGTGACACAATATGAATCATGTACTGTTTTAAGGTCACGGCTAAGCCACAAAGCCACACACCAGTCATAGTGGTAGCCTGTCTAAGGACTGCTGGCTCAGCCTGACTGCTCAGCTCAGCAATTGGTCCAGAGCTGATAGCGCCACAGGCCTCACACGTCATTGGATAAGAGAATCTCCTCTGAATGAATTGAATCCTAAGTATAGAAGGTGATTAGTGCTAGGAAAACACATGCAATTTAACATATTGTAATTTGGTTTTATATGGATGAGGTATATGGGAGAATCAACCACCTTAATATTTGTTAACAGTATATTCACTGTAAGTGTGCCTTTGTCTATATTTTAAACAGATACTTGGCTGTGAGTGGGATATGGTTGCATCATGTAGCATTATATAGCACATTTCTATCTACTCAGTGTTACTCAAAGCTCTTCACCCAGTGTAATTAAACACCTTTTAAATGCCTTAGTTATGTCACATTTGGAATATTGTTTCCTGATTTGGTCCAGTGCTTCAGAGAAATAAATAAAGTGGCCCAAAATGAAGCAGCATGGTGCCTTACAGTGTTCATATGTTATTAAAGCAAAGAATACAATTATGCATCATAAGCTTGTTTGCTTTCTGCTTCTCTCCAGGTTGGTCTTGGCTCCTTTTCCTCACTGAGGGATTGATGTCACCTGTCTGAAGCCTTTCTGTGTGGAGTTTGCATGTTCTCCATAGGTGTGAGTGTGAATGGTTGTTTGCATGGGGGACCTGTCCAGGGTGTACCCCGCCTCTCACCTGTAGTTAGCTGGATAGGCTCCAGCCCCCCATGACCCTGCACTGCAGGATAGAGTGGATTAATTCATAATGGATGGATCTCAAGATGGTTCACTCTCTAACCTGTTGTTGTTGCTGTTTGTTGTTGTTTTTAATGATTTTGTTTTGGCTATTTTTCCTAAATAAACTGCATTTAAAGTCTGTAAATAAGTAGCAGGCAAGACATTTTGTTAGCTTTTATAGTGGTAGTGGTCTGTCAGTATAGAAAACCTTAAAAAGGTTCAACCAGAAAAGTTAGTCTTCTTCTTTGCTCCCAGCCTATCGATAGTATCATTTTTATTTTTATTTACACAATTTGTCTGTTAATGTGCTACTTGATTTCTTCTAGTGGCATCAATTACCTTCCATATAAATGGTTACAAGGTGATTAACAGCCACCTTTTATATAAGTGTATACAGTTACAAAGGTGTACAGCCTCTGGTGTCAGCTTATTTGTGACATAATTAATAAATGTTTGCCCAAGGCCCTAACAGGCTCTTGAATCACCACTGAAGAAAAAAAGTATAGTTTGCGAGTATGACACCTCTATCTCACTCCGGCATGATCAGATCACGTGACATTTTCAACACGCTGTAACAAGAAACTACGCCATCTTAAGTGCTGCTGATCACATCATTGGAAAGTGCAGATTCTGATTCTGAATTCTTTAAAAACGCCTGTAAATACATGTTTTATGATAAATATTTGTTGTTGAATTTTACCTTTCATTGTTCATATTTGCTACCTATGTTTACTTTTTCCAAAGCAGTTAAGCATTTTTGTGATTTTTTTAATATGTTAAAAAAGTAGGTTAAAGTTAAAAATCATCATCAAAAGATCATATAGGTGAGGTTGTGCTAAAAAAAAAACATATGTATGGTAAACATTTTCAATGTGGTATATGCAGACAAAATCAGAAGAGGCCAGAATAGGCTGAGTCTCTTTAGGGCTATACAAAGCCTTTAAAATCATCCCCCTCCCTCCAGCTCCTAAAGAGACGTGTGTTGTAGTGGCATCATTTATCCTCCATACAAACCGGCTACACTGCGTTAACCCGCTCCCTCCATAGATGCGGTGGCGTTTCAAACATTTTGCAGCGTTTCCCCCACTTCCAGTGACAGAACATGAGGCTATGTGAGAGAAAGCGGACTGACGAGCTCGAGGTAAGCCTGTTTCTATTCTTTTTCCTTTATATGGCGGTCACACTGTGGAGGGAGGATGCTGTGCGCTCAGCAGCATCAGCAGCGTGGACATCCATGTATCCACATGTCTGGACTGAGAGTGATCGCCCGCATTCAGCGTGTGATCTGCAGCTCCGTGCAGGAAATGAATGTTTGGTCATAGAGACATCACTTCTCTCTCTCCCTCTCTCTCTCTCTTTCTCCATCATGTGGATGTCTTTAATGCGTTTCAGAGGCAAATATGAACAAAAGGCTTGTTCATCAGCCGCATCTCTGGCAATGATCCTGCACACTGTAATCCATGTGCAGCCATACAGTACACCGCACTGAGGCCAGTGATGCCATTCACAGAGGATTCTACGCCCATGCGGGCTATAGTTCACAATTATGGTTGATTAATATGTTTTTATTTCATTCATAAAAATCATATAACGCAGTTGCGGCTACGCATTTAATTTGTTTAGAGTCAAACTGCTCGATTCTGGTCTATTGTTCTGGATACAGTGGGCTATACTGGCACACAGAGGAAACCCCCAAAGGAGCAGTGTTGGGTTATCATGTCCATAGTGGGCTGGACCCTTTCTTTTCTGAGAAGAAGCGTGTTGCGTTGTTGCTGCTTGATATATGTGTCAGCATGTGCAAAAACCGCAGCACCGTCCTATACGCGTCATCTCATCAGCACTAACCTCCCGCCGCGCGCTTTGTTTCCTATCATATAAATACATAATGAGCCATTCGATCAATGCGCGTCGCTGCGGCCAGACGCCCACACCTGCGCCCGAGAGCCGTATACTACGTGATGCGGAAATGTTTCTCAAGGGGCACTCCCCGATCAGAGAAACCGAACTACACGCGGGTTTTGTGTGTGTGTGTGTGTGTGTGTGTGTGTGTGTGTGAGAGAGGGAGAGTGTTAGAGAAACATGCATGGTGTGTTTCTTTGCAGCACGATCATAGAATGCGCTGTATGAAAACACTATTTTGAGATGTTAATTTAAATTAACTATTAATAATTAATGTGACAATTACAATTAATTAATAATTAATCGAATCCATCGATTAATAATAACTATAGACACACTCTTCATTTATCAGGTTAAAACATTTTTTTTTTTTTAAAAAAAAAACAACAATAAATTCTTTGGCTAAATTTGTTATATATAATAATGTTACGATTTCAGCCATTCAAATATTAAAATGTTCAGCTTATTGAGGACATTCCGGGTCATTTCTTTTTTCTTTTAAATATTATAATATTCAAAATATCATTTTCTGATTTTTTTTTTCTCATAGGAATACATGGAAGAGCCTTCAAAACCGCCTTTAACTTTGACATGTAACTACTTCCACATGCTTTCAGCTACAGAAACCGTTCAAACATCATTCTGTTCAGCTCTTCAAGGGCTAATAAACTTGTATTTGGATTTGTTCAAATATGTTTCGTTTTTAAAATATTAATAAAAATTCAAAAGCCATTTAACATCTATGAGAGAGCCCTTCAACGAGGGTCATCTGCCAACTGTAACCTCTCCTACAAATTTCAATTTCAAAAATTTTCAATCCATTTTAGTCTTAAAACGCTCACAAGATGCTGCTCTATCAAACTTGTATTCAGAATTTTCTTTTAATTTTAATTCTGAATCATTTGCGCACACCAGGCTCTCAAAGTTGGAGTGGTTTTTGAGGTCTCCTCTGAGTTTAACATTAGTGTGTATTGCACGGAATGTTGGGAGCCAGAGTGGATGATGTCATCACTCAGAGTGGAGAGAGGCTGAGGAGATGCCTAAAAAAATCTCTCTAACCTGCACTCAGGCCTGCACCTTCCATCTAACTGGGATCATTTTTATATCAGTTTGAAGGAACACTTGTTAGCTTTCTGACGGTGTGACTCTTAGAACTGAACACCAAACCGTTTTTGCCCTGACAGCCAGCTGTTTGGGGAGAGTGCCGGTCATTCTTCCATTAAGACATAATGTAAAACCAAAAACAGAGAAGCAAACTCACCGCCATCTCCACATGTTTGACATCATAGACATAAAAATTATACTGTTGTAGAGCAACTTCTTGTGATTCTAACGGTGTCCTTATTTTTTTGTCTGAAGGCTTCGGTTTGGACAAAAAGAGAAGTTGTTCAGAGGGTGCAACCCCCATTAAAATACATGGGATCTGCCATGAGAGGAGTGAAAGGGGGCTGACACACCTGAGTCTCCAGGGTAATTAGACAGGCAGGCAGGCAGGGCGGTTACCATGGTGACAGACGACACAGGAAGTTATTTTCAAAGATCAAAGGTATACCTTTGATCTTTGATCTGAGCAATAATGAACGAGAAACACAGCTGCAGAAGAGGCTAACATCTTAACAGCATATTTCTTCATACAGTCAAATTCGTGGTGAGTACCAACAGTAGTGAGTGATAAATGCAACTTCATCGCATTAATTCAAAGAGAGAGAGGGAGAGAGAGTCGTGCGTATTTACGAACATGCCGTGTGTGTTTAAGTGTGTCTGTGTCTGCGCGTATTGCGCCAAACTCCATGTAAACCCAGGGACTGTAGAGACGGTAGAGCTCTTGGTGACGTTAAATTGATGTTAGACTCAAAGAAAACGCTGGGTGGAAGCTATTGTCTACTTAAAGTTACAGTAGATGGTATTATTTGGCTGATGATCTGTTGTTTGCCATATCTGTGATGGACATAAGGAGAAGGGTTACAGGCTGGATTTAGTAGATCTGATACCAGAATTGGAAAATAAGCATTTACTTCTGTATGTTTGACATCATAGACATCGAAATTATACTGTGTTGTAGAGCAACATCTTGTGATTCTGACGGTGGCCATACTTTTTTGTCTGAAGGCTTCGGTTTGGACTTAAACAGAAGTTGTTTAGAGGGTGTTTTTACATTGGAAACGCATTAGGAGGGGGACAGAGAGAGCTGCAGTTAGGGGCAGTGATAAACATTCAGGTTGCCATGGATGCAGGCAGGCAGGGCTGTTAGAATCATGACAGGCTGACACACAAGAAGCTTTTCCACATTAAAATTACACAGCCTGTGCTTCTTATAATCTTATGGTATTATTCCAGCCTCAGACCTTTCATATGTTATATTCACAGGCTGTCTTTAAGGTCATGACTTCATACTGTTCTTGTCTTCAGCTGTTTCTTTTTCATATCTTCATAATATTAAAATATTTTCTACTTTTCAAAATAAGAGCTTCATCTTTCTAAATTCTTAAGCGTGTTTCAGCAAATTAAATTCAGATTACAGATTCTCCAGCAATTCAGAGCAATCCTTCACACCAGCGTTCAAAGCAATGCTTCAGCTGCAGCAACCAAACTTGCATTTTCTTCAGGAATTGCTTTTCTAGTTGTATCATACTGTTCTATTCTATACTGAAGCCAATGGGCTTTTATACTAACAAAAGGGTTCAGATCATTTGAATGTTTTGCTGAGAGCATTTAAGGGTAATTTTCTCAAATTTCAGAAATCCATAATCAACTTTGTGAAGCCCAGAGGTGTCTGAATGAGACGCCTGGCAATCACAGAGGTAGTGATAAGACTCCAAGTCTGTGAGTTTTTACAGAAGACAAGTAAGGGAAGGGTTTCTAGAGAAGGAACTGGAAGTTTGGGGCAGGATCAGAGGGTGTAGTCGACCCTTTGACCTTTACAGCAATGGCATATGGGATCTGTATCTTGTCCTCCGTGGTCCGATGAGCTCTCAAAACTGTTTAGTGTTGTATCAAGCTGCGCCTGGAACAGAGGGAGAAGGGATCCTCTGTCATGTCCTCTCCAAGGTCAGTCTTCTAAGTCTCCTCACCTTTTTGCACTTGCATATATTATTATGACACTAGAAGATGCAGTTTTTCGAGCGAGCACTTCTGGTTCCAAATGCAACTTAGTCCCTGAAGACCTTCATGCTAAAATGTCCAACAGTCTGGTACAAAAAAACAGATATTATATAGATATTTTCTTTTCACATGTGCTAGGCTAGCTATTTACCCATGTTTCCAATTTGTGTGCTAAGCTGGGCTAATTAGCACCTGGCTTAAGTAAAAGTGTGAATAAGCACATTGTAAAAATCGATGGGTGTGCCTAACGTGGAAGAACACATTTCTCTTAATGATGGCGCGGTGATTTCACAGGGAGCTTCAGCCTCCCCCGGAGATAAGCACTGTGCAGAACTAATGCAGTTTAATTTGAAGAGATTGTCCGACCCAGTTAACAGAAACAGATGGGGTCGCAGTAGAATGAAAGCTCTCTGTCTGCATGCAGTAAAGTGGCACTTGAGTTATGTAACTTTTAAGCCATAAGGTCTCATTATTTAATCTGCCAACTCACCAGGACTGTTATATGAGCCTCGTTTAGAGGTGTTGAAGAGACAATAATAAAGGGGCTGTATTGAAAATAATTATAGCGCAGTATTATGGGGATAACTATACAGCCTGGTTTTGTTTGGAGGACTGCAACAGTACATAAGTACAATTAGTTTCCAATAGTGATGCTCTTCAAGTGCACAGAAATTCAAAATATTTCAATATTCATTTGTGGTTTTTATAACTTACAGTATAACTTTTGAGAGACTTTTTGAGAACATTAGTGATTGATTTAGGATCTAGTTTTTATAGGCATACTAGACCTGGTTGAGGATGTTAGTAACCTAGAGGAGCCACCCCAAAGCACTCACAGGCGGTCAGTGTGTCCAGCCATGTGCAAAGCTGCCGCTGGTCCTATCATAGCTTACAGAGCGAGATGTAAATAGCATATTTCAATAGCAAATCCAAAAAAGCATCCATACTGTTAGCTTAGCTTGGTGTAATCAATGAAGTCCAGGCTATTCAACTGTCATCAACGGTGAGCCGACGGTCAAATAAATTACAGGCAAAGACAAGTGCGCTGCAGCTACAGCCCCGCTCATAGATGCCACAAGTGCGCAACAATTTGCCATCACTTCTCCCGGACTTGGCTTGAACTTCCATTGAGAGAGAGAGAGGGGTATGTCTGCAGAGCCCCACAGAGGGCACAGCTGCTCACATGAGCGTACAGATGTAAATTAAAGCAAGGATGGACTAATCCAACTTTGAAGAAGAATGTGTGCGTGTGGAAACACGGTGACAAAAGTCAAGGTACATAAATCACATGGGCCTCAGGAAAGAGAGTTCAGCATGGTGTTTTCTCCTTGAAAATGATCCCCACAGACAGCAAGGCTGTCTTCATATAGGAGAATGTATAATTTGGCTGCACTCAAAAAACCCACTAGGATCCTCTGTGTAAGATAAAGGCAGTCATTCAAAGATCTCTACCCACTCCATGTAATAACTCCAGAGGAAAGACCCATCAAGCTTGCCCTGGCATTGAGCTAGTGCATGTTTGAATACTGGGATGTTTTATCTTGTGGATACTTTCTGCCTCACAGGGCTAAAGCAGACAAAATGGCTAACATCCAGGGAACAGGGAATAATCGGTCGCCTTTGTTACCACACCAAAGCCAACGCACTGACGTAAATAAATACCAGCAAATGCTTCTTAATGGAAAGTTATGAATATTGTGAAACACGGTTTGGACATCATTACACCTAACTGTTCTAATATCTGTATAGCAGACATTGGTTTTTTATGTGTGTTATATAACACTGGTGTTGTCCACAGCAGCCTGTTGTGCTGCACAGGTCCTGCCTGGACACTGGCTAAACAGAGCAGAGGACTTGGCCCCTCTATGGGCCTGTTATTCACTGTTCCAGGGCATAACAGTTGGATGCCTCCCACTTACAGCCTGCGTAATATTCAGATTGACCTCACATGAATTGGATCTTTGTATTTTGTCAAAGGGAACTTTTACATATCTCTAATAACATTCAGACATTGTGTGTGACAAATGGACAAATTGCCATGATTTTCCTGACCTTTATTATCAGTGTTTGTCTTGTTTTAGATGAGATATTGGTAGAAAAATCCCAACCCACTCCTGTCTGAGATGGGTTCACTGCATGCTGACAAGCTTAAATTCAACCTTTGTAATATTAAACCTACAAACTATTGCACACTATGACATGTTTCTCTAGATGGCCGATAATTACTGCAGCTTATCTGTTTGTGAAATGTGGAAAAAAAATTCTTCAAGACACACATGTCGTCTAAGTTCATTTTCTGGATACATTTACTTCGTTTTAAATCTGCATGGTTCTCTTTTCTTTATGTTAGTCACATTTCTTTTTTTGTCTTTGCAGAGCCATAAGTATGTTATGGTGCAATGCTTAGAGAGAAAATATTTAAGCTGCTTTGAGATAAGGTAACACACCACAGTTCACTGACTACTGTACAATTTAGAATGTCTCAAATCTCATAATCTAACTGGCTGACAGATTTACTGACCTGCAGCTTAATCTGGCTCTGCTGCACTACTAAGCACACTATGGGATATGAATGACAGAAAGATTGAGCATGAGTAGTAGGGTTGGGCGGTATCCAAATACATTACAGGCAAAGACAAGTGCGCTGCAGCTACAGCCCCGCTCATAGATGCCACAAGTGCGCAATTTGCCATCACTTCTCCCGGACTTGGCTTGAACTTCCATTGAGAGAGAGAGAGGGGGGGTGTCTGCAGAGCCCCATCAAAACAGCACATATACGCATTGCAAGTTGCAGAGACACCGCGCATGTCTAATTTGAATTCAGCTGCTGTAGCCTACAATTCACGGCAGGTAAAACGCATTATAAACTGCCTGAAACATGACAAGCGATCTTTTTTAGTTTTTATTGAGGCCATTTATAAACGCATATAGTGAACGGACTTTTTTTAAATTTCATGCTGGCAGCACACCGCGGTATTAAACTGGTATGAGCCCGTGCCGATGTGTTTCTGTTTGTTTCTGTAATTTTATCATGTTAAGAGCCTTGTGCAGTATTTATGTTAGAAGTTACGCATGGTAAAAAAAAAAACACTTGTCCGGTAAACTGAAAACCTGCCGGTCATGATTTCCGCTGCCAAGTTTTTCTGATTGAAACATTAAAAATGATAAATGTAGACGGCACCAAACTGTTGGCTCGTGCCTACACCGCTCAGAAACTAAATACCATCTCAGATCTGGTTCTCTGAAGCGCAGCAGTGTTCTTCTCGCGCACATTAAACACCGGGAGACGGGATGTATTATTGCAGACAGTCATCCACACGTTCACAGAGTTAAACTCACACAGACCAGAGGTCTGCTACAGTCAGCTACACTGATCTTCTATCTATTGTCATGCTGTGCGCCCTCTTCCCTGAACATTATCAGCTCGTTAGGCCAGGACTGTGCACACAATTTACAACACAACTGGAGGTTATGGCTATAACCATGGTTCTCTGATTAGCATGAGTGAGTGTCTCACTATGGGAGAACGCCCCCTGCGTGATCCCGACAGAAGCTTTAATTACACTACACCAGCCCTTGGGGCTGGTATCAGTGACGTCTATGTCAGGAGGGACCGCCCTCCTCCTATATAATAGGCTGACATAGCTTCAGTCGCCATTCAAACAAGCTCACCTCTTCCTCGCTTCCATAGCAAGGAGGGTGGTCTGGTGAGACACTCACTCATGCTAATCAGAGAACCATGGTTATAGCCATAACCTCCAGTTCTCTTTCATAGCATTCGTTTCGTGTCTCACTATGGGAGAAATACTGACTCCCGGATTGCCAGACATGCCTGTAAAAATGACAACTGTCCCAGAGGGGCCTCACGAAGAGTGGGTTGTACCCCGTGAAAACCCTACCCCAAGAACTGAATGTGCCAGGGTTGGAACCGTAACATCCAACTTGTAAAACCTAGCAAAAGTGTGGGGTGAAGCCCAACTTGCAGCTGCACAAATTTCCTGGGCTGAAACCCCCTTAAAGAGAGCCCAGGAAGCAGCAAGGCCCCTAGTGGAGTGCGCACGCAGACCAGCAGGAGGCGGAAGACCTTTGGTCGTGTAAGCCAGAGCAATAGCCTCCACAATCCAGTGGGAAAACCGCTGTTTTGAGACTGGCTTGCCCACACATGGCTTAGCCCAGGACACAAACAACTGGTCACTCTGCCTAGCACCCTGAGTCCTGTCCAGATAGGTAGTAAGTGCACGGACCGGACACAGCGTATGCAGACGCCGATGCTCCTCAGAGGAGTAAGGCGGTGGATAAAAAGCAACCAGCTCTATTGGGGAGAGAGACCCAACCACCTTTGGGATAAAGGCTGGGTTAGGCTGCATACTGACCCTCTCGCCCCCTGGTGAAAAATGGGTACAAGCCTCGTGCACAGACAGGGCATGAACATCACCGACGCGCTTAGCCGAGGCCAAGGCCAGGAGCAGCGCTGTCTTAAGAGATACCACCTTCAAGTCCACCTGATCCAGTGGTTCAAAAGGTGGACCAGAAAGAGCATCCAGCACCGTGGGCAGGTCCCATGACGGCGTAAGAGACCTAGATACCGGCAATTTACGTCGTGCACCTTTCATGAACTGACACACCAGAGGGTGTCGACCCACAGATTTACCATCAAAACCAACATGGCAAGCAGAGATTGCCGCCAGGTACACCTTGATGGTTGAAAAAGATTTTCCCTTCTCAATGAGGTCCTGCAGAAAGGATAAAATCACCCCCACAGAACACTGAAAAGGAATGGCCTGGGACTCCGAGCACCAGCTCTCAAACACTTGCCACTTAAGCCCATACAACATCCTAGCCGATGAGGCCCTAGCACATTGAATAGTCTCAATGACACTGTTTGGGAGTCCTGTTGAGTTCAGGTTAAACCACTCACGGGCCAGGCCCACAGAGCCAGCCTCTCTGGGTGAGGGTGAAATATTTCCCCTCGTGCCTGGGATAGCAGGTCCCTGCGTAATGGCAGCTGCCAAGGCGTGCCCGCCAGAAGCTGGTAAATCTCCGCCATCCAGTGTTTCGCTGGCCAGTGCGGAGCCACCAGGATTACGACCAGCCCCTTCTCCCTCACTCTGGCCAGAGTTGGAGAGATGAGAGCCACTGGGGGAAAAGCATACAGGAGAGCACGTGGCCACTCGTGTGCCAGTGCATCGATCCCCAGCGGAGCCACTCGGTCGTGCAAGGAGAAGAACAGCGGACACTGGGCATTCTCCGCTGACGCGTAAAGGTCCACTGCCGCCCGTCCATACCGCAGCCAAATCTGCTTCACCACTTCTGGGTGAAGTCTCCAGTCTGCATATAGAGGGATCCCCCTGGAGAGTAGGTCCGCCCCGCAATTCAGTACGCCTGGAACATGAGTCGCTCTCAGTGACTGAAAGTGCACATTGCTCCAGACTATCAGTCTGTGTGCCAGCGCATGCAACCGCAGAGATCTCAAGCCTCCCTGCCTGTTGATGTAGGCTACCACGGTGGAGTTGTCTGTCCTCACTAGGACATGGTGTCCCCGCAGCCAGGGGAGGAAATGTTTCAGAGCCAAATGAACAGCAATCAGCTCCAGACAGTTTATGTGGGTGAAGCGCATGTGAGGGCCCCACTTCCCGTTCACTGTCCTCCCTTCATGTGTAGCACCCCAGCCTGTGAGAGAGGCATCTGTAGAGATCACCTTCCTGGCCGAAACAGTTCCCATGGTAGCCCCCTGGGTCAGAAACCCTGGGCTCTTCCACTGGCGCAGAGCCAGTGGAAGAGCAACCCTCACCCGTCGATGACCATCTCGGAGAGGATCTAGGCCAAGGGAGGCTACCCAACGCTGAGGCCCTCTCATGTACAGGCGTCCCAGGGGTATCACCACCACAGACGAGGCCATCAGGCCTAACAGCCTCTGACACTGTCTGAGTGTGACTGTGTTGCCCCTGTGAAACAGTGCAAGGCATCCTTTCATTGCCACCACCCTGTCCTGAGACAGGAAAACTCTGCCTTGGAGAGAGTCCAAAGTCAGGCCTATGAAGGTGATGCACTGAGAAGGTGTCAACATGCTTTTTTCCATATTCAGGCGAAACCCCAAACTCACCAGATGTTCCCTGAGAACATCTGTATGGTGGGCCGCCTCTCGGGGTGTAGAGGCTGCGACAAGCCAGTCGTCTATGTAAGTGGCCATGCGGATGCCTCTCTCCCTGAGTGGGGCTACAGCTGCCTCTGTGCATTTCACAAACACTCTGGGACTCAATGACAGGCCGAACGGCAGCACCATGAACTCGTATGCTGTCCCTCGGAAGGCAAACCTGAGAAACTTCCAGTGTGGAGGATACACTGGAATGTGGAAATATGCATCCCTCAGGTCGACAGATGTGAACCAATCGCCTGCCCGCACGAAACGCAGCAGAGAGGCGTGTGTCAGCATCCTGAATTTGTATTTCCTTAAATAGTGGTTCAGGGCTCTGAGGTCCAGGATGGCCCTCATCCCCTGCCCCCCCTTTTTTGGAACCAGGAAATACCTCGAGTAGAACCCGCTGTGGGCCTCCTCGGGCGGGACAACTCTTATTGCTCCTTTCTCCCTCAGAGTGGAAATTTCCTCTAGGAGAATGTTTGCGGATTCTCCCTGAGCATGAGAAAAAAATCATCCCTTTGAAATGAGGTGGAACGGCTCTGAATTGAAGTCTGTAACCCTTCTGAACGGTTCTCAACACCCATTCTGACCGTGTGCAGGCCGCCCAATTCTCTGTGTGCAGAGAAAGCGGGCTGACCGGCAACTCTGTCATATGTGGTACGTTGGCGCCCTCTTGAGGTCGAGGTGCGTAACACCCAACGCCCATCCGCCCCGGTGACTCCTGCCTGCTGCATGGAGGTGCCCGGGCGGTCTGCGTCACAGCCGCGGGGATGTTGGTCCCCGCGGGCTGTGTTATAGCAGAGAAGATAGTTGTGTGTCTTAACATATCTTTTTTCTGCATTTTTTTTTTTTGTCATAGTCAACAGCGCCCTCGGCTCTCTGCCTGGATGCGCATTGGACTGTTTTATTACAGAGTGCAAGACAGAAGTGCTTGTGCAACACTGAGAATGCTGTCTGTGTTTGTTGGGCACTCGAACATGAACACCGGCCCAAGTGCTGCACTCTATGCGGGCAACGTCCCGCAGAACCCGCTCTGGAACTGAGCTGGAGAAGGGCAGGGCGACCCGTTGGGGGGGCAGCCTGGGTCGGCCCTCCACCTGGGGAGAAGCGGTCAGGCCAGCCGCTTCTTCTTCCTCACCGTCGCGGTAGCGGGTTGAGGTGGTGGAGCGGCTTGCCGAGCATGGGGAGACTGCTTCCTAGCCCATGGGTTGCCGGCGCTTTTAGGGGCTGGAGGGGCTGCCTGCGTCTTGGACACCTTGGGGATCCGATAAGCAGGAGCCGGGTGAGAGACAGCCTGAGCATATGACTGACGCGAAGTGCCGGGAGTAACCGGTGGAGCCCTCCTCGGCAGGCAAAGTTTCAGCGCCTCATCATCTCTCTTTTTCTCCTCACATCTCTTCTGCATGGAGGCAACAGCCGAGCCGAAGAGCCCATGAGGGACGACCGGAGTGTCGAGGAGCTCCTCTTTCTCCTTAGTCGTGAGGTTGGTGAGCCCCAGCCAGCGCGCTCTCTCTTGCAGGACCATAAGACCCATGGCTCTTCCCGTGGCTTGGATAGCCACCTTGTGGAGGCGAAGGACGTGGTCCGTAATGACGCAGATTTCTTCCCACAGGGAGTTATCTGGTTTAGCCGTCATGTCCTCCTCTAATTCCGCCTGGTAGGCCGTCAGGATAGAGGAGGCGTTGAGAGCTCTGGTCGACAGAGCCGCCGCCTTATAACACTTGTCAGTGAGGCTGGACTGAAAGCGGTCTGTCTTGGAGGGAAAAGATGAAACCGAGGAGGACAGGGACGTCTTCGGGTGAAGGTGTGTCGCTACCAGCGGCTCAATGGGAGGTATTTGGCGGATGCCGTTAGCCTCCATCCCCTCGCAATCCAACAGGGAGCTCCCCGAGATGGGGTGTTTCTCGCTGTATGGTTTAGCTTTCCACGTAGCCGCTATCTCATCAAGCAGCTCTGGGGAAATTGGCAGCACTTGTTTCCCCGTCTTCTTTGCTTTGGGCAGCTTCTTGCCATCAAAGCGAGACCTGACTTCCTCGGCTTGAACCGTGGGCCACGGGATGTTGAGCCTTACAGCGGCACGTTTGCACATGTCCTGCATGTCGAGATCCAGGGGAGAAAGCGCCGAAGGGATTTCTCCCATCGCGACGCCCGGCTTTGCAGCCCCGCCGGTGACGCTGAAGTTAGTTTCTTCTTCGTCACCGTCTGATAACAGGAGCTCGGAGTCGGCAGACTCTCCCTCCTCGTCATCAGCGTCTCGTCTCGGGTCGACACGGATAAGGCTCTCCCATCCCTCCTCTGACGGGAAACAGGAGTCTGCAGCCTGGGGAACTGCGTCTGCCCAACTCAGCCCGGGCGGCAGCGCTTCAGCCGCCCCACCCGACATATCCACCCCGCCTTGCGGCGAGGCTGTCTCCGACAGCAGTGGGTCACCGCCGGACAAACTAGCCTGGCGAGCTAGCCGTCGGCGGAGCAACTTGCGTGGGAAAGCAGCGCAGTGGATACAATCGTCCGTGGAGGACACAGCCGTCTGCGCGTGAGGTACGCCCAGACATGCTGCACACACGGGGTGAGTGTCCCAGCTAGACATTTTATTGCCGCAGGGGCAAAGCTTTGGGCTTTTCCCGTCTTCAGCGGGGTTGTTAGCCGTGGCCATGACTAGCATAGGGTTCAAGGGCGCTAGCGTTAGCTTGTGCAGCTACTGGTTGTGTTCAGGGAAATATGGCTATTTTCCTGGCTAGCGTGTGGTGAGGTATCGCTACCTGCTGTGGGTATTATTAGCGTGAGCTGTATAGTGGTATTGCTACCTACAGACGATGCTAACGCACCCGCTGTTAGCAGAAGTATCGCTACTTCGGTTGTGACAAGTATTGCTACTTGAGGCAAGAGTATTTCTACTTTCACCGATAGCGTGGAATAGTATTTCTACTATTCTTCAGCTGTGAAGCAACCGTGTCGTGTGGGACCAAGCGCCCGGTGACCGAGTTTTCACTCGAATCAGTGGGCAGTTTAGCTAGGCATCCAGTAACACAGTTGTCATCAGGCTTCTGTGAGAAGCGAGAAGAGGTGTTTGAATGGCGACTGAAGCTATGTCAGCCTATTATATAGGAGGAGGGCGGTCCCTCCTGACATAGGGCGGTCCCTCCTGACGCGGGCTGTGTCCCAATTCAGGGTCTGCATCCTTCGGAGGACGCAGCCTACGCGGTCTCAGGAGGCCGCGTCCTCCTGAGGATCCTCCGGAGGATCCTCCACCGTTGGTAAATGGGACGGTCTGGCCTTCAAAGCACTTCCTGATTGTGGCGCGACGTCATAAATTTTGCCCCGGGAAAAACAAAAGCAGCGACAGCGACACAACACGGACTACACAACAAACGGGACAACAGTGTGGATTTAGACATTTGGAATATTTTAATATATTTATTTGTTGTTGGAGGAAGAGGAGAGGCGGCTCCAGCAGCAGCAAAACCGGTGACGGCTCATTTTCTTCAGGCTGGGAGAGCGCAGTGGGGAGGTGACGGTAAGCTGCTGTTTAACCATATTATTGATCATAATTAATATACCGGTTACTGAGCAAACGCTAGATATATAACCAGTAGATAGACAAATATGATTAAATGTAATTTATATTTGATTCAATCGTAAGACTTGATACAGGGTCTGTAATTTTAATACTTTAAATAAATAGCTAAATGTGTAAGAACCCTGCAAATAACCCTGAAACCACTGCTTTAATGTGTCATTAAGCATCAGGTCTGTCACTGCACCAGAGAATTACTGCTGGGTGGAGGAGAGTGGGGCTCCCTGCAGGACCAGCTGTCTGTCCTGGAGGAGGTGTACTGACCATCATCACCTTTGGAAGGTGAGGATACATATTTTATAGCTTTTCATATTTTAAGCTGCTTTGGAAGCCGCTCTGTGGAAGTTATTATTTTTATTTTTGCCCTTTTTAAAAACATCTTTAGTAACATGGCAGCCGCCGATCGTCAGCTCTGCAAACCCTGATGGACGATGTGGTGGACAGAGGAGACAGGCACCCCCCTCCCCCAGATGATGTCCCACTCACAGCCAGAGGACTCCAAGGTCTTCATCGTGGCATCATCCAGTCCAGAAGCACCAAGGACTCCTGCTCAGCCAAACATTTATATATATGTTCTTTGTGAATAGTATTTTCTGCTGATCTTTATAAATAATAAACTGTACATTTTCATAATGCCCACTGGTAAATAGTTAGAAATGTTCAAACTGTGTCTTTGTAAATATTGTACATAACACAACACACACACAATAAATGATTTACTGTGGTCACTGAGAAGTTGTTCAAAAGTTTACTTCAATTATAAATAGGTGATGAAACACATAATGTAACAAGGTTAGAAGAGTTTAAGAACACAGAGACAAGAACAATTTAATATCATCCTTTAATTTAATAAGTAACATTTAAATAACACAGAACATAAAATCACTGCTGTCCACCATCCTCTCAATGAGCTGAGGTCTGTCCGTTCTTTCTCTGCTCTCCCCCTCTCTCTCCCTCTCTCTCTCTCTCTCTCTCTCTCTCTCTCTCTCTCTCTCTCCCCCTCTCTCTCTCTCTCTCTCTCCCTCCCTCTCCAGTCTCATCTCCTCCGTTATCAATTGTCAGATTTCTTCTGTTTCTCTCTGCTCCTCCTTCAACAAAATGACAACAGGCAGAATGACCGTTTGATATAATAACGATAATATTGCTCCTCACGTGAACTATACTTTATACTATAGTAAACAGTCCAGAAACATTCAATCAAAGCGTTTACTTCACAGCGCCTCGTATCAACAGGACGTCATGTTTGTAAATATAAAACTCATTTTTTTAATGCCGCTATCACTACTAGCATTTTAAAACTCTCGAACTACTGCTCTGTACTTACATTTAAATGTGAATTCGGCACTCCTGCCGCTGCCGCTGCCGCTCGCTTGGTCCGTCATCGTACTATTGGACAAAAAGTAGGTCCGCAAAGCATTGTGGGATATTTAAGGCCACGAAGGATGGTAGCGATGCGTCCTCCAAATTCAGGCAAAAGGAGGACGCATTTGGAGGACGCATTTGAAGGACCCTTCGACTTTTGGCGAATTGGGACAGCCTTCGCGCAGCTTTGTGACGTAAGCGGCCTTAAAATGCGCACTCCGAAGGATGCAGACCCTGAATTGGGACACAGCCATAGACGTCACTGATACCAGCCCCAAGGGCTGGTGTAGTGTAATTAAAGCTTCTGTCGGGATCACGCAGGGGGCGTTCTCCCATAGTGAGACACGAAACGAATGCTATGAAAGAGAACTGCGTTGTCGCCCTAGTGTGACGTGCGCGTAGGAGGGCCACACACACGTCTCGCGGAGTGTGGTACCTCCGTGCGGAAAATACCTTGTGTGTGTTTGTGTGCACACGCATCATGCCTCTGTGTGCAGCAGTAGTGAATTGTAAACCCACGAACATGCAGACTCAGAAATGACCGAACCTAAAACCATGACCTCAGAACCATGATGCAAACTGAAACATGGATTTTGTGTTCGGTTCCACCCCAGTAGGCACTCACCACTGCCTGTCTATCTGAAGTGGTGTCAGTCAAAGGCTGGACACAGGCCCCTCAAAAATACCATCCCATAGTTATATGTGATATGTTGCGGAGTGGTGAGTAATGCAATTTCGATTCTCTGTATGTCCAGCACATATAGCAGATTTGACAATAAAGCTGACTTTGACTTTGATAATTCCACCTGTAAGCTCATTTAATATTATATATATTATTATATTATATATATTTGTAATAAGAAAGTGGCAGATTACATCATGCTGATAAAGAACCATTGTTTCAACAAGGTGAAAACAGTAACACTGCTGTTATTTTGTTCTCATGTTTAATGGAAATTGCGTGGTTTATTGAGCCCCCCCCCACCCTTCATCCTTCAAACCGCCTACAGAGCTTTTTTTTGCACTTCACAACATGTGCTTATGTTTTGAGTTGATAGTTATGTTTTTGTCACATTTTTAGCTAATCACATCCCTCCCATGATTCACTGCAGGGCCATTGTAAAGCACTGCTGCTGGCAGCTGTGGCCTGTTTAGAGTATGCAGAAATGTCAGGCCCCACCCTCCCAATTGGCTGGCTCTCTAGGTCACTTCTTCCAGTTGATTTTACCACCAACAGGAGGCAGCAAGGACACATGTGCTGGTATATCTGTGAGATGTAGGCCAGGAGGTTGATGCATATATGATGATGAGTGTGTGTCCACATGACTTATTCCAACATGAAACAACTGCACAGTAATAACACTGGAAGGTTACAGTACATCTAATTTATTGATGTACTGTGCTCCACCACATTCCAATAGCTATATATAAAACATATCATTTTAAAAACAGGGCCACACATGGACAGGCCCAGGGGACATATTAGGGTCTGGGCCCCTACCAACCACCCTATCACCTTTTGTACTTGTGTCTATATAGGAGTTGCTCAATAAGGATTACCTCCTTTATAAATACATGACATGTTCACACTAAGTATATAAATGCTATGGTAAAATCACCTAGTCAAATGCTATGCTAATGCTAATATTGTCAAATTGTCAACCACCTTTCTAGTATAACAATACTCCATTGTGCATTATAGTAAGGAATAGTCAGTGTGTGACCTATGTTTTGACTTGGGGGGATGTTGCTAAGACATAGCCTGGCATGGTGGACACTTAACTCTCTATAGTTGCCATCTTGGCCAAATAGTAAAAAGGGGAGGAGCCACAGCCAATGTTCAAATATGTGAAATTAGCAGCAGAATCAGCTGTTGCAGTTTAAACCCTTCACTTTGACTTTGGCTTTTGGACTTTTGTGTGTCTAAGACAAGACAGTGTCAGTCAATAATTTATTTATTCTTATGTCTTATTTTTCACAGGCAACCAATATCAGGTTGTTTTGATTTTTGCCACAGTTCCTCTAGTGAATGTTTACTCTAAACAAATCCAAATGTCCTTTCTGCCTCCTATCACAGAAAAGGTGGTGTGTGGAGAAGGATTCTTGTTTTTTTATGTTATTTTGTTTTTTAAGCACAAGTTCTAGAGTAGAAAAGGGAGCAGACAGCAGTGATGCTTGACTGCTGTCGAGGTGAGGGGTAAATGAGCAGTGCTGTCTGTCTGTTGCCTGTGGGGCTGCTTGGTGTTTGCTCTGTAAGCTGCAGCCAGGCAGAAGAGCATTATTGGGTCAGTGCCTACTTTGTCCCATCCTATTAATTCCCCACACTGGGTCTCTTGGTTAGAGTACCCTACATGTTGTAAGACGGCTGCCTACCGTATTGAGAGAATGGGAATGTTATATCTGACTGTTGCTATGTAAAGCAGACTGTTGCTATGGACATTGTGGACATCCTGATCACTGTGAAGGACCATGTCAGTTCTAGTAAAGAACACTTTATATCAATGAGTATCTCATATCAACAGATGATGCAGCATCATGGACAAATGAATCTGGGTTAGGGTTAGTCACTAGTTGGTTCAGTAGGGCCATTATCACTCATTGGTAATGAAGGAACGAAGGAAGTGCCAAGCCCAAGCAGCAGACTTCAGGGCTGATATATGAAGGCCATGCAAAAGTGTCTATTGATCTCTCTTTTTATGTTTCAAAGTAGGTTACAGACTGAATCTTAACTGTATTACCTTTTTCTGCTTATTTAGTTTGAATTATACTTAATGTCTTTTTACCGAGAGCCCCTGGTTAGGTTTAGGAAAAGATCATGGTTTGATCCAGTGATGTGTCGGCCGCGAACATTTCGTTCAATATGAACTAATCTTTTATATGACTCGGGAGTAATGAGTCATATCAGTGAGTGATTTGTTCTCTCGTCACACGGCAGGCGGCTGCATAAGCTCAGTCGGCAGGACAGAAAACAGAAATGATTATTTCACGACTCTTCGTTCTTTGGTCATGTGACAGCCACGCCACTCAGGCTGTGTAAGAAGCAGTTTTCCTTCTCGTTCATCGTTCTCGTTCACAGGCTGTGTGGTGATCATTTTGTTCATTTGTTATGTTGCGCTGTTAAACAACAATGGCAGCGAGGATGCAGGACAGAAGTCACTTTATTGTGGTGTGTATTTGCTGTCCTAGGTTTTCACATGGTTTGAACTGCTTGTGGTAGTTGTGTATTATACTTTGTCAGCTGAAGCAAACCATGTGAGGGATACAGCGCCACCTACTGTAAAAATGAACTAAATGACTCACAAAAAGATTTGTTCAATTTATTGTTCGAGAGTAAAAGGCCTGAGACAGTAAAAAAAAAGTTGAACTTCCCAACACTAGATCCTCTTCGGGGATAGTCCCAGATGAGGTAACAGCATGTACATACTTGCTGCTGTTGTCTGCTGGTTTTCCTCATGACAGTGCTAATTTATGCTAATATGCCAAACATGCGCGAATGAAAATCAGGTTTATCAAGCTGAAACAAGAGACCAGCTCTGACTGTGGTTTGAGGCATTGATACGAACAAAACAGAGCCACCCAACAATATCATACCAAACAATGGTCAAATGTAACATGAACCTGTAAACCTGCCCAGCGTCACACACAAAGCCGCTGCAGCTTCATTTATGTGGGTGGAATCAAACCGCTAGTTCCTGGAATTTTTGCATCGTCTCTAAAATTCTGAAATACTCGTTCTCACAGTTGACTTGGTGAGGTTGTGAGTGTTGTTTCCATTATAGTGACACCTAACTCACAGCAAAAAAAAAAGTATCTAGTTAAATAATCACATGACAGACCTTCCTCTTGATACATCAAAGCCTTTGTGTACCAAAGAGGAGGAAAGACTCTCCATTCCAAAGCAAATAAGTCTCTCTTAGAAGATAAAGAACCCGGTAGGTAGGGGGCCCACTGCCTATTAATATTACAGCTCCTCCTTCTGATCTCACTTTGAAAACAGAAATGAAAAGAGATGGAGAATTGGACAGGAATGAAATAAGATTTTTTGTGAGAACTATTTTTTTTTTATTTTCTGGCCCCAGAAAAACAAACCAACAGCAAAGGAAGGTGTTGCTGCATTGTGTAACAGAGTGGCCTGGTTTAACCCTTTTAAGACACTCCCACATTGGGTCATCCCACACTCACCTGACAACGATAATGCCTCATAAATCCCTCCCCCACCACTTCTAACCACAGACCACTGAGGACAAGAACTGAAGCCTAATTTCAAAGCGTCAGTTAAACATTATTAAGACTTTAATTGGGTTTACACCCTGGCTTCCATCCCAAAACTTATTATTCCTACTTGTCATGAGTGATCAGCTGAGCAGACAATAGCTCACAGCGGCATGGTTGGATAGCCCTATTCATTATGTGTTGTTCAGCAAACAGGTCTGCTTGTAAGGACCTTCTGGTGTTCACTGTTCTGCAGAGTAATGAGTTACTAATAAAAAAAATGCATGCCCTTTCACATCCATAGTAAATGTTTGCATTACCGCTTGGTCCACTGCAGAAATGAACCAGTTCAGCAGCAGGTCTACTGTATTTTGTGTTTTGAAAGGTCTAACCAGTGGCGTAGGAAGCATTAAAAATGTGGGGGGTGGGCACCTTCTGTGGGCGGGTGGTGAAAAAAGTACATTAGTACTTATGTTAGTTTTATGCTCGCCCGAAAAAAGCCACTGGCTTTGTTAGCTCCGTTACTATAGTAACGGTATTGCAGCGCTGTGGTAACCAGGAAAACATGTAGTGGATTTCAGCGGTGAGGTTGTTCTCTTATGAACCAAGTGGAACAGCGTTTTTTCATGAGCAATCGAAACAGCGTTAGGTGGATTTTCCTAACGGGCCATTTTAAAATGTGGGGGGGACACGTCCCCCTCTGATATAATGGTAGCTACGCCTATGGGTATTACATCTAACTTATATGCTGAAGTCCATTGTTAAAGACAATATGTATGTGAAATTTAAAGGGCTGTTCTATTGTTTAAAAGGTCTTTTCATGGCAGCTGGTCACACAAATCTATTTCTAGTTATAGGCCATATTTTAGATGTAACAAAGTCCCATGGTTATGTTGAACCATGTGCATTTTATGGGCATATTGTCATATTTTACTGACATGCTAAGTGCTATATGCTAACTTTCAAAGATCCTAAGCAGCTTGTTGAGTTACCTCTTCAGTCTTCTTGTTATTGACTGGTTGAAGCTGAAAGACGGTGACTGACAGATGGTTCATTCAATTACTGGCTAAGCATTCTTCATCCTTATCAGTTAGAGGCAATAGCATTTGGCTAAACTTTAATAGCAATCCTGGATAACAAATGGGGCAGTTAACAGGATAACAGATGCTGATGTAGTGACACAGAGCTGGTTTAATTTCGGCAAAGATTCCCTTGAGTATAAACTATATGGGCTAATACTTATGCATGGCATTCCTCAGAGATTAGCGTTAGGGCCGTGTATGTTGCCCATGGCAATATTTTTCCCTAATAGTTCTTTGCTTTTCTTTGCTGCACCCAGTTGAGGATGATGACCGAATGTGACACAAACACATGCTTATACATATAATTTTACATTTATAGAAGTATTACAAATATAAATTTTAATATGAAAATTTGATTCCAAATTTACAAAACCAGCAAAACCGGTTCTGACTACAGCCTCTGCAGTAAGACACCTCCCTCCCTGCAGGCCATGGGATGTCTGTGTGAGAGTGTGTGTGTGTGTTTGTGTGTGTGTGTGTATGGGGCTGTTTGTAAAACAGCTGATGTGCTGCCTCAGTGCTCAACTATAAGAGGATTTGAGAGATGGGCTTAGGACCCAGCATGGATACCTCTCTGTAACGCTTCATCTTTATTTCACTCTGTGTCTGGTGCTGTCCATCGCCAGGGTTCATTTGTCAGCACGTCTAAATGTTAGCAGGACTGTTGGTTCTCAGATACACAAATGGAGGTAGGAAGCTAAAGTTTTATGTAAATATATATGTGTTTGCGATGAAGCTCACTTCTGGGTTATTGTATGATATTACCTGATATGTAATGAAAGTGAAGGGCTATCAAAGCTACTCTGCTCAAGCTGAAATTGTGTAAAACCCTCAGTTCAGAGAGAAGTACTCTCCCTTTCTGCTTATTTACAGAAAATGTGTGCCATGTGTGCGTAACAAGCTGCAACAGACATGTATTTGTGGAATGGAATGCAAAGGTCAAGTTGTTTAGATTATTGCATCCATCTGTCTAACATGCAAACACACATTTATGTAAATGACCAAACACAACATTTCATTCTGAGTTGGTGAATGGCTGTTAAGTAGAGAAGTACTCTCCCGGAAAAGTAAACACACCTTTACGATCCATAGGATCAGATTTCCTTTATTTATCCCCGATATACCTGAGGGGAATTTTTTTTTGTTACAGACAAGGAGTGAATGATGGCATAGAATTAAAATATAAAAAAATATCTAAATATCTAAATAACATCCCAATCCTTTGGTTTTATCCAAAAGAAACATTTACCACTGTATACACCTTTACATAGTAAAGAGCATGGTATACAAGAACATACAGAACAAGTATATATTAGCTGTGCTGCCATGTGTGTGACAATTAAAGTTCAGAGTTCAGTAGTTTGAATGCGACAGACAGGAATGACTTCCTGTGTCTCTCAGTGGTGCATCGTGGGAGTCGGAGTCTGTTGCTGAACTCCTGTAGTTGATCACCATGTTGTAGAGAGGGTGAGAGGGACAGTCCGGCAGTCTTTATTTTGGACAACATCCTCCTCTCAGAGAGTCCAGTTCCTCTCCCACAACATGGCCAGCCAAGTTACAAGCATCAGTTTCCACTTTCTTGCTTTGCCGTGTATTAAAATTGTTAGGTTAGGTTTAAGCATTAAAAGTACTCTTTAGTCATTAAACCTACTTGGGTAGGTTTACACATTAAACGTAAGGCTCATGGTTTAAACATCCATGGATGGATGGATTTTCCTAGTGCTCTGTAAATAATATACCTATGGTTACACTCACTGGGTGAGGACAGAGGGGAAAATGCATCATCCATGTAACTATTAAAAGCTTTGGTGCTTCTTAAAAATATTTTTATAAATCAATTAAATATCAATATTTTTTTTTATCTTTTCTCTCCACAGGATGCCATTACTCACTGCCGTTGGAACCATGTGCAGATAAGCAGGGACACTTGAGGAGCCCTAACACATTCAGCACCGTGGACTCATGAACTGTGCAATACATCCCAAGAGTAGAGTAGCACCGGCAACAAGGTCGCCTTGAATCTCTGTTAATTTACATTTTAACTACTTCACTGGTGGTAAACCTGTAGAGCCTGACTCACGCAGAATCCTCCTCACAGCGCCCCTAACAGGGGCGATGCCTGTCTTGCTAAATGCCGATGCCTCTTTCAGCTCCAAACAGGAGCTCCTGGACCTGCAGGACTGCCCTCTCAATGGGGGTCATTCACTGGACACCCCTAGTCCTGTGGATTCCCCGGCAAACAGCCCTTTAGGCTCCGGGCATGGAAGCCACGGCAGCCCATGCAGCCTTGCTGCTGATGGCTCCATCCAGCACAGCATTTTCACCAGGGCATCAACACTCCCTGGGCACATACATGGGGGGGACCCACATGCTCATACGGGGATTCTGATGGGGACACAAAGTTCTGACTCAGATCAGCTGTGTGGTTGGGGGGCTCTGACACCAAAAGCCATCCAATTTTTCAACACCCCTCGCTGGGTGTTGTTCTTTCTTTGCGTGGCCTCTTTCCTCCAAGGGATGATTGTCAACGGCTTGATTAACACAGTAGTCACCTCCATCGAGCGGCGCTTCGACCTGCGCAGCTACCAG
This sequence comes from Parambassis ranga, assembly GCF_900634625.1. Classification (NCBI taxonomy): domain Eukaryota; kingdom Metazoa; phylum Chordata; class Actinopteri; family Ambassidae; genus Parambassis; species Parambassis ranga. The sequence continues at coordinate 17,832,770 of NC_041028.1, read as the reverse complement.
GCCGGCCTCATCGCCAGCTCCTACGACATCGCCGCCTGCGTCTGCCTTGCCTTTGTCAGTTACTTCGGCGGAACTGGACACAAACCTCGCTGGCTGGGATGGGGGGTGCTAATCATGGCGGTGGGTTCTCTGGTGTTCACCTTGCCTCACTTCACCACGCCCTCCTACCAGGGCGGTTTGTCCAAGCAAACAGGAATGTGTTCTACCAACAGCACAAGCCCGTGTCGGGACAGGGAAGGTGGGGGACTCTCCAACTATCGCTTTGTGTTTATGCTGGGACAGTTTCTGCATGGCGTTGGTGCCACACCTCTCTACACATTAGGGGTCACATACCTGGATGAGAATGTCCACTCCAACTATGCGCCTGTTTATATAGGTAAGTCACATGTTAGAGTACAGTACACATTCTTTGCACTCTCTGGTATCTTGCTACAAAACACTGTAAGGGTCCTCAGTCATTTGGACTTGTGTTGATGTCAATAGGGAGTCCAGGTGGTTCCCCTGTACACCTCATATGACTAAAGCTGTAGATGATCCAAAAACATACCTGATTTGTTTGTCAAGCTAGGAATGCTATCAGCCAAAATATAAAACACCCTTTCCTGTGATGACTTTCACAGGAAATTGTGGCAGTCCTATGAATGTTTTAGGCACATGTTGACAGCTTGTTGCTTTTTATGAAGATACTTCATTTAAATGAAAACATCTACCAACATGCTTTCTAATACTTGCTAACTTTGAAAGATCCTCAGCAGCTTGTTAGGTCTCCTCCTCAGCCTGTTTGAAGGTGACAGATTCTGGATGACAAAGAATTGCTGGGGCAGGTAGCAATCACTGACGTTGTTGGCACACTCCACTAACTCAAAATCAGCCACGTTTCCTGTATACATTAAGTGTAAAGGCTATGAGGATCCTCAAGGATCAGTGTTAGAGCCACGTGTAATTATCACTTATGTGTTTCTTCTTGGAAATATTCTTTTCATGGTCATCATAGATATGCAAGAGTACTACTTAGCAAGAAATTTGCCAGGGTTGTCATCCACTTCTTCATTTGTTGTTTACACAAACAATACACTGTTCCGCTTCTTCTTGGGCACTTTGGTTGCAGGAACTAAATGGGGTCAAACATGTCACATGTGATGTTCCTCATTGTACTGTCAACATTATCAAGTTACATAAGCTTTGTTTTACACGGGTCAAGTGTCGGATATGGAACAGCATCGACAGATGCTACTTCAGTTTTAAATCATGCTTAGTCATTGGTATGATATGCATATATATTGCAAATAAGGCTTGTCTCAGAGCTTGTAAACATTTTCCATTCATTACGTTACAGTGTGTCACCATGGGGGCCGCATACACTTTCACAATGATTCCTTAGATGTTTTTCACCAACTGTGAAGATATTTATTGACATTTGTTCATCAAAAGTGACAAAATGTTGATCACCTTCTGTCAGCCCTCTTCTTCTTTTAATTGTGTTTAAGTGTAATGGCTCCCTTTAGAATAAGATAAAGTGATTATTCAATAATGGCCTAATGAGATGACTCCAATTAGAAATCCTAGTAGCACAGTTAAGACTGAGTTGAATACAGATGAAGAAGCTTATTGGTTTAACCAAATTGCCTCTCACACATCCATGCAGTGATTACTGCCATTATTGTTAGTCTTAACTGCATCATTTTGACCCTCTTAGGCTCCTGTCATCATTCAGTCATGCCCGTTTCAAATGGCAGCAGAGAGCAGCACAATCTAAGAAAGCACAACATGCACACACGCTTGCCTCTTTCTTATGAAACGTGAACTTTCTAGACACAGAGCCCATATAAAGAACAATGGGGCCCTTTTAACCTGTAGGACAGGAATAGGAAGCAGGAAGCAGCCGTTGGACTCACACACCCTGGCTCTCTCTCTCTCTCTCTCTCTCTCCCTCCCTAGGGATCTTCTACACAGCAGCCATTGTGGGACCAGCAGCAGGCTACCTGCTGGGAGGATACTTCCTCAACATCTACACTGAGATCCACCTGAAGTGAGTCCCTTTTGGCTAGCTGAATGGACTGGAATGGAACAGAATAGAATTATACTGACTTGAATAGAACTGTAGACTCACTGGAACAATTAAAAATAGAATGTGATGGACCAGAACTGACAACAGGAGGACTGAATGGAGAAAAACATAATAGAAAAGACCTGACTAAAATAGAACTGACCCCAGAATAATAGAATTGGACTGACTAGAGACTAAACATAATAGAATAAAACTGATCATAGTGTAATGAAATAGAACTCACTAGAACTGACAGCACAGTATAGTAGAATAGAGCTAAGAAGAGTAGAACCAACTAGAAGAGAAGAGATATTTAATATATTAGACAAGAACTGACTGTAAAGAAGAGATTGGAACAGTAATGACTACAGTATAGCAGACCAAAACTGACAACAGTAGGACTGACTCAATAGGGTAGAACTGGAAGTCAAAAACAACAGGACTGTAATCATATGAACAATCTACAGATTATTAAAACAAAATTAAACATACATTAACAAAACTAGGCTACAAAACTAGGCTGTCTCACCACAGTGTGAAATGTGTTGGTAGTATCTGTGAGGGTTAAGTGGTTCAAACAGTGTGTGTGTGTGTGTGTGTGATGTCACAGGACAGAGATGACTCCAGACAACCCTCACTGGGTCGGAGCTTGGTGGATCGGTTTTCTAGCAGGAGGAGCAGCAGCTCTGTTGATAGCGCTCCCTATACTGGGCTACCCACGACAGCTGCCAGGTACACACTCTCTCACACACACACACATTTATTTATTTTAGATAGAGGAATATAAAATATCGCTCATCTGTGTCTACCTGCAGGCTCTCAGGAGTACGCAGCCATGCGGGTGTCTGAGGCTCACCAGCTAAAGGATGGAAGCCACACTACAGCCTCAGATCCTCAGTTTGGCAAATCAGTCAAAGACATGCCACGGTAGTGCACTCTCTTTCATTAGACTTGAACACATTCATTCACAAGTGTTTTTGAATGAAGTCATCATGAGGTGTGTGTGACCAAACCACGGCTGCAAAACATCCCAGAATGAGAGTGCCACCATGTGGAGCTATTGTTATATTTTAGTTCAAATAAACAGAGTATTGGGTAATCCATGTCTCTGTTCAGCTCACTACTGTGTTTACTATGCTCTCAGCAGCCTCAGTGTGATGTAATCTTTTACTCTGTGGGATTACAGAGGATTATATGCCACATTATGTAACGCGATGATATGCCTTTGGATCTGCTGCAGTGTTTATCTGTAACTTATTAGGAATGCTGAGATTACATCAGTGTGTTTAATGAAAAAGAAAAGGTTGCAATAACATCACACGCTCTCTCCCTCTACGCAGGTCTGTGCTGCTTCTCTTAAAGAATCCCACCTTCCTCTTTCTGTGTTTGGCCGGAGCTACCGAGGCCACCCTCATCGCTGGCATGTCCACTTTTGGTCCTAAGTTCTTAGAGTCACAGTTCAGTCTCAGTGCGTCAGAGGCTGCCACGTGGTTTGGTGAGTAATGACACAAAACAGACAAAAATCACTAAAAAAACATCCACAACAACTTCAAAGATACTAATAATAAAAAAAACTCAAAATCATGCCCTGACTTGTGCTATTGTTCTCCTCCATCCAAGGATACATGGTGGTACCAGCAGGAGGTGGGGGCACCTTTCTGGGGGGCTACATAGTGAAGAGGTTGAACCTGCGCTGTCGAGGTATCATCCGTTTCTGCATGATGTGCGCCATGGTCAGCCTCCTCGCCATCTTCATCTTCCTCATCCACTGTCCTAACGTACCCATGGCCGGCGTCACGGCGCCATACCATTACGGTCTGCTGGACGGAAAGCAGAGGGAGCAGTACAGACAACTGTACGACAGGCCCAAACCTAGAAACGGGTATGTAAGTGGTTCATTTGAGTAGAGAATGTGAAGTTTATTCTCTTGTCAGATCACTTGTAGATTAGAAATATTAGAGATATTTATATGGTGGCTAAGAAAGCTCAACACACTGTAAATACTCACAACACCAGCAAAAAGGCTACAAGTAGCAGAAACAGAAATGTTTGTCAGATTAGTCGAATTGTCATATACCTTGTCTTAGAAATAATGTAATCATGAAGCAATAAAAAGAAACTCTCACCGCCCCTATAAGGTACCACTCTTTAGAACGAGTCCACCAAAGCTGCAAGTTTAAAATGTTCAATGATCAAATAATGAATCTATGATATTCACTGTTTTTGTTTATACTATGGCAAGGCCATAGCCAGGATTTTAGAAATGCTGAGGTTCAAAAAGTAAACATGCTATAATAAAAATAACGTATTATGGAAAGATTTTGAGCTGACTTGCCATATTAATTGCTTTCCAAAAAATTGTAAAAAAAAATTGTCATAGCAATTCAAAGTTTCCCATCACCACTGAAGGGTTGTTGGCACACAACAATTTAAATGATATATATAATATTTAGTACAGTACAACCTAACATCTGACATTTGTTTATTAATACATATACATAAAAAAAATAAATAAATTAAATATACACTACTGTTCAAAAGTTTGGGGTCAGTTGGAAACAGACTTTTTTAAATATTTTCAATGAAGATAACATTAAAGTAATCAGACATACAGTCTAGACACTGTTAATGTGGCAAATAACTATTCTAGTTAGAAAAGGCTGATTAATGGAATATATACAAAGGCTACCATCCCTCCTGTGTTCTAATGGTACATTGTGTTAGCTAATCATGTTAAAAAGGCTAATTGATGATTAGAAACCTCCTGTGACATTATGTTAGCACAGCTGAACTGTTATGCTGATCAGAGAAGCTGTAGAACTGGTCTGGTGACCCCAACTTTTGAACGGTAGTGTATTTTATAGTAATATTAATTTTTTAAGCCTAATAAATAGTTACTGAAATCTGGATCTGGAACCGACCCATAGACCAAACAGGCAATGATGGCAATGATCGGGAGAAAGTGAAACATTGTGGTGTTACACAAGTGATAATTAATTATTACATAACTTTTGTTATATGCACCTGCACACAAAAATGTCGTAGCATCCTTGAGGGCCTCTGTTGTAGCTACAGCTTTGTACTGTGGCTAACTTTGAGATGAAGTCGTTTCTGCATGGGTCTACATGTGTTCATAATGAGGAGATGATGGATTTTGTTACAGTGTCATTCATATTTCAGAATTCTTATGTTAATTATGATGAAGTGTGACACAAATGCCTTAACAATCTTCATCTCTGCATCTGTTTTTTTCTTCTGCCTTGTCTGTAGCTCTGCTCTGGATGAGAATCTGATTGTGGGCTGTAATGCACGCTGTAGTTGTGTCAGGGAGTTCTACAACCCAGTGTGCGGGGCAGACGGCGTGATGTATTATTCCCCCTGCCACGCTGGCTGCACCTCCATCAACCACACTGAGTCCTCCACAGGCAAACAGGTACTGCACCCACTCTCCTCCAGCCGTTTTATTCTAACAATAGGGCCACTACAGTTGATTTACATTTCAGGATATGGCATTAATAGTCTGTCCTGCTCTGAGTTGTGAATTATATGTGTGTGTCTGTGTGTTTCAGGTGTACTCGGGATGCAGCTGTGTGGTGGGTAATGTGTCCTGGGGCCAGGAGGGCTTCGCTATAGCAGGAAAGTGTGGCAGTTCCTGCTACCACATGCCGGTCTTCCTGTCCTTGTTCTTTGTCATCATCTGCTTTACCTTCCTTTGTAGCATCCCAGCACTCACTGCCACACTCAGGTGGGTGGCCACAATGAAACCTTTAACACTAAAATGCAGACTACACCTACACCTACACCCTGTTAAACACCGCTACACACAATTTATTCTCTTTACCAAGCAAATCATTGCTCTGGTGTTCCTGTTGTAACTTTTCATGGTGGATTATAAGCCCATTTGCTATAGATAAACACAGAGCTTCATTAGAGTGTCTGTAACAGCAAATTGTTGCCAAGGGAGGGAAAGACCACAACAGGTGGAGCTTATAAAAGCATCAAACACATGGAATAAAGTCAGAATATTTGACCATCACTGTCTTCCATAGGTGTGTACCAGACAGCCAGAGATCCTTTGGACTTGGCATCCAGTGGATTGTGGTGCGCACACTTGGTAGGTGTTCTTTCATTGAGATTACTTTCAAACTCTGGACCAAACCAAAGTGTTTTATTCTGACTGATCTGCATGGCTGTCTTTCCCCACAGGTGGTATTCCAGGACCCATAGCATTCGGCTCTGTGATTGACATCTCCTGCTTGCTGTGGCAGGATCAGTGTGGTGAGCAGGGCTCCTGCTACCTCTATCACAACTCAGCCATGAGCCAGTACACACTAGTGGCTGGAATCATCTTTAAGGTAACACATGGGATATGACATAAACTAACACTATTTAAAACATCACATTTAGGTAGTAGAAGATCTATATACGTGCAAGTCCTCCAAGACTTTCAATACATCCACTTCTTGCATGTGGAAAGCTAACAGGAAGTACTGGTAATGGCACTGAGCTTTGATTGCAGATCCATGTTCCAGATACCTGTGGAACATGTGGTTTTAGCTGCTACTAGCATAATGATGTAGCTGTAGCTAGAATAGCATTGTGGGACCCTACTAGACCCTAGATCTTGGTTTAAATGTGTTCCAAGTATCCCTGTCCTCTTGTGTTTCAGGCTTTGGGGACGATTTTCTTCCTGCTAGCCAGCATTCTGTATCAGCCTCCACCGGAGTCACCACAAAGCAGCTGCGAAAGCACCGACCACGGAGGAGGACACATGAGTGACCTTCCCATCAAAGAACTGCCGGAAGACGGCGTCATCGTCAATGAGCATGCCAGGTTATGACGTCAGACACGCAATAAACACTGAGTGTATTTGTGTGTGTGTGTGTGTGTGAGAGAGACAGACAGCCCCAGAATGCCTTTATGCACATTTAAACACACAACTTTCTATAGCACATGGTGACTTCTTACATGCTGCTCTGTTGGACGTAAATCCTGCACGTGTGTTTGATTGACAGTGCCAATCCACAGTTCTTTTGTTTTGTTTTGTTTTTCATAAAGGATCATATGGTTTTTAAGAAATGTGAGTTTCGTTCAAAAGCCAGTGGAACATCTGATTGTATGTGGTATATAAGAGAGAAAAAAGCATTTATATGCATCCTCTTCTTCTGTTCCTTCCCCATCGCTGGGACATCTACCCTGCTTTATATAACACCCACAAATAAAGCCATGCTCTAATATGCTGTACTAAATCTTGAGGCCATTAATAATAAAGCCAAATCTTAATTTCATGCCTAGAAAGGCACTCACAGTCCGGTCAAACTTCACATTTTAGACATTTTAAATTCGAATGGACAGTATAGGCCTTTATAGCTCATCAATCTACATCTAATAAGCCATATGGTACTTTTTCCCCTAACTTATTGAAAATCAGTGAAAACATCAAGTCTTCATTTGGATAAATCAATCAACCAACATGATGCTACCACCACCATGCTTCGCTAAAGGAATGATATCTTTGTAGGCCAAGCTCGACATTAGCATCACCCTGCTCTCCATGATTGCTAAAAAAAAATTTAATATTGTGTTCAGCAAGACGAAGATAATGAAGGAACATGACCTTTGAATATCACCAGAATAAAAGAAATCTACATGTTGGTGTTTATTTACTACAGTATTTTGTCTTGAAGGATAAAATTTCCCAAATTTTCCTGAGGGACCTTCCCAAAGGGATTAATAATGTATATTCTATTCTAAAAAAAATGCAAAATTTTCCATAGGTGGTCATCAGATCCTTTGTATCTGAATGAAATGAGTGTAGTCTTTCCAGTAAGTGTACAAAAGGGTCAATGCATTTTAGCATCATGTACCATCATGCAGTCTGGCCAATAGGTGTCACTATGCAGCATATTTTAATTGCGCAACAACAACCTCCACAACAAACTCCTCATATCATGATCAGGTATCAGTGAGTGTGTGGGTGATTTCAGACACAACATTTCTGATGGTTTTTGTTCACCACACAGAGGCGTGGCACAATCAACCAGTTTTACCTCATCGGAGGTGATTACACAAACAGGAAGCACCTGTCTGGAAAGTCAAAGATTTCAGTTTAAGATTATTGATGACATCTACCATAATTTTACTGTTAAATTTAAAATCCACAATTTAAAAGAAATAAATGCAAAAAGTGAAGTGGTTTGAGTCCTTATAATGTGAAGTATTAGTCCGAGCACTGCAGCACAAATGTATTTCCAGTAAGAAGAGTACATGTGTATTTTTTGATATTTGACTTGGGCAAATGTACAAGATATTTCTAAACATACTTAAAGGTAGTATCACAATCAGAATTCAAATTGCTCTGTCTTTAGTAACCTGATGCTTCCTGTCTGTAGACATTGCATTGCTGCACTTTAAAGAGGTTTAGAAATAATTTGTTGATACAAACGGGATTTTTAGATGTTTTTTCCTACATAGCTGCTGCATAAATCTGAGCTGGTTTTTGCTCGTCCATTTCAAGTTTAAGCGTTGTTCAACAGGCAGAAAATGTATCCCAGTCACAAAACAGTCAGTAAAGACTTTCAAGGTCCTCTTACCAGTGATCATTCCTAACCCTTCCTTAAAGGTATGTTGGTTTAATCAAATGGACAAAACACTGGCACTTTTGTGTGCATACATCATTGGTCTGTGAAGACTCTCAGTCATGGGGATCATATTATATAATGTTACATCCAAGAGTTTTAGGAGCTTAGATACAGGCTCATCGGCCAACTGTGCTATATGTCCAACTCATTGTTATGACTGTATGTAAAGATCGATGATCACCCTGTGATATCAGCCATAGTTGGAGTGCACCTAAACTCTGGGAAATCCAGATTTGTACACACAAATGTAGTCAGAAGACCATATGAGCAGAGGACAAAGCAGCAACATCCAGGGATGAGAATTAAATTGATGCAGTTCTTCTAGCGGCCACTTGAGGCTGTCTCAGTCCTTGGACATCTATGATCTAATGCACCTTAGCGCTGCTCGCCCTCTACCACTTTAACTATTTAAGCTTGTATTTACATAAACAACATAGAGGTCTATGGACTCATTTTTGGAACCACCCTCAAGTGGCGACTTGAAGAATTGCCATGACATATTTGCAGTGATTCATTGGAATGAAGGGACATAATACTTGGTTGTGTTTAACGCTGGTTGACACAGAGGCCTGCCAAGGGGCGATGCACAATGGGCATGCATCGCAGTATAAGAAATCAGAACTGTCATTTGGACCTAACGCAGTACTGTAAGTCTGCAAACGTGCCAAAGCTGCTTTGCCTAACAACTCTTATACTTTCATTTTTTTAATCGTTGACCGTATTTATGCAAATTATTTATGTATAAAGTTTCAGCACCTGTATTTGATTGTGCAATTGTTACATTGCCCTGGCTGCCCTTTAAGCCACGAATCCCTCTTTGTGTTTGTGATAGTGAAACAACCTGCTGTATGTTGTTATTGTTATTGTCACGTATATGGACTGACCAAAACGCTCTTTAGCTGAGTTTCCCCATGAATGTATATATGCAGTCATCCTAGTTGTGCATTTCAAAACATTCTGTAAATGGATTTTAGTTTTTTTTATTCATGTGTTTTTTTATTATTTCGTTTTTTGGTACTGTGTTTTTTCAAAAGATGGAAACAATGGACTTGAAATCAATGATGTTTTTATGGAATGATACAACAAAGTGTTTTCTAAAAGCTGAAGTGGAAACTAATTTGTGTGTGTGAGAGAGTTTGTCCACATTGTTCTATTACTGTGTGACAACATACAAAAAAAAACTGGCCATTGTTTAAGCGCACACAAATGTGTTTACATATTTTGAGTTCCTTCTTCCTCAAATATAGCAGAATAAATAAGGCTGTCATGCAACTGTAGGGAAACAATTTTTAAAACGTACATAAACAAATAAATAAAAAACAGAGGATATGAAGAATAAGGTCAATAAGGTGACAAAGTTCAAACTGGTTGTGATATTGTTACCGTTGGTTATTTCCTCCCCTGTTGTGTCGATCATTGCTCTGGAGCACAGTACAGCTGAATAAGGCTAGATGCTGGGGATTGTGTTACCATGACTACAGTTCAGTCACCACTGAAGAACTGTCTTTCCCCCAGGTATTGTGCTGCAGACGTGTTTCATAAAGCACACGGGGATCATTAACCCAGACGCTCATCAGAAAACAACACTAACCATTAGAGGAGGGACACGATGTACTGGTGTATTTTTATCAAAGCACATCATCAACACATACAATACATGACAAGGATGACAGAGTATCATGTCTAATTACATTAACAGTAGACCATAATTATAGTAATTAAAAGGAAATACAAACACAAGGGTGTGCAAATGAAGATGGGAAGGTACAAAAAAAATAAATACCACAAACTACTGAAAATGTAATTATATATACAGTATATACATAATATTATTATTAGGTGTTTTTTCACTTCTGCTTCCACCATACAAAATGCTGAGGTCACTTGTGGAAGAAGTACTGAGATACGACCAAAACTCTAATTTAAAACTTCAGTTTCGTTTTTGGACAGCTCTTATTACACTCAACAAAAATATAAACGCAACACTTTTGTTTTTGCTCCCATGTTTCATGAGATGGACTTGAAGATCTAAACTTCATTCCAGATACACAATATTACCATTCCTCTCAACTGGTAATCTGATAAACTCTATGCGAAGAAGATGTGTTGCACTGCATGAGGCAAATGGTGGTCACACCAGATACTGACTGGTTCTGAGTCCCCAGACCGCCAATAAAGCAGAAACAAAATGCACATTTCAGGGTGGCCTTTTATTGTGGGCAGTTTGAGGTACACCTGTGCACTAATCATGATGTCAGATCAGCATCTTGATGTGGCACACCTGTGAGGTGGGATGGATTATCTCAGCAAAGCAGAAGTGCTCACTATCACACATTTAGACAGATTGTGAACAATGTTTGAGAGGAATGGTAATATTGTGTATCTGGAATGAAGTTTAGATCTTCAAGTCCATCTCATGAAACATGGGAGCAAAAACAAAAGTGTTGCGTTTATATTTTTGTTGAGTGTAGAATTGACATGAAGCTGAACTAACTGGAAAACAAGACACAGGTAAAACTAATGAGTGTGGAGCAGACAATACACAGAACAGAAGTAGTTCTGCAGGTGCTGACCACAGACCATTTCTCTGCTCTCATCCTTTCTGCCTGATGTTTTGCTCACTTTTGTATTTTGTCAGTGCTCTCACCCCTAGAGGTAGCATGAGGCAGTGTCTACAACCCATACAAGTTGCTCAGGTAGTGCAGCTCATCCAGGATAGCACATCAATGAGAGCTGTGTCAAGAAGGTTTGCTGTGTCTGTCAGCACAGTGTCCAGAGCATGGAGGAGACACCAGGAGACGTGGAGGCCCGAATCACATGATAGCTCACTTCTATAAATAAACATCCACTCCAAATGATTTCATACACTGTAATCACATGTAATGCTTTATTTGAAATTCTGCTCATGGAATTTTGAAGAGTAAAGGAGACACCAGACCAGCAGCTCGCTGCAGGACCCTTTCGGCCTGTTCTCGGCATGCAGCCCAGAAATAATGCATAATGGTAGTGTGGGCACTAAGAGACTTGTTTTGACCCAGGATCAGTGTTTAAACAGGAGAAGGACGTTTTGGATCGCATGCTTACTGATGAAGGCTTAAAGTTAAAAACGTATTTAATAAATAAACTGATGTTAAGAGCTTCTTCTCCAGCATCAGAAATGGGTTTAGCTGATAAAAACTTATGATGATATGATATATTATAATAGCTGAGATATCAGTAGTAGACAGCGGATATGAATTTTCTCTTTTAACCCAGGGTTTTTGCTTCAGGCTCAGTGGATCTGTGGAACTTTATCCAGGAGGAAGGGATTATTATAGAGAGATATGGAGAGCATAACAATCATTGTGAGACCATATGCTGGTGCAGTGGGCCCTGGGTTCCTTTGATGCATGACAATGCTAGGCCGCATGTGGCTGAAGTGTGTCAGCAGTTCCTGCATGATGAAGGCATTGATGCTATGGACTGGCCTGCCCGTTCCCAAGACCTGAATCCAATCTGGCACATCTGGGACATCATGCCTGTGATGTCAGACTGTCCAGGAGTTGACTGATGCTTTAATCCAGATCTGCGAGGAGATCCCTCAGGAGAACATCCACCACCTCATCAGGAGCATGCCCAGCATTGTAGGGGGGTCATACAGGCACGTGGAGGCCACACACACTACTGAGCCTCATTCAGACTTGTCTTGAGGAACTTCCGCTCAAGTTGGATCAGCCTGTAATGTGATTTTCCACTTTTATTTTGAGTATGGTTCCAAATCCAGGCCTCCATGGGTGAATAATTTTGATTTACATTGATCATTTTTATGTTATTTTGTTCTCAACGTATTCCACTATGTAATCAAAGATTTCCAACTGGAATATTTCATTCATTGTGATGTAGGATGTGTTATTTTAGTTTTCCTATTTTTGAGTAGTGTATTAATAAATATTAAGTATGTTTTTGATTTTTTAACTAGTGGCATCTTTCAACAAAGGTTTTTTATAGCCCACTTTGGACCACCAGATGGTGCTAACTCAGCATGCTATCCCAGCATTGAACATAGGGCGCTGTGGCTTAGTTGGTTAAAGCGCCTGTCTAGTAAACAGGAGATCCTGGGTTCGAATCCCAGCAGTGCCTTTATGCAACTTCCCCATTGTGGGAGAAATAAAGGGTTTTTTAATCTTACCTACACATAAAGGTCATGGAACCCTTTGTTAGAAGGTGTTTTGCTTTATCTTTTAATTTAATCACATCATACTAATAATTATTTCATCAGGTCTCCTTCTCCTCCTCCTTCACACAACATATTACACGAATTATCAGCAACAGGAAATAGCATACATCAATCAGGAAAGCACTTGTTGCCATGGTAATATTGGGAATAATGTTGTCTACTGATATAAATCAGGAGAGCAGTCAAACAGTGCAAATTACAAATAGATAAAATGAAGGATCCTTCCCACTGTATGTGTGTGAAGCTGCAAGTCCCCGCTTTAGAATTAACACCTTTGAACGAGGGAAAGATTATGTGAATGTGAAAGTTCTGTGTGTGTAGTAATTAAACCCAGTGGGAATCACATGCTAGCTCACTGTTATAAATAAACATCCAATCCAAATGATTCCATACACTGTAATTTGAAATTCCTCTCACGGAATTTCGAAGAGTAAACGAGACACCAGACCAGCAGCTCGCTGCAGGACCCTTTCGGCCTGTTCTAGGCATGCAGCCCAGAAAAAGCAAGGATTTATGAAGTCAAGTGAAACTAATTTCATGTACAAGAAGCTGGACTGGTTATTTTCCTAATGCACAATGGTATTGTGGGCACTAAGAGACTTGGCTTGACCCAGGATCAGTGTTTGAACAGGAGTTTTAATAAACTGATGTTAAGAGCTTATTCTCCAGCACCAGAAATAGGTTTAATGGGTTTAGCTGATATATTATAATAGCTGAGATATCAGTAGATGACAGCTGATATGAATTTTCTCTGTTAACCCAGGGTTTCTGCTTCAGGCTCAGTGCATCTGTGGAACTTTATTCAGGAGGAAGGGATTATTATAGAGAGATATGGAGAGCATAACAATCATTGTGATCCTGCAGAGTCTTAGAAGACCTCACTGTGGCTGAATAAACTGTCCAGAATTTTCAAATTTGAACTGAGCATGAGTTAGCACAGACATCAGGAGAATTTCAAACATTTTTTTATTGACTTTATAATCCTCCAAATGCAATTTTACTGTGGCAATCCCACAGACACAAGGTAAATGGGAAACCTCTTACCTCCTGAGCCACAGCTACCCTCAGAACTCACAGAAACTATATAGCCAATTAGGTGATTGGTCAGTTAAATAACTGACACCCTACCAGTCAACTGATGGGGGCTTACAATGTGCACATAGCTTGGAATAGACCAAAGTATATACACAGAAACACTGTGGACAGCAACAGTGGAACAGAAACAGACAGGTTTGGCAGAGGAAAAAATACCATGAAAACATGAGGAAAGTGACTTTTCAAAATAAAACAGGAAATAAAACTACTGTTAAAATAAAACAAGCACCACAATATATAAGGCTGGTGCCCTTTGATAAAAGGTCACACGCCTTTAACAATAATCATTGATGAAAGGTGTTTACACTGTATGGAAAAAATATGTGGACAACCTGTCCATCTACCACAACCTCATTGTATAGCTGTGTTGTTCAACTACAAGAGTAACCAAAGGGAGAAATGTAAAAATGTCAGTGTCATAAAGATGGCCCCTTTTTAATGACTGAGAGAAAACACTGTGTAGCCTTTGGGATCAATATTGTGTGTTATTAATGCAGCCTAAGTATGTGTATGTGTGCTTCCAGTACAACAAAGCGTATACACGTGGTTATGCACATGATGAAGATGAAAACCTCCAATGATAGGTACCTGCTATGGTCAAAAGTATGTAGACACCTACATTGACTTCTCTTGTTTTCTGTTGAGCATATTAAGCATTTGTGATGTCTGTTGACGGGTGATGAGGTCAGATGGCCTCAGGGCAGGCAGATCCTTCCACAGTACAATATAAAGTTTATTTTTGTGAGCTTTTATTTTGAAACAGAAGAACAAACACAGGTTATCATCGAAATCCTCATTATATGTTGCAACAGTCATTCAATAAATGGATGTTTAGACCTGTTGATCAGGACAGAAAGACATGGAATTGTACATGCACTTATCCATAAGACCACAGAGGGGCGCTTGACTACATAGGCATAAGTGAATGGAGTGATAAAAGGATCAATGCAGTAATACACAGAGAAGTTCCTGACACTGCTGGCAGTTCACATTCAGGCTTGACAATGGCCTGAAGCATACACGGTGGGGGAAAGACATCAGGATAACTCTCTTATGACCCCAAAGGCCTCAGGCGCCTAAGGATGTCAGTTCACAGACATCTAATCTGATGGAGCCTGTAAGTATCAGCTACACATACACACACATATACACTCAGCACACCATCATTCCTCTGGCACATAGAGTGTTTGACCTTCTATGAGTCAGTCCACTTACTCTGAATTCAACATGAGCTTGTTTACATTCTGACCAACACGGTAAAGGAGTCTGGCACCAAGACCGCGACACTCAGACACAACCACAGAGCACCGGATGAAAACTTCGATATGTCAAACACTGAAACACCGAAGGAGGACGTGCTTCTTTCACAGAGGAGCAGCCAGTTCATGTCAATGTAAACCTAAAATAATAAAAGGTTAGACAAAGGGTCTGTGTGTGTTTCACTGTCTCATGGCATAGACAATGTTAATGAGCTGGTCCCTTATTCATCTGTAAAAATCCATTGTGTTTTTAAAAGGAAAAAAGAAGGGAAAAGAAAAAGAGGAAGGAGGCGAGTGAGCGACTAAATGTTTATTAATTAACTGCTGGCTGTATCTTTCTTAAGGCTGTGTGCAGCTTAGAAGACGAAAACATCAGGACAATTTATGCTCTTTTATGACATAACAGTCCCACTTTCTTCTTCTTCCTCTTCTTTTCTGAGTTATTAATGAAAAAAAATCACTGCCTCACTTAAGGCAAGTAATTCAGAAAGTGAATGTATCCAAGGCCAAATGACAAGGACGCATGAGGCAATGACTAAGCTTAGACCAAACATAATGGTTCATTGTAACCTACAACTACCTACTTTTTTTTATTTCCGATCTTTTTAACAGAGTCCTCTAACAACCTGCAATGCAACTTAGTGTAAGAGGTGTTATTGAGGTCTTCTAATTTTTATAAATGTGACAAGACAAAGGTAATTGTAACCTACATGGGGAATAAGCCATGAAAGACCGATACATAATTAGTTATAGAATAAATAAATAAATTAATAGATAAAAAATATGCCTGTAAATTCATACTATTGCAGCTAGAACGAATACACAAATAAGCAATAAGCTGAAGGTTTTGTTCATCCATCGGATAGAAAGAGGAATGATTGGATAGATTCTATCCAATCAGATGTGTTAGCCCGCCCTTTGACCTTGCACTGTTTGGTCACGCGAGCGGAAGTGAAAGACAGAGCAAGTCAGTGTGGTCTGAGCCGCGATAAAAAGATGTCAACATCAGCCAAGCGATAAGAAATGGAGTGAAACAGATACAAAAATGCCTACAAAGTTATTTAAGTGTTTTCTTTTATTAACGTATGCATTATGTGACGTTATAAAACGGCGCTGTGGACTGAATGTCGTCGGTAGCAGCCTGTGCGCATAGTAGAATGGACGCCATTACCAGCCTGTGTGATGATGCAATGTCCCGGTGAGTTTACCGACAGTTAGCATGTGGCTAATTAGCGGCTGAAACTCCGCTAGCTTATGTGCTAAATATTGCCCCCATGGGATTCTGCTAACCTTGTTAACCTCACCAAACGTTGGTTGTTGGTTGTAAGAAGTATTGCTTATAAGCAGACATGGTTTGTGACGCAGTTGTATTAAGAAGACTGTGATTTGTGTTGCTGTAAACACTTTGACCCCAGTGTTTGGGTTGAGTTTTGCAGTTAGCTGCTAGGATTCAATTTGTTTATTTTACTGTCAGCAGTGCTGATTATTGCAGACTGCAGACATTTAAAAGGAGCACTAGTGACTAGGTTCTATATTGTTTTTAGTTTTTATTATTTTGCAACTTAAATACAGTGCAGTTCTCACTATAATTGTAACTCTAACCTAGAACTAATTGAGATTTGATACTAAGGAGGACTACATATGCTGTACAAGCTTGTGAAATTGAATGTGAAGTTTATTGGTTTTATTCTGTCATCAGTAATGTTCATTGAGTTAATTTAAAGGTAATTCTTCTATGGCCTCCATTATTATCATTATCATTAGTGCCCCTTTCCATATTTTAACTGTAACCTGTGAGTTACATTATGTATGATGGGAGAACATTATATTACCATGGTTACCATAACAAATTCAAGTTTGTGAATGGTCATAGTTTAAATAGAAAGGATGAGCATAAAAAGTCCAGTGTTTTTGTCCACCCATCTATCCACTCCAACCTCATTGCTATGCCGACTTCGAAGCTGTCACCTGACATTTTGTCACTAAAACGGAAAAGCATGAACCTCTTGACCTCTTATTAACACAAAGATCACTCATTTTCAAAGTCAACTTAAGAGAAAACCTGTAAAATACAACCTGAAGCTGTGTGCTTCCAGTACAACAAACTGTATTTATGTGGTGATGCTTAAGGTTAAGATATAACTGAAGATGTCTCCTGTTGACTGGCTTTTTTTCAATGCTAGGTATGTGGACACACCTCCATTTTGATGGTTCTGCTTGTTTTTGCTTTTACTGTTGTGTGTGTGGGCGGTGTCTGTTTAGGTTTTCTGTACACTACTCAAAACCTAACCAGATTGCATGTAGTCTAGCTTCATGAAACAGATGTTATAGAGATGTAAGAGTGGCATGTCTCCTTTAAGAAACTGGGCTGTGTGTGTGTGTGTGTGTGTGTAAATGTATGTTAAATAAAGCTGCAGCCCTGCAAAGACATATTTAATCATAGGATGCCGCAATGCAGCCTTATTTTATTGTCTAAGCATGCATGGATGATTTAAAGAAACTCCAAAAAGGACCTACTGATATATTAAATATTGAGAAGTGTTTGACAGCAGGTAGTGGTTGAAAGAGAACATGAAGTGGTCTGGGTCTAAAATTGCACAATGGCCAAGAGTGAAAAAAATATTAATTATCATAAAGAGGACACCTGCTTGTTGGCTCAAAGTACATAACAGGCCATTAGTGGTGGTGATCATCTCTGAGCCATGAATTTTATGAAAGCCTTGTTTTTTGTTTTGAGCTGAAACCGCAGGATACAAATTACAAGTGTGTGTGTGTCTTAATGAAAGTTTTGTTTGTGTGTGACATGTTTATTTTCTCTCTGCTGTTGTGGATGTTGGCTATCAAACAGTATGATCCTCATACAGGGAGACTTTCACCAGTCGAGGTGGTGTTTTCTTTCCCCTCAGGGTACACATTCTAGTAACAATGTTGTGCTTCTGCCAGCTGTTGTGTCCTCCACAAACGCAAAGAGCTGCACCACACTGATGAACTGAACCCTTATAAATTACAGAACAGCAGTCAAGAAAGAAAAGCTGTGCACAACATTTCTTACTTAGTTTTGTAGCCTGTAGCACTTTCTGTTGTTTTGATTGAAGTTCTCTTTTCCTCTTGTACGGTACTCTGTTGTTCCAGTTTGTCCACTTTGTTTTCTTGTCTTTCTAAGAATGACTAAATGACATTTTTTCTACTATTAATAGTATCATGAAAAGCAGTTTAACTTAGGGTGCTTTGCATAAAACCGTATCACAAAAATAAATGCAAATTATTGCATGCAAACATTATCTTCACATCTTCACAACTATTGTGCAAGAAAAAAAGCCAAATTCATGTGTGACCCTGGACATAAAAATGTGGATGAATTTAAATTTGTGCACTACCATTGACATTTAAAAACACATTTGAACAATGTAAAAATGTTGAAATAAAATCTTGCAAATTAATATACATATATATCATATGATGAGTTGGTCTTAGGTAAGTTAAACTGCCATAAGTACCGTAACTTGGAAGAATCATTAAGAAAAATGCTCTTCATGATGAATTTCATAACAGTGTCACAAAAACATTTTGTTACATAGAGAAAAAAATTATTATAATTAAATTATTATTATAAAAATTATTGACATACACACATGTATGCAGTTCCTTAAATGGCCACTTGGGGCGGGCACATTTT
This sequence comes from Parambassis ranga, assembly GCF_900634625.1. Classification (NCBI taxonomy): domain Eukaryota; kingdom Metazoa; phylum Chordata; class Actinopteri; family Ambassidae; genus Parambassis; species Parambassis ranga. The sequence continues at coordinate 17,813,836 of NC_041028.1, read as the reverse complement.
TAAAACATCCAACTCAACTGCAGGAATAAACATGTTTATTGCCTCGTACAAAATGAACATCGTCATATTTCATAACCGTTTCCTATAACTATCTGGAATTAGTCTCATCAGTCAAATGTTAACTATGCCAGTAATATTCTATGCAAACCTAATGATTAATAACAATCAATTAACATCACCTGCCTGCTAACATGTCTTAATTACAACTGGTCATGACCATAAGGTGGGTCTGGATCCACCCAGACCCCTTTAGCGTAGGGTCTACTTGGTAGGTACTGTCCTTGTGTTCAAGCACAGTATAAGAAGCATGTTGCCACAGTTCACCTTCTAGAGCTCGGAGCCAAGTTTGATTACTTGTATTCTTTATTGAATTTCACTACACGACTCCTTGTTTCCTTTGTCTCCACAGTCTTCTGGTGTTCCTCATCTTCTCCCCCTGTGATGTGTCGAACCCGCTCCTCTGTCACCCAGTGATTCTGCCTGAGTTACAAAACCTAACAGGTACATTAAAACAACACAGAAACTCCAGATCAAAGTGGCTTTACTTTGGCTCTGCTGAATTGAGATTCCACTGAAATTGACAGAATAAACCAGACACAAGAACCGAGACTTCCCAGTTTTGGAACACCTCTGAAACTGTCAACTGATGTCTGTTTTTGCCATTGATCTCATCAGCCAAAATGGTAGTGATAAGGGTTGGACACGTCACTTAAAAGGCCTGACGGCACATGGCGACTGTCAGCTTGGTGTGTCAGGTCTGTGGGTGTGTTCACTTTTGCAGCAAAGTGGGAGGAAAGAAAAAGCTGCGAGGAAGCCAAGTGTGACAGGATTTTATGAATTTAGGAAGGAAGCATGGCTCAAATGCAGACAGTTTGGACTTCAGAGGCCTCAAAGAGCTGACGTGAATGCTGTCACACTGTGGAAACCCATATCTGAAGGGATAAAGCAGGTAGAAAAGAGGGAGGCAGCAGACACACCTGTCAGAGCAGACAGGGTCTGCTGCTTAACGTGCACCTCATTACTTAAACAGGGAGCAGCAGAGCAGGCAGGTGATGAGGTCAGCTGCTGAGCTGCCAGACACTTCACCATAGAGGATTTTCAGTTAATGATTTCACAGACGCTTGTGTGATCGGACATGACTTCAGAAGGTTTGAATGGTTTTCTAATGTATTTCTAGTCATATTTTTGTTTCTTGATGTTCTGCTTCCAACAGCCTCAAAGCAGATGGTCTACAGCAGCAGAGGAGCACACCAGGTGCCACTAAGAACAACAAACTGAGGGTACCATTCACACAGACTCACCAACATTGGACAACAGAAGATTGGAGAAACACTTCCTGGTCTGATGAATCTCCACTGCTTAGAGTTTGGTGTAAACATGCAAGCATGGAACCATCCTACCTTCTATCAGGTAATGTTTATGTGGTATAGTATGTATGGTCAATTAAAGCAGTCTTGCCCTTATTATGCAAAATGTTAGATCCTGATATTAAAATAAGTGGGTTCATACAATACAAAATGTTTGCAAAGGTACAAAAAACATACAGAAGTATGTGATTTACGACCTAGCAGTAGTCTTACTTGATAGTAGTCTTTGCAAACGGCACAAAATGTGCGATTTCTCACTTTGCAAACTGTCGTCTGTCTTATGTTTAAGGTCCTGAGCCGTTTCACAAAGCTGTTACTGCAGTGCCTCCACGTACCAGGATGCATTGCATATGATTGAGATGGGTTCCTTGAATAGACCAGAATCAATCAGTGCATGCAGGATGGATTTGTGTCAGACTTGCTCTGATGTCACAGACAGGTGGGTTACAATAACATCAGAAGCTGCAGTTTATGGACTCTTGCCCGAGAGTTTGATGGGAAACAGCTGGCTCTCACCTGATTTTACCCAGCAGCACATTCTTAAGGTGCTGTTTAGCAGCCTTTAGCATTTAGGTGAGATTCATAATGAAGCGTGTATCTTGTTTCTCTTCAGAGGGTCAACTTTTTTTCAGCTGCTTTATTTCTGGTATATTATTTTGTCAGCTCATGTAATTAGTTTTTAAGGTAATTATCCATCACTGGAAAAAAATCCATGCTGCTGTTCATTCTCTTTTGTCTGCTCAGCGACCTCTCCTCCCACACATTTAATTAAATTATGTAAAAGCATTTGCTAATCATGTGGACAAAGGGGCTGCTTTACTGCAATCCATAGCTTTTTACCACTGCTCTCTCTCTGTGGACTTTCACTGACTGTCAGATCTTTCTGCCAGCATGCATACTGAATTGAAATATGTGTTGCACATTGAACATGTGTGTATTTGTGTGTAAATGTGTCTTTACCTGTATGCAAATGCAATTGTGTGCGTGCATATTAGGGCTGCAACGATTACTCGAGTAATATTCAAGGGAAAAATGCATCGACAAGTAATTTAGTATTCAATGACTCGTTAGTGATGTAATTGAGAATGATTCTATCGTGGCGCACCGGGATGATCAGCGCTTTGGGTGCAAGAGGCCCTGGGGTCGAAACGCGGGCAAGCCGTTTGCAGGTCGGACGCACACACACACGCACACACACGCGGTTGTGGCGCCGGGTATGAAGCGCGGTCGCAGACTATGGCGCTGCAGCCGTATCGATGGGAAAACTATGACATTTATGCTAGATCCGAGTACTCAAATAATCAGTGAGTATCCGAGTACTAAAATACTTGTTTGTTGCAGCCCTAGTGCCTATATATATTATATAAAGTCCATAGAAATACTTTATACAATGTCATGTAGCCTACACTACCGGTCAAAACCACACCAACCACCGTTGGTGGTTGGTGTGGTTTTATATGCATCGTTGTGTTCTTCATACAATTCCTCTTTCTCTTTCTTGTTTTTCCTTCTTCAGCATTTTGATGTCTTCAGTAACAAACTACAATGTAGAAAATAATAAAGAAGAAAAGCCGTTATATAGCATATGTGTTATGTATCTATGTAATGTCACACCTCTTTGTAGATTTCTGTTAATCTATTTAAAATATAGTTACAGCATAAAATAAAAATAAATCAGAGTTATAGTCAATGTTTGTACATGTATAGATTTTACTATATGTTTTACATATCCACCACTCACCCTGAACATAGCATGTAGATAACTTACTTAGCTCCTACGTTGTTTTTGGGGCTAGTTGATAATGTGCATATAGAATCTGTTTGATTTTCAAAATATCACACACAGACTCCGGCTTAGTCATCACATTACTACATAAACATAAGGTGGTGGAAGGTCACAAATACACCAGTCAGAAAGTCTCAGATGAGCTTACACCCACAGAATATGAGAGGTGCATTTTGGAAGTGTAAAAGCACAAAGCATGGACAGGCAACAAATCCTCTAGTTTGTTTGTTGCTCTCCTGAAACACTGATTACAGTGTGACCTTTTGTGCCTGTTGTGCGATCAGGGAAGTTTCAGAGAAACTTGTGATCAGATGGACAGACCAGCACATCCAGGCATATGGCCTAATGTCGAACTAATATACCCAGAAATATATGAGTAGCAAGAAGGTTGGATAGCAGCTGTGCAACTTATTTTGTTTTGGCAAAAAGTGTGACGTGAACACCTTCGCCACTGTTGTTACTCCTTGAAATCCTGTTCTGGAACATCACAAAATCACATTCATATCCTCCAAAATCAGGTAGGGGATGTAAGAATGCCAGTTGTTTCGCTGTCCTGTGTTTTCACATCCAGATTCTGTTAGATATGAAAACACAGACAGCTCATTGGCTGTGACCCCTCTACAGTGAGATTAATTGCTTGTTGTTCCTTTTATTAAACTCTGCCTGCCAGTGCATTACTGCCTGGCACCTGAACCTCCACAACCCTTACCCCCCACTCCTCTGTGTGCTCTTTAATTTGCAGGTCTTTGCAGGGTTGATTATCATGATGGAAGCTTCCTCATTTCAATTGCAATTCTCACTAATTAAGACATTAGATGTGTTTGTTTAATCAGAACTCAAGGTTCAAAGTATTCCCTGGTCCAGACTGCAGCATCACATTTAAAGCACATTTCCTTTCTCATCTCTCAGCCTCCTCCTCCTCTTCCTCCTCCCTTATTATTGCCTTAATGCATTTTACATTTTTGGTTATTAGGGTTGTGAAACTGATGTGTATATGTGTGTTTTTATGGCCATTTACACACACAAAGCTCATGCATAATCTTATACTAAACTACACAATTTTGCACTTGAATCACCCTCCTGCTGGGAGCAGACGCACAGGGCGGCAAGCCCTGTCACAATATGTATATTTTTCTCACATTATGGAGATAGATGGAGAGTGTAACTAAATTTACCTGTGAAAAATCAAATCAACCTCTTCATCAGTGTCACCTCTGTGGCAATATGGCAAAAGACTAAAATACCCCTGAAACACAGGTGCATCCATTAGAGCTAATAAACCCGACTGCCAGCGAGCAGATATTTGCATAGGACCATGAAAATATTAGTACTACAGACACAGTCCATAAAAGTGGGTGGTATGAGACTAGATGTCTCATCTAGTCTAAGTTAGCGTGGGATGGTTTGTACTAGTTTTCTCGTGTGTGTGAGAGTGTGTGAGTGTGTGTGAGAGTGTGTGTGTGTGTGAGAGAGTGTGTGAGAGAGTGTGTGTGTGTGTGAGAGAGTGAGTGTGTGAGTGTGTGTGTGTGTGTGTGTATGTGTGAGAGAGAGTGTGTGTGAGAGAGTATGCACAACCATATTCAATTCATATAATAATGCTGTCTGTATACCATCACCTACCTTCCTTCTAAAGTGTTCTTCTGGTGGCTGTACACGTCTCCTAATCAATATAACCACATGCTCCATTTTGGCTATCCAGCATAAATGTTAAGTTGTGTCATATCAGGGAGATGCATTATAAACCATAAGGATGTAGTGCTAATTACATAAATAGCGGTGGTGGTTGTGGATCTAAAGACCTGTTCAGGATTGAATCCTCTCTTCAATGTCTTAAAAAAAGGGGGTTAGCGGTTGGAACTAGGACGTGAAGATAAGTAGTAAAAACTTGGCTAAGAGCTGCAATTAGGACACACTGCAGTATTGCTTAATGCTTCTGTGTCTGGACCAAGAAGTTGCGCTTGAACAGACAATAAGACCACAGCTAATAACCATTAGCTGTACAATCTTGTCCTTATTTTCTAGCCTACTTCACAAATATAATTTGGACACAGGACAAATACATAGGAAGGTAATCCCACTGAAAACATATTGGTTCAAATGTGTGATGTAGTACTCTCCTCCCCCTCTGGTTTCAGGCGTCTTGACTTCCCCTGCCTTCTGTTTCTGCTGTTGATTAGCTGCCTCGCTGTAATGTGCTGCACCTGTGTCCCATTGTCTCACCCTCCGCCTCCTGTAGGTCTTTGTCTTCTTTGTCTTTGTCTCCCTGCCACTTCATTACTGTCCACTGTGCTTCATGTTGCAGCCTTTTTGTTTCCTTGTGATTTCTTCATGTTTGATTTATTTTTTTTTTTACCTCAGCCTTCTCTGACCTAGATTTTTGCCTCATCTTCTCTGCTCTCTTTTCCTTGTTTGACTTTTTTAATCTGTGCCAGGGGACTCAAACTAAACAACCGATCACCCAACTGAGTCGTTGGTGAGTGAGTTTGTACATTTACCAATGAAAGCAGCCACGCTGGATGTTTTTTTTTTCCCATACCAGCCATGACTCTTTTGTTGTTCATGTTTATGGTTCACTGAACAGATCATTGGGAGTGCAGACTCATGGATTATTATATTCTAAAGGCCCACTGGACACAGCAGCTTGTGACCTTTTAGATCTCTGTCTCCACATCACTGACTCCTCTGGACTGTTCCCTTCAACCACAGTGCAGTCACTGTCTCCTTCAATGCCCCCCGAAAAAGTACAGTATGTACAAGTAGAAGTGTGTATGTACCTGTGTGCGTGTGTGTGTGTCTGGGGGTCTTAACCTATTTTATTTCTGTAAAGCACTTTGTGTTACAACGCTTTGTATGAAAGGTGTTATATAAATAAAGTTACATTTGATTTGATTTAAAGACATTTCAAGTAGTTATTAAGTTTGGCCTTAAAAAGGCCCAAATCCTGCAGGCTAGAAGAAATAACTAGGACATAAATGACACTCAGGAGATGGCCTAAGACTGCCAGGCTAAGTCTGCATTTTAAAAACGGAACCAAATTATGTTAGCACACTGTTAAATGTGCAGTCCAAACCAGGCCAACTATGAACTGCTGCCAGACGTGCAGACGGGTCTGATCCAAGTGTGATGTTACGCCAATAAAGTGTGTTTTGGTTTAATAATGACAAGGTTTTTACTATTTGCACTGACAACAATATCAGGCTTCTTTTATGTGTCTCTTATGTGTATGTGGTGCATGTTATCATTATCAATAATGGCACAGGATTATTCTCGTAAGGATTTAGCATTAGTACTGTTGGCTATTGTGTCTCTGTATGTTTTATGTCACTTCCTGGTAAATGTGTATGTTGTTTTGTGGTATGGCTTGCTCTTTAAAAGCACAACAAAGCAGGGAGATGCACTTCCAGCTCTACATTCTAAAGAAGTGCTTGTTAGGTTGATTGGTGACTCACTGCCTGTGAGTGGAAATGGTTGTCTGTCTGTATTATGCCCTGTGATGGACTGGTGATCTGTCCTTTGGAGCGTACTCACCTGTAGTTAGCTGGGATAGGATCCAGTCCCCTGTAACCCTGCACTACAGAACCATGCAGGTTATTGGATGATGGATGGATTTCTTTGTGATTTTTTTTTTGTGTTTTTTGTGTCACTTTATGATTGTTTCACATCTCTTTGTAGTTATTTGTAATATTGTGGGTGCCTGAGTTGTCTGTTTTTTGCATCTCTTTGCTTGGTGCATCTTTGTGGTCTTTTGTGACCTTTTTCCTTAATTGTTTGCGCTAGTTTTGTATCTCTTTGTGGTCATGTTGTATCTGTGGTTTTGTGTATCATTGTCATTGGTTATCATTACCTCCTTATTGACAGGTGTGTGTTCAATCAACTGAACATAATTGTGTATCCACCTTTGTTCCCCTGACACTTTTCTTGTTTATTTAAAATGACGGCACCAATTTCTGAGATGTTTTTGAGGATTGAGGGGGAAAAACAAACATACTGTTGAATGTGTGTGTCAAAAGCTGAAGAAAAGCTCAACCTGCATTGTTACATTTGCAAAATGCCAAATTTGTGATTTGGGAAAGCTGGTTCAGATAAACAGCTAGTATTTACCTGCAGGAATACAGTTTTAAAACAGATATACAGTAAAAATATAAAAGGAAACCCAGCTAAGAACACATTCAACTGAGTCCCTTTATAATCCAATGCAGCCCTTTAAGGTCATTGTAGGCCTCATGAAAAGAGAAGATATTAAATTGGAGTGTAAAGCTGAAAAGGAATTAGGAGTACAGAGAAAAGTATGAGCAAACTCATAGATTCTTAAAAAAAAAAAAAACTGTTAATACACTTTGGGCTCCTGCAGCCTTTGGCAAATCATCAAAATGACTGTTATTATTTCCTTTATTTCTCAGCTGCCATAGCTGGAATTACTTGAAGTGGCAGTAGCAGTGGATCTTCTCTGAAAGGAGGAGGAAGATTATAAAGTATAGGCGACAAGCAAAAGTTTAGAAGAACATTTTTTTTCCCCCACACAACTTTTTTGAGAAAGAGAACATTATTAAATTCAGCTGTAGGGAGCAGGAAGTGTGCTGCTGATGATGTATGGGGAGTGGCTCTGACCCCAGCAGCAGCTGCCACTATTAACAAAATATGATATTTTCCTAACACGCTACCTCAAAGTTAACCTTCTGCAATTTTGGTAATAAGCCTTTTACAAATGCTTTCTTTATAATTACAGCTATTTTGCAAGAGCAGAGGGATAAAGGGCAGAGAAATTGATTCAATGTGCCCTTTTCATTGCCTTGTTGTGTGCTGCAGTGAGATAAAATGGCAGCAGGCGGGCAAAAAAAAAGCTTTATAAAATTATCAACATAACCGAAATGCCTTAAGTAAAAGAAAAGGGCCACGTTTTCCTCTTAAATTTCTCCTTATTTGACTTCAACCAGAAGCACAAACATTCAAGCCTATGTTAAGCTAATCTAACCAATTGCTGCTCCACATTCAACACGTCAGCACAGAGAAGCGGCACTTCCCCCGCCGACATCATCCGATCCTGGGTCTGATACAGCCACAAGTCAGTGTTAGAAGGCAGGTTGGAGATCAGGTGCAGGCAGCGCAGTGGGCATTTACTCGAGTTCACACGCTTTTTATTTTCAAGGAGTGAAATTTCAAAATCAGGTTGTGTCTTCCTGGTGAGGATGGGCTGTCTACATTTTATTTGAGCATACAGCAGTCACTTTCAATATTAAATTGTCCAATACTGTCAGTAAATTAACTGACTTTAGCATACAGGCTGGAAGCAGATGTACAATTGATGATTCAAGGCTAAGATCTGACACAGAAATTGTGCATATTTCCTAAAATTTACATCTAGACCAGTAAATGACATTAATAATGACAACAGAGATGTTATGGACACATTTTAATTATAATATTGTACAATTTTCCTTATAATGTACTTTATCGTATTTTTTTTTTCTATTAATTCAACATGTGTTAATCAGTTAAAGGTCGCTCACCATGCTGATCATCTGACCTGTCGTTAATTCGATCCATTCAGGCATTTAACTGAACTGATACACAGTAACAGCATGGGGTGGCAAAGTGTTCATTCACAGTCCATTGATTGGAAGGTTAACATTAATGACCTTCTGAAAGCCATACACATTTCCTCACATTAATGACTGTCTACCCTTTCACTAGTGGAAACTTCTCTCAACAATCTGTACATTTACAGATCATGTGTGCTTTATATGTAAAACTTTTGTGGGTCTGCATTATACAGTAGTCTAGTTTAGGTGAACACTTCCTGAATGAATGCTACCTTTGGATTTACCTACAAGCCTGATTGCTAGCTGACTTAGCAACTTAGCTGGACTTGTGGTTAAATAAAAAAAAAAGTCCACGTAGGAGACCATGACTGGCTAAATGTCTCTGGCAGGTTTACATTATTTAAGTGATAAATGGTGCATTACCCTTGTATTATATGCATGTTGTCACCTCTATGTGGGCACACCTTATTAGGCAATAGAGCGCAGCAGGAAACCTGTTTTTATTTATATACAGATGTTTGCATGTCATGGTTTCCTATTACAAAATGCCAATGGGATTTTTTTCCATTGTTAGCAACAGCCTTGTAGAACCATTAACCATCAACAGTAGATGCTTTTTGTGTTGTAGAATGACCATATTTGTCATGATCTTTTGTTTGACTGACTTGGTCATTGTTGTTTTCCTAGTTATTTGTACTTTGTTGGTTGTTCTTTTCTGCTCTTGGGTTCCCTCGTGTGTTTGTAGTTTATGTTTGGTCTTGTTTCCCGTTTTATTTTGAAAGTCTTATCCTTGTGTATTTCCATGTTTTTTACTTCCTTCTGTGTTTCCCTGCCTGTTTTGATTACCTTCTCTGCCCTGATTGTGTTCACCTGTGCCTTGTTACCCATGTCTACTTAATCTTGCACTCAACTGAAACTTAAGTGCTAAAATGCTTATGCTTTTGCAAATTTTAGTACTCAGGTCTGTGGCTTTATATTAGTAATTATTAGTAAATGTGTGATTTAAAATGTTGTGTTTATATTGTGTGTTATATTGTGTTTTCTTTAACTTCAATTGATTTAGCTATTCAAAAAGCTAGCAGTTGGCATTTAGTCACCAGCAAGAGTAATGTTGTGTATTATGGTTGTGATGGAATCCTTAGATTGATGGAATCCATTGCTAGTGTGATAAAGGGACGGGGCATTAAGAAGTTGAAAGTCCATGTGACATGTGTACACATCCTTATGAAAAAAGCCACATTGAAAATACATCTACCAGATACAACGCAGGGTTGCAAAACAGAGAAGATAAATACTGATATTTTTGTTCTTTTTTAATTTTAGGAGGATTAATTATGAGATGAACACAGAGAAATCAAAGGATTAGGTCATATTGTCTCCTCACCACCTGTGTTAGATAAAGACAATGACAATTGTTTCTAAGGCTTACCAAGCAGCTCTTATTTAACTACACCAACACATCAGGGGGGTCAAGAAATGGAGCAACAAAGGAGATACCACAGGGGACAAAAAACCTATCAGTCTGCTCATTAAAGGACTAACTGAAGCTGACAGCCTGGTGGTAGCACTCACTTAAGGGATCAGGAAAATCAGCTAGCAAGACAAACAAGAAAACACAAAGCTGACCTCTATCTAAGCCTGCAAACCACACTTACATATAGCCCATTTGATAGTTTTTGTTTCTTCTTTCAGTGCAGCAAATACTGCCTCTTTAAGACTTTCATAGTACAATATTCTGTATTCTTCCCCAGAGCTGAGAGCGACAGAAGAGAGAGGTTATGAATGAAAATAGGTGGTCAAAAAAATGTGGAATTGAGAGAAGAAGAAAAAAACTACCCACATGGACAGAAACAATATGTGAAAATGAGGGTTTGAAGTAGGCCAGAATGGAAAAGATAGAAAATGTGACTTGATAGGTAGAAGCCAAAGAGAAATGGAAGTGACTGTCAAGGGATTTGTTTGGGGGGAGATAGAGGAACGAGGGTGGGGGAATAAGTTGGTGAGAGAGAGAGTCTTAGAAAAGCTTGTAAGCTAAGGTGATGAGTTTCAATGTCTCAGTTTATGGTTTATCGGGTGCAATGGAGTGTGTCCTTGAAGCGGTGAGCCTTTGCTGGAAAATAATTCTACTATTAATATTGCTTTCATATTTAGGGCCTGAGCACCGAATGGTGCAAGAGCCCTATCGAAACCCTAGGGATCCCCCCCCCCCCCCCCTTTGACCACATTTTTGGAGGCCTTAACAAAACTCACCAAACTTGGTAGAAAAATTAATTCGCCTGAAAAATTTTGAAATTATCCTGACTTTTTTGGAAAATGGCTCTATAGCACCCCCTAACGTGTAGCCCCTCTGGCCGGTTTGACACAGGATCATGAAAATTGACACACATATGTATCACCCCAAGACACACAAAAAAGTCTCTTGGACCCCCCCCCTCTAAATCCAACAGGAAGTCCGCCGCAGGAAGTCTTATGGTGGGTCCGGGGCGTAGCCTCAAATTTTGGCAGGAATATATAACTATATATATATATATATATATATAACTTCTTTGTTTGTGTTGTCACATGTATGATCAGAGTCTGACCCTAAACACATCTATACAACAATATTGAGGTTTTGACAGAGCGCCACCTACTGGCAACACAAAATGTTGTGTTTTCATAGGTTTTTCTGCCTGCCCCCCTGGCCTGTTTTGAGTAGGATCATGAAAATTGGCACACATTTGCATCACCCCAAGATGCACAAAAAATTATCTTGGACCCCCCTCCAAACCCAACAGGAAGTTCGCCATTTTTAATTATTTGGTCATTTTTGGCAATTTGTAACCAACTAGCTGTACAATCTTGTCCTTATTTTCTAGCCTACTTCACAAACATAATTTGGACACAGGACAAATACATAGGAGGGTAATCCCACTGAAAAAATATTGGTTCAAAAGTGTGATATACACAATGATAACTGACTGAAGAAATGATGAATATACCACAGGTGCCCTGAAATGATGAGTGAATGATATGTGATCTCTAATAAACAGCCTGCACAACATCAGACACACTCAAGGACCAGAGGGAAGACAACAAGAATTTTGTCATCCTCAAAAGATTTGGCAGAGAACAAAGAACACGCATACATACACACACACACACACACTTCAAGAAATAGCCTGGCACAGTACTTTACACGTACTCAGCCAGTAAAGACTCAAACTGAAAGTGAAACTTCAAAGATAGAGGAACCTTCAAAGAAAAATAGGATGTCTGTGGCACCTCAAATTGTGCCTCCTTATAACAAAGTCTTTTTATGTGTTTGTGCTGATACTGTAGGAGACGACTCAAACCTGTGTTCTGGCTGCATGCTGATTGGTTCATTGATACATCGCAGATCTGACATGATGTGAATACATTTTAATCTAGCATCAAGTCAAACTTTAATTTTTCTTTGGACACAAGTTTCACAGTAATATAATAAGAGCAGGTAACTAGAGAACCAATGTCCGTGTAGTGAGGGGGTGTGGTTGGATGGAAAGGCCTCTGAAGCCGGGCATACACTGTGCGTTTTTTGATCTCTGTTTTGGACCCGAATCTTGAGTTGTACGTTTTTTTTTTTTGGGTCGGGCTGAATTTCAGCTTTGTCATGCACTTTAATTGTGCAGTGTATTGGGGTTTACGAGATGTGGTTAACGTCACACGAAAGGCGATCAGATGATCGGTTGAATTTCTGACATGTTTGATATTTTGTTTGTTTCGCTGTGTTGTGTTTTTCCCCACTGCGCATGCGTTTGGCGAACACGCTCAACATCACTGCGCCTACACCATAGGCGTCGCTACCATTATATCAGAGGGGGACATGTCCCCCCCACATTTTAAAACGGCCCGTTTGGACCCCCCCACATTTACTGAGTAGGAAACTCCACCTAACGCTGTTTCGATTGCTCGTGAAAAACTCCGTTCCACTTGGTTCATAAGAGAATAACCTCACCGCTGGAATCCACTCCATGTTTACCACAGCGCTGCAATACCGTTACTATAGTAACAGACCTAACAAAGCCAGTGGTCTCTTCGAGCGAGCGTAAAACACCGTAAAGAGAACCGTCGGTGCTGGTCGAAGCTGGTCGAAGCTGGAGGAGGTGACGTCAGTGTCATCCCACAAAGTCCAGCTCATGCTGAAGCCTGACTGTTTGTCACATGGCCCCAGGAGACGTTAGGTTGATGTTAAATCAACTTAGAAAAGTTGGGAGGAAGCTACTGTTTACTGTCAGTTACAGTAGACGGTCTTATTTGTCTGACGACATGTTGTTGCCTTTTCTGCTCCCTCCCCACACACAATGGACATGAGGAGATTCCCAACAAAGACACGGAGAGTTAGAGTTGTTTTCAGCATTAACCCATGTTGTAATAAGGGCCAGGTTAGCTCCTGTTAGCCTGCTAGCTTCAGCCTCGCCGAGCCAGTGCACACAGCCACCTGCTCCTATTCTTATCAGCAAGAATAAAACACATGTGATGGACCGTCAGGACACAGTGGAGCATTATATGAACAGGGACACACTGATGCAGCAGATGAGGCAGCGCATCATTATAAACACATCCACAAGGTTTGTTGTGAATTAAGTAGTTTTATAAGCAAATAAAAATAAAGACATGCATCTTTTTGTAAGTTAGTATTTTTAGTGTTTCAGTATTATCTGCATTAAGCAGTTTGGTTCATTTTTCTATGGGATTTGCCAGTTTTTTGTCTCTGTAAATGAGAGAAGGCCTCAGATATGGAGGCTGTTAGTGTAGTAGCACCAGTATGTTTGACAAAACTGTTGTTTCACTTGGAATTAGTTTCTGTTTGTCACCGAGTTTTTGTTGAATCTGTCTCTGAAATAGTCATGAAGTGTTTACTTCTGTAGGTAAAATAGTTTAACAACCTGCTAAAATCCACAGGAAAACGCAACTACTTCATATTATTATATTATATTTCATAATATACTGATGTACTTTTTTTCACCACCCACCCACAGAAGGTGTCCCCCCCACATTTTTAATGCTTCCTACGCCACTGGCTAACGTGATGCTAACGTGATGCTAACGTGATGCTAATGTGATGCTAACGTGATGCTAACGTGATGCTAACGTGATGCTAACAGGCTCTTTCTGCATTTTGAAGCAGTTTTTCTTCCATTTACCGTTGATCTGATCTGACAAACTTGATGTGGATACAAAGACTTTGTTCTTGTCGATGGTCGTTATCATTATGGGCGCTGCTAAACATGCTGCGTTGTCTCTCTGTTGTTGTAGCTGAGGACGAGCAGAGCAGCGTCGTCTGTCATAGACCTGCTGCTGTTGTCATTGTTCAGTTTACTGCTGCTCTCTTTATGTCTTGCTGTAATTACTGTACATTGTGTAATTGTGATATTCTCTCCACAGCTCTGTGATCTTATGACCAGACGCTGCACCAGACCAGTCTTCACCTGCCTGAGGACAGCACGTGATAATAATTGTTATCACTGTTTTTGTTCTATCCTGTATATGTAATGCATTTTATTCAAATCCAAATACAGTAAACTGTTGCCAGCATATCTGGGTTTCATTATTTGTGCAGCATTTTAAAATAACAAATGTAAGTCATTGAATGTTTAATGCAACAGACCACACACACAGTTACAGTTTTTCAGTGAACAGATTATTCTCATGTATGATCAACAAAAACAAAAAAAGAACAGAAGCACCAAACATGTTAGAAGCTGAAGAAATAACAGGTCAGTTCCAGGTGTGGGACGCCTCCCTGCTACACAGGCAAAGCCAGTCTGGTTGGCCTGGTCCGCAGTGTCTAGCTGAAGAAGAGAAGTCAGCTCCTCATACGCCATGGCGCCTCCTTCCGTTCTTTCTTTTCTTGCTTCTCTCTCTCCTTGCAATCCTTCTTTTCTTGCTTCTCTCTCTTCTTGCAATCCTTCTTTTCTTGCTTCTCTCTCTCCTCACGTTCTTTCTTTTCCTGCTTCTCTCTCTTCTTGCAATCCTTCTTTTCTTGCTTCTCTCTCTTCTTGCAATCCTTCTTTTCTTGCTTCTCTCTCTCCTTGCAATCCTTCTTTTCTTGCTTCTCTCTCTCCTCACGTTCTTTCTTTTCCTGCTTCTCTCTCTTCTTGCGATCCTTCTTTTCTTGTTTCTCCCTCTGCTCACGTTCTTTCTGCAGCTTCTTATCTGCCTTTTTTTGCTCCTTCTTGGAAATCTTAGGCTCGCTGAGTTTCTCTTCCAGGAGCCTCTTCTCCTCTCTAACCTCGTTAAGGAGCTGCTGCATGCTCTCAAGGCTTTCGTCTTTAACTGCGAGCACCTCTTCCAGGTGCAGCAGTCGTGTGTGCATCACCTCTGCGCTCTCCTTCAGTTGGCAGTCGAGAGCGTTTTTTTTACTGGTCATAGTGATGATGATGTCTTTATCCTCTTCTACGTGGGAGTGCAGAGTGCTAAGTTTACAGGTCATATCAACACACCTCCTGTCCAAAATTATAGACCATCTCATAGAAACAGCTTTGTAGACCTGCAGCTCTTCCACAGTGTCTCTGAGGCACCGATTTTCATCGTTGGCTTCTTTGAGCTGCACATCCTTAAACTGTTGAAATGAATACATGTCCTCATGCATGCCTGCCAATGCACGCTGTTTAATGGCCAGATCCTCCTTTAATGCTGCTGCCTGCTCCTCCCACTTTTGCTCCTTGTGGGCCATCTTCTTTTTTAGAGAAGCCAGGTCGGCACGCAGCTGATCGTTTTCTGCACGTAGCAGAGCAGCACTCTCACTCCTGAACATATCTTTCGTTGAAGAAATGATCGTGAATTCTGGAAATATTGTTCTGCTGTGTTCTAAGAAATAGTCCTCACTCAATGGAAAATAATCCTGAATGCTTGAATCACTGTGTGCCAAAATGCTCTTGTTTGTGTACTAAGCTCCACGGCGACAACCTTTGATGATGTCATCAAAGGTTGTCGCCGTGGAGCTTAGTTCAGTGTTTTGTTTTGATTGTGGTGTGCCGTCTCCATGGTAACTTCACCCGGTTAGTACGGTAAAATAACACATGAGACGTTTCAGTATATTCACGGCATTCAGATTTGTGATTTTAACAACTAGCTAGCTAGTATGGTATCCAATGATACCAGATGTCGCCTTTCCCTTTAAGCCTCACAGCATGGGATGTCCTGTCCACCATCTGATTTGGTCCAGTCCACCTAGGCTCCGACCACTTCCTTTTTATCACCTTCAGGAGGACCCACTCGGCTGTGTGTGGTGTGGCTCCGCCTGGACTCTCCGTCTCTCCTTTCACCTGTAATGCAAAAGCTGACACCAAAGCTTTAAATTCATTATATTATGGTTTCTATTAACACCATACTGCATACTCTTTCAGTCTCAGCGGGCCAGCTGGTCCGGGAAACTGTAGACCTGCAAGAAGCTCATAGGTTGTAAATCATATGGTTATTAACAGAACATCATACACACATCAAGTCAATAGAAAATATTTGAACCCATGTTAATTTGGTCTGTGCACAGATTTTAGCCCATTTTTTGTTTTAGGTTTTAGTTTCATCCTTTCCACTTTTCCCTGTGACTGTGGCTGATATACTGCACCATACCTATGTTTTAGGCCTAAAGCCTGCTCCACCTTGCAACCCCCCTGCAGAACCTGGGTCAAATACATTAATACCTGTCTCACCCTCTTTTTTTCTGGAACAGAACACCATTCACAACTCCACCTGTTTCAGAAACATCCAGATAAAATGGAGCTAAGTGATCTAGGTGAGCCAGATCGGTGCGTAAAACACCGTAAAGAGAACCGTCGGTGCTGGTCGAAGCTGGTCGAAGCTGGAGGAGGTGACGTCAGTGTCATCCCACAAAGTCCAGCTCATGCTGAAGCCTGACTGTTTGTCACATGGCCCCAGGAGACGTTAGGTTGATGTTAAATCAACTTAGAAAAGTTGGGAGGAAGCTACTGTTTACTGTCAGTTACAGTAGACGGTCTTATTTGTCTGACGACATGTTGTTGCCTTTTCTGCTCCCTCCCCACACACAATGGACATGAGGAGATTCCCAACAAAGACACGGAGAGTTAGAGTTGTTTTCAGCATTAACCCATGTTGTAATAAGGGCCAGGTTAGCTCCTGTTAGCCTGCTAGCTTCAGCCTCGCCGAGCCAGTGCACACAGCCACCTGCTCCTATTCTTATCAGCAAGAATAAAACACATGTGATGGACCGTCAGGACACAGTGGGGCATTATATGAACAGGGACACACTGATGCAGCAGATGAGGCAGCGCATCATTATAAACACATCCACAAGGTTTGTTGTGAATTAAGTAGTTTTATAAGCAAATAAAAATAAAGACATGCATCTTTTTGTAAGTTAGTATTTTTAGTGTTTCAGTATTATCTGCATTAAGCAGTTTGGTTCATTTTTCTATGGGATTTGCCAGTTTTTTGTCTCTGTAAATGAGAGAAGGCCTCAGATATGGAGGCTGTTAGTGTAGTAGCACCAGTATGTTTGACAAAACTGTTGTTGTCAAACATACTGGTGCTACTACACTAACTGGTGGTGTTGTCACTTGGAATTAGTTTCTGTTTGTCACCGAGTTTTTGTTGAATCTGTCTCTGAAATAGTCATGAAGTGTTTACTTCTGTGGGTAAAATAGTTTAACAACCTGCTAAAATCCACAGGAAAACGCAACTACTTCATATTATTATATTATATTTCATAATATACTGATGTACTTTTTTTCACCACCCACCCACAGAAGGTGTCCCCCCCCACATTTTTAATGCTTCCTACGCCACTGGCCTACACAAAATTGTTTTAGATGATAACAAACATGGTGGCGCCCACACGGCGTTGGACAGAAGTGATGGAGGCTGTATTTGATGAGCTGAGGCAGGAATACGTAGCACAAACTCTGACTTTTTCTTTGAAACAGCAACAGCTCCGGGTTAGACATGTTTAATTTCAGGTTCAGTGTGATCACCTGAGAACCTAAAGTCGCGTGTAGTGTTAGCAGTGACGTCGTAGCCGATCACCATACAGTGTGAGCACATACATCGTGAGCTTTGACTTGACATCGCATGCGTTCATTCTCACTTTTAGTGTATTGCAACCTTTCAACCCTCTGCAGGTTTGGAGCATCACAGACTGATTCTTGTAAGTCTCTAAAATCTCTCTGCTGCCATTGTCTGGGCTTCCAACATCAACTTTATGAACAAAAACATTATAACATTCATACAAACACTTGCCGTCTAATATTTCCCAGCCAGCCACTAACAGCTACCATGGTAACCTGTTATTCAGTCTGATTAACTTCACGTAGTGTGGTCATCATACTTCTATTTACTTATATTTGTTCACATGTAGACAGTCAGTGTCAGCCTGGTTAGCACTAATCTGCCACTGTGAAAACATTACATGTGCACACTCTCAAATGTCAACATTCACACAAGAAAGAGACAGAGCAGAGGAATTTTACATGTGCACATGGCCAGAGATCAAATAAAATAAAGATCGATTAAACGTGTTTTAATTACACAGCTTATAATATTAGAATTAATAATCCCTCACTGAGTGTGGACAGTCCAGACAGAGCACACCAGCTGCTTTATTTGTCTTTGAAAGGAATGCATTGAATACAAATGTTCTTGTCTGAGATCTTTTAGATTCAGTGTACTTCCTCAGTGTTGCCTGGTTTTCAGACTGGAAACTTAAGGGGCAAACATTATTTTTCCTGTCATCTCTGTCCTTTGGGGAACACAGAGTTCAGACACTGCACATTTCTGTTGTACTGTATGTCCTGTACTTTATTATATTCCACTCAGTAAAATTAAATGTCTCTTTTTATCTTCATTTGATTCTCAGTGTTTTTTAACTGCTGTGGACAACCACACCAATCATTCGTTTGATATTTAACCCTCAAATTTCAATGTTATTTCTTTATTGATGTGATTAAAAAAAACATTAAATATACTAAATATTTGTTTATATGAGTAACTATTAAATATGTATTTCAATTGCTTTGAATCATCCTGTGGTCTTTGAGTCGCTTGGTTGTATACTGTGGACAGCTGCATTATTTTGAGAAAACATACTAAGAGACACTTTGCAGCACATTTAACTAATGCTCCTAAAAGAACGTTTGTTATTTACTGCATCAAGGGAGAGAGAATTGCATGTGTAGCAGAGGATCAACCAGGATCTACCAGAAGAGCAGCATTGTGACCTGCTTCATTTCACAGTGTATAAAATACACTGAACTATGTTACTTGAGGTTATTTGACTTTTCATCTAGACAAAAAAGGAAGAAAATCTACTGGCGTGCTCAGTGGGATGTAGCTGTTATTTCACCCAGCCACTACCAACCTACCAGAATAGAAGTCTTCGTTTGGGTCTGGGGTAAATGAAGAACACAATAAATAAATTTAAGGTCACAAAAAAAAAATAATAAACAAATTTTTATGTGATCATAAAATCAAAAGTCTTAGAAACATAATTATAATTTATATACACTACCTTCCAAAAGGTGAGCATGTGAGCATGTGACTTGGAGTGAAACTTCCTGGGAATGGATGGAAGCTGCATTGTATGTGGCAGAAAGATGACATCTGAGACCACCACCTCTGTTAAGGGAAGTTTTTTCCAGTTTAACATAGATGGCTTCCTTGACTCCTCTTTTAAAACGTAATGAAAAAACGTATTAACAAAAACATAATAACAGAACGAGGAGCTTGCTTGTTCTTGAAACACGTATCACTTGGTTCGAAATCGTGAGGGGGGTGAGTGGAAAACGGCATTTAACACCCACCTAGGCCACTTCGAAGCTCTTGTCATGTTGTTCGGGTTGACCAGCCGTGTTCCAGGCCCTAGTAAATGACTTCCTCAGAGACTTTCTCAACCGCTTTGTATTTGTCTACCTCGATGATATTCTTATCTTCCTCCCTCCCCTACCTATATATCCCATGTGACAGCGAAAGAACTGGTTTCTGGTAAATAGGCCTTCAATTAACTAAAAGCCTGTTTCACCTCAGCCCCTATCTTAGTGCATCCCGATACCTCCAGACAGTTTATAGTAGAGATAGATGTCTTTCTCATCTCCTACTTCAAGCCAATCACCAGCAGTCCTCTCCAGCCTCCCTGTACTCCTCCTCCAGTTCCACGCATCATCAACGGTGCCTCTGCTTTCAGAGTCCAGGATTGAGGTTTTCTCCCTAGTGGAGAATAAACTGTGAAACCTGCACCTGGATCTGCATGCAGCTGCATGTCTGTACACAGCATTCAATTCAGTGTGATAAACACAACCTGTTGCTCTCTGTCAGCACAGCAGGGTACATTCACTGAAGGTCACCTTGTAAAAATAATGAAACATGGCAGCTGCTTGTTTTTACAGCAGCTTCAATAACAAGTGTACTGTGAGGCTGTTTCTTAAAGTTTTACAGTTTAAATTAGGTAGAGATAAAAAAAAAGTCTTTCAAATCTCACTCTGACCCACTGATGGCGACAAGAAGACTTCAGAATGTTATGCATGGAGCCCAACATTTGTCTAATGGAAACTTAGACAAAAAAGTAAAGTGATAATTAGGAAAAACATATCCAAGGATTTTAGGATCCGATGAGGTCACCACCACAATGTCCTAAAGAAGATGTAATGTTTTTTTTTGCAAAGGTAAAAGCTAAAAGACACTCCAAGAACTATTTACCCAATAGGTTAGTGTATAGTGTATAGAGGGGTAACATAGACTTGAGTGTTTGTGGATTTGTCCCGACACCTTAGAGATGGTTGGGTAACCCTTTCTAGGGTGATGAGCAGCAACAGCAACATGTTGTAAAGCTCAGACTTATATAGATCACTGCTGTTTAGATAAAACAGGGCACTCAATGACACCTTCTAGTGACTGAAAATACCTCTGAACAGATGGACTGTAATTTGTCCTAATCCATCAGGCTTCACATACTTTTGCCACTCACACATAGTATGTAATATTAGATAATTTCCTGAATAAATAAATGATAAAGCAAAGTATTTCAGAGTTCCTTTGTTTGATTGGGTTGACTTAGAACTTTCAGAACTTGTTTTTGGGGCAGAAATATAGAAAATACTCCAGGGTTCACACACGTTTGAGCAGCACTATGTTGCATACCCTTTTTTTTACAACACAAAACACCCTCTTTTTCTTTTTTTCAAAAGAAAAACAGTCCTGTAATTACATGTCTTTGCTTTAACAACAATCACCCAAACACTGATTAACACTCATTCCCTGCTCATCACACAATCAAAAGTAAACACTCTGCTTTTACTGATGACAGCTCTAATTTTGAAGTGACTTGAAATGTTGGAGTAATATTCATAACAGGGGTGGGAGCATAGAGAGCGCTATGCCAGACCTATGCTGCATCACCGGCCTTGTCGGTCCATCAGCACCGTATTCCCTGAGATCACACAGTCAGTGGCATTATGAAAAGCTTTCTTTGTGCTTCAGCAAAGCAGACTCTCATTATGGCTGAGTACCACCATGTCTGTGAAACACAAAGTCCTTGTGTGCTAATGAAAGTATAATGACATCCTTCAAGCATCCTTTCGATGGTCTGTTGTTTTTATTGACTATTGCTTGGTGCATTTGGATTTAAATGAGTCTCCGTTTTGTTCCAGGTACAGGACAAATAAAGCTTTTCATTATTCCTGTTGCCAGTCTCCAAATATTCAAATACGGAGGATCAATCATGGCTCACGATTCTATGATTATGTAAACAACTTCCTGCTTCAGACTTAATTAGAAATAAAGACATTTCTATATCCTGGAGTTCGTTGCTATATGCGCCACCTTCGTCAGATCAAGGTTGTCTGTTTATGCGGGGGTGCACATTGCAACACGCAGGTGGTAATTAACCGAGCATCTCAGCGCGCAGAATGATCTGCCTCTGCTACAAACACCTGAAAAGGTCTGTGTAATTATGTACATGTTACATTTGAATATGAGTTCTGATTTGTGCAGGGAGTAATGTAATTACTCTTAC
The DNA here is from genome assembly GCF_900634625.1 of Parambassis ranga. Classification (NCBI taxonomy): domain Eukaryota; kingdom Metazoa; phylum Chordata; class Actinopteri; family Ambassidae; genus Parambassis; species Parambassis ranga. The sequence continues at coordinate 17,792,137 of NC_041028.1, read as the reverse complement.
CACAAGGTCAACAACTTCTGAGCACCGAGCAAACAACTCAGACACAGACCTCATTAACACACACACAGTTGAGGCAGACAGTGGTACGGTATAATCGAATGATTCGGGGGCACCGGAGTGTGAAAGTGATCGAGCTCTGGTTTTACACGCTGCTCATGCTCTGAAAAGATGCACCAGCAGCATGAAAGTGAGCCATACAATGGGGTGGTTCCTTTTCTTTACAAGAATAACACAAAATAGCAATTTTTAACGGTGTGGAAACCTTCATGGCCCTGTGTGGAAACGTGATTTAAATAGGAACTGACTAACCAAAAGATCCTCAAAAGCCACACATCATACTGCGATCCTAGGAAATTCAGGGACAAATGAGAAGCAAAGTCATTGAGATCTATCAGTCTGGAGAAGGTTATAAAGCCATTTCTAAAGCTTTGGGGCTCCAGTGGACTGATGAGACAAAAGTTGTGTGTCCCAGTTGTAGCAGTGCCACATATGCATTATGTTTTTGATGTTGTTTTCAGGGGGGTATTGCCATATAAAAGATCTGCTGTATATTGGGAAGGGCCGATTAAGGACGTGGGATGTTTTGTGTTTGATTTTCTTTATTGCAGGGCACGGCGTGTGAAAGGACGGCAGGGGGATGGGACGATTTTTTTTTTCTCTGCAGTCAGCTGATAGGCTGAAAAAGGAAGAAGAGGAAGCGAGAGAGGTGCGCGTGCAGCGGCGTCGGAGACGACGAGAAAACGGGGAGACTATGAGGGACCCGTGAGTAAGTTAAGGAATGCTACGGACCATAACGGGTGAGAGGATTCCTTTTTTATGGACTCTGACGGCGGACTCTCTCCTCTATTTTTCTATTTTCGTTTTTGAACCCCGGACAGAGAACCACCCGCGTGGAGCGGGGCTGGAGTGACTTTGTTTATCTGACTGTTTGCCAGTGGACATTTGGTTTAGGACGGAGCGGACAATTATTTGTAAATATGGGTCGGGTTGTGGGGTTATTTGTGTTGTGATGGAAATATGATTTTTGAATGAATACAGCAGAAAACATCACTCTAATGGGTCTGTGGTTTATGCAATGACAAAGTAGAAAGAGAGTATAATACGGGAGAGTCTGATAACCCTGCTTAAAGGTAACAAAACTTATTGATTTTGGGAGGTTGTTACACAGTATATCTGGCATTAAAGTAACACAGTGTTTCAGAAAAAAAAATCATACCTACAGTAAAATATGGTGGTGGTAGTGTGATGGTCTAGGGCTGTTTCACTGCCTCAGGACCTAGAAGACTTGCTGTGGTAAATGGAACCATGAATTCAAAACATCCTGAAGGAGAACATCTGGCCATCTGTTGGTGATCTCAAGCACACTTGTGTTCTGCAGCTGGACAGTTATCTAAAACACACTAGCAAGTCCACCTCTGAATGGCTTTAGTAAAACAAAATGCCACAGAGTCAGCAATCAAGAACAACAACCGGCACGGAAGCTGAACAACTCTGGATGAAGGTCGCATCCACACTCTCCTGACACCTCTGGTAGGAGACACACCACATCCACAACTCTCAGGACTTTGTGAACAAGGTGGAGAAGATCCAAATGGACGACATACGACAGACGACACCATGGTCTCATTTGACGTCACCTCCTTGTTCACCTGCATCCCTACATCAGAAGCCACAGAGATGGTAAAGAGATGCCTCACACAAGACAGCACACTCAAGGAAAGAACCATCCTCACGCCAGACCACATCTGTGACCTGCTGGACCTCTGCCTGAACACCACTTACTTCCAGTATAATGGCAACATTTACAGACAGAAGCAGGGCTGTGCTATGGGATCATGCTCAAAAACCCTGGCTGAGTGGCTGAATTACAACGATTTAGCAAAGATGAGTGAGCCACAGTTCTTCCACAGTGCTGCAAAAGACTCATTGCCAGTTATCACAAACGCTTGATTGCAGGCAGTTAAGGGTGGTCCAACCAGTTATTGAGTTCAGGGGGCAATCACTTTTCACACAGGGCCATGTAGGTTTGGGGTTTTTTCCCCTTTAATATTAAACACTAAAAAACTACTAAAATTTTGTGCTTACTTGTGTAATTTTGTGTCTAATATTCACATTTGTTTGATCTGAAACATTTAAGTGTAACAAAGATAAAGTAAAGAAATCATAAAGGGGACAAACACTTTTTCACACCACTGTACAACACCTGCTGTTACAAAGTGTCATTCTTTTCCATAGGAATCGACACAGACTCAGTAAATGTCTGAATTTATATGACTAAAAGCATATTATACTGTATTTTAATTTCCATTCGCTGAAATGTGATATTTGCTCAGCTAGCCGCTGTATTTAGCATCACAACAATGAGTTGCAAGTCTGCACTGTTGAGACTCAGATTAACAAAGCTAATCTCTTGGTTTGATTGTCTGAGAATCCAAATGTTGGTGACATAATGTAAGACATGTGGCTTGTAGGTCAAATAGTTTGGTGGCTATGAGGCAACAGAATCACTCGGAATTTGAGATCATGTTTACGTCCTACATTGGAATCAACAGATTTAGGACCTGGGGCTTTGTCTGTTACTGCAGCAGGTGCTGCTGATGATCAGCTCTTGATGAATTGATCATCAGCAGGTGTACAGACCTCTATAAAAACAGACGTTTTGACAGTTTGCTGCTCTGGAACATTCAGGTGTGTGTTAACACCTGACAAGAGAGAAAGACATAAACAATGGTGTTAGAGAAGCAGCTGCTGCTGCACATGAACCTGAAAGACTTATAAAACCATTTCAAGCTATTTGGAGTTCAGTTTTCTACAGTGAGAAATAGGGGTGGGCGATGTGATATATATCACAATTCTTTAATGATAAAATCATGATCTCGATTTTATCACGATTTGTTTTTACATCGACACTAATTTGCATGTTTCTGTGTAAATGATGTCAGGTAGCCTACTCTGTCACCTCTCAAAAACTATCAATAGATTTTAAAGGCAAACAACAACTCTGATAATGTGCACTCAGTATTAGTTTTCAATAAACATGAACATTTAAATAACAATTACAGAACAAAATAAAGTTTTATTTCAAATAGGTTAAAAAGAAGACTAATGTAATTCTGTAAAGTATTATTCAACAGTCATTTAAACAGACTGAAGTGTGCCTCCTAAGGTTAAACAATAAATACAGTATTGAGACTTAAGTAACTCTTAAAGTTCAATGTGATTTAGAACAAATGATCAAACTTTAATGGGAATCATATCTAAGGAAAAACGGAGCTGTTGCTGTCACCTCTGTCCACCGTTTACTAGAGTCCTCATATGGAGCCTCTTCATCAAATGCCTGCGTTATTGTTTTGGTGACGTCATTAGCTGTTGCCTCTGTCTGCATAGATGTACACACGTGGCCCTCCCACTGCACACACACTCACACACACACAGGTGTAGAAGAGCTGCTGACGGCACAACAGCAGCGAACCTGAATATAACGAGCTGGTAATGTTCAGAGAGGTGGGCGCGTACGTGCTCGTAGCATTATAATACATTCGTATACACGCGGCCCTTCCACTGCGACACACGTCGCGCGGACACACACACAGGCTTAGAAGACGCGCCGCTGCTGCCGGCAGAAACAGCACCGAACATAAAGGTGGAGTTCGTTTTAGGGACCAGTTCCTCTGTTCTCTTTTCGTTTTCAGCCGTAGCTTCCTAACAGGGAGGCTGTCATTGGTTGGTCGTGTTCACATTAAGCGCACTGAGAGTTGGCCGAGTGAAAAAAACTCATGCGTCTGCCCGAACATAGAACTGCAATTAATAGAAGGTGCTCTACGGACGATATAACGATCTGTCCGTTCTGGTAGATCGTCGATACGTTCAAATCCTTCACGATCATTTATCGTCAAATCGCACAGCCCTAGTGAGAAAGATTATTCACAAGTTGAAAACATTCAAGACAGGGTTAGGGTTAGTAGAGAAAATGTACACAACTGTAAAAGTCCAACTGAAACTAAAATTTGAAATTTGTAAAAGATGTGCTGACATTTATTTTCTATAGCACTATAATGAGTACCACAATATCAGGTTTAGTCTGTAATTTCAGTTCCCTATTCTACAATGCATGCATTTGCAAAGATTTGTCAGTCATTAAAGCTGTAATATGAAAACTCACTGTAACGTCTGTAAAAGAACTAAGCTAGAAAACAGATGTCAGTAAATCACTTACAGCCATGCTTAAAATGATTAAAGAGTTTGCTCCTTATACAGTGAGTTCATATTCATTTTATTGTGTACTGCTCAAATATTTGGACAGAATGCATTTTGATGCTCTGGCTACAAGATCTGCACACATGTCTATGGACCTGCCAAGTCATGTGACTCAAGTCCACACCTCTGGTAGTCAGCATCATTTATTCTGATAAATTAGATCCATTGTGCGAACGTGTGGATGTGAGGTCATCCTCTTGTTGCAGCATGTGCTTTTGTCAATCAGTTCATATTATGTCTTCCAGTGTTATCTTATTCTCCATGAGCCTCCATCACATTACATTACAGACGTCTTTTTTCATGAGTGTATGTGCACTTTATTTGATTGGCTTTACATGGTAGTGTTTCCTGTGATTTGATTTAGACTCATCAGGTGCCTGTGTGTTACAGTGTATTGAAGCACAATAATACAAGTAACCTTTCAGTTCTGATTTAAAAAAAAAAATATAGATTTATAGATTTATAGTCTGTGTCTAGACTTATTATAGAAGTATGAGATGACACACTGCTAAAAGTCTTCCCACAATCAGCTCTGTAAATTCAATTAATCTGAGAAAGGAAATGAAATAGCAAATTTTATGGGACTTGAACAGTTCATATCTTATCTGTTGTTGTGCATTGATATGGTGACACATTTTCCTAACGGCTCAGTAGGAGAAACAAGCAGCACTGCAGATATTATTCATGGAGCAATATTAGACCTGACAAACATGAAGGCTGGGCTGTTTATTCATCAAATTACAGGCTCGCTGAGAGACTCTCTGTCAGGATCCATGGAGAATCAGTCTCAACAGCAACACATCCAAACAGTGCTCGAATAAAAGTTTAAGGTTTTAATACAAACACAAGTCGGTATAGAGTAGATCAGTCCAATAAGGGTGTACAAAAGAAGCTGAGTCCTAGCTGTGGCTGGGTTTAGCAACGTGTAGGCTAAAGCTGGATCCATACTCCGCGACAAAGACATTTTTCCCCCCTGCAGACGTTACACCCACAAAATGACGTCATTTTTTGTCTCTGACCGCCCGCTGATCCGCACTCCTGTGCACAGGGTCCGGGCCGAACTTTGTCTTTCAAGGCTGTGCGGCAACCATGCTGTGATTGGTCGGAATTTATTGTGGGCATGATGAAAGTGGAGAAGCGCAAGAGCCTTTCCAGGTATATAGGTAGGTGTATAAACAGCACTGATTCAACAGATTCAGATAAGACCATACTGGTTTTGCCTGATGAGCAATAAAAGAAAGAAAGGCAAGTCAGGGTGATTTGTCACCAATAACTCCAGACAGCCATTCACATGTCTGTTACTGCAGCAGGTGCTGCTGATGATCAGCTCTTGATGAATTGATCATCAGCAGGTGTACAGACCTCTATAAAAACAGACGTTTTGACAGTTTGCTGCTCTGGAACATTCAGGTGTGTGTTAACACCTGACAAGAGAGAAAGACATAAACAATGGTGTTAGAGAAGCAGCTGCTGCTGCACATGAACCTGAAAGACTTATAAAACCATTTCAAGCTATTTGGAGTTCAGTTCACACCATCAGCCATTCACACATACCAGATGGTGACTGTTATTACCATTCTATATACTCCTACATACCCGGGCATAATAGGCTCGTTAACAATGTCAGTATATCTTTGCTATTGTTACTTTTAATGTCGCATCTTCACAGCTCATCACCGGACAGTTTGAAGTATCGCAGGCACATTGGAACACAGTAGATGTGCAAATGTGGTCATAAAGGCACAAACACTGAATCTTTGCTATTGTTACTTTTAATGTCGCAATTTCACAACTCATCGCCGGACATCTCACGCTGTTGCAGGCACCCTCTCTGTATAATGCCCTCTTGCCATGGCACAAGTCCTTGTGGTGTGTTAAAAAACTCAGTAAAGTCTTTCCTTATAGTTTAGTGGGCGGGCCGTATGAGGAAAATACATATGAAGATCTGGCAATGAACAGGAAAACACACCTTAAATACAAAGGGAAGGGGGACACAGACACATTAGGGTGGGGTTTGGAATAAACAGCGGTAAAGACACACAGGGAAAAGGGGAAGACAATACACCTGAAACGAGAGGAAAGGCAGTTTAACAAAATAAATAAACATTTTAAAATAAAAGAACCCAAAAGGGTAGAACCCTGATACTGTTAGCATCTCTGCTGAGCACAGGCAGGATGTTGTAGTTACTGGGTCAATATAACAGCAAGATATTATCATTATTAAGTCGCTGAAAGTGCTATAGCTGCATATTAGAGACAGAACCAGATAAAACTCTTTCAGATGAAGCAAAGCAAAGCTGGGTGGGAAACAGAGGTCACATAACCATGTATACAAAAATTTGATTTTTCAGCATGATACAGTCTGCTCTTTTTCTTCTTCTTTTGAATTGTAGCCTAGACACATTTTTGTCACAACAACACAGAACAATAAATGTCAAAATCAAAAATCAAACAAAATCCAATCAAAACAAATCAGATCAACAACGTCAACAACTCGAAGAGGGAGCACAACAATCCACCGAGGATCTGTAAATGCTAGCAAGTAGCAGTTAGCATCTTGGTAGAGGAATAGGCTATCGTTGTCTTCGGTCCAACAGAGTTTGGTAAGGTGATAGAGAGCGAGAGAGAGAGAGAGAGACCAACATAATGATTTTATATTCATAAAAGCTTCACAGCTCTACTGGGTGTGTTACTTCCTTCTTTTATAGACAACAATAACAAATTAAATACAAATGTATAAAAAAAAAATAAGCATTTGAGCACAGAATTATTTGAGGAGTACTGTTAGTTTTTAGTGAGGTCATCCACAAACCTGAAGGAGGCAGGCTTTATGACCTTTACTGCAGCCAGCCAGCCTGTCATGTCATCCATATTTATATACAGTTTCCATTCTTTCTACAACTATGCAGAGGTTTTTGCAATATTGATTACCCCAGGTCCACCAGTGCCCCACCTGTATTTGGAATAAACAGAAGTTTAGGTGGACTATGATGCCTAAAACGGCTCTTCAGATATATGGATGAACTGACCTTGACTGTAGGGCACACTCTGTGTCATGGTCTTGGGTTTCTTGATTATTTTCATGTTTAGGTTTTTTACCCATGTTTTGTTTCTGACTGTCTAGTGACTTTTCTTTCCTGTGGTTTAGTATTGTTAGTCTGTGCTGGATTTTTCTGTTGTCTTCCATGTCCTGAGTCTGCAAGTTTGTGTGTTTGTAGTTTTGTTTGATTATTCCTGAGTTTGGATTTCCCGGGTTTGGCTTTGTATTTTTGGGGTTGGGGTTTGGTTTTTGTTTGGTTTAAGATAAAACCCACTGTCCGCTGAACCTTCTGCCTGGGCCTGAGACATGGAATAGATAGCCGACATGGTTATTCAGCTTGAAAGTCTTGTCCAAATATTTATTAATGGTCAAAGTCAAGAACTGAAGTTGCTAAGACCTGCCATGGATCCTCTGTTAGTGTAAGAACTTTCCTACACATGACCACTGTTGATGCAGAGAATAAAACACTTCAAGAACTACAGCAGACAGAGAATCTTCTCCGTTAGCCTTTAAATTAGCCTTTCATTTCCCAGAATCCATTCTGTCCAATTAGCAGCCTGTTTGTTTATCACATAAGTTAACTTCTGCTGAACTGTACCACCAAAGGTCCTCTAACCCGGACCTTCCCATGTGTGCAAACTCAAACTTTGACATTTCTTGAAATCCCTTGTCTTGAATTTCTGAGCATACTTGAATCAATAAGAACCTGGAGGTGTTCCCTGTGCACTTTATTTGAAATATGAAACACGCAATTCAGCTCACACACAGATATACAGATGTCCAAATCAATAATGGTAAAGCGGGGAAGGGGGGAAGGGAGTTCTCATGAGGGTGGTAAATTGCAGCATTTTCTCTGCTGGGGCCCTCAAAAAACAGCACTCATTTTTTTAAAGAATCTACCTACCACACAGTCACTGGTTAATCATTCATGTAGCAGCAGGACCTGTCAAAATGCTAAAATGTCAAGTGGATGTGACCGAGGCACTTACTGAACGGTCTCAGCTGCACATTTAACAAAGAAAGATTGTTTGTGACTGATTCAGAATTCAGATTAAAGATGATATAATGGATGAGTGTTAAGCCAAATCTGAATTTGCAGCTATCTAGTAAATCCTTATTTAATATATTAGAGAAGTCGCTTTTGATGTACAGTGTAAGATATGAAAATGGCAAAGACAGGACCTTTACCTAATATTTTATAAAACACACTTGTGAGGCAGTCGCTGCAATCAAGAGCCTTTTGTAGCGTTTAGATAGATTATACTCTTCCAAATAGATCACAGGATTTTTTTTTATCCTCATCCAAAAATATTTTTGATGCTCAGAGGACCAAAATAGTGTTGTCTTGTTCAATTGAAACATCTCACATAGATAAGACCCCTGCTCTCTGAGACTCCGTTTACACTCAGGTTTACATTTAACACATCACATCGTGCACACATCATAGTTTTCAAAAAAGTTTCCATTTACATTAACCCGCATAAATACACTCCCAAGAGCTATCATGACTACACCAGGCCTGTGGGTTGCAGTGTAGGAAGAAGGAGAAAGCCGTGCAAGCCAATCAGAAGCCTCATCGACGTCTGGCTCTTTGTGTCAGAAGTTGTTCCAAAGTTGCTGAACCTGGAGACCTAACATGTCTCTGCTCCTCTACACAGTAAGAGGAGCTGTATCAAATGCAAACACATAAAAAGTGCTGACACCAACAGAAATGCAAACGCTACCCGGAATGCTTCCACTACAGCTGCTCTGGCAGCCGTACTACACAAAAAAGGTTGCACGAACTGACACGCAGACTGCCAAAAACTCAGTTTTTCTCTGTTTTTGTCAGTTCACATTGAAATTCACATTTTTCATTTCACTATTCATTCACATAGAACAAAGGATTTTGCTGTATATGAAATATTACTTTTGATACAACATAAATAGAAAGTTCCTTATAGAAACATGAAGGACAAGCTATCATTCAACAACACAACAAATTTAGTCCTTAAAAGCCAAAGTAGCACTTTGTTAAAAATAGCTGAAAGCACCAGAAGTATACAATTGAAAAACTCAATATTTTTCATTAATCATTACACACACACAGAGAGAGAGAGAGAGAGAGAGAGAGAGAGAGAGAGAGCTTGTTGCAGTTTCTGTGTGGGCATAGTTCTGTAGAAAATAGTTCCCCTTTAAATTGCTATGAATTGCTATGAACAAGGTTTATGGATTTCCTCATACCGTCCCTTTAACATCAGGCTGCTGCTTGGGAAGAGTCCAGTACTTTCTTCTCATACATGCTTTTTAGATGGATAGGCTGGGTCATTATTCTGTCCACGGTGTTTCTCATTGTTCCGTGCACAGACTGAAGACACCAGCGAAGCAGCCTCAGAACTCAGAATAATTGGACCTCTTTCATGTTATCACAGTGTGGATCGAGATATCTACTTGGAAGTTTGATGTTTCCTTGTCCCAGATAACTGACTAACTTCTTAGTTTGTGTTGTGTGAAGTTTTTCCACTCCTCAAACTCTCTTTCTGTCCAACTTAGGCTAATTTATGGTACTGCAGTTATATATAGTACCATCAATTATCGGTTTCTTTGACAAGAGGTTGTCACCTCTGTGATTGGCTGCTTCACCCTCACTGTTTCCACCTGTGTCTCCTTATGTTCAGCTTGTGTATTTAATCCATGTACTTCCCCCTCATCAGTTTGTCTGTTTCCATCCCCTGCAGGCTGTTCTTATTATTTTATATGCTTTCATCCCCCTTCTTCTGACCTGGAAATTGATCTCAGTGCAGCATATTGAAGCATGTCTCAAGACGAGGAGGCTCGTAGGAAGAGCTTCTAGAAAGAACACGCTGGTTGTCTTAAGTTTTTGTGATGCATAAAAGAGGCAGCTAGAATATCACACCATGTCCCTTTAAATATAAGCTCTCCTGAACACTGCTCTAAGTGACTGAATTGGAATCTGCTTTGGTGTTTTAGACCCTGACGCGATGACCACATCCAAAAGGGAGGGAGGAGAGGCCGCTAGAATCAGATGTCTCCCCTGGGTCTAAACCTGGTGGTGGAGAAAGCCTGGAGAGCGGGAGAGAGGAGGGCTTGAATTGGCTTGAATCTGGCCGTGCCTGGGGCCAGAGTCGATCTCAAGGGCAGCTTGAGGAGAGATGAAAGACTTTTAAATTTTCTGCTAAGCCGTGATTGGGTAGGTGAGGGATGGACCGACAGCTGATTGGTGAAGGAGGTGCTCTCTATTCATCACCTGGCCTGAATGGGAGGTTAAGGTGAAGGCAGAGCAAGGGGCAGGAGAGAGAGAAAGAGAGGGAGGGAGAGAGAGAAGGATGAGGAGGGAGAGAGGGAGTGAAAGGGGCACTCCTGAAGACCTTTTATGACTCTGTGGTGGCATCAGTCATTCTGTACGGTGTGGTCTGCTGGAACAGCAGCATCACTGAGAGGGAGAGGAAGAAACTGGACAGAGTCATCAGGAAGTCCAGCTCTGTCCTGGGCTGCTCTCTGGACTCAGTGCAGGAGGTGGGTGACAGGAGGGTCCTGGCAAACTGACATCCATGCTGGTCAATGAATCCCACCCCCTGCAGGACACCCTGTCAGCTCTGCAGAGCAGCTTCTTCTTCTTCTTAAGCCTCGGTGTGTGAAGGAGAAATTCAGAAGGTCTTTCCTTCCTGCTGCTGTCAGACTGTATAATAAACACTTCTGATAGGTGCAATATTCACACACCACAGTGTACAATAAACTATTTATTTAGTTTTTGATGCACTGTGTACAGTTTTCTTACAGACCACTTCTACCTCCACTCACCTGTGCAATAACTGTTAATATGTGTACTGTTTTTTGATTGTATCCTATTCTATATATTATTGGTAGTTTATTTTATAATGTATATATCTTTTCTTAACTTATCCAATTGCAAAAATGCAATTTCCCCATTGTGGGACTAATAAAGGTTTCTTAATCTTAATCTTAATCAGGGAGGTGGATAGAGAGATGATTGGTGAGTGCCGTGCTTTAAATGATGATGAAAATCTTCCTGATTGAACTTGCGCTAAGAGCTTCAGTATACAAACCTGCAACATCCAATCAAGCTGATATCTGACTCCGATGTGCACGTCCGTGTCCCCTGGAACAGCACAAATGTGTCATCTGCGTCACAGAAAACGTCACGTTTCTGAGGCCATGCTGCCACTGCAGGTCTTCGCAGGTTGATGATGACACACAGTATGTGTGAAGGAATAAAGTCACATGGATTCTGAACTTATTCATAAAAAACAAGTGGCTTTCAGTTACTTTTAGTCTGCAGAACAGGCAGGGATCATCCGATGGCTGGATATATATCAGCCTCTCCAAAGAGAGAGCTTGTGCATTTACATGCTTGGCAAATGAACAGTAATTCCATTAATGATAGCCTATATTTATTTTTAATTAACTCTCCAGAGGCAGAATCTAATCTAATGATTACTTTTCTAAACTTGTGCACATGGATGTGTTTCCATAATGTAAGCTCTAATAAGCAACAAAACATAGCAACATGCAGCCTGATAACATCGAACATAGAATTATCATTAGTGCAACACATGGGCAGAATTATCTGACAGCAGACTGGACTGATTATTATTATTAGGCTGTTTATTGATTTGGGCTGTAGAGTTATCTGTTAAACGCCTGTTTTCTTCTTTCTCGTCTCCTCTGCTCTCATCCTGGATGGACAGGACTCTTAACTCTAAACCTTCACTGGACCCGGACGTCCTAGGAAACTACAGACCGATCTCCAACCTCACCTTTATCTCCAAACTACTCGAAAGAGCTGTTGTAAGTCAGCTAAACGACCACCTGTGTAGTAACAGTCTGTTTGATGCTTTCCAGTCTGGTTTCAGAGCCCATCACAGCACAGAAACAGCACTGCTTAAAGTCACCAATGACCTCCTCATGGCATCGGACCGGGGTCTCGTCTCTGTACTCGTTCTACTGGATCTCAGTGCTGCCTTCGACACCGTAGACCATCGCATCCTGCTACACAGATTGGAACACGAGATCAGGATTACAGGAACAGCACTGCGCTGGTTTAAATCATATTTATCTGACAGATTTCATTTTGTTCACACTAACGATGTGTCTTCCACAGGTACAAGGGTTAACCACGGTGTTCCACAGGGTTCTGTGCTCGGACCGATCCTGTTCACCCTCTACATGCTCCCTCTAGGAAACATCATCCAGAAGCACGGCATAAACTTTCATTGTTATGCTGATGATACCCAGCTGTATTTATCCATGAAGCCTGAAGAAACGGAGCCGCTAGTCAGACTACAGGCGTGTCTAAAGGACATAAAGGACTGGATGTCCTCCAACTTTTTACTATTAAACTCGGACAAGACTGAGGTCATTGTTTTTGGACCGAAACATCTCAGAACTAGTTTATCAGATAATACTTTCTCCCTGGATGGAATTACTCTGGCCTCCAGTACGACTGTGAGGAACCTTGGAGTTATCTTTGATCAAGACATGTCGTTTGTCTCTCATATTAAGCAGGTCTCCAGGACCGCTTTCTTTCACCTGCGTAATATTACTAAGATCAGGAGCATCCTCTCTCAGAGTGATGCTGAAAAGCTCATCCATGCTTTTGTCACTTCAAGACTGGACTACTGCAACTCTTTATTGTCAGGATGTCCACATTACTCCATCAACAGTCTGCAGCTGATCCAGAACGCAGCAGCTAGAGTTCTGACAGGAAGCAGCCAAAGGGATCATATCTCTCCTGTCCTAGCGTCTCTTCACTGGCTCCCAGTGGACTCAAGAATACACTTCAAGATCCTTCTTCTAACCTACAAGGCTCTTCATGGACTTGCTCCATTGTATCTGCAGGACCTGATTGTACCATATGTTCCTAATAGGACACTCAGATCTCTGAGTGCAGGTTTACTAGTAGTTCCTAGGATTCATAGAAGTAGAATGGGAGGACGAGCTTTCAGCTATCAGGCACCGCTATTATGGAACCAGTTACCAATCTGGGTCCGAGAGGCAGACACTGCCTCCACCTTTAAGACTAGACTTAAAACTTTTCTTTTTAGTAAGGCGTACAGTTAGCCTTAGACCTAGTGTGTAGCACAGCTATGCTGCTCTAGGCCTACGTTGTCGGGGGGCACAAACATGATCCACTGAGCAGTTTCCCTCTCACCCTCTAACCTCTCCTTTTCTCTCCTTAGTCTGGCTCACACTGGTCTCAAGACCTGGATGATGACCTGCAGTCCGGCCCGTGAAGTCTCTCTTGCTCTACGTTGTCGGGGGGCACAAACACGATCCTCTGAACACCCTCTGACCTCTCCTCCACTCTCCTTAGTCTGGATCATACTGGGTAATATCGTCTCATAATCTGTGTTTACTGTCTTCCTTGTAGTTCTGTGCCTCGCTCTCGCTCTCTCTCTTTGCAGGTCTCAAGACCTGCATACTGACCTGCAGTCTCTCCTGTGCTCATCGACTTCACTAGCCCCTGCTGCTCATCTTTACTATCAAATTACTATTCCTACTTATGGACCGACGATATATATAGATATCTATTGCAATATAATCACTGTTTCATCTTGCTGTCATGTTTGCTCTGTACTGTATCATGTTTGCTCCTCTCTCTCTCTCTCTCTTTCTCCTTCATCCTCTCTCTCCCTCTCTCTCTCTCTCTCCCTCATCCTCTCTGACTAGCAGCAGGACTGGTTCCCCCTTAAGTTGACGGGTCCTGCTCAAGGTTTCTTCCTCTTAAAGGGAGTTTTTCCTTGCCACAGTGCTCTTAGGGGGGTTCCTGTGAAGCGCTTTGAGACAATGTCTGATTGTAATATGCGCTATATAAATAAAACTGAATTGAACTGAATTGAATTGAATTAACACACAAATAGAGGGTGCAAGGAAAAAAATGAAGGACACTAAGAGATCAGAGAAGCTGTGTTATGTTTCTGCATGCTGCATTTTCTCCTGGTGTTTCCGTCCTACCCTTTGTTTGTGTCTAATTCCTTCCTCCATTTCTTTTTGAGCCTTTTGTCCTTTTTTGGATTTAGTGTTTTTTAATTAAGTTTGCCTTTTTTTCCAGTCCCTTGTTGGCATGGTCCCAGGAGTTCACACAGCTATTCAAGCATGGTTGTTGTCACTCTCATTAAAGGAGATTCACTCTTTTAATTTTTGCTGACATTAAAGGTCAAACATGATGTGTTAGGTCAATATGATGAATTGTCTCATGTCTCACAGCAAATGTCCTGTTGACTGATTATAATGCCAGACCTTCTAGTTTAGCTAAAATCAATCCTTATATGGAGAGATGAGATTCTGGGAGGATAATTCAGGTTTAGTTAAACCCAGTGTATTTCCTACTACCATATTTTCAGGACTATAGGTCGCACCGGGGGATAAGTCGCACCAGCCAAAAAATGCGTAATGAAGAAGAAAAAACCATAGATAAGTCGCACCGGAGTATTAGTCGCACCAGCGGGCCAGCATAAATCACTACGTTTTTAGCGTAACGTTGCCTCTTGAATTACTCTTAACTTAAGTGGTGCGGCTGCAGGGCGCTGAGAGTGAGACACACGCATTTTCCTATAAATATCCTGTAAATGAGTAAAAGGCAGACTACTGTGCACTCATATAGCTGTCTGGAATTAGCGACATGAAGAAGAAGGGAACAAGAAAAAAAGTTCTGCCCAGACGATGTGTTGAGAATAAGAGACGAGAGCTGCTGAACCAGCGCTCCGAGAACACAATGACGTCATTTTCCTCTCGGAGCACAGAGAGCAAGTGGAGTATGGAACAAGCTTAAAGCAACAGAAGTCCTCATTAGAACACAGGAGGGCGGTAGTGGTGGTTGTATAACACTGCAGACTTTCACCCAGATGTCTTGGGTTTACATCCGCCCAACTCAAATGCTGAAACACTGCTAACTCTTTTTTTTTAACTTGCTGTTAGGTTTCCTTTTTGCTTGTAATGACATTTCATTTTCACTCGCAGTTGGCTTTAGACAATAAAAACTACAGGTGAAGGTTACTTGTTAAAATCAGGGTTACAGGTTACCTAAAGGTCATGGTCTTAACTCATTAAACACATTTTAAAAGAAAAACTGTCCCTTTCTGCTGCTGCGATGGAGTGTCTGTGCACAGAAGGAGAAACTAAAGTGGCTTGAAAGGCACAAAATGACCTGCATGTTATTCATACACCACTTGTTACCCAGCTGCACTCTGGGTCAGACTTTGTTTGTACTTCACACCAGAAGTTGCACATGACAGCTATTGAGACAAAATGTGATCATTCAGATCCAGTTTTCCATATTTTCGCAATTAATGTATAATTCCAGACAATAATAAAGAACATACTAATGGCATGAATATTTACTTGGACCCATTGTTATTGTTCTGATTATCTATGCATTCTAATGCTGCCATCCCCTCTTGGTGATTAATAGATGCTGACAGTCCATGGGCGTGCTGCACTCCCTCAGTGTCACATCCTCTTCGTGGACAGTCATTCCTGGCATTTCTATGAGGCCTGGAGGTCACCAGCCTCTCAGTCAGAAGGCTCCGTGTTTTTCACAGCCTTTTAACCCACTGGCTTTTTTCGTGCAACTGTTGCATACATAATGCGTAACAACAGACAGATATTATCTCCAGTGATTAAAACGGTTAGCGCTCTGCATGCAAAAAGTTGCAAATTGAAGGATGAAGCTTGAATGAAATCTGTGGATTCTGCCTCTACATATCGCTCTTCAGTGAGTCCCTGGGTTTGATTAAACAAAATGGGAGGATGCATTCGGTGAGTGTGGAAATGCAGCCTCTAAATATCAATTTAAATAGCTGGCATCATTCTTGTTTGCACAGGGACTCTGGCCTCCCTCCACATTAAGGTATGCAGTCGTTTTCATGCCTTTATTGTGAAGTCTCTGTTTCACTCAGCCGTCCTTTGATATTGCTAATTTTCGAAGCTCATTAGCCAGACGTAAGCGAGGTTCCTCATTCTCTGTAAATGTTACAGTTTATTCTTCTTCTTGGATAAAACCTAATTAAAGGAGAACATTTGGAATACATTTAAAATGGATTCTTCCACACAAACCTGTTGCTTGTCAGTTAATTGCTTTTACAGAGCTCATAACACGGATGAAACTGCTGTAAATAATCAGCTTTGTGATCATTTATCCAAGAACACATTTTGTGTAGCTGAATTGTTTTTAATGCTAATAAGACAGAATAGTTCATTTAAAGTGGGTTTCTGGAAACATTTGACCTTAAGGGGTCGCCATATAAAGTCATATAAAGCACTGCAAAGCCTCTGCTTTGTGTAAGTTTGAGGCTCGGCTACTTTATTCAAATGATTAGCATCCAACTTGAGTTGATACCTCAATTGATGCGGCCTTCACTAGCACTGCCAGTCAGGGACTGGCCTCCACAGAGTCCAGACCTGAATATTACATAGGCACTATAGGATCACCTGTACAGAAACAGACATAAAAGACAGCCTACAGTGGGTACAGAAAGTATTCAGACCCACTTAAATGTTTCACTCTTTGTTATATTGCAGCCATTTGCTAAAATCATTTAAGTTCATTTTTCAGCACCCCATATTGACAGAAAAACAATTTTTGCAGATTTATGAAAAAAGAAAAAGTGAAATATCACATGGTCCTAAGTATCAGAGCCTTTGCTGTGACACTCATATATTGCATTATAACAAAGAGTGAAACATGTAAGGGGGTCTGAATACTTTCTGTACCCACTGTAAGAAGAACCATGAAAGAAGCCTTACATAACATTTCAGAAGATGACTTCAGAAAACTTCAAGACGGTGTCCTCAAAAGAGTTCAAGCAGTGCTTAGTGCCAAGGAGGGTCACTGTACATACTGAGTCCTGCCGAGAAGCCATTTGTTTGTTTTTGTTTCCTGTATTCTCTGTTTGTGTCTTAATAAACACACTGATAAAGCTAATGGTGGTCCAAGACCTTTGCACAGTAGTGTTTAGAAAACAGGCATACACTCATTAGTGAAAGGCAAGGAGTTACTATTTAACGCTTGACTCTTTGTCTAGCTAGATGATAATGTTAATTATTTCCTCCCAGATCCCTGCTGGTGTCATTTAAAGACTTCCTCCCTACTGAACGGTTAAAACTTTCAAGGCTTACTGCAGATCTTTAGGTAAAGATAACTTTCTCATATTAGGAGTATAGCCTGGAGCTCAATATAATGTTTTACCTGAATACAGCTGCACTGAATATTCAGCTTTGGTAAACTTAAATTCCCTTTGAAGACCTTTACATGTTTGGTTAACCTTGGTAACACACTCATAAACACCTGTGAAGCAGAGATGCTGTGAGAGGACATTTGTGCAGAGTAAAACAGGTGATGCTGCCACCCAAAATTCTGTGTCCTGGGTGAAAGCTAAGAGATGAAAGGAGGAGGAAAGGAGGTTTTGCAAACAGTTTTTACTGCTCAAGTGCAGTGCCAGGAAAACCCTTTTAAACCTCCTGCCACCCCCAGCAACATATCTCTGAGCTCATCAAGGATACAAAGGATACAACAACCCATGCCTTAACAAATCTATGGAGCTATAACTGCACATAGAGCCAGCCAATGATTGATTCAAATATTATTTTAGAATCTGGCAATGAAATTGTAAACAGCAGCTTTTAATTCTCCTCGATTCAAACTCTAACTCGAATAGTGCACCATAACATCTTCATACGTAAACTGCCTTGAATCTTCCGTGGGTTCCGTGGGCGGAGCTCCTTTCAAAGCCAACAGAGAAGTGCATCACGGTACGGAGAATCTCCATTATATTCAACATTTCCGCCTGTCTCCTTCAGCCTGAAAAAACTGGTCTGGATGAAGCTGCCAAATACTGATCCAGGTCCTTGCTGGAATTTTACAAAAAAAAAAAAATTTCTTTATAACATCTTAAACACAGAGCATCCAGTTTATTTGATTTCCCTTTGACATCAAACAAACAAACAAAGTTATGATTTTACATCTGTCAAATTCTGTAAACTTTGGCATGTTTAATGGAATAATATGATTCAAAGTTGATATACTATAAATATGAATAAGCTTCTAATGAGTCATACTTCACGTTCATGTAGTGCCCAAACATGCCTTACACAAACCTGGTGTGACAGAACTTTCTCACAGCAGTCCTTTTGACATGAAAATAGAGGACAAATAGAGAATCTGCAATAATTATTCAGGTTCCATTCAATTATTTTAATACACTGCATACACATTTCCTTTATATTCTGATTGTGTTCTACTAAAGAGACTGAGAAATAATTATAACCATTACTACACTGCTTACAAACAACCTAGGGGTGGTATAGAACTTTTGCACTGCAGTGTATCTTGCTGGTTTACCCAAGGAATTCATCATATTTTGGCTAAAAGATGTTTTTCATTACACTTTCACAGCAGTCAAGAGGAAGCAGATAATTGGATCGGGCCATCCGTAACTTGCCTCTAGTCTACTTCGCCCTTAAAAACACAGCCACTGGATGACCTCATCTCATTAGATAGATAGATAGATAGATAGATAGATAGATAGATAGATAGATAGATAGATAGATAGATAGATAGATAGATAGATAGATAGATTACAGAAGAGAACCTATTAAGTCTGGACTGACTCTCACTTAGTTGGCATGTTCAAATTATTTTGAAGGTTTTAAGACAAGTACATTTTCTGAGTGTGAGTTTTTTTCAGTAAAATCAAATTTACATTTTCAAAGATTTAGATGGATATTTGTCGAAACAGTGCTTGCTATGGGAGGTCATTTACAGTCTTTCACTTGCGAACTCAAAAAAATCATTAATTTTTCACAAGTATTGACTTTAATTTGACTTTTTGCCCAATCAAAGTAAAATCTTCGAAGGATGCTGGATTACAGAGAGACAGTATACCTCAACATACATAATGCTATGTATTCATATCAGTGCATGACAGCATGACAAGTGAACACAAATCTGTGGAAAAACAAAGACTGTTTAAAGTGATGTGCTTTTCCTCACAGTGCAGTATATTATTTAATGTCTTGTGTATGCTGATATGCATGCAACACATGTGAGTGATGGTGAGCTTGAAGGGAAGTGACCAGTAAGAAACAAAATGATGTGTGTGTGTGTGTGTGTGTTTAGACACACCGCTGGCTGTTAAACTATGTGGAAAAAGATGAAGCGTGTGTGCATAAGTATGTGTGTGTGTGTGTGTGTGGGGGGGGGGGGGGGGGGTGCGAGACAAGAGAGAGACAGAGAGAGAGAGATGTGGACCTGCAACATTGGCTTCAGCAGTGGCTGCTGTTGTGAAGTAACCATTAGAGAAACATTTTATCTGTGCCTGCCCGGTCATAATATTTCTCCACAACTGTGAATGGATCATTAAAGGCACAATCTGATACACTGTAGCGGGGTCTCCAGCTGCCACCTGACATTATTCTCCTCAGACCTCTGTGCCTGACTGAGAGAGGAGAGAAGGAGATGAGATGAACTAAAAAAAATATAAGGTCTATTAGCTGAAACTAAATGCCCGTGCATTTCGAGTTGTTTGCGCTGTTTGTTTCCAAGGTGAACCATAAAGTGACAAAATGGCAAGAGCACCATTCACTGAATGCCCGTGCGTCATCGCAGCAGCGAGCACGCCTCCTGTCGTGCCAAATATAAAAGCTGCTCTCCTCCGACTTTCACAGACAGATTTGTTTTACTCCAAGTGGAAACCAACACATGTCCCCATGGTCTGAACAGTTATATCTTTCTCCATGTCCTCACACATAAAGGCAGAATGGATCTAAACTTCACGCTCTCCGGCCGCGACTTTGCCGGCTTTGGCGCGCTGGCGCAGGGACTCTTTGGAAATAATTCACTGTTTCAGATTGATAATAACACCGCTGCATCCAAACGGGAGGAGGAAGATTTAGAAGTCAACACGGATGTTTATTCTAAGGTGATAGTCACTGTTATCTACGTGGCTCTGTTCGCCGTAGGCTCTTTGGGGAACTCCATCACCCTCTACACGCTGCTGACCAAGAAGACCCTGCAGAACCTCCAGAGCACCGTGCACTACCACCTGGCCAGCCTCGCCGTTTCCGATCTGCTCATCCTCGTCCTCTCCATGCCGATAGAGCTCTATAATTTCATCTGGGTCCACCACCCGTGGGTGTTTGGGGATGCTGTGTGCAGGGGTTACTACTTCCTCCGGGACAGCTGCTCTTATGCCACCGCGCTCAACATCGCCAGCCTGAGCGTTGAGCGCTACATGGCAATCTGCCACCCGTTCAAAGCCAAGAGCATCATGTCCCGTAGCCGCACCAAGAAACTCATCAGCGCCATGTGGCTCGCGTCCTTCGCGCTTGCAACTCCAATGCTTTTCATCATGGGCCAGGAGACCCGTAAGGAAGAGAAAATATGCACCACTATCGTCTCCCCTGTCACAATGAAGACTGTGCTTCAGGTAGGTGTCTTATCGTGGGTTTGAATGGAAGCTTTACGCGCAGGTTTCCTGGCTGTTTTTACGCACGGAAGATAAATTATATGGGAAATATGTATACGAGTCAGGAATCAGCAGCCACTGTGCAATGAATGAGATACACATAAAGGGGGTGGGACTGCACATACATACAGTAAAAGTGTCCATAGTGCTTGAGAAACACAAGATTTACGCGCTCATATGTCTCCAATGTTCCAGCTGTTTAAGCGCGCATGCACCTCCTCCTCCGAGTTTGTTTAAATAACCTACTTCGGCTTTAATTCAGTGCATTAAGGTGCATTTTCCCTTGGGGTGAAGTAATTTCTTTCCTTCCTGTCAGGAAATAAACAGCAGCAATATCAACAATATGAGGCTTGTTTGTGGTAAATTAACCGGACAAAAGAGGTGGTAATGAAGATCAGTGTTTTTCTAAATAGTATCTGCGGGGGAAGCAAAGATTTATTGAGCAAGAAGAGAAGAGTGGAATGCAGATGAGAGGCATCAGCATGCCCGCTGCTACAGGTGTGATTTTCTCTGCTGGCTCACTTGTGCATGTTTGTATGTGAAGATGTGTAATCAAGGATGCAGACACTGGGTAATGTCCACATTCCTTTTTTGGCAAAAAATTATATATATATATATATATATATATATATATATATATATATATATATATATATATATATCAATTATATATATATATTTATATTTGTCACAAATTATTTAGCCAGTCAAAGTATGGCGTTCGTTATTCTCTTTTATTTTCTCCTTTATTACTGTTTTTCGAAAGTTATTTTAAAAAAGTATAATTTCCCCCTCCTTTTATAATTTCTGTAGAAATGAACAGTTAAAAACAGTCATGGAGCTACATTATATACGACAGAATAAATCAAATGAAGTCAAATCATAAATCATAACCATGCAGTGTATATTTATTTACCTGCATGGACTGTCATCATCCGGTGTTCTGTTATTCTTGTTTTCTATGAAATCCTCAAGTTGTCCTGGTTATTTTATTTTAGTATGTTTGTATTTTAATAGGTTGTTTTTATTTCTGTTCTGGGGTTCCCTTGTGTGTTTGTAGTTTTGTTTGGTCTTGTTTCCTGTTTTATTTTGAAAGTCTTGTCTTCCTTGCGTATTCCCATACGTTTTACTTCCTCCTGTGTTTCCTGCCTTTCGTGATTACCTGCTCCGCCCTGATTGTGTTCACCTGTGTCCTGTTACCCATGTCTAATACTAATAATATTACACTGAACTTATATAGCGCTTTTTAGACACTCAAAGACACTTTACAGATGCATTATTCATTCACAACACATTCACATAGTGGCAGTGGTAAAGATGTAACCACAGCTCCCCAGGGGTAGACTGACAGAGATGTGGCTGCCAAGGTGCACCTACAGCCTCTCTGACCAACACCGATGATACACCAGTGAGGGGTCAAACCGCCAACCTTCTGGTTATTGGACAACCCTGCTCTACCACTGAGCCACTCTATTTAAGTCCTGTGCTCCTGTGTCTTTGTTGTGATGCTACCACACTGTGTTTCTGGTTGGTTTGCTTTTGGATTTTGCGTTTTGTTCGGCTTCGTTCAGCTTGTTTGGGTATTTAAAACAGAACAGAACCAGACACAGCAAACATTGTGTTTTAACCTCAGAACAGAAAACAAAAACATCTATTTGGTTTTTCCTTAACATAGCTCCTTACTTTAGTCGGTAAACATCAATGGGTACTAAGGTGGATTAGTGATTCTACTAGTTAGTTACTTTGGCTTCTTTCCACACAACTAAATGCTGAGTTTTAATGAGCAAAAAGAAACCCATAAATGTCAACCGTCGTCATCTACATCATTGTTTATGCAAGAATATGAGTAGTTACACGCATTGGCTGAGTTGTTTTAGGGTGGCTCTCTTTCCTTCCATGTAAATAAGAACAATATATGGTTAACTTTGTGGGGAAAATGGCTCCAAAATACCGTTGTATATGTAAATACCTTTGGGACAGCTGCAAACTGCTCTGACCAGACAATGTTAACCAATGAGAAATAATTACATTTGCAGCCTTGTGCATTGTAAACAGGGTTTACTACAAAGAAATGTGAGTCACAGGTGTGTGTGTGTGTGTGGGAGAGAGAGAGAGACTTTTCGATAGTCTGAGCATGCACAAAAACAAATAAAATTAAAGCTGCAAGCAGCATTGCGGGCCCTCGCGCACCTTGCGATCCGCGGGGTCATCGCAGTCTTCTCTCCTATGCTCTCGTCTCTTATACTCTCCTGTCCTATGCTCTCCTCCTCTCATTTCCACGGATATACAACAAACACATGTTTACAACCAAACTTTCCTGCTACCAGTAGGTGGCGCTATGACCGTATCATCCCATTAGCATATATATTTGTTCAGACTCGGGTCCATAGCAGTACTGTAAGATTTTGTCCACATTGCATGAAGTATATGGGTAGTGCTACATAGAATAGAGCGAGTTCCTTTGTAATGGCGAACGGTCAACTTTGAGGCCACTCCCCCGCCACACGGTAATACTTTTGAAAGAGTTTTGGAATGCATCTATTCCCTATGGTGTCCTGAGTAGACACAGTGAATTTCAGCTCAATTGCATGAAGTATGTGAGGCGTGAAAAGTTTTGAAGCAGGGTCAAAAATAGGCAAACAATTGCCACAAAAGTCAAAATGGCGGACTTCCTGTTGGGTTTGGAGGCGGGGTCCAAGAGACTTTTTTGTGCGTCTTGGGGTGATACACAAGTGTGCTAATTTTCATGAACCTGTGTCAAACTGGCCAGCGGGGCTACACATTAGGGCAAAAAATACAGGGAGTTCCTTTGTAATGGCGAATGGTCAACTTTGAGGCCACGCCCCCACCACACCGTAAGACTTTTGTAAGAGTTTTGGAATGCGTCTATTCCCTGTGGTGTCCTGAGTGGACACAGTGAATTTCAGCTCAATTGCATGAAGTATGTGAGGCGTGAAAAGTTTTGCAGGAGGGTCACAAATCGCCAAAAATTAACAGAAATTTCAAAATGGCGGACTTCCTGTTGGGTTTGGAGGGGGGGTCCAAGAGACTTTTTTGTGCATCTTGGGGTGATACACATGTGTACCAATTTTCATGACCCTACTCAAAACAGGCCAGGGGGGCAGGCAGAAAAACCTATGAAAACACAACATTTTGTGTAGCCAGTAGGTGGCGCTCTGTCAAAGCCTCAATATTGTTGTATAGATGTGTTTAGGGTCAGACTCTGATCATACATGTGACATTTCGTACAGATCGGACAGAAAACGAAGAAGTTATAGAGACTTTCTGTGTCCTCAGAAATGGTCAAACTTTGAGGCCACGCCCCGGCCACACCGTAAGACTTTTGTAAGAGTTTTGGAATGCGTCTATTCCCTATGGTGTCCTGAGTGGACACGGCGAATTTCAGCTCAATCCGTTGAAGTATGCGAGGCGTGAAAAGTTTGGCAGCAGGGTCACACATCGCCAAAAATGGCCACAAACCTTCAAATGGCGGACTTCCTGTTGGGTTTGGAGGGGGGGTCCAAGAGACTTTTTTGTGCGTCTTGAGGTGATACATATGTGTGCCAATTTTCATAATCCTGTGTCAAACCGGCCAGAGGGGCTACGCGTTGGGGGCGCTATAGAGCCATTTTTATATGTGCATTTCAAAAGTCAGCAAATTTCAAAATTTTTCGGGCGAATGAATTTTTCTACCAAGTTTGGTGAGTTTTTGGGCATGTTAAGGCCTCCAAAAATGCGATCTCGGAGGGGGAAAAAAAAAAAAAAAAATTAAAGCTGCAAGCAGCATTGCGGGCCCTCGCGCACCTTGCGATCCGCGGGGTCGTCGCAGTCTTCTCTCCTATGCTCTCGTCTCTTATACTCTCCTGTCCTATGCTGTCCTCCTCTCATTTCCACAGATATACAACAAACACATGTTTACAACCAAACTTTCCTGCTACCAGTAGGTGGCGCTATGACCGTATCATCCTATTAGCATATATATCTGTTCAGACTCGGGTCCATAGCACTAGTGTAAGATTTTGTCCACATTGCATAAAGTGTATGGGTAGTACTGCATAAAACACAGCGAGTTCCTTTGTAATGGCGAATGGTCAACTTTGAGGCCACTCCCCCACCACACGGTAATACTTTTGAAAGAGTTTTGGAATGCGTCTATTCCCTATGGTGTCCTGAGTGGACACAGTGAATTTCAGCTCAATTGCAAGAAGTATGTGAGTCGTGAAAAGTTTTGAAGCAGGGTCACAAATAGGCACAAAATGGCCACAAAAGTCAAAATGGCGGACTTCCTGTTGGGTTTGGAGGGGGGGTCCAAGAGACTTTTTTGTGCGTCTTGGGGTGATACACATGTGTGCTAATTCTCATGATCCTGTGTCAAACTGGCCAGCGGGGCTACGCATTAGGGCAATAAATACAGTGAGTTCCTTTGTAATGGCGAACGGTCAACTTTGAGGCCACTCCCCCGCCACACGGTAATACTTTTGAAAGAGTTTTGGAATGCGTCTATTCCCTATGGTGTCCTGAGTAGACACAGTGAATTTCAGCTCAATTGCATGAAGTATGCGAGGCGTGAAAAGTTTTGAAGCAGGGTCACAAATAGGCAAAAAATGGCCACAAAAGTCAAAATGGCGGACTTCCTGTTGGGTTTGGAGGGGGGGTCCAAGAGACTTTTTTGTGCGTCTTGGGGTGATACACATGTGTGCTAATTCTCATGATCCTGTGTCAAACTGGCCAGCGGGGCTACGCATTAGGGCAATAAATACAGTGAGTTCCTTTGTAATGGCCAATGGTCAAGTTTGAGGCCACGCCCCCGCCACACCGTCAGACTTTTGTAAGAGTTTTTGAATGCGTCTATTCCCTATGGTGTCCTGAGTGGACACAGTGAGTTTTAGCTCATTTGGAGGAAGTATGCGAGGCGTGAAAAGTTTTGTAGGAGGGTCACAAATCGCCAAAAATTAACAGAAATTTCAAAATTGCGGACTTCCTGTTGGGTTTGGAGGGGGGGTCCAAGAGACTTTTTTGTGCATCTTGGGGTGATACACATGTGTACCAATTTTCATGACCCTACTCAAAACAGGCCAGGGGGGCAGGCAGAAAAACCTATGAAAACACAACATTTTGTGTAGCCAGTAGGTGGCGCTCTGTCAAAGCCTCAATATTGTTGTATAGATGTGTTTAGGGTCAGACTCTGATCATACATGTGACATTTCGTACAGATCGGACAGAAAACGAAGAAGTTATAGAGACTTTCTGTGTCCTCAGAAATGGTCAAACTTTGAGGCCACGCCCCGGCCACACCGTAAGACTTTTGTAAGAGTTTTGGAATGCGTCTATTCCCTATGGTGTCCTGAGTGGACACGGCGAATTTCAGCTCAATCCGTTGAAGTATGCGAGGCGTGAAAAGTTTGGCAGCAGGGTCACACATCGCCAAAAATGGCCACAAACCTTCAAATGGCGGACTTCCTGTTGGGTTTGGAGGGGGGGTCCAAGAGACTTTTTTGTGCGTCTTGAGGTGATACATATGTGTGCCAATTTTCATAATCCTGTGTCAAACCGGCCAGAGGGGCTACGCGTTGGGGGCGCTATAGAGCCATTTTTATATGTGCATTTCAAAAGTCAGCAAATTTCAAAATTTTTCGGGCGAATGAATTTTTCTACCAAGTTTGGTGAGTTTTTGGGCATGTTAAGGCCTCCAAAAATGCGATCTCGGAGGGGGAAAAAAAAAAAAAAAAAAAAAATTAAAGCTGCAAGCAGCATTGCGGGCCCTCGCGCACCTTGCGATCCGCGGGGCTATCGCTGTCTTCTCTCCTATGCTCTTGTCTCCCATACTCTCCTGTGCTATGCCCTCCTCTCCTCTCATTTGCAGAGATGTACAACAAACACATGTTTACAACCACACTTTCCTGCTACCAGTAGGTGGCGCTATGACCGTATCATCCTATTAGCATATATATCTGTTCAGACTCGGGTCCATAGCAGTACTGTAAGATTTTGGCCACATTGCATGAAGTATATGGGTAGTACTGCATAAAACACAGCGAGTTCCTTTGTAATGGCGAACGGTCAACTTTGAGGCCACTCCCCCGCCACACGGTAATACTTTTGTAAGAGTTTTGGAATGCGTCTATTCCCTATGGTGTCCTGAGTGGACACAGTGAATTTCAGCTCAATTGCATGAAGTATGTGAGGCGTGAAAAGTTTTGAAGCAGGGTCAAAAATAGGCAAGAAATGGCCACAAAAGTCAAAATGGCGGACTTCCTGTTGGGTTTGGAGGGGGGGTCCAAGAGACTTTTTTGTGCGTCTTGGGGTGATACACATGTGTGCCAATTTTCATGATCCTGTGTCAAACTGGCCAGAGGGGCTACGTGTTAGGGCAAAAAATACAGGGAGTTCTTTTGTAATGGCGAATGGTCAACTTTGAGGCCACGCCCCCACCACACCGTAAGACTTTTGTAAGAGTTTTGGAATGCGTCTATTCCCTATGGTGTCCTGAGTGGACACAGTGATTTTCAGCTTGATTGGATGAAGTATGCGAGGCGTGAAAAGTTTTGTAGCAGGGTCACAAATCGCCAAAAATTAACAGAAATTTCAAAATCGCGGACTTCCTGTTGGGTTTGGAGGGGGGGTCCAAGAGACTTTTTTGTGCATCTTGGGGTGATACACATGTGTGCCAATTTTCATGACCCTACTCAAAACAGGCCAGGGGGGCAGGCAGAAAAACCTATGAAAACACAACATTTTGTGTAGCCAGTAGGTGGCGCTCTGTCAAAGCCTCAATATTGTTGTATAGATGTGTTTAGGGTCAGACTCTGATCATACATGTGACATTTCGTACAGATCGGACAGAAAACGAAGAAGTTATAGAGACTTTCTGTGTCCTCAGAAATGGTCAAACTTTGAGGCCACGCCCCGGCCACACCGTCAGACTTTTGTAAGAGTTTTGGAATGCGTCTATTCCCTATGGTGTCCTGAGTGGACACGGCGAATTTCAGCTCAATCCGTTGAAGTATGCGAGGCGTGAAAAGTTTGGCAGCAGGGTCACACATCGCCAAAAATGGCCACAAACCTTCAAATGGCGGACTTCCTGTTGGGTTTGGAGGGGGGGTCCAAGAGACTTTTTTGTGCGTCTTGAGGTGATACATATGTGTGCCAATTTTCATAATCCTGTGTCAAACCGGCCAGAGGGGCTACGCGTTGGGGGCGCTATAGAGCCATTTTTATATGTGCATTTCAAAAGTCAGCAAATTTCAAAATTTTTCGGGCGAATGAATTTTTCTACCAAGTTTGGTGAGTTTTTGGGCATGTTAAGGCCTCCAAAAATGCGATCTCGGAGGGGGAAAAAAAAAAAAAAAAAAAAAAAAAAAAAAAAAAAAAAAAAAAAAATAATAATCCTAAGGGTTTCAATAGGGCTCTTGCACCATTCGGTGCTCGGGCCCTAATAATAATCCTAAGGGTTTCAATAGGGCTCTTGCACCATTCGGTGCTCGGGCCCTAAAAATAATAATCCTAAGGGTTTCAATAGGGCTCTTGCACCATTCGGTGCTCGGGCCCTAATAATAATCCTAAGGGTTTCAATAGGGCTCTTGCACCATTCGGTGCTCGGGCCCTAATAAAGCTGCAAGCAGCATTGCGGGCCCTCGCGCACCTTGCGGTTCGCGGGGTCATCGCAGTCTTCTCTCCTATGCTCTTGTCTCCTATACTCTCCTGTGCTATACTCTCCTCCTCTTATTTCCACAGAGATACAACGAACACATGTTTACAACCAAACTTTCCTGCTACCAGTAGGTGGCGCTATGACCGTATCATCCTATTAGCATATATATCTGTTCAGACTCGGGTCCATAGCAGTACTGTAAGATTTTGTCCACATTGCATAAAGTATATGGGTAGTACTGCATAAAACACAGCGAATTCCTTTGTAATGGCGAACGGTCAACTTTGAGGCCACTCCCTCGCCACACGGTAATACTTTTGTAAGAGTTTTGGAATGCGTCTATTCCCTATGGTGTCCTGAGTAGACACAGTGAATTTCAGCTCAATTGCATGAAGTATGTGAGGCGTGAAAAGTTTTGAAGCAGGGTCAAAAATAGGCAAAAAATTGCCACAAAAGTCAAAATGGCGGACTTCCTGTTGGGTTTGGAGGGGGGGTCCAAGAGACTTCTTTGTGCGTCTTGGGGTGATACACATGTGTTCTAATTTTCATGAACCTGTGTCAAACTGGCCAGCGGGGCTACGCATTAGGGCAATAAATACAGTGAGTTCCTTTGTAATGGCGAATGGTCAACTTTGAGGCCACGCCCCCGCCACACCGTCAGACTTTTGTAAGAGTTTTGGAATGCGTCTATTCCCTATGGTGTCCTGAGTGGACACAGTGAGTTTTAGCTCATTTGGATGAAGTGTGCGAGGCGTGAAAAGTTTTGTAGGAGGGTCACAAATCGCCAAAAATTAACAGAAATTTCAAAATTGCGGACTTCCTGTTGGGTTTGGAGGGGGGGTCCAAGAGACTTTTTTGTGCATCTTTGGGTGATAAACATGTGTACCAATTTTCATGACCCTACTCAAAACAGGCCAGGGGGGCAGGCAGAAAAACCTATGAAAACACAACATTTTGTGTAGCCAGTAGGTGGCGCTCTGTCAAAGCCTCAATATTGTTGTATAGATGTGTTTAGGGTCAGACTCTGATCATACATGTGACATTTGGTACAGATCGGACAGAAAACAAAGAAGTTATAGCGACTTCCTGTTTCCTCTGAAATGGTCAAACTTTGAGGCCACGCCCCGGCCACACCGTCAGACTTTTGTAAGAGTTTTGGAATGCGTCTATTCCCTATGGTGTCCTGAGTGGACACGGTGACTTTCAGCTCAATTCTATGAAGTATGCGAGGCGTGAAAAGTTTGGCAGCAGGGTCACACATCGCCAAAAATGGCCACAAACCTTCAAATGGCGGACTTCCTGTTGGGTTTGGAGGGGGGGTCCAAGAGACTTTTTTGTGCGTGTTGAGGTGATACATATGTGTGCCAATTTTCATAATCCTGTGTCAAACTGGCCAGAGGGGCTACACGTTGGGGGCGCTATAGAGTCATTTTCCTATGTGCGTTTCAAACGTCAGCAAATTTCAAAATTTTTAGGGCGAATGAATTTTTCTACCAAGTTTGGTGAGTTTTTGGGCATGTTAAGGCCCCCAAAAATGCGATCTAAGGGGGGGAAAGAAAAAAAAAAAAAAAAAAAAATAATAATCCTAAGGGTTTCAATAGGGCTCTTGCACCATTCGGTGCTCGGGCCCTAATAATAATCCTAAGGGTTTCAATAGGGCTCTTGCACCATTCGGTGCTCGGGCCCTAATTAAAGCTGCAAGCAGCATTGCGGGCCCTCGCGCACCTTGCGGTCCGCGGGGTCATCGCAGTCTTCTCTCCTATGCTCTTGTCTCCTATACTCTCCTGTGCTATACTCTCCTCCTCTTATTTCCACAGAGATACAACGAACACATGCTTACAACCAAACTTTCCTGCTACCAGTAGGTGGCGCTATGACCGTATCATCCTATTAGCATATATATCTGTTCAGACTCGGGTCCATAGCAGTACTGTAAGATTTTGTCCACATTGCATAAAGTATATGGGTAGTACTGCATAAAACACAGCGAATTCCTTTGTAATGGCGAACGGTCAACTTTGAGGCCACTCCCCCGCCACACGGTAATACTTTTGTAAGAGTTTTGGAATGCGTCTATTCCCTATGGTGTCCTGAGTGGACACAGTGATTTTCAGCTTGATTGGATGAAGTATGCGAGGCGTGAAAAGTTTTGTAGCAGGGTCACAAATCGCCAAAAATTAACAGAAATTTCAAAATCGCGGACTTCCTGTTGGGTTTGGAGGGGGGGTCCAAGAGACTTTTTTGTGCATCTTGGGGTGATACACATGTGTGCCAATTTTCATGACCCTACTCAAAACAGGCCAGGGGGGCAGGCAGAAAAACCTATGAAAACACAACATTTTGTGTAGCCAGTAGGTGGCGCTCTGTCAAAGCCTAAATATTGTTGTATAGTTGTGTTTAGGGTCAGACTCTGATCATACATGTGACATTTCGTACAGATCGGACAGAAAACGAAGAAGTTATAGAGACTTTCTGTGTCCTCAGAAATGGTCAAACTTTGAGGCCACGCCCCGGCCACACCGTCAGACTTTTGTAAGAGTTTTGGAATGCGTCTATTCCCTATGGTGTCCTGAGTGGACACAGTGAGTTTTAGCTCATTTGGATGAAGTGTGCGAGGCGTGAAAAGTTTTGTAGGAGGGTCACAAATCGCCAAAAATTAACAGAAATTTCAAAATTGCGGACTTCCTGTTGGGTTTGGAGGGGGGGTCCAAGAGACTTTTTTGTGCATCTTTGGGTGATAAACATGTGTACCAATTTTCATGACCCTACTCAAAACAGGCCAGGGGGGCAGGCAGAAAAACCTATGAAAACACAACATTTTGTGTAGCCAGTAGGTGGCGCTCTGTCAAAGCCTCAATATTGTTGTATAGATGTGTTTAGGGTCAGACTCTGATCATACATGTGACATTTGGTACAGATCGGACAGAAAACAAAGAAGTTATAGCGACTTCCTGTTTCCTCTGAAATGGTCAAACTTTGAGGCCACGCCCCGGCCACACCGTCAGACTTTTGTAAGAGTTTTGGAATGCGTCTATTCCCTATGGTGTCCTGAGTGGACACGGTGACTTTCAGCTCAATTCTATGAAGTATGCGAGGCGTGAAAAGTTTGGCAGCAGGGTCACACATCGCCAAAAATGGCCACAAACCTTCAAATGGCGGACTTCCTGTTGGGTTTGGAGGGGGGGTCCAAGAGACTTTTTTGTGCGTGTTGAGGTGATACATATGTGTGCCAATTTTCATAATCCTGTGTCAAACCGGCCAGAGGGGCTACGCGTTGGGGGCGCTATAGAGCCATTTTTATATGTGCATTTCAAAAGTCAGCAAATTTCAAAATTTTTCGGGCGAATGAATTTTTCTACCAAGTTTGGTGAGTTTTTGGGCATGTTAAGGCCTCCAAAAATGCGATCTCGGAGGGGGAAAAAAAAAAAAAAATTAAAGCTGCAAGCAGCATTGCGGGCCCTCGCGCACCTTGCGATCCGCGGGGTCATCGCAGTCTTCTCTCCTATGCTCTCGTCTCCTATACTCTCCTGTGCTATGCTCTCCTCCTCTCATTTCCACAGATATACAACAAACACATGTTTACAACCAAACTTTCCTGCTACCAGTAGGTGGCGCTATGACCGTATCATCCTATTAGCATATATATCTGTTTAGACTCGGCTCCATGGCAGTACTGTAAGATTTTGTCCACATTGCATGAAGTATATGGGTAGTACTGCATAAAACACAGCGAGTTCCTTTGTAATGGCGAACGGTCAACTTTGAGGCCACTCCCCCACCACACGGTAATACTTTTGAAAGAGTTTTGGAATGCGTCTATTCCCTATGGTGTCCCAAGTGGACACAGTGAATTTCAGCTCAATTGCATGAAGTATGCGAGGCATGAAAAGTTTTATAGCAGGGTCAGAAAACGGTAAAAATTACAAAAAAAAACAAAATGGTGGACTTCCTGTTGGGTTTGGAGGGGGGGTCCAAGAGACTTTTTTGTGCGTCTTGGGGTGATACACATGTGTGCTAATTCTCATGATCCTGTGTCAAACTGGCCAGCGGGGCTACGCGTTAGGGCAATAAATACAGTGAGTTCCTTTGTAATGGCGAATGGTCAACTTTGAGGCCACGCCCCCGCCACACCGTCAGACTTTTGTAAGAGTTTTTGAATGCGTCTATTCCCTATGGTGTCCTGAGTGGACACAGTGAGTTTTAGCTCATTTGGATGAAGTATGCGAGGCGTGAAAAGTTTTGTAGGAGGGTCACAAATCGCCAAAAATTACCAGAAATTTCAAAATTGCGGACTTCCTGTTGGGTTTGGAGGGGGGGTCCAAGAGACTTTTTTGTGCATCTTCGGGTGATACACATGTGTACCAATTTTCATGCCCCTACTCAAAACAGGCCAGGGGGGCAGGCAGAAAAACCTATGAAAACACAACATTTTGTGTAGCCAGTAGGTGGCGCTCTGTCAAAGCCTCAATATTGTTGTATAGATGTGTTTAGGGTCAGACTCTGATCATACATGTGACATTTCGTACAGATCGGACAGAAAACGAAGAAGTTATAGAGACTTTCTGTGTCCTCAGAAATGGTCAAACTTTGAGGCCACGCCCCGGCCACACCGTCAGACTTTTGTAAGAGTTTTGGAATGCGTCTATTCCCTATGGTGTCCTGAGTGGACACGGCGAATTTCAGCTCAATCCGTTGAAGTATGCGAGGCGTGAAAAGTTTGGCAGCAGGGTCACACATCGCCAAAAATGGCCACAAACCTTCAAATGGCGGACTTCCTGTTGGGTTTGGAGGGGGCGTCCAAGAGACTTTTTTGTGCGTCTTGAGGTGATACATATGTGTGCCAATTTTCATAATCCTGTGTCAAACCGGCCAGAGGGGCTACGCGTTGGGGGCGCTATAGAGCCATTTTTATATGTGCATTTCAAAAGTCAGCAAATTTCAAAATTTTTCGGGCGAGTGAATTTTTCTACCAAGTTTGGTGAGTTTTTGGGCATGTTAAGGCCTCCAAAAATGCGATCTCGGAGGGGGAAAAAAAAAAAAAAAAATAATAATCCTAAGGGTTTCAATAGGGCTCTTGCACCATTCGGTGCTCGGGCCCTAATAATCCTAAGGGTTTCAATAGGGCTCTTGCACCATTCGGTGCTCGGGCCCTAAATAAAGCTGCAAGCAGCATTGCGGGCCCTCGCGCACCTTGCGATCCGCGGGGCTATCGCTGTCTTCTCTCCTATGCTCTTGTCTCCCATACTCTCCTGTGCTATGCCCTCCTCTCCTCTCATTTGCAGAGATGTACAACAAACACATGTTTACAACCACACTTTCCTGCTACCAGTAGGTGGCGCTATGACCGTATCATCCTATTAGCATATATATCTGTTCAGACTCGGGTCCATAGCAGTACTGTAAGATTTTGGCCACATTGCATGAAGTATATGGGTAGTACTGCATAAAACACAGCGAGTTCCTTTGTAATGGCGAACGGTCAACTTTGAGGCCACTCCCCCGCCACACGGTAATACTTTTGAAAGAGTTTTGGAATGCGTCTATTCCCTATGGTGTCCTGAGTGGACACAGTGAATTTCAGCTCAATTGCATGAAGTTTGTGATGCGTGAAAAGTTTTGAAGCAGGGTCACAAATAGGCAAAAAATGGCCACAAAAGTCAAAATGGCGGACTTCCTGTTGGGTTTGGAGGGGGGGTCCAAGAGACTTTTTTGTGCGTCTTGGGGTGATACACATGTGTGCCAATTTTCATGATCCTGTGTCAAACTGGCCAGCGGGGCTATGCGTTAGGGCAAAAAATACAGGGAGTTCATTTGTAATGGCGAATGGTCAACTTTGAGGCCACACCCCCACCACACCGTAAGACTTTTGTAAGAGTTTTGGAATGCGTCTATTCTGTATCGTGTCCTGAGTGGACACAGTGATTTTCAGCTTGATTGGATGAAGTATGCGAGGCGTGAAAAGTTTTGTAGCAGGGTCACAAATCGCCACAAATTAACAGACATTTCAAAATGGCGGACTTCCTGTTGGGTTTGGAGGGGGGGTCCAAGAGACTTTTTTGTGCGTCTTGGGGTGATAAACATGTGTGCCAATTTTCGGGACCCTACTCAAAACAGGCCACAGGGGCAGGCAGAAAAACCTATGAAAACACAACATTTTGTGTAGCCAGTAGGTGGCGCTCTGTCAAAGCCTCAATATTGTTGTATAGATGTGTTTAGGGTCAGACTCTGATCATACATGTGACATTTCGTACAGATCGGACAGAAAACGAAGAAGTTATAGTGACTTTCTGTGTCCTCAGAAATGGTCAAACTTTGAGGCCACGCCCCGGCCACACCGTCAGACTTTTGTAAGAGTTTTGGAATGCGTCTATTCCCTATGGTGTCCTGAGTGGACACGGCGAATTTCAGCTCAATCCGATGACGTATGCGAGGCGTGAAAAGTTTGGCAGCAGGGTCACACATCGCCAAAAATGGCCACAAACCTTCAAATGGCGGACTTCCTGTTGGGTTTGGAGGGGGGGTCCAAGAGACTTTTTTGTGCGTCTTGAGGTGATACATATGTGTGCCAATTTTCATAATCCTGTGTCAAACCGGCCAGAGGGGCTACGTGTTGGGGGCGCTATAGAGCCATTTTTATATGTGCGTTTCAAACGTCAGCAAATTTCAAAATTTTTCGGGCGAATGAATTTTTCTACCAAGTTTGGTGAGTTTTTGGGCATGTTAAGGCCTCCAAAAATGCGATCTTAGGGGGGGAAGGAAAAAAAATGAAAAATTAAAGCTGCAAGCAGCATTGCGGGCCCTCGCACACCTGGCGATCCGCGGGGTCATCGCAGTCTTCTCTCCTATGCTCTCGTCTCCTGTACTCTCCTGTCCTATGCTCTCCTCCTCTCATTTCCACAGATATACAACAAACACATGTTTACAACCAAACTGTCCTGCTACCAGTAGGTGGCGCTATGACCGTATCGTCCTATTAGCATATATATCTGTTCAGACTCGGGTCCATAGCAGTAGTGTAAGATTTTGTCCACATTGCATGAAGTATATGGGTAGTACTACATAGAATAGAGCAAGTTCGTTTGTAATGGCGAATGGTCAAATTTGAGGCCACGCCCCCACCA
Source organism: Parambassis ranga (assembly GCF_900634625.1). Lineage (NCBI taxonomy): Eukaryota > Metazoa > Chordata > Actinopteri > Ambassidae > Parambassis > Parambassis ranga. The sequence goes on along the minus strand of NC_041028.1, from coordinate 17,756,584 downwards.
CACGGTAATACTTTTGAAAGAGTTTTGGAATGTGTTTATTCCCTATGGTGTCCTGAGTGGACACAGTGAATTTCAGGTCAATTGCATGAAGTTTGTGATGCGTGAAAAGTTTTGAAGCAGGGTCACAAATAGGCAAAAAATGGCCACATAAGTCAAAATGGCAGACTTCCTGTTGGGTTTGGAGGGGGTGTCCAAGAGACTTTTTTGTGTGTCTTGGGGTGGTACACATATGTGCTAACTTTCATGATCCTGTGTCAAACTGGCCAGCGGGGCTACGCGTTAGGGCAATAAATACAGGGAGTTCCTTTGTAAGGGCGAATGGTCAAATTTGAGGCCACGCCCCCACCACACGGTAATACTTTTGAAAGAGTTTTGGAATGCGTCTATTCCCTATGGTGTCCTGAGTGGACACAGTGATTTTCAGCTCAATTGCATGAAGTATGTGAGGCGTGAAAAGTTTTGAAGCAGGGTCACAAATAGGCAAAAAATGGCCAGAAAAGTCAAAATGGCGGACTTCCTGTTGGGTTTGGAGCGGGGGTCCAAGAGACTTTTTTGTGCGTCTTGGGGTGATACACATGTGTGCAAATTTTCATGATCCTGTGTCAAACTGGCCAGCGGGGCTACGTGTTAGGGCAAAAAATACAGGGAGTTCCTTTGTAATGGCGAATGGTCAACTTTGAGGCCACACCCCCACCACACCGTAATACTTTTGTAAGAGTTTTGGAATGCGTCTATTCTGTATCGTGTCCTGAGTGGACACAGTGATTTTCAGCTTGATTGGATGAAGTATGCGAGGCGTGAAAAGTTTTGTAGCAGGGTCACAAATCGCCAAAAATTAACAGACATTTCAAAATGGCGGACTTCCTGTTGGGTTTGGAGGGGGGGTCCAAGAGACTTTTTTGTGCGTCTTGGGGTGATAAACATGTGTGCCAATTTTCGTGACCCTACTCAAAACAGGCCACAGGGGCAGGCAGAAAAACCTATGAAAACACAACATTTTGTGTAGCCAGTAGGTGGCGCTCTGTCAAAGCCTCAATATTGTTGTATAGATGTGTTTAGGGTCAGACTCTGATCATACATGTGACATTTCGTACAGATCGGACAGAAAACGAAGAAGTTATAGAGACTTTCTGTGTCCTCAGAAATGGTCAAACTTTGAGGCCACGCCCCGGCCACACCGTCAGACTTTTGTAAGAGTTTTGGAATGCGTCTATTCCCAATGGTGTCCTGAGTGGACACGGCGAATTTCAGCTCAATCCGATGACGTATGCGAGGCGTGAAAAGTTTGGCAGCAGGGTCACACATCGCCAAAAATGGCCACAAACCTTCAAATGGCGGACTTCCTGTTGGGTTTGGAGGGGGGGTCCAAGAGACTTTTTTGTGCGTCTTGAGGTGATACATATGTGTGCCAATTTTCATAATCCTGTGTCAAACCGGCCAGAGGGGCTACGCGTTGGGGGCGCTATAGAGCCATGTTTATATGTGCATTTCAAAAGTCAGCAAATTTCAAAATTTTTCGGGCGAATGAATTTTTCTACCAAGTTTGGTGAGTTTTTGGGCATGTTAAGGCCCCCAAAAATGCGATCTTAGGGGGGGAAGGAAAAAAAAAAATGAAAAATAATAATCCTAAGGGTTTCAATAGGGCTCTTGCACCATTCGGTGCTCGGGCCCTAATTAAAGCTGCAAGCAGCATTGCGGGCCCTCGCGCACCTTGCGATCCGTGGGGTCATCGCAGTCTTCTCTCCTATGCTCGCGTCTCCTATACTCTCCTGTGCTATGCTCTCCTCCTCTCATTTCCACAGATATACAACAAACACATGTTTACAACCAAACTTTCCTGCTACCAGTAGGTGGCGCTATGACCGTATCATCCTATTAGCATATATATCTGTTTAGACTCGGCTCCATGGCAGTACTGTAAGATTTTGTCCACATTGCATAAAGTATATGGGTAGTACTGCATAAAACACAGCGAGTTCCTTTGTAATGGCGAATGGTCAACTTTGAGGCCACTCCCCGCCACACGGTAATACTTTTGAAAGAGTTTTGGAATGCGTCTATTCCCTATGGTGTCCTGAGTGGACACAGTGAATTTCAGCTCAATTGCATGAAGTATGTGAGGCGTGAAAAGTTTTGAAGCAGGGTCACAAATAGGCAAAAAATGGCCACAAAAGTCAAAATGGTGGACTTCCTGTTGGGTTTGGAGGGGGGGTCCAAGAGAGTTTTTTGTGCGTCTTGGGGTGATACACATGTGTGCTAATTCTCATGATCCTGTGTCAAACTGGCCAGCGGGGCTACGCATTAGGGCAATAAATACAGTGAGTTCCTTTGTAATGGCGAATGGTCAAGTTTGAGGCCACGCCCCCGCCACACCGTCAGACTTTTGTAAGAGTTTTTGAATGCGTCTATTCCCTATGGTGTCCTGAGTGGACACAGTGAGTTTTAGCTCATTTGGAGGAAGTATGCGAGGCGTGAAAAGTTTTGTAGGAGGGTCACAAATCGCCAAAAATTAACAGAAATTTCAAAATTGCGGACTTCCTGTTGGGTTTGGAGGGGGGGTCCAAGAGACTTTTTTGTGCATCTTGGGGTGATACACATGTGTACCAATTTTCATGACCCTACTCAAAACAGGCCAGGGGGGCAGGCAGAAAAACCTATGAAAACACAACATTTTGTGTAGCCAGTAGGTGGCGCTCTGTCAAAGCCTCAATATTGTTGTATAGATGTGTTTAGGGTCAGACTCTGATCATACATGTGACATTTCGTACAGATCGGACAGAAAACGAAGAAGTTATAGAGACTTTCTGTGTCCTCAGAAATGGTCAAACTTTGAGGCCACGCCCCAGCCACACCGTAAGACTTTTGTAAGAGTTTTGGAATGCGTCTATTCCCTATGGTGTCCTGAGTGGACACGGCAAATTTCAGCTCGATCCGTTGAAGTATGCGAGGCGTGAAAAGTTTGGCAGCAGGGTCACACATCGCCAAAAATGGCCACAAACCTTCAAATGGCGGACTTCCTGTTGGGTTTGGAGGGGGGGTCCAAGAGACTTTTTTGTGCGTCTTGAGGTGATACATATGTGTGCCAATTTTCATAATCCTGTGTCAAACCGGCCAGATGGGCTACGCGTTGGGGGCGCTATAGAGCCATTTTTATATGTGCATTTCAAAAGTCAGCAAATTTCAAAATTTTTCGGGCGAATGAATTTTTCTACCAAGTTTGGTGAGTTTTTGGGCATGTTAAGGCCTCCAAAAATGCGATCTCGGAGGGGGAAAAAAAAAAAAAAAAAAAAAAAAAAAAAAAAAAAAAAAAAAAAAAAAAAAAATAATAATCCTAAGGGTTTCAATAGGGCTCTTGCACCATTCGGTGCTCGGGCCCTAAAAAAAAAAATTAAAGCTGCAAGCAGCATTGCGGGCCCTCGCGCACCTTGCGATCCGCGGGGTCATCGCAGTCTTCTCTCCTATGCTCTTGTCTCCTATACTCTCCTGTCCTATGCTCTCCTCTTATTTCCACAGAGATACAACGAACACATGTTTACAACCAAACTTTCCTGCTACCAGTAGGTGGCGCTATGACCGTATCATCCTATTAGCATATATATCTGTTCAGACTCAGGTCCATAGCAGTACTGTAAGTTTTTGTCCACATTGCATAAAGTATATGGGTAGTACTGCATAAAACACAGCGAGTTCCTTTGTAATGGCGAACGGTCAACTTTGAGGCCACTCCCCTGCCACACGGTAATACTTTTGAAAGAGTTTTGGAATGCATCTATTCCCTATGGTGTCCTGAGTAGACACAGTGAATTTCAGCTCAATTGCATGAAGTATGTGAGGCGTGAAAAGTTTTGAAGCAGGGTCAAAAATAGGCAAAAAATTGCCACAAAAGTCAAAATGGCGGACTTCCTGTTGGGTTTGGAGGCGGGGTCCAAGAGACTTTTTTGTGCGTCTTGGGGTGATACACATGTGTGCTAATTTTCATGAACCTGTGTCAAACTGGCCAGCGGGGCTACGCATTAGGGCAATAAATACAGTGAGTTCCTTTGTAATGGCGAATGGTCAAGTTTGAGGCCACGCCCCCGCCACACCGTCAGACTTTTGTAAGAGTTTTTGAATGCGTCTATTCCCTATGGTGTCCTGAGTGGACACAGTGAGTTTTAGCTCATTTGGAGGAAGTATGCGAGGCGTGAAAAGTTTTGTAGGAGGGTCACAAATCGCCAAAAATTAACAGAAATTTCAAAATTGCGGACTTCCTGTTGGGTTTGGAGGGGGGGTCCAAGAGACTTTTTTGTGCATCTTGGGGTGATACACATGTGTACCAATTTTCATGACCCTACTCAAAACAGGCCAGGGGGGCAGGCAGAAAAACCTATGAAAACACAACATTTTGTGTAGCCAGTAGGTGGCGCTCTGTCAAAGCCTCAATATTGTTGTATAGATGTGTTTAGGGTCAGACTCTGATCATACATGTGACATTTCGTACAGATCGGACAGAAAACGAAGAAGTTATAGAGACTTTCTGTGTCCTCAGAAATGGTCAAACTTTGAGGCCACGCCCCGGCCACACCGTAAGACTTTTGTAAGAGTTTTGGAATGCGTCTATTCCCTATGGTGTCCTGAGTGGACACGGCGAATTTCAGCTCAATCCGTTGAAGTATGCGAGGCGTGAAAAGTTTGGCAGCAGGGTCACACATCGCCAAAAATGGCCACAAACCTTCAAATGGCGGACTTCCTGTTGGGTTTGGAGGGGGGGTCCAAGAGACTTTTTTGTGCGTCTTGAGGTGATACATATGTGTGCCAATTTTCATAATCCTGTGTCAAACCGGCCAGAGGGGCTACGCGTTGGGGGCGCTATAGAGCCATTTTTATATGTGCATTTCAAAAGTCAGCAAATTTCAAAATTTTTCGGGCGAATGAATTTTTCTACCAAGTTTGGTGAGTTTTTGGGCATGTTAAGGCCTCCAAAAATGCGATCTCGGAGGGGGAAAAAAAAAAAAAAAAAAAAAAAAAAAAAAAATAATTATCCTAAGGGTTTCAATAGGGCTCTTGCACCATTCGGTGCTCGGGCCCTAATAATAATCCTAAGGGTTTCAATAGGGCTCTTGCACCATTCGGTGCTCGGGCCCTAATAATAATCCTAAGGGTTTCAATAGGGCTCTTGCACCATTCGGTGCTCGGGCCCTAAAAATCCTGTTTGTCAAGGCAGTCCCCAGCTCTGCCATTGATAAATGCTGCTGCTTCACAGGTCGAAGGTCACATCAGTGATTACAATGCACATTAAGTGAGAAAAGTGTCCATGAATAGGTGAGGTGTTAAGCCCTAACCCTAAATCTGTAAACTCTACATTTAATGCTGCAGTTCTGCTTCTCTGCACCACACTAATTCTTTTTTTATTGCAGATTGCATATCTTGTCCTTTGACGTGTTTTTTTTTCTGTTCTCTATTCATCACTCCTGCACGACAGTTGCTAACCGAAGCAGCGCCAAGGCTAACAATTCTTATCTTCTTATTCTTTCTCTGAGGTCAGAAAATATTTCCCACAGAGGACAGAATGTGGAGAAAAAAGATGAGGCAGTCACATTTTTATAAACCAGTGTGTGCGAATATTCTGCGTTCTACATGAAAGATTCAATATAAGCTGGTTTTAGGAGGTGTCCCGCTGCCGTGGACGGTCCCCACGCACTCGGGCTGTTTTCACAACAGTGAGTGGGGCTCTGTGAGGGGAGAGAAGGTGTGTGTGCATGCATGAGAAAACCGAGGTGAAGGGGAAAGATGGCCAGGGTCAGAGAGTGAGGAGGAGGTGGAGAAGTCCAGATCCAGCGTCGATCAGGTTAAAGAGTTCAGTTCATGTAGTAAACTGACCAGCAGCAACACGAGGTCTGGACATTAGACCCTAATGGGTCTTTGAGTTTAGCAGGAGTTAGACAGGCAGATCAGTGTGGCGTCTGCTGTGGTGAAGAGAGCCAAAAATGCAAAGCTACAAGATGTGGGTAGTGACTATAAGAATAAAATTGCAAATACAAATAGCCTAAATGAGTATCCTCTGCAGGGCGGCAGGACACGGTGAGGAATTTATAATCTTATAAAAGGACCTTGGAGTAGAGTTGCTGCTCCTCCATGACAAGAAGAGTTGGGGTTGTTTGGGCATTCGGGTCTAATGTCCCTTGGGCACTTTGCCCTGGTGGGCTGTTCCAAGATTTGCCAAGTGGACGGAGTCCCTTGGTCAGACCCAGGATGAGGTGGAATGATTATATTTCTCAGATTGTGTGGGATGGCCCTGGATTGAGCTGGATTAGGCGGCCTGGGAAACTGCACCTTATGTTCTCCTGTTAAGAACCTGCTGCGCATCTTTATAATCACATCACATTTAATCGTCCCATCTACCTGTGAATATTATCATGTTTGTGGAGATAAACACCTGGTGGCACAATTTCCTCACATTCTACAGAATGCACAATGTGTGTTTGAGGAAAATGTGAATGAGGCTTTAACGGACAGTACTGTATTTTCAGCACATTTGCATGTTACATGCTGCGGCCTGGCCCTGCTGGCTGCACTTACCTCAGCCTGTATACCTGTGAGCCTGTTTGTTGTTGCACTGAGTGGCTTCATGCTGTGCAGGAAGAGGCTGCCCAGGGTTGTGTTATTTGTGCAGCAAGAGGAGTTTACCTATTCGTCAAAGGTTGAAACGACTTGACATGACTACTTTTTTAAAAACATTTTTTTACAATGTTACAATGTGGCTGTAGCAGCTCTGTGCTACTGGGGCTCTTCCTGGGACAGAACAGGCAGGACTCAGGAGTGAGAGCCGAACTGTTCAGCTCCCACCACCAACACAAAAGGCATGCACACCGGGCAAACACCCAACACCTGCAGCAAATCAAACCCTCTCCCCCTGGTCTGCCTTAAGTGACACACCCACTCCCTCCTGCTACAGAGCGCCCACAAGCCCCTAGGCCACAGTGGCTTTCTTTGTCTTTTGTTCCAAGTGTTTTTATTATATTGGGGGAGCAGAGGTTCAGATGTTTGAGTGGTTGTCCATCAGTTTTGTGGATTTTTCAGAAATCAGGGTGACCGATGGTCGATACATGATCTGCAAATTCTTGGTTTTATTTGTAACCCCCATAAAAATATAACAAACTTTTGAATGGTATTGTATGTCTGTCTACACTAAAGCTGGATCCATACTCCACGAGAACAAAGAACGTTCTTGCTGTCGGTGCTCTGACTACAAAATGATGTAATTTCTGGTTGGCGGTTCGATCCCTGGCCCTTGCTGGCACTTTAGCCTAAACGCTTCCATTAGTGGGTGAATGTGTTGTCAAAGGGATAAATGTGAAGGAAAGCACATTGTGTACCTTTGTGTAGGTACATGCTGACAGTGCAGAGGTGTAGCATTTGTGTTTTTAACTTTGATAATTGCAGGTGATCCAAAATTCATTCAAGAACAATCAAACATCATGAGTGATAATTAGTTGGTTTATTTGAGTGTCTGTACGAACAATGGAGCTGCCATGATCCTGTGTTCACTTGGCTTTGTTCTCATTTAAATATTTCGTTTTTTTATGTTTGTATGTTTCCTGGTTTATTTTGCCCTGTTTTGTCCCTGCATTTGTTCTCTGAGCTCCCATACTGTGTCCTGCTTCTCAGTGTTTTACCTTCCACGTTTCCAGTGGGCTGACATTTATGTCCGTCAGATGTTTTGTTTAGATTGTGTTTTTTTTTCTTTAATTGTTTTAGCTCGCCTTTACTTAAATGTACAAGTCTTTTTAGTTTGTCTGCGTTTGGGTCCTCTCTGAATTCTAACCCTCTAACAGGAGCAAACACACAAACAGATCACAATTACACTAGACTGCATCACAAAAAATCTCCAATCCAGTTTTTTTGTTTTTTTGTTTTTTAAACATGAAGCAATATAATTTCTAAGGCTGGGGACACACTACGACTTTCCCAGTCTTAACAGATTTTTAAAAAAGACTAAGAGGACACACTAACAGACTGTCTTCAGCAGATTTTTAGTGATGATGGCGGTCACACATTTACAAACTGCTCCTCATGAGGGATCACAGACTACAGAATTTATCAAACCAACTTTGTGAAGCCAACTGAATGCTGCAAAAACACCAGCTGGTGGCGGTAGTGCATCAATTTGTTGTTTGCCACTTGCCAAAAACTCATAGAAGAAGAAGTAAACAAACAAACACTGATGATAATCTGCTCACTGCTGCTGCCTGTGCAGCTATCTGATCGGAAAAAACACAAAGAAGAAAAAAACGGGCTTGGATCAAGCAGTGTAGGAGTCGATCATCACTAACTCCCGTATCTCACTGTCTCTTTTCATTGGCTGTTGACAACACCTGTTTGCAGTCAGGTCAGTGATCAGTTCACACTAGCCGACTGTGTCCAGATTCGGCCTTAAAAATTCAAACACGTTTGAATGAGGTCTGGTCTGGCCCCTCACACACTAACAGTTTTTTAGTACCGACAGAAAACAGTGGTTAAAATCAGGCGAAAAAGTATGTAGTGTGTCCCCAGCTTAAGAAATCCCACCTAGCATCAATGTAATAAAAATAGCTCCAGACGTGTTTGAACTAGATTAGTTTTTTTGAACATAAAAGTCTTGTAGGTGCGTTCTGTCAAAGAGAAACCTGACAAAGAAAATGCTTCATGGCTTATTTACAGAATCTCTGTGATGCAATCTCATGTAATATGAAAGTGTACCTGAAGTCTGCACCACTTTTTCCGAAACATCAGAAAGACAAAACAGTGGTGACGACGGTGTTTGTTCTCACTCTACATCCCATTAATTGTGTTAAACTAAAATTTACCTGCCAGGGCAATCAGCTGCTAAATTAAACTGTTTACTTTTTAAGGTTAAAATACAATTTAATGTGGTTTTTGACTTGATTGCACATTTTTTCCCTCAGAATTGCAACAAAAACATTAATAAATTCAAAGTTATTGCCACTTAATTTGATGAAGTGTCACTCGATTGACACACGTTGTGTGTCTGAGATTGTCTTCTTCTTCTGAGATTGATTCAGTGGCAAAAATGGCACTTGGCAGGATGCGTTTATTTCAGAGAAACAGACCAGCAGCAGCAGCAACATGTGCTGTTTGATACAAAGAGAGAGTAACAGAATCAAAGTATCACAGTAACTTGTGTTGTTTGTCCAAATAACAGCACTATATTTCACAAACCCTTCTGTCACATACAGCATGTCCGTACCTGCCAGAGGGCATGTCGGAGGTGGTTTTTCCCATCAGCACCTGCTAAGTTGAAGTGGAAGACTATCACATACTTACTGATTTGTGCCAGTCATTCTTAAAAAAAAATGATTGAGAGACTGGCATGGATAAAAAAAAAAAAAAAACTGAACTTGAGACCATGAGCTGGGCATTCAGCTTACCCAAAATGTTTAATTTTTATTCAATCACCAATATTTTTAATCACCAATGCCAAAATGATAAGCAGAACACAAAGTAAAGTGCATCACCTTATGACTTCAAAGTGTAGGCTCTCACAGCCAGTCAATAGTACAAGTGCAGCAAACACCTCACATAAAAGACTATAAATTTAATAAATAACTTAAGCTGGTTATGACTTGATAATACTAAAAACTAGGGCTGTCAAACGATTCAAATTCTTATTCGCGATTAGTCTCAGAATTCCATAGCGTTAATTTTTCATCCGGTTAAAATACATTTCGCTCTAAAAAACGTGTGTATGTGTGTGTGTGTTCACCACTGACAGCCACATCTGCCCGAATCACATTACCACCCAATCTAGACACTTGCTCCACGCTAAACAAGGAACTAAGAACCAGCTCATCCGAGTATCAAACCCAGGACCTCTTGCACCCGAAGCAACAATCATCCCCCTACACCACCATCCAATCATTCTGCGTTCAAATCTTTTATCGCGTTAATAATTATGATGGATTAGTCTGTGTGATTTCTAGAGAATAAACACTAGAATTCACAGAAAATAAATACAAACAGGCTTTTCAGCTGTGGTCAATAGCACTGCCTACTGCATTAAGTTGTCGGTGCTGCCTTTTACAAATCAAAATGTGATTGGTTAATTCACCCTAATTCACTTTCTAAAACAAACACCCTGCTGTGGCCACATTCCAAGTTAGCCAATAGGGTAGCCAACAATCTGAATTACAATAGAATAACTGTTGAATTGAATAAATCAATACATACTATAACATTTCAAATGCTAAAATCATGCTTGGGATTCCCCTGTGCTACTTTTACACGATGGTCACAGTGAACAGGGTGTTCTAAAAATGAGCTATAGATTCATTTGAAAGTATTCCATTGTCACAAAAAACAAACAAAACAAAACTTTAGCAATATGCTTACTATCAAAGAAACAGTTAGTTGAGATCCCTGACACTAGAGCCTAAAAACACCAAACTCTGCTAAATCTCAATGTCATCTCAGTGCATGTTTTCATTAAGTGAAAGTCAGGACTCAGTTAAACATCTGTCCCGGCTCCAGAAAATATCCGGCCGCCTTCTGTTTGGTCTTCATCTTCAAAGGAAGCGACGTTAGATGAGAGCGAAGCTTCTGTTGTGTTTACATGCTTAGCAGCTGTAATGTAGCTGATACCCGAGTGACAAATGAAGGTTTGGTCCCTCTGCCAGCCTCACAGAGAGGCAACAAAGCACATTCTCTCAAGTGATGTACTGCTTTGAAGCCGCCATGCGTATTAGAAATGTGACTAGTAGCTTCATAATGCATGACAACTGCTAGAAAAGATGTGCATGTGTGTGTGTGTGTATGGTAACAAAATCAGTAATTCATCCACTCATTCTTTGTCTGTTTCTTTCCAATAGAGAAAGCATTGCTGACAGAAACACAGCAAGCTCTTATCGTCACAAATGAATGCCAGTGTTTATTATAATCCAATAGTGGTGCCTGGAAAGTTTGTAAACACTTAGAATTTTTCATATTTCTACATAAACATTAGCAGATTTTCACACAAGTCCATCACTGCATTATCAAACAAGATTTCTGAGGACCTCATACAAACAGTTCTTGTTGCTCATCAGGCTGTAAAAGGTTATAAATCCATCTCTAAAGAGTCCGGACTCCACAAATCCACAGACAGACTGCATACAAATGAAGGAAATTTAATCTATTACCCTTGCAAGGAATTGTTGACAAACAAAAATCCCTCCAAAAACATGATGTGTGATAGTCCACGAGGTCACAGAGGACCCCAGGGTGATCTCTAAGCAGTTGAACACCTCTCTCACATTGACTAATCCCAATGTTCATGAATCCACCATCAAGACCGAACAATCATGGAACCTTATCCCTTCTATGAAGCATGGTGGTGGTAGTATCATGGTTTTTGCCTGTTTATGTTGCATCATTGATAGAACAATGAATTCTGAATTATAGCATTAACCTTTAAATAAGAGTAGTCAGTTGTCAGGTTTGTGAACCACAAGAAAAACAATCTGACATGGGCAGTGTGAGGAAACCCACCAACATCTCAGACTGTTACTGCTCCGTACTGAAAAATGGGCTAAAATGTCTCCAAGCTGGATGACTCGTCAACAGCCTTGTAGTTGCTGTTATTGCTGCACTAGAGGTCACAGCAGATACTCACATACTCACATTTTCATTGACCATGTGTAAAAATCAGAGGATGTGTTGAGTCATATTTATGAAGAAATATCGAAAATTATACAGGCTTCACAACATTCAAGCGAGAATATGCCTGTGACCCATGTCATTAATGAAGCCATACAGTGTGCTGCCAGCTCTGAGTGGTTATTAACAGGCACTCATTACATTTTTTTTGTCATTTCCTGTCCCTTTGCCGCTCTAATGTAACAACAGGAAACATGCCAACAGCAGCAGGAAACACAGAGATAGGTGTGTCCATGTTGGGCTTAACTCGACCTGATATTTGGGGTGTCATTCTGCTAACCTTTGTAGGTCACACTGGTCTGCAGGTATGACTGCAGACAGATTGCCTGGTGACAGTCCCTAATTTTAAGTCACAAATATCGACCATGTTTTAATCCAATGGACTGATGGGATTATTTATTATTTGTAACATCCAATCACCTTTGCATTCAGAGATTAGCTGTGTCTACTAAGCCAGCTGGAAACAGAGCGTCCTCTATTGTCTCTCCACTCTGCTACATACTTCATATGGAGGGTGAGTAACCCCCTCCTCTTAAGAGTACATGGATATTTCTTTAAGAGACACCAGCGTGCCCAGCCACGCCCCCGTGTAGGTCGAGTACAAAGGACCCATGCGAGCGTGGAGTCAGTGATTGTTTGATGTCCACTGTATTAGAGTGCAGTGTGACAGTCTGGAGGTGGAAGAAAAGGGGGAGGATGATTATGAGGTGGAAGAAAAAGTTGATGTGGAAACCATCCTCTGAGGACAGCAAGATGGTCTCCGAGCAAGTGATTGTTTGATAGACAGTTGTCTCTGAGTGGCTGAGAGCTGGAGAGATAGTCGCGTCTATGTATATAAGCTGGCGATAAATAACCGGTCCCAGGGCACTTCCCTGCTCCAGCTCCCCCCAGGGGATGCAGCTAAAACTGAAGCAGCCAAAGAATGCCTGCTGTCTCACTGCACCCGATGAGACAGATGACGAGATGGAGAGACATGATAGCTGCCGTATTGGCCAGGCGGGTCTGGAGAGCCACAGCCCTGTGTAGTCTAGTTAGCGGGTTCCATCAATAGTCTACAGTTCCTGCAAGTGCAGGTAACTTTGTTGAGAGCCAGTAGCCGACAGGACCTGGAACAACATCAGTCAAAACTGCTGGTCTTCTGTTCTAAACATGACCAGACTTGTGATTTTGACATCTTTGAAACCCAGGTGAAATGTGCCACTGATTGCACTGCTGGTGTTACACAGAGTGAACATTCACACACAATGAGCACAAAGATTCTTCACTCATGACTAACCTGGTTTAAATACTAAAAAAAACTGCACACTGTGAACATGAAACACTGTAGTTAAAATAAATTAAAAGATGGGTTATCTGTCTAGAGCATTGCATAAAGCAGCATTACTAAATTTTAGTGGGGTCCCTTTTCTACAGCAAGCCACAGGGGGCAGATGCTGCTTTTGGGGAGCTGTCATGTCGTCATTTATATACAGTCTATAGAACCTTATGAAATTTTAAATACTGTATTCTGGATCTCCTGATTGAAACCTGAAAAGTCTTATCGATTGTTTTTGTCACAGGAGCTAACAAGGTTGCTGTTAGGAAAGATGTTACAGACTAAATGGAACCATCTATAATATTGGAAAAAAAAACATCTTTACATTAATGCATAGTATAACTAGACTCTTTTTTATTAAATGCAAGACAGAGATGAGTTGCTGGACTGTTGCAGAATTTGGCTTATGCTCTACTCTTGTAATTGCAAATGCAACTTTTATCAGACACTTGGAACGAGAGGCTTCTTCAAATCGGTGACAGTGTAAAATTAGCTTTGCATCAATATTAGGAAAAAAGAGAGAGAGGGAGGGAGTGAGCTCAGCTTTGCATAAATTTGACATCACATTTGAAGCTCAGAGTTTGTGCTGTAAATGGTGAGATATCTGCATAAACGTCTCTGCTCTGAGAATGTTAAAGGAATCTGGCTCTTGTCTTGTGTCATGTTTATGTCAGGAATGGTTCCTTGGTGCGTAGTAATAAAACAGCATGTGACATGTGGCATGTAGTCTGTGCAGAGACCTGTGTTTAAACAGTGTCACCGTGTTGCAAATATTTGGATTATTCTGTGCTGAAAGACAGATAGAAAGAAAAGGGTCATGTGATGATGAGAGGTAAGTGTCCTGGAGGACATGATAAATAGCCCCCTACACGTGTTGTAAACAACATGCAAGCACTCACTAAATGTTTCTAGTTTTAGAAAAACTCTTCGGAATATTCCTGAGAAATGAAGTCACAAGACAGCTCCAGTGATGTTTTACAGGAAAGGCAGTCGACTTCATTTAACTTGAAGTTGTTTGCTGTGGTTTAAGGAACACTGATTGTCTGGCGCCTGTCAGTGGGTGGGATATCTCAGCAAGTAGCAACTGGATATTTGTCCCCAAAGTTGTAAGTGAGAAGGATTTGAGGCACTTTCAGTGTTGCCAATTTGGATGGGCTGGAAAAAAAAATAGCACTGGGCAGGTTCGTAAAATTTGGGCTGCTCTTCACAGCATTTGGCAGGTTTTTAGAAAATATTCCAGTTGTCATTTTATGCAAAAAGTAAATGTCATTTGATTAATTTAAATAAAAAGTGGCACTGTCCTGCCTCTCAGATTATCAGTTTGTTTGTTTAAAAATCATCAAGTGGCATCAAGGATGACAGTCATTGGTCCACTGGCAACATGAAATCCTACTGGTTAGTGGAGTTAAGAGTTCAACCAACATTAACATAAACATCAGGCACATTCTTTCATCATTTTCATGAACAGAACACTGTTCTGTTCTGTCTGAACTGTGTGTTCAAGTGATGAACATAACATTTCATGTTAAAGAGAAACGTTTGATAGACCTACACTCATCTCCCTGTGTGTGTGTGTGTGTGTATGTGTGTGTGTGTGTGAGCTAGTTATTGAGAGCCTGCCTGCATAATTTTAGAGTAAGTTGGATTCTAATGTTTGGTTAGTCACATTTCTCTTGGTATTAAATACATGTTTTTCCATGACGCCTTTCTTGCATATGGCAGTCTAAACATTAAGATTCTTGGGAGGTTGTGATTTGGGCTGTTTTTCTTTTGGGTTTTACGTTCTGTTTTGGCTGGAAACTGTCACTCAGATCTGGCAACGCTGGCCACTTTGACAATGACCAAAACAAGGATTCGTTTGGTCTGAAAGATCAGGTTTTCCTGATCACCTTTGGAGGTCGCAATGAGTATTTTAAAAATGTATTTTTATCGGTCCTTAATTGCAAAAAGATGACACTTGAAATTGCACTATGTTTCTCTTGACAACCACACACGCAGTTGTTAAGATGATGTGCTGCATCCCTTCAGAAATAGCTCTTCAAGCAAACGCCACCACTGACGCATGCACGTTCATCAAGGGAGGCTCAGAGCGAACAGCTCAGTGGTGTTTAATTGACTGTTGTTCCTCAGCTGTGTGGGGGTAAATTGTTTCGTGTTCCTGTCTGATAGAAACAGCTGTTTCACAGCTACATCTTCGGCCTTGCAAAACAAAGGTTTTATATAACCATGGAGATCTTAGATTGAAAAGTGCTCAGTGCTCTCACTGTATTGTAAGCAAGGACAGAAAAACACAGAGAAAGCACAGCTCGTCCTTCCATCAGAATAAATGAATATCACTGAAAATATACTGCTGCAAGAAAAATGTGTGCTTATACATGACATACATGTCAGCCCTGCTATGACTGAACAGGACTGCAGTAAGGTTTTTAGTAATAAGTAGTAGTAGTTAGTAATAGTAATAAAAATAATTAGGTAATAATATTATGATTGAATAAAGTCAATTATAGTGGCATAGTGCAGTGCCTGGATGATGGTCACATTTCTTTTTTCTTTTTCTTTACTTTTTATTTATTTGTTGAAGAGTTTATTGAAGAGAATTCATATAATAAATGAATACATACATAATTTAAATAATAATAAATACATATTTTAAATAAATTAAATGTAAATAACTGTTTTTAAATAATTTTAGTTAAAGAATTCTGCATAGCACAAAGCAAAATAACATAAGATGCTTTACAGCCAATAAAGAATAAATAAAGAACAATGAAGCGCGATGAAACATAATAATAGAATAAAACAGTACACATAAAGTGTCAGAATAATGAAAAAAAAACAATAAAACCTGCCACTATTTAGACCTAAAAGCCACAAAAGCAGGCTTATATAAATAATATTATTAATTATAAAAATATGTCTTGTCTTTACTCTTCTTCTCAGGATGGTTGTTTTGGGAGTTGGGGTCCTTGGGTTCTCCTTGTAATTCCTGTTTTATTTTGGTTCCTCCTCTGTGATTGGCTGCCCCGGCCCTCATTGTTTCC
The DNA here is from genome assembly GCF_900634625.1 of Parambassis ranga. Lineage (NCBI taxonomy): Eukaryota > Metazoa > Chordata > Actinopteri > Ambassidae > Parambassis > Parambassis ranga. The sequence continues at coordinate 17,740,558 of NC_041028.1, read as the reverse complement.
ACCTGTGTCCTGTTACCCTAATGCTGTGCATTCAGTGCTTGCACCAACAGAAATGCTTACGCTACCCGGCACCCTTCCATTTCTAGACTATATCCTACTCTGGCAGCCGAACTACATAAAAAAAAGGTCACACTTTTGACAAGCATGTTGCCGAAAAAAACGTGAAAGCAGAGTTTTTCTAAATCTCCACTTTCTTTACCCGTGTATGTGTAAATGGGGTCTGATCTTATCAGGATGGTTGTTTCGGGAGTTGGGGTCCTTGGGTCCTTGTACTTCCTGTGTTATTTTGGTAGTTCCTCCTCTGTGATTGGCTGCCCCGGCCCTCATTGTTTCCACCTGTGTCTCGTTACCCTCACTCTGTGCATTCAGTGTTAGTTTCTCCTTTGTGTTTCTTGCCTGTTTTTCCTCCCTCATGGTTGTCCCTCATCCTGGTGGTTAAACCACACACCGAGCTGGACAGAGGAAGGTTTTCTCTGAGTGAGAGATAACTGGTGTCACAGCTTTGGTTATAAACTGTCTTTGTCAATCCAGGCATCCTGTTAGAGGCTCTGTGTGTTTTCACAGTGAAGAGGTCATTGGACGCATCATTTGACACTTTTACAGATCATTTGTGGATCATGGGCTTTATGTAGGATGAACCAGTGGTTATCATATAGAAATATGAAGAATGCGTAATCATGATGAAAGCAAGGGAAAAAAACACAGCTGCAGCAAATACGGTTGGATGTACTGCCATATTCTCTGAAACGCCTTTGGAGACGGCTTATGGTGGAGAAATGAACATTCAATGCACGAGCAACAGATCTGGTTGACATTCCTGCTGTCAGCATGACAATTGCACGCTCCCTCAATGCTTGTGGCATCTGTGGCATTTTGCTGTGAGACAAAACTGCACATTTCAGGGTGGCCTTTTATTGTGGGCAGTTTGAGGTACACCTGTGCACTAATCATGATGTCAGATCAGCATCTTGATGTGGCACACCTGTGAGGTGGGATGGATTATCTCAGCAAAGCAGAAGTGCTCACTATCACACATTTAGACAGATTGTGAACAATGTTTGAGAGGAATGGTAATATTGTGTATCTGGAATGAAGTTTAGATCTTCAAGTCCATCTCATGAAACATGGGAGCAAAAACAAAAGTGTTGCGTTTATATTTTTGTTGAGTGTAATACCAGAGAGGCATAATGAAAGAAAATACATTGATCTTTATCATACTTTCATTCATTTCATCAGTCAATGTGCAGTGCCTCTTAATATTTAAACTGTTTCAAGTTAGGTAGTGGAGGGTTGCCAGAGTTGATCTTAAGGGCAGCTGGAGGAGAGATGAAAGACTGAGATGACAAAATTTTATTTTGTCATATAGATATATAACTAGAACACTACTAACTAGAACATCACAAGTAAACTTTAAAGCAGAGAATATCACACAATGACAAGAAATGGCAACAGTGTCACCACCGATAGTCCCATGGTGGCCTTCAAAGGCCCAATAGTCCAATAAAAGACCCCCTACAGTGACACTGAACTCTGAGCCACTAGAAATAGACATCCATCACTTTTATCACTCATCATGTCAGTGTGAAATTTCTCTTCTTGGCTGGCAGGAACCTAACAAAAAAGGGAATTTTGCTGTATTAGCCCATCCAGCTCACAGTTGGACATGTTGTTTTGTAAAAGTAGTGATCAGAGTGAGTGCAGCCATTTTCAGGCAGTCTGAGATCAGCAGGTTAATGTTGGAATCAGCCACTCAGAAATCTGGAACTATGACCTTTTCTCCTTTCTCTTATTATTTTAGCCCTCTTAAGGCTTGTCACCAAGGTGACCAAACAAATTGAATCCAATTTTTAGCAAGTAAATCTGACACATTCTGCAGATGAAATGATGAAAACATTTTTCTGGGGACATACCATCTTTCTGCTACCTATACTGTAAGTCAGGATAATGGAGTACTAACTTTTATACAGTTTTGGCACAGTTAGACTGTAGACATCAATTACTGTCTGTTCTGAAACTTCAACACTCACGCACTGACCTCAAACCTCACCAAGTTTTCACAGACTGCAATCCATATGGGCAGCTCACAGACATGAAAGCGAGCCCGTTAACACCAACTGAGAACCTACCATCTCCCTTGGGGGTTGTCAAGCTGATCCAAGCCAAAAAGCTGATCCGTGCGTGGGCAACATCTAAAGAAGGTGTGTAATACAGTGATCAAAAGTGGGGGGGGGGGGGCAGAGTCTGGTCTGTTTTTTGTCAATCTGTGTGATGCAAAGGTGTCGCTGTGGAAATAACTAGTTTTGTTTTGTATTGTTGTTTTGTTATGTCATTGATCATTTTTTTATTGTGGTGCTATAAGAAATGCAGATATTTGTGTAAAGTTGTTAGTGTGTTGCTATGGCAACCAATCAAACTTCTTTTATAGAAGAAACAGAAAATTCAAGATCAACTTGTGATCAATGTAATGGGCCCCCTAGGGTGTTTTTTTTGGTATTTAAAAAGGTGAATTATTACATTTTTATTCTATTTTAAAGACTGAAGACAGATTCACAGACAGATTTTCTTTTTTGGACCCTGTCCATCTATCCACAATCATTTTTGGCCCTTTAAGAACGTGGGCACGTCTGTTCTATACCGCCTGAATTGAAGGTTCTCATACAGCCTCATGCTATTAGTGTAACTGGCGTGTCATCAGAACAATCATGCTGGGCTGTGTGTTTTTCCCCACTGTGCACCATCCATTATTCAAATACAAATTCCCTGATCTTTACAGAAACACAACACCTGTGTATGTCATTTTTCTAAACATGGTGGTATGGAAATAGGACGAGTTTGTATACAGCTGTGTTGCTCCTGTTGTTTGTGTCGCACTATTGTCCTTATGAGTAATCTAGTGAAAGGTTTTACTTGATTGCCAGTTTCTCTTCTTTAATGGACTATTAATGGTTATTGCAGGTGAACGTTGTTGCCTGCAGAAAGACACCGTTGGCTGCTCAACATGTGAATTAGAAAAGCATTACTTTTCCTGTTTGTTATGAGCTGGAGCTCCTTCACATTTCTTAAGCAGTCAGATCACGTTTCCACTGGCAGACAGTGTGTGGGTTTACACCCACACATTTAAATCTGAGCTCAGCACACTGCATTATGTTTGCTGCTCTTATGCATTATGCTTTGAGGTCACGCCAGCCTTTAAAGGAGCCAAATCTGTTCATCTTAATTGGAGAAGATTTGCTTACAGGAATTAAAAAAGAAAGAAAGAAAGAGAAATATTGAAAGATCAGCAAGTGACACAACTTCCTGACTTGAAGAAGTAAACAAAACTACTGAGATGATTATATGGAGTGGGGGTGCACTTTGATTATGAAGCTACAACTTCAGGAGTGTTTATTGAAGGTATATCTCAAAATAAACTATTGGACGCATTAACCACAAGCATTTTTTTAACACTTGGGCACAAACTTTCTACTTGAAAGACAAACCCATCAGGAAACAATTATTTTTGCTGGTGAATTGTGTCCACGCTCCACATTGAGCTAACTCATTTTA